>NW_027185655.1:10730161-10838429 GCF_028583685.1 Petaurus breviceps papuanus | reverse complement strand
AGAGAGAGAGAGAGAGAGAGAGAGAGAGAGAGAGAGAGAGAGAGGGAAAGAGAGGGAGAGAGAACTGCCAGATATGAGAATTGCTGAGAGAGAGAACTGCCAGGATCCTGAGAACTTCTGAGAACTGCTACACATTGAGAACAGAATTTTCAGTGCCAGAACTTCTCCTGAGAACTCCTTCTGAGAAATGAGAAGAGAGGAGAACTGGGAGTAAGCATGGCTATGAATTTGGTACTTTTTCTGTCTGTTTTGATGTTACTTTGTCAGATTCGTCTGCTGTTAGAGGATGGCACTGTTGGTACAGAAGTTCTGGGACCTTGTTGCTGGTGCAGAAGCCCTGAAAGAGGATTTTTTTGTTGTATATTTACAGAAATCCTAGAGGAGGGTCTTGGTGATAATTTCAAAGGTCCTGGGACTATACCAATGATTTGTGTTGAGTTCTCAGATCTGGTTGGTGGGTCTGAGTTGATTTCACAGGCAGAAAGTGGATAAGGATGCCCAGAAATGTATATGAATGCTATTGTGGCTTTCCTAAGCTTTGCCTTCCCAGGAACAGAAATTGTGAAGGACTTGAGGTAGAACAGACACTATGAACTTCAGTGTGGAACAGCAACTGGATGAGGAACTGCACAAGAAGCTGGACAAAGAACTGAAAGCTGTCTGCCTTTGAACTCAAGTGACAGTGAGATAGATTTGGGCAGAAGCTGGGACCATGGAAGAGGAACCATGGAAGCTAAGAGCCTGCCTTAGCAAGATGAAAAGACCTCTCCTTGGGTATTTAATGCAAACTGAGAAGATTATGATTTACTAGAGGTGGAAGATTTTGACCTTTTTACTTTGTTCAATTAAGGAGGCTTACCTCCTTAAGGACGATTAAGGACTTACTAATTAAAGATGATTGGAAACTAATCTCCAATTAAGAATAAAGAAGACTTTTTGATTGAAGAGATTAAGATAACGTGACCTAAGAGTGGAAAACTTTTGACCTCGGTACTTTGTGTCAATTAAGCAGCCTTGCCTCTTTAAGAATGATTGAGTTACTAAGTGAATGTACTTTGTTCAAAATTATGTGACCACTTTGTTGAAAACTATGTAGCCACTTTAGTGATAAGTTGTTAAGCCATAACATTGTAAATGCTGTATTTTAATTTCTGTGAAGTTTTGCTTTAATTTGTTACTGAATAAATAAAGAATCCACTATACTGTGTAATCATTATACTGTGTAATCAGAACCTTGAAAGCTGGTCACAGCATCAGTCCTCTGGAAACTGATCATGCTTGGCTTTATAGCATCTTTACCAAGAAAATCCCAAAGGGTCACAAATAATTGTTTATAATTGAAAATTACTAAACAACAACAAAAGTGTATGTAGAAAGATTGGTCATAGCAAAAATTCTTTTTTTAATAATGAACTTTAAAAATCTTAGGAAAATTAAAGGGGTAAAAAAGTCGACTAGGGAATTATCACATTTCGTTTGAGAGAAATTATTATTTCTCTCTTATTAATAACCATTTACCACTACTGGGGAGATCCAGGAATTTTTTCCCTTCCTATTTCCTCATTCTGCAAAACTCTCCACAATCTTAGTAAGATGTGACCCAGCTGGGAAAACTATTTTAGGTGAATTGGTAGATTCTAGTCTAATATGTTTTAATCATATAGGTGTGAATGGAAGTGGATTTCTCCTTTGGTCTAAATTGCCCTAGAGGGTAATCTGGAAAGAGATAAGTTTCTTTGAGCAAGACTGAGTGATCAGAATCACATATCTCCCAGACCCTCATTAGATTATTCTAATCTCCCACATATCATTTTTATATTCATTCTCTCATTTCTTATAAACCAATCAGAGTTGATTTCCTCCCTCAGGAACAACCACTTTTTAAAGGCCACATAAGCATTGAATGGGTTCCATAAAGGGTCTCTAGCCTTCAAGAGTTTCATTGAACCTTTTTATTAATTATCCACTAGTATGATTCATAAAATGACTAATTACCCAGAAAAGTTGTCAAGTTATTTTTAATGTGTCACACATTTAAATCTACTTAAATTCCAACAAGTTTCATAGAATCTCATTGTATACCTTTTGGCCTAGGGTCTGTGCTACAGAAACAAATATACCCTAAACTAAGTTTTCACCAAGATGGAAAGGGTAATCAGTCAATCCCAACTCCAAAATTCAGATCAGACATGTTAAATATTAGGCTTCCTCAGTATAGAAATAATGCCACACACATGGACATATATTTTCTTCAGTAGTACTCAGAAGCTTCTGTATTTCATAAACTGCCAGTCATGGTAAGGGTAATAAGTGGTTGATTTAGTCCCTGATTCATAAAGGTCCAAATTGCTCCAGAGGGACATCTCCCAGACCTCTATTAAATGCATATCTAGACAAAGCATGATGTATATTGGGTGGAAGACCTTGGGAGTCATTGTTTTTGAAGTGTTATCTTCACTTTTCCTATCAAGATCTATATTTGGAAGATTTTAGACTTTTCTATTTGTTTTGTTGTTGCTTTGGTCAGGTAGTTGCAACTTTTCTCCATGATATAGAGCACTATCTGATTATGCCTGTCTTCATTAGCATGTTCTGACACATTCCCCAGCCCATTGTTGAGGTTTGGGATTTAGGGGTGCTCAAGACTCCAAAATACCAACACTCCAGGTCCTACCAAGTGAATTCGAATCAAGTCTTCTCTCAGTCAAAGTAAAACAAAGTTTATTAAAGATTCCCTATATTGGTAGACTCTTAAGGGGTCTAAGCATCTGTGATGTTTGTATGGACATTCGGCCAAATTGAATCTCAGTTAACTTAATTCTGAGCTAGACTGAATCTGAGCACCTTCATGGAGGCAAGACGGATCTTATATACTGAAGGATCTAGGGGTGATCTAGAGGGAGGGTTTGGGGAGAGTCTTAAGGTGGATCTTGATGGGAAGGGGATCAGACTCCAAGAACCAAGAGAATGGAATTTTGATGGGATCAAGGGTAGAAAACAGCAATCAGGAGAGATAATGGGGCTAGGCTAGTTTAAGGGTAACAGACTTGGTCATAGATATTTTGATAGGATCCAGGGTGGGAGGTAGCTGAAGGCTAATTGGAGATAACAGACAATGGAGGGATTTTGGCTTCTGGGGAACCCCAGATCAAGTGGGAATATTCAAAGGGATTCCCAGAGCCTATACTCCCCATCAACACCACTGAGATGGATTGAGAAGACCAAAGTTCTCAGCCTGAATATGAATGATCCTATTAAATCTTTAAATGTTCAAAAGCAAACTACAGAGCCCATGTGCCAAATCCAACCCTTGCCTATTATTTCACAGTAGCTAAGAATTTTTTTTTTAATTTTTAAAATTAAATAAAACTCAAAAAAATACAAAGACCATGATGAAGTACAGTCTCTGGGAGCCCCCTTGAGCTCTCCTTGAGTCCTTGAGGTACAGGCTCTGGGAACCCTCCTTGAACTGATTAAATCATTCCATTTGATGAGACATTTGAATGAGGCCATAAACCTTACATTGTGGCTGGGCCCCAACCTCTGTTACTAAACTCCCCACCCTTGAGCGGATCAAAATATCAACCTACCCTAGAACTGGCCTAGCCCACCATGGTTGGTAGTCTCCAGGTAGCCTCCCGAAACTTCCCACCCTTAATCACTCATTGACCTGGTGTGACTTCTCCTAAAGAACCTTCCAAAGTCCTCCTCTAGACTACCCCTAGATTCCTCCCACAACCTTTCTGTATATAAGATCCCACCTTCCCTCCCTATGTGTGAGAGCTCCACAGACTTACTGTGTCTAATCCAAGTGAACTTTTAATAAACTTTACTTTTCTTTGGCTGAAAAGACTTGAGTCAAATTCATTTGGCAGGACCTGGAGAGTCGGTATTTTGGGGTCACCACAGCAACTCTTACCCTCTTTATGGGTAAGACCATTCGTAACTTGTGAGTATACAAAAAAGAGTGGTGGGTGAGGAACACATTGGACCTACTGGCAGCAGTTTCCTCTTTTGTCTGGATTCTTACCGAGACTTTAATCACTGAATGAGTGTTGCCTCAGACAAACTGAAGCCTAGGAAAGACCTTAGTTTAAAAAGGCCAAAGTCTCCCACTGCATCCTCAACATTTTGACTTTTGTCTTGCCACTGGACTCTGATAACTGGAGGAGATAGTGAGGCTGATGACTTTGCTGAGCTTTGCCTCACTTAAAATCCAATTCACTCACAATTCAATACATCATCCTCATGATGTTATTAGCCCTCTTCAAGAGTGAAGTAAGAAAATCTTTTTTACCCTTCAAATGAAATTTGAACAATACATGTGAAGTTCATGCTGCTAAAATTGCCCTCCCATTATCAAAGCACACATATGCATACTTCATTTTGCCAGTTAAAATTAAAACTTAATCCTATCTCCAGTAGTCATAAATAGCCCCAGTATGGCACAGCGAACTAAGGAAATTCCCTCTACCAATGCAGACCAGTATGTGCTCTGTAGCTTAAAATCTTAAGAAGTTGCTTGAGGCCCAAGGGTCACTCAGCTATATGTGAGAGGCAGGACTTACATGTAGGTCCTTTTAATAACTTCAATTTATATAGGGTTTGGGCAGGGGGAGGGAAGCAATCACAGTTAAGTGACTTACCCAGCATCATACAGCTGGTGTCTCAGGTCCTCTTGACTCCAGGGTTAGTTTTCTATCCACTGCAACCACCTCACTGCCCCTAGGTTTTTAAAATTCGAAAAGGACTTTCCATAGTAAGTCTTTTGCTTATCACCACAACCCTGTGCAGTAGGTATTATTTTTATCCCCATTTTACAGATAAGTAAAGTGAGGCTGAGAGGGGTTAAGTGACTTACTGAAGGACATATAGCTAGTAAGTGTCTGAGGTAGTATTTGAACTTAGGTCCAAACTCTGGGTTTGGGACTCTACCCATTGTCTCCCTTGCTGGCCACTATTCATGGTACCACCTAGCAAGCTACCTCTTACTCTCTGTCCATTATGTCATTCTGCCTTTTACTTTGCCCATGAAAGTGCTAATGAATGTTTGTAAATGAATTGAATGAAACAAAGCAAATTTCCAGTGTGTTGATATCCCAATAATAATGAAGCTAGAATCCCCAAAGTAAATAATGTCTTCTCCCCATTGTCACTGTCACAAGTAAAAACCATATCTTTTTTTTTCCAAACATTGTTGTGAATTAGCAAAATAGGGGGAGGAGGAGGAGGGACAGAGTATAAGAAAAATATTAAAGTCTCCTTGTTTTCTTTTGAAGGAATTCTTTGGATTGAAATTGAGCTTTCCAAATTCAACAATTTTGTCTTAAATAAAAATACAAGATTGTTGGACCTTTCACTAAAAAACACACTCCTAGCATTACTGCTATTATCTTAGAATAATTCCACTGTAACAATATTTGAGACATTTTGTAATACATTTTTAGCATTGCTTGCATTATATGAGTACATTTCTCCTGTGCTTGACAATATGAGAGACTGTTGAAAGCATCTCTTTTCATTCTTCTTACAGAACAAAGTCCATTTTTTCTATTCAAAGGAAAAAATAAATGAGCAATAATCTGGCAGAAATCATTTTGACCAGCATTTAATGACTAGTTTGGTAGTTAACAGCCTGAAGCATTGCCCAAGGCCATTAAAGCTCTGAAAAATGGGGGTGGGGTAGGGGGACTACTAATTAAGTATAGGTGGCTGAATTAAGAGTTCCTGGGGAAGGAGACAGAGTACTTTTGAGGATTCTGCTTATTTTTATATCTTTATATGGTATATTTTTAAAAATTAAATAAAATCAAAGTATTTAAATCTTATACCAAGTCAGGTTTCACTGGAAATGATTTCACTAAAGGAATGTGGAACTCCAGGGTCCAATCCCAGCCTTTTCCAGCTCAGACTACATTACTATAGGAAGCACTTTTTAAAAATTCAGGCTAACACATTAGTTGATTGTTGGTGAATTAAAGCTCAATCATGAGATCATAAGGTTTGGGGGAGCTCTTTACAAAAAATCATAATCCTATCTCAATAAAGGTAAACACATAGGGATTATAAATGAACTAAATCTGAAGTAATATAGATTTGGGGGGGAAAACCTCAAGAGGGTCAGGAGATAATGAAGATTATACCTCAATATTGGGATTATGATGTTAGTTCTTTATTTCAATAAAAGTGGATAGAGATCTTTTATATCAGGGACAGGGCTTAGCTGTAAGGACAAAGTAATCTTCTGGGAATTATGCATACAGGCTCGACATCATTTTTATTGGATGGCTGATGAACTGGAAAACTCCAGGATAGCCTGGCTTTAATTTGTAATCTTAATTTTCATATAAATCGGTACAGTTCAGGAGGAGGGAGTGGGGGATGTGAGGAGCTTTGATGACTGCTAGCACTGTAGGAATGACAGTCTATGAACACAGGATACAGTAGTAACTCATCTACTCTCTGATCCTGTCTTTTGGTCTATCCATCTGTCTTCCATCTTTATATCCATCATTTAAAGAAATTTATAGGCAGCAAGTACCAGAGGAGCTAATGTTAGTACAATCTGCTCTCCACCTCCTCCTTGAATGATCTATAGTAATCTACTTATCAGAGAGCTGCACACTACAATGGAAAATAATTTAAGTTTCTGGTACTAAAATAATAGAAATTATTTCCAAGTTTATTTGGTATTTCTTGAGGTTACAGTTCATAAAGGATCATATGGACACCTTCATAAAGCTATTACATTGCTTTCTCCTTGCTTTCAAAAGATGTGTGTACACTACATGGGATTGTATGTGAGGAAAGGTGTTGGACAGGAGCTGGTGATTTATGTGCATTTAATAAAAACTTTGGCTCTTACAAGCCTATTGCAGAATATACACGTTCTTCAAAATATCAGAGGATCAAGTGTTAGGGAATTTAATTCCATTCTCTCCCAAATATGTGGGGAAAAAATGTCCTTTTTTGCATCTATTTGCATCTCTCCTCCCTCTGTTTTTCCAGTTTAATCCCATTTTTCAATAGCATCTGGTTTTTTTTTTTCTCTTCCTCCAACTACACTTCCAGGTCTGAAGTAAACCTACATGGACTATAAAATCAATCCTCTCTCACTACTTTACTGTATTTTCTCTGACCCATGTTCACACTTCTTAGTTTATGATGGTATGATCAGCTTGCAGTATGGTCAGCCCATTCTATCATCTCCCAGAATTGAAAGCTAGTACCTTTATGTTTAATTGTTTGATTACAAAATATTTCAAAATAGTGGGGTACAATATTATTGCTGACATGTTAAATATATCAATTAGACCAAATGAAAAAGTATCCAAATGAATATCGAAGGATATGAAGTAGAGAACTTGAAAATTTAATTCAAATTCCCACATATTCAGACATTTTTCATATTTTCTTAATTGTATGGCTTTCAAATTCCTCTCCTTTCTCCCTTAACAAATTTCTACCTACCCAAAAAGATAAGATGCCTTCCTCCATTACTTTCTCCCTATATTTGCTAAACTGTAATAGCTATCAATTGGTTTATGATGTAAATTTTGATATCATGATTATTTTCAAATCCCCCTATCTATCTGTCTGCCAATTCATGGTTGATTTTTTTAATTGTATTCCTCCTGATACCCCATAAACAGAAACGGTTCATTTTGAAATGTCAACCAACTAGTAATTTTCTTTAGGTACAGCCTAATTAGTCTATCTCCACAATGGAAAAAGAGTAGTGATAGTGTAGGTACTGAATGAAAAATAAGAGATGCTACATTAATGTACAAATAACTATATATCTTTTTGATTAGTATACTTAAGGTTTTCGTAAGGTATTAATGACTTCTTCATTAAAGCATTGGAAGACTTAACAATTAACTACAACTTTTATATAGAGCTGATTTTTTAAAAGTCAAGCAATTAATTAATCAATGAGCACCATATGACTTGTCTTTGCCATGTTCTAGGGAATCTAAGAATTATCTTAGCCTCTGGGCCCTACAAAAACAGTTGGATGTAATGCATTTGCTAACCCCTATACTAGTCCCTGCTTTCATGGAGCTTATATTCTAATGGCAGAGATAACTGGTACATGAATTGGTACCCAGATGATAGGCACAGTATAGATGGAAGGTAGCCGTGAAGCAGAAGACACATGCACAAACATGTAAAATATATACAAATAAATGTAAGGTAGTAGTTAGATCTAGTGTGATAAGGTGGGGAAACAGCTGAATTTGGAATCAAAGGACAGGGACTGGACCTATGATTTAATTAGTATATGGAGCTCCTGGTGACACAGTGACAAACTTCCTCTAACAATTCAGTTGACACCATCTCTGTAACTTGGAATCTTAGAGAGTTGTCAGTAATGCTGAGAAGCAAAGGGAAAGGAGGGGAAGGATGGGCATTTATTAAGTGCCTACTATGTGCTAGATATTGTACTAAGCACTTGACAAATATTCCATCTGATCCTCATAATAATCCTGGGAGTTAGGTGAAGCACTTGCCCAGGGTAACACAGGGGACAGAGGTTCATGGTGTCAGAGGTAGTTTTCAGGTCTCTAACCACTAGGACATGTTTTTTTTTTTTTTTGCTTAAAGAACCTGGATTCAAATCTAAGCTCTGCTAAGTCACATAATCTCTCTAAGCCTCAGTTTCCTCATCTGCAAAATGAAAGAATTCAACTAGATGATCTCTATGACCCTTTCCAGCTCTTAAGCCTGTGGTTGACCCCATGATCTATAATTGGGCAGAGGTCACCATTAGAGATCAAACGGTCTGTGTTCTATGCTCTATTCAAATTCTATTCTAAGCCTGAAACAGGTATCAGGATGTCCTTTCTGTACCGATATTGAAAAACTACTCCATTTCAAGATTTGACTTGTCTTCCCTGCCCCCTCCTCCTTTTCTCGCTCTTTCAAAGTAAATCACTTGCAATCAGTGATTTTATTCTTTGTTTTTATTCTGCAATTTTCTGAGAGCAATAGTCTCTTAAAACATCAACAGCATCTCTTAAAAGCAGAACACAGATTCCCCCAACCCTACTTCATTATTTTGCTCCCTGGTCCCCCAAATCTATCAGTGGTGTGACATAAGACTTGCTATAGACCAATACGCCTTCCATAATCCCCATAGGGAAGCACACTCATCTTTTAAACAATTCTGTCAACCTAGATTTATCTCCATGGGAGAAGGAGTATAAAGCATCGTTTACATAAATAACATCGAGCTCTGAGTTGGACAACTCTCAGAGATGAGTAACTGCGCTGAAGAGGGGCCATTAAATCAATCACCAAGCCTCAGACAATCAGACATGCGGTGACTACAGCCATACACAACCTGATCACGGCATAATCTCTCTCGGCTGCTTGATGAGGGAATAAAATATGCCCGTTCATTGAACAGCTGCTTTCATAAGGAATGCAATAATGAAAAAAATCTCCCAGAAACTTCCAATACTCACACATGAAAACAAGATTTCCAGAGAGAAAATTAAAATGCCAACAAGATTTACACATTCCTATGCAGATGTTCCAGGGTCCACATCTCTAAAACATTTTCCATTACTGTTAACGTAGGGGGGAAAGACCCAGTCTTTGAAGGGTACAGTTATTGAAACATAAAGGCTACGAGCAAGACTATTTTTTCAGCATTTAGTGCAGAAATGAAAATGGAAGGAGACAAAGAAAAGGTTGCCCACGTGCAGTGAGCTACTTGAGGGCAGGGATTGTCTTTTGTTTCGTATTGTATCCCTAGAACTTAGCACAGTACTTGGCACATAGTAGGTATGTAATAAATGTTTATTGATTGGTTGATATTTATTGAAATACACTAGATGTAACAATCCAACTTTTCATGGGTTCCATGAATAGAATTTCCCACAGTAGTGCATCTTCATCATGATTTTTTCCCTTGGTATTATGAAAATTGAAATGTCATTTTCAAAAAGAATAAACTGAGATAAGGGTAAAAGAAGTAGCAGGTAGTGGAACAAATATTTGAAACAAGGTTTTCTGACTCCAAATCAATTTCCCAGCAACACAGGCTTCTTTGAAACAACTAGATTCTAGCCCCTACTTTGTCATAAAATGTGATCACAGTTAAGTCCCAACTGGGACCTGGGAGCTTGACTGTTTTTAGGCCTCAATCTTATTATGCTTTCTAGATGAAACCTGACAAAACAAATACATAATTTAACTCTAGAGTGAGATGCTTAATGAGCACTAGGAAGCAGACAGACTATCTAGAAATTCCTAAATATACAATGAATGTACTATGAGATATTTGTAGGAAAAATTATCAAAAACAGCAAAGAACAAAGAAACCCATAAAAATTTTCTCTTATATAATAAAAATGGGATCTTTTGCTATATGTAAATATATAAAATGTATAATTATTAGTAGATCAATAGAAAAATACCTTTCCTTGACTCAGCAAGGCCTGCTTAGAATTTCCAACTCTGAGGAGAAAGAGAAACAGAGATAGAGGAAGAAAAAGAATTAGGAAAACTACAAAACTAGACTTCTTCAGTTTCTCAAAGGTATAGAGTTGAGAAAGAGTCATTTCAAGCTGTTGCTTTCTCAAGGCCCATTGGAAAAGAATAGGCACTGGGCATAGTAAAGCCAGGGGACTCCTACTTCCTTGGTCACTAAGAAACAAAAAGAAATGTACCAGCAAAGGTAGAGTGTTGTCTCTACTAACAGTTGCAATTTCCTCACTAATACATTACAATCTTTTTTCCTACCCCACCACTAGAATGAAATTGCTCTCTCCAAAACTGACAATAACAGGGCAGCTAGGTAGAAAAGTGAATAGAGTACCAGCCTTGGAGTCAGCAGGACCTGAGTTCAAATTTGGCCTCAGACACTGGACACACTAGCTGTGTGACCTTAGGCAAGTCGATTAACCCTAATTGCCCTGCCCTCCCCCCTCCAAAAAGCAAAAAAACAAAAGAAAACTGACGACTTTCAACTGCTAAATTAAATGTTCTTTGCACAATGTTTACGTTTCTCAACCTCTGTGAAGCATCTGTCACTAACATCCTACTACTGGACTCATTCTTGCTGGCTTTCCTTTCCTGGTGTCTATTACCTTTAGATTTATCATTTTATTTTCTAAAAATATTATTCCTTAGATTTGTTCTTTGACCACTAATCTATTCAGGTACTAGTTACTTTTCATTTAGGCTTATATGTGTTATGAATATTGCCTTAATTGTATTTAATATTTATAAATATATTCATATTTATTTGTATAGGTGTATTTATATTTATAGATGAATATACATCAATTTTTCTCAATATATTTATTTATGAATTCTTTATCCTTTATCATAAGGTCAATGTTCTGCAATAGTACCATGTAATGCTTAAAATTACATCTATTCTTTAATGTTCCAATTCAGAAATCAACAAAGGTCTATCAACACTAGTTTTCCTATGATCTACTTATAGTTATAATTTCTTGTCATTTGTCATTGTTTTATTTTTTCAGTTTCCAAATAGAATGTTAAAATTCCCTACAATTTTCATCATTCTTTTAAGGTCTCTTTAAATTTTTGATAACTTTTTCTTTAAATATGTTCTTTGCCATGGGAAAAAAGGAATAAGAAAAAAATTGAAATTCAAAATTTTATAAAAATAAATATTGAAAATTATCTTTACATATAACTGGAACAAATAAAATAGTATTTTAATTCATTTATGATGTGACCTTTGATATCTGGGTAACATATCCATTTGAAGTTTATCTTGGAATAATGTGTGAGGTGGTGATTTATACCTAATTTCTTCCATGCTGACCAATGAAAGGCAGAATTATTTGGACATCATCACTGTGTAGTGGGAATTGGAATTTAAGATCTTCCCTTCCCCTAGGCCCTTTGATAGGCTTGGGTGACTCTGAGAACCTTCCTTGGTTTGAAAATATACTCTGCCCCCTAATGGGCTGACTGTGGTCACATGGAGCCTGTGGCAGGAGGCTTGGTTTTCAGGAATGCCAACACCTCAATACTTGGTGATTGGGCAGTGGGTCAAGAGGGTTGTGATATTCTTTGGGCCAGGAGAAGGCTATACATACCCTAATGTGAGATTTTGTTTTGGGGTTCACTTTGAGAAAATTTGTATGATTTGACCAGATGAGACTCTGGGCAGCCATTGAGCACGACCCCCCACCCAGCTTTGAAAACCCATATGTTGATGCTTCCCTCTCTGGTAACTGACTAGGTATGGATGTAATGGTCAGACAGTTGGAAGCCTCTCTGCTGATGTTTCTCTGTATTGTTGTCTGCTTGTAACTTTTTTGTATTCTCTGAAGTTCAGAGTGCTGACCTTTTCCCCATGAACTAGGGAAATGACATATGTTTCATTAAAGCAAGATTGTTAACCCATTTTGAGCTGCTTTCTTTTAGAAAAGCAGATCTAGGAACCTGTGTTGGCAGCCACCCTGGGGATGATGGGGTGCTTGCTTCTATACTCTGATATCATAGAACAACAACAAGAAACATTAGAATGGCTCAAGAATATGGTAAACATATTCCCAAAGAAGAAATTAGGAATAAATTTAGGCCAGAAAAAAGCTCTTAAGGCATAAAGTAGAGTGATTACATCAAGGTATAAAAAATTAGGATGTGGCAAAACATGGAATTCATGATAGAGAATCCTCTGGAAAAGTGAATGAGAAATTAACAGTTTTGGTATATGTAAAATACTGGAGCAGAGGAAAATCTGGCAGAAGAGAAACAAAAGGTAGCAATGCTAAAAAGAATACATTAATTCTATGCCAAACAAAATAATGGATCTTGAGGAAAGAATGTAAATGATAACTTAAAGATCCTTAAGTCTCCCATAAGAACAAGTCAAAATACCTAGAATCCCATAATGTGGGAATTCTGCAAGGAAACTGACCAGAATTTTAGAATAAAGACACTAATGCAATAATTAAAATAATCTACAAATGACTGTCAGAAAAACAAACAAAAAGTCCTCCAAATTCCAATACATGGAGTGGTTAAATTTAACAACTTCAATGACAAACCACAAATTTTACAAGTATTCAGAAGAAATATCTTCCTGTATGAAGGAAATACAATCAAATAAGACAGGATTGTTTTGCAGTTAGGACCTCAAACTACTGCCCCAAATGAAATGTCCTGAGCCTAATTGGGAATTTAAAATGATGGACAAAGAAAGAGACTTTTGAGGCATTCGCCACAAAAATTAAACATGTGAGCCAGTTAGTTGGCTTACAAAAACCCCCAAACAAGTACATTCTCAAGAAAAGACTAAATAATAAAAATTCAAAATTAATCATCCAATGTTTACTGGTTATTTTTAACTGAACCAATAATTTCATTGGTATAAGCAATTCCTAGTGAAGAAAATCCCTTTACTTATACAGATCAGAGCCTTCTCGGCAATTGATCTTTTCCAGTTCTAACCCTATTTGTACAGTCCCACACCTAGTTTGTGCACCTAGAAGACTAGGGTTTTCTGCCTCTGAGTCAGCTTTCTTTCAACCATGCTTCATTGCCTTCTGTTTATGGAAGGAAGGGGAAAAAAAGAATGACCTCTGGGATAAAAACCAACAGCAACAAACAAACAAAAAAGAACAAATGGGGATTTTTTTTTCTTAAAGAGATCTAAAGGGGTAAAATTTCAGGAAATTTAAAGATCCGGGGTAATAAAGATCGACCAGTTGAACAGAAGCAATACAGACTAAATGAGCTAACTCCCCATAAGTGAATGAGTATTTTGTGAGAGGACAGCAGACTAGACATTTACAAGGAAAGAAGGATGGTAGAAGACAGAATGCAATGGTGTCCTTATCAAATTCATGATTGAACGGAGTCCACCCAGGAAGGCAGGGCAGGGTGTAGTTTGCAGGAGGAGATGAAGTGGTCAAAAGGGGAACCTAGAACCAGTCCTGGAAGGGGTTCTTTTCTCAGAGGGGGTGGATGGAGTGATGCTTAAGAATATCCACATAGGGAAGAAGATTGATTCTGGGGTAGGAAATAATAACCTGATGATGATGAGATTTGTCATGAAAAATATGTTCATTGAAAGGTCAATCTCTCTGAACGATAGTGGCACCACAATGGGCAGTTTTATGCCTCCAGAGAAGGAATGTGAGTGTTCCTGGTAGTAAATGGCAGAGAAAACATAAAGCCAGAGGAAGGGAGGTATATCCTTAGAAATGGATAAAGAGTTTAAGGGAAAAGTCTAGACCTATGACTTAGGGCACAGGCTAACTGCTACCATGTTGTATTATTTTTACCTGACATTGCTTTCTTCATGAGTTGATATTTCTGGAAGTGAGGCATATCAGGGGGAAAAATTGAGGGAAGCTCAAACAAGATTTGCAAAAGCAGTCACACAGAAGTGTGGGAAAGATTTGGGGTCTTCTTTTTTCTTTTCTCTCCTTCCTCCCACATGGATCCACTTCCACAGAAAGTCTGAAGTAAACTATACTGCCAATAAGATCAGAAGGTCTGAACAAATAGGAAACAACATTTGCATCTAGGAGTAATAGTCAATATTACTGACAAATAGTCTGACAAAAGACAGTTTCTGGGAATATGTAGCTTACAGGGAATTTGAATCCCAAAGCAGAGATAAGTGAATCCCTAGAAGCCTGTTTCTCCCTTAGTGTAGCCCTTATGAGGTTCCCCTCTCTCCTAAGCTCAATCTTTCTAAGGTCCACAGGCAACACTTCTCACCATCATATGCCACAATCCCTAAAGCTGCTGTCATCCATTTGGAACTGTCTTTCCACGCTCTATCTACAAATACTTCTGCCAACAGATTCTACTGCCAACTCCAATTATCAATAGGAGTCTTGATGGCTTTGAATTACCTCTTGAACTCATCATGAGCTTCTGTGTCATACTAATTCTCAATTCTTTGGATACTGTTATGTTCCTTTTCTCATAACCAGACAACACCAGAAAAATATTGGTCTTAAAAAATATAGGCTTGTGTTCCTGGGAGAAGCTTGAGCTCATTAAAGGAGCTTCACAGTTTCCTAAAGACATTCAAAATTGTTCCTTCTGCTTATTTTGGGGTTACTTCATTGTTTGTTTGTACTCAAAATTCCACATACTTATACAGATAAATTCTAGGTGTTGTCCATTCAATTGCATGTCATAATCTGGGTATTAGAAATTCCTTATCCACTTAATCTTTCCTGTGTAGCTACCAGGTCAAACTCTTGAGTAGTTTAGATGTCTTCTAAGAGGCTCCACAATATTCCAGGGTTTGATGCTACAAACACAATACCATCTGCAGAGGCATTGGGAAAACCTAACCATTCATCAGAAATCAATTACCTGTATCTACATGTTTCCTGCTAATACCTTCATTGAGTGTATTTACAATTACTATATAGTTGTCTCATCAAGATTTTTTATAGTTGGGAATATAGAGTAAGTATATAGTTTTATAACTTCTGAGATTCTCATGATTATTTTTTAAAATATATTTTATTTTTCCCTAGTTATATGTAAAGACAACTGTAACATTATTTTTTTAATTGAATTCCAAATTTTCTTTCTCCCTCCTTCACCTCCTCTCTAAACTGAGATAGCAAACATTTTAATATAGTTTATACATGTTCAATAATGCTAAACATATTACCACATTAGTCATGCTGTGAAAGAAGACACATACAAAGGAAAAAAAACTAAAAAAAGAAAACACAGAAAATGACAAACAGTAAGCTTCAATCTGCATTTAGACTCTATCAGTTCTTTCTCTAGAGGTGGATAGTAATAAGTACTTAATTCCCTTCCCTTTCCCTCATCCCCATGGTCTTTTGAGTGCTGCAGTAAAGCAGATAGTAATGTTACTGATTGATAAAAATCTAATAAGTTTCAGATATGGAATCACTTTTCAGTATCCATATCTGAAACTTATTTTTCATTGAATCATTATATTACAGAGAATAGTTAAGTAATTTACAGTCAATTGTAGTATAGTACTGCTGTTACTGTGTACAATGTTCTGGTTCTGTTCAATTCACTTTACATCAGTTCCTATATGCCTTTCCAAGTTTTTTTTTTCCCCTGAAATCAGCCTGCTTATCATTTCTTATAGCACAGTAATATTCCATCACAATCACTTATCCTAATTTACCCAGTTATTCCCCAGCTGATGGACATTCCCTCAATTTCCAATTCTTTGCCACCCCAAAAAGAGCTGCTATATTTTTGTACAGATAGGTTCATTCCCCACTGCTTTGGGTCCCCTCTGCATTTTTAGGGACCCTGTGTAAAGATTCTCCAAATTAGACTATTCTTGGATATCTTAGTATTGGAGAAATCCAAAAGAGAAAAATTTTCAATTTGCTTGCTTTAGATTGTAATTAGAAATTCAGTTTTCTGACATGTTTCCTTTATAGTTTCTTTGAGGTAATCTCAAAGAAAAGATGTCCATTATCTTTACTAATATTTGATATTGTGAGAAACGTGCTCACTCCAGAAAGAGCAATATTCATTGTGAAGCCAGGAAAGGTTTTATTTTATTTTACTTTCATTGTGAATGAGTAACTCCCTAGAGAAGAATGCTTGCTCAGACAAATGCAAAGCTATTTGTGCTCTGTTCCCAATTCAGATTTCTCACCTTGCTCTGCATTGGCTAGATGCAACTGCCCACTTCCTGTTCTCTTCCTTGACGTGTTCCCCCTCAAACAGCTGGTTCAGCATGCATACAAGCTTCTGACCTTTTACTTAATCAGAAGCCTGGTTCTGCTAGGTCACAGTTCTAATTGGAACCAGTTTCCTCTGACTTACATCCGGTTATCACTCAAAACTGGCAGTAATTTAATCCTGTGGAAACTGAATTCCTTTTGTTTCTCACAATATAGTACTAGAAATTCTAGCTAAAAACAATGAAATAAGAAAAAGAAATTAAGGGAATAAGCCTTGGGGAAGGCAAAACAAAGCCTTTTCACAGTTTATATGAGGTCTATCTAGTGAATACTAGTGAATCAAGTAAAATTTATTTGAATCATGCTAGTTAGTAAAGTGTCAGGATAAAAAATATATTAACAACAATAGGGGCAGCTAGGTAGCTCAGTGAATAGACCACCTGTCCTGGAGGCAGGAGGACTTGAGTTCAAATTCAACCTCAGACACTTAACACTTGGTAGCCGCATGACCTTGGGCTAGTAACTTAACCACAACTGCCTAGCTTTCCCCCATCCAAAAATCACTTAACCCCAATTGCCCTGTCTTCCCCCCTCCAAAAAGCAAAACAATAACCACCAGGAAAAGATAGAATTATTTTTTTAATTTCCTCAAAGTAACTATGGAATATATAAAGTATCAGGGAATTTTTCTACCAACACAATCACAGGAATTATACTAATTCAACTATAAAATATTCTCTATGGAAACACAAAAGTAAATAAGAGAATATCAATAGTTAAGAATAAACCAAATCGGAGGGCGGCTAGGTGTCGCAGTGAGTAAAACGCTTGCCCCTGAGTCAGGATGACCCAAGTTCAGTTCTGGCCTCAGACACTTAACACCCACACAAAAAAACTAGCTGTGTAACTTTGGGCAAGTTACTTAACCCCAAATACCCTCCAAAAAGGCAAAAAAAAAGAATAAACCAAACCAATATAATGAAAAAGGTAATACTAGCTAAATTAATTTACTTACTCTATGCCACAACAATCACATCGTCAAAGGATTATTTTATAAAGCTGCTAAAAATTCTTCTGGAAGAATAAAAGTCAAGAATATCAAAGGAAATAATGACATATGTGGGAAAAAAGGGTGCCTGGCAGTTTCATACTTTATACCATACTCTCAAGAGGTTAATCAGTATAATGGGCCAGGTATATAACTTGCAAGGAAAAAAAATGAATATAGAACCTTAGCAGTTGAAAAACCTGAAGACCTTAGGAAATAAAATAATGACTTTTCTTTTTTCTATTCAGAAAAAAAAGAACTTTTAGAATAGGAATGACATCCATAGAAATTAGGCACAGAAATATCTCACACCTTATACCAACATCCCCTCTAAATGCATCTATGACAGATATAAAAATGTTACTTCATAAACAAATTGGGGAAGCAAGGATTTTGACCTTTCAGAGCTAGGGATTGAGATAAATACACAACCAAACAATGAACCAAAAGAATTGTAGAAAATAAAAAGCAAAATTTTGAGTGAATAAAAATGGAAAAGTCAGTGTCTCCCAATGTACTTATTCTGCTGAGGAAATACATCTACCCCTTACTTTACAAAAGAAAGGAATTATGAGTGTGGAAAAAAATTGTATATACTGTCAGACTCGACTGATATGTTTTGCTGAACTGATTTTTTTTTCCTTTTTTCTTTACCTCATTGGGTACAGGAATAGGGAAAGATATATTGGGAAATGAAGGTGATATAAAAACAAAAGATCAAAACATTTTTAAGTAAAAAAAAGCTATTCAGGATGGAAAGGGCCATTTGGAGAGGAAGTGTACTGAATGACAAAAAGAAGAGCTAGTTGGTTCCTAAATATGACTACCAATATCAGTCATATTAGGCAACTCATTTTATTTCTTGCTTTTAGCTGACTCATCTGTAAAATAAAAGGGTTGGATTAAGTATCTGCAACTTTGAAATATGATTTTTTAAAAATCTCTATTGACCCCTAGGAATTTTAAGATGCCTCTGCTGGAATCCAACCCTATATTCCCACTCGATGACATGTCAGGAGACTATTGTTCAAATTATAGCTTGAGCCCCAAGTTTCTGTTTGCATTACAGGACACTGCTATTCTCCAGACTACTAGTCTGACCTTTCTCCACATCAGCTATTCTCCACCAGAATGACAGAACCAAATTAAAATATCTTAAATAGCAACAATAAAAATTTTAGATGAGTGAAAAACTAAAACCATAGAGTTTCTGACCTGGAGTCAGAAAACTCATCTTCTTGCATTCATTCTGGTCTCAGACGCTTGCTGTGTGACCCACAAAAAGTCACTTAACCCTGTTTGCCTTGGTTTCTTTATCTTGTAAAATGAGCTAGAAAAGGAAATGGCAAACCACTCCAGTATCTTTGCCAAGAAAACCCCAAAATGGGATCACAAAGAATTGGACACAAATGAAAAAATAAAACTAACTAGCATCTTTTTATCTGATTCCTCCGGTAACCTATTTGCCTACAATGGTTTAGTCAGAGCCAGAAGCCAAGTGGGTAAGTAGTTTGGTACCTAGATTGGTATAGATATAGGTAGGTAAGTTATGTAGGTAAAACAACGAAAGTTCACTATGTGACAGGATTTGTGCTAAGCCCAGATAATACAAAAACAACCAAAAAGAGAGTCTTTGCCCTCAAGAAGTTTACATTCCAATGGAGAAAGTCAACCAATAAGGGTACTCAAAAAAAAAAAAAAAGATGAGAAAATGGAAACTTCACTCTTTGGGGACAGACTAAAGGAAATGGCTTGGAGGCCTGGTTATTTTCAAAATAAAGCAATTATCTGCTGGAAGACCCTGGGGTGGTGTCTAAGTTTCTAGGGAAGGGGGAGGCATTTAAAACAAAGGTTCTAGACCTCCCTAACTAGAAACCCTTGTTTGTTTGGGTTTTGTTGTAGTTTTTTGCTTTCAATGAAGAAGTTAGTCTAGAAGTGAAGCAGGAATGAGAACTTTACATGAGGAAGAGCTCCAGGGAGTCATAAGCTAATCAACATTTTCTTATAAATAAAATTGATATGATATGAAAAATATAACTATCTTTTGGTCCCTAGTTTTTCAAAGCCATTTGTAGTGATTGAGCTGAATGGTTCTATGTCAATGAATGACCTAAGTTGGTATCTTTTAGCCTGTCCCACTCCCCACAGATGTCGCTGTCTCTTTGCCAGTCCTTGAGGTAACTGGCAATTTTCCCCTTGGCTATAAAAGAGAAACTAGGCAAGAAGGGGACATAGCAGTGGAGACAGAGAGAAAGTGAAGAAACCAAAAGATTGAGACAGAGAGAGGGATAGTGGTAATGTAGAGGTTCCTCATAAAATAATGAGGTTTGTGTTAGGTGTGCTCAAGATCCCAAAATACCAACACGCCGGGTCCTGCTGAATGAATTAGACTCAAGTCCTCTCAGCCAAAGAAAAGTAAAATTTACTAAGTTTGCCACATTGGGTAGAATCTTAAGGAGCCTCAGTATCTGTAGGGCTTGTTTTAGAAAATTCTATGATATTCTCACCCCATATGGAGACAAGATGGGGTCTTATATAAAGAAAGGTTGTGGGAGGAATCTAGGGGTGGTCTAAAGGAGGAGTTTGGGTAGGGTCTTCAGGAGAAGTTAATGAGGTCAGGTAACAGTTGATTTGGGTATAGATATTTTGATAGTCTTAAGGGTGGGAAGTAGATGGACAATGGAGGGCCAAGCTAGTAACAAAGGTTTGGGCAGAGTCACAATGAAAGGCTTATGGCCTCCTGCAAATGCCTCATCAAATGGGATGATTCAATCAGAGTTCAAAGGGGTTCTCAGAGCCTGTACCTCATCAGTTCAGTCAGAGACAGAAATACAGAGGAAGATAAAAAGGTACATACAGACATACAGAAAAGAGAGCCACTGTGTCTATAGACCCTATACATATAGCAGACCAGGACCTAATGTACCTGCTCCCATGGGAAATACTTCTTCCTGGCACTATGGAATAAACAAATTTCTTATAGAGTGGATCAAATTATGCCAAGTACTCCAATTGTGTGAATTCATTCATAGGATTACCACTGGGGGTCTCAAAATTTCTTTTGCATTATTTCCACCTGTATAAGAAATGGTTGTTTTTAATTGCACTCTTATTTTCTAATTTCCCAAGACCAGCCTTTATTTTGACTCTTCTGAAAAATGCAGAGTAATTCTCCTATTAAATCTGTCTTATTTTCCTATTTATCAACCTGTAGACTTATTTAGTCACTAATCTCCTCTGAAAGCATGTAATCCACTAACAGATTTCCTGAGCAGGAGAGAGTTAAAAAAAAAAAGACTTATTTTCTAGGACTTGGAACATTTGTCCTAATTTCACACCTTATGCTGCAGCTCAGTCAGAGCTTGAAAGGCAAAGCATGCCACAGGGAAACCAATGCCACCTTCACCTTTCCTTTTCCCTACACCTCCCAAACCCTTCCAGCAAGAAGAGCTGCCATCGTGGTCAGGAGCCCGGAGGCAGATGCTTGCCTGTCACTCAAACCCTGCTACAAACCTTATTTCCAGCATTCTTTCAGAGTCTCTTTTCTTGCAGATGGCAAGAACTACAAACCTAAGTTATCATCCTAGCTACTCACTCATTGGCTAAGGATTGTGTCAGTGGCTATGGAGGAGAGACTATGGGGAGCACAGATGAAAACAAGGCCTTCTCACTGTAAAGAGAGGGCAAAACCACCTGAAGCCAATTTTCATTTAGGTGACTAGCATGATAAAATGGCATTTGTATGCCCTAGGCAAAGTGGGAGTATCATTCTCCTTTCCTATCTGAAAATGATGCCCATTTATGTTACTATTCATAAGAGGGCTTCCCTGTTAAACATCTAAATTATAACAAAATAAATGTCAGCAGGCCATGGAGAGTTGGTTGGCTTAGGAGAACAAGAGTCGAAATTAGAGTCATAAGACCTGAGTCTAAAGTATCTCTTTAGCTTAATATTAGCTATGGGACCTTGGGCAAACTGGGTCTTTGTTTTCTCATTAGTGATGTGGGAATTTGAGGGTTTTTAAAAATTTCTTATTAATTTTTGATTTATAGAATAAAACACTAATAAAAAAGATGATTGTGCATGAAACTATAAATCTATTATGTACAACTTGCTATTCTTTTTAAATATATAATAAAATTATCATGTAATTTAAAAAAATTACCTTATTTTAAATAGTTGCTAAGTAGATCTGCATTTAATTTTGAGGCTATAAAAATATTTAAAACTCTTAAGCACTTTCAAACTTTAAAAATCATTTGTATTTCCCCCTTCCCTACTATAATTTCCTGTTTGCTCTGAGAGATACCAGAGACTAGGAGACTTAAAACTAAAATGGAAAATACCAGCAGTGTAAGAACTCTTGGTTTTTAATCACCAAGTTAATTTAATTATGTTAAGTCTCCTTGAGATGGCTTGACTCAAAACCAATATAATCCATTTATTATGGTACAGAAAGTCAGTCACTGCAGTGGCAAAGACTCCTGGCCTTGCAATTAGGAGACCTGACTTTCATTCCCAACTCTGACTTTTACTAGGTGATCCTGAGAAGGTTATTTAATTTCTTGGAGGTCTTGTTTTCTCTTTTGTATAATAGCAATAATAATAGCTGTATTCCCTTCTTCACAATAAGGAAAACACTTTGTAAACCTTAAAGATGCTATAGGAATGCAAGATGTTTTCAGATCTTTTCTGGAGTCTTAAGGAAAAATTCCAAATAAAAACACGAAGCACTACAAAAAAAAACTACCATATTCTTATTACAAAAACAAGTTTTTATCAAGCATCTTTGAAATCGTTGCTTTTAATTTCCCATATTTCCTTTCTTTATACAAGAATAGAGCTTGAACGCATCTTCTGGAACCCAGAATTAGTTTACACACCCCTACCACCTAAAAATAACATCTTTAATCAGGAACAACAGGTTAATCCTGGCTTTTGAATCATAATAATAACTTTTAAAAGTATATCCTTTGATTCATTTAAAATCTGGACATCCAGCTATAATCCTATAAAGCCACCAAGATTTTAGATGGACAGAACAGGTAAATCAAGCCTGAAATCAATGGATTAGCATACAAGGGCAGGTTACTGTACTATTCTTTTGTGTTAAGTAATAAACAGATTTTCTCAAATCTTGCTCTCTAATTCCCATCTGGAATAGCCTTCCTCTGGAAATGAACAGGTTTGAAAGTATGCCTTTTTTATGACATCTGTAAAGTAAAAAGCACCAATTGGAAAAGGCTTAATCCCTCATCCAACAGCAGGTACTTTGCATACAATCAGAACAGCTGATGAAAGTCAAATATTACAGATGTACAAATGGTTAGATTTGTATGTAGAATGGTTAGATTAAAAACAGGGGAGGGAGGCTCCCAATGGTTTAGCCTTACTGTATTCTATCCTTTGCTCAATTTTGAGTTACATTCAGGTAGACAGTCAATATGGATTGGCATCAATCTAGGTCATAAACTGGGGCAGGTGATGTAAAATGATAACCCAGCTCAATTCCATGAACCTTCAAAAAGAATCATTTCTAATAGTATTTTCATGGGTATCATGCTACATTTCAGTCTATATTAGTGTTTTATCTGTAAGGGAAATTATTATCTTTCAAATATAACAGCATTTTTAAGGATTTATTTTCAAGATTTCAAAAAGGGGAAGTATTACCCCAAATGCAAAAGATCAAGGATGATGCTTTGATCCAATAAATGAAGCTGAGATATAGACCTCCTGATCCAAATAGAAACAACGAAAGGTAAATAACACCCATGTTCATTAGAATCTTCTAATCTTGACAAAAATGTTTAAGGATGATTGTGTAGATATCAACAGTACATCTGTTGAAAATACCAGAAGGCTGTTACGTATAATTATCTAGGAGAAGACCATATCTTCACAGTAACCCAACTGACTGAGAGGTAGGAAAAAATATTGCTATATCTAATATTTGTGGATTTTTGAAGAGTGTTAGATTTAACAGAAGAAATACAGTTTTCATGATTTTTCTGAAGCAAGGTACATACTAGAATTAAACCAGATTCATAGGGATAGAACTTGTTCCATGGTCCATTAACTATGGACTTCAAGGAATTGGTTTGGAGGATTCCATTGCAGAATCCAAACAACAATGGTATTCTCTCAGCATGGTAAGGTCCTCCAAAGGTCATTGTATGTGTTGTGTTGGGTAAAGGAAAAAGCTTTCTCAGAGAATTTTTTTTATGGTGTTCAAAAGATATAGAGTTGCACTATCCATGCCAGAAAAGAAATGGTTGAAGAAAACACATATTGGCCAGATTATGACATGCAGCTGGAGGGAAAGCCCATTGAGCTAGTCCATCACTATCCATATCCTTCATGGGAAGTACAGATGGACAATGAGCTGTATTGCATTGGAAAATGTGTACGGAGCTGCCAGTGATACAAAGCTGCTCAACAATTCAAAAGTTCATCTCATTAACACCCATCCTCTTGCAGGGGTTTTGTAGTGCTAGGAATTATAAAGGACCATGATTTTGGAAAAACTGAAATCACAGGTAATGCAAAGGGCAATAGGAAGACACATCGTGGGCATAAGCAGGCTTCAGCTTGTTACTAATGGTGATGTGTGCATGAGAAATTCCAGGACATGCATGTCTGGAACGTGGGGTGAATCTCTATGAGCATCAAAAATGGACCACTTAGTAGTTTAGAGTCATTAAAAGAACAAAATCCTCCAGGGTACTGAGAGGGTCCTCTATGTGGAACACATGGCAAGAGGAGAACAAGGATGAATGTGGATTACAGACCAAGAACTTAGTAACTTAGAAAATGGGCTGTGCATGAGACCTGAAAGAGGCTTTGTAACCAAGCCCTGAGCTTCCTGCAGTATAGAAAGAAGGAAAAAAGGGAATGAAACTCTTGTTTGCAAAGTTGAATTTTATTTTATCATTGACCATGAATTACAAATAATTACTAATACATATTGGGTCACTGGATAATATTTTCAGATCTGGGGATTTCTGGACCCCAATAAATCCCTTCTTCCCCCTCTATATGCACATAAACACAGAATAAATTATAAAATGTTGGGGCGGGGGTGACTAAGTTGCATGTGATAATTCAGGAATGCTCATTCTTTCTGAATTCGGGCTCGTGAACACTTCCAATCAATCAGTCAAGGAGGCATAATCAATGCTTATTGACTGAGTGATTCATTTAGCACCTACTATGGACCAAACACTGTGAGCCTCAGATGGCATCCTAAGACTTCCCTGTCATGGTCATTCAATTGTGTCTGACTCTTCATGACTGCATGAACAAATCCATGGGATTTTATTGTCGAAAATACTGGAGCAGTTTGCCATTTCTTTCTCTACTGTGTCCCCATTTTATAGATGAGGAACTGAGGCAAACAGGGATTAAGTGACTTACCCAGCGTCACACAACTAGTAAGTGTCTGAGGTTAGATTTGAACTTGGGTCTTCCTGACTCCAAGCCTGACAATCTATCCACTGTACCATCTAGCTGCCTTGGTCTTCCTGATTCCAAGCCCAGGGCTCTGTCCGTAGGCTGACCACCTCCTTATTCATGGAAGTGATGTTTCACAATGCAATACATGAAAAGCATTGGCACATTAAGCTTGTCTAACTTCCCTAGATCTTTCTCAAAGTGAGACCTAACCATGGCTCCCCATTCTGAATTACCGAACAAGGCTCCATTTATCCCTATTAATTTGATCTCACGGGTTTAATGCTCTAATCTTTACAGATCTTCTTCAATTCTTAACCTCTCACCCAGCTGTGTTAGTTATCTCTCCAAGCTCAGTGTCATCTACAGATTTGATGATCAGGCCAATTTGCCTTCATATAAAATTCATTTCTAAAAATAGCAAATAGTTCAAGGTCAAGAACAGCTTCCCAGTTCTTACATAATGTGTCATTACTGATCTTTTGACTATCATTGCTTTATCCAGTTGAGGTGATGGTCTTCTCAAGGTGCAAATTTCTCTCTTACAGGATCAGCCAGTGTAAATACTCAGCATAGAGAAAACAAAATAAAATCTTGATTTCCCAAGGAGAGGTGCACTAACCAAGCAAAATTTGCTGGTACAATGTGGCTTGATAATCCCTTCTATCAGTGAATGACTTTAGTTAAAAAATTTTTTAAAAGAGGGGTTGTCAACAGTCTCCTCCCCTTACAGTGATTTTGCATTTGAACACATGTTTTTACATACCTCATAACTATTTCTAGGGCCCATTAATACAAAATATCTATACATCCCTGGTTATGATGTTTCAACATACTACCCCCCAGTTTTCTTTCCTCT
Organism: Petaurus breviceps papuanus; assembly: GCF_028583685.1. Taxonomy (NCBI): domain Eukaryota; kingdom Metazoa; phylum Chordata; class Mammalia; order Diprotodontia; family Petauridae; genus Petaurus; species Petaurus breviceps. Next base: position 10,812,417 of record NW_027185655.1, on the reverse strand, counting down.
TGCCTAATTATTTATTGAGGGAGACTGTATAAAAGAGAAAGAGAAATCTTCAAATAAAATTTGTCTTGATGAAGTGATGATGATGATGACAATGCTAACCAAGTAATTTCTTCCCTTTATATGATATTTCATGGTTTCAAAGATGTTTCACATGCACGACATTGGGGTATGTGGTCTCCAAGCTTTGCTAACTCCCCATTCCCTCTAGGACAAAATATAAACTTCTCATTTTTGCTTTTAAAGCCTGTACTAACCAGGATTCAACCTACCTCTCCAAACTTGTTATGCATCTCTCCCTTTCCTACATGCAACAGCCCACCCAAATTAATCTTATTCTTCCTCATATATTATATCTATCTCTGTGCATTTGCACAGGCTGTCACCTAAGCCCTAGAATTCATTCTGTCCTCATTGCCTTCTCTTAGAATTCTTAGCTTCCTTCTAAAATCAGTTGAAAAACATCTCCATGAAACCTCAATGGATCCTCCTCAGTGCCTCCCCCATTACTCTGTATTTATTTATACTTCTATTTTGTCTCTTATATTTGCATCTGATGTCTGCCAGAAGAGAACAGAATCTTCCTGATGCCATGATTGTTTCATTTTTCTCTTTGTATTCACAGCTCTTAGAAGAGTATCTAGCACACAGTAGGGAATTAATACAGATTGATTAATTCATTAATTTTATTTGATCTTAACATCTAATCCATGAAGTGGTATTCAAGTCATAATCATTTCATAGATATAGAATCTGTGACTTATAGAAGTTTGTTCTCTCGTCAAAAGTTATACAGGGATAGAGCCCTGGCTTTGGAGTCAGGAGTACGTGAGTTCAAATCTAGCCTCAGACACTTACTAGCTGTGTGACCCCGGGCAAGTCACTTAACCCCAATTGCCTAAAAAAAGTTACACAGGTAGAGGCCTAGTGGTGGAACCAGACCCTTCCCCATTGGTGGCACTTGTATTCTGAATGCAAGTCTATTTGCTACCATCTGAGTTATGTCTAATAGCAGTAATCACTATCCTCAAAAGATTCTTATTATCACAGAAAACATGTTGTCACTTTTTTTCTATTTCAGACATAAAACAGGTATAGAGATTGACCCTATGATTCCACTGCTATAGAGAGCTTCCTTTGCCAGTGCAAGTTGGCACCTTCCCTGTACCTTATAGCCTTAAAGAGTTCCCTTAAGCTCTGAGAGATTCAATAATTTGCCCAAATTCACAGAGCTAATATGTATCAGAGGCAGGACTTGAATCCAGGTCTTTCTGGGTGCAAGGTAAATTCTCTGTCCATGATTACATATTAAGAAACTGAGGCCCTGAAAGACTGAATCCAGACACTGTTGTCCACCTTGTATTGCAACAATTTGAACCATGTGTCCTAATCCAGTGTTCCTTCCAAGGCACTATGATATCTCCTTAACTCAGAGAAAAGATCTATATCTGGCAATTCTGCAATGGTGCATTTTACCTGCATTTTACATTAATATTTTATTCCCCAAATCAATCATTATTAAAGATGTATTAATCTCTTAGTATCTTTTCTCCCAGAATTGCTATGTTACCACTAACACTCAATACGCAACACCTCCCTTTCCTACCCCCAACTCCCCACGCCCACACCGTACACAAAACCTGAAACTGAAAACTAAATTATTTCTTACCATATGGGGTCTGAGACAAAGATAAAACCCAACCTGGACACAAGGAGACAAATGTTCCCTGAGTCCCGGGCAATGCCTGGGAGAGTGCCTGCCAGGACCTACTGTGTTCAAACCATTTTCATTTCTCTAACAATTTGAATCTGCCAAAAGGAAACTTTAACAATGAAGCAACCTGCCAAAAAACTCCAAGAGTAAGTTAGATATCTCTGCTTCTCCCCTACCCCCCAGCCTGAAGAAGTGGAGGAAAGAAGCAAAGATAAAATAATAGGACAAGTAGATTCAGTTTCTATTTGGAATGATATAGCATCATAATTTATATGTCATTTCTAAAATCAAAAAACTATCTCCTTTAAATGTCTTTTGTATCCAGAACAGAATCTACCCCATTTTTTCCCCTCTGATATGCTCCCTGTGATGATTCCTTACAGTAATTGATGAGAACATCTTTCTGCCTCTTTTTCATAAAAAGTGTTCTAAAGGAGAGACAGGGAAATAAGGTAGGCATGTGCCTGGTGGATAAAACAACAGCCAGTCACCATCTCCCCTCATACTCCAGTTGAGATGACACCAGGAAAGGTACCCAAAAGTCCCAGGAACAATATTGATTCCTAGACCACTGGCTTCTAGAGGCAGCTGGTGGTACCCACTAGACCTGGACTTAGGAAGACTTGAGTTCCAACCATCCTTGGACACATACTAGCTATGCAACCATGGGAACTCTGTTTGCCTCAGTTTCCTCAATTATAAAATGGGTTTACCAATAGCACCTACCTTTCAGGGCTGTTGTGAGGATCAAATGAGATGATATCCTAGTAGACACTATATTGATACTTATTCCCTTCCCTTTTCCTCTACCTCCTTCCCAGACCTGACATTAATCATCTAGGGGAGCAACCCTGGTGAAGATGCAAACTGGTCATTGTCCTGACAGTGCTATAGTCCTGCTACAACCACAGATACTGAAGCCCCAACAAAACACATTCTCACTGCCCATGATCTTGGCATCATCAAATGGTTCATCGAATATGATTTTATCAATGACAACACTGAAAAAGATGCATTATCATCTGCTTTACTGCTACACCCTAAAAATCTTCTGACCTGCAGCTCCTATAAAGGTCTTATAGACATTACCTCCTTCTAGTAGGATGTGAGTTCCTTGGAAGCTCAGGGACTGTTGCTTGTCTACCTTATCTCCAGAGTCTAATGTTTTGCTAAAAGTTATCACTTTAAAAATTATTATTCATGGGGGCAGAGTCAATATAGCAGAGTAGAAACAGGACTTCTGCAGGGCTCTGGCTTCCACCTCCTCCAATTTATGTAAAAGGTGACTCTGAAGAAACTTTGGAGCTATAGAACCCACAAAATGACAGAGAAAAGCTAACCTTCCACTAAGGACAGCCCAGCAGGTCAGCAGGAAGCAGCCAGCACAGCTCTCTGGGAACCAACCCCAGCCCCCACGAGCCAGAGGTTTTAACCTCAGGGCAGGCCTGACCAGCCACCAGCTAGAGGGACTTCAGATCACCAGCAGCTGTGGCGGTTTCCAGAATGATCAACACATAGATGCTAAGGACAAAGTGAGAGGTCAGTGCAGTGTGGACTTTGGGATACAGTAGTTTGGGAGTGTGGTCGGCCTTTGCCTCTGGGGCAAGAGGCAGCTGAGGCTTGGCAGCTGTGAAACTGCCACTGAGTGGCAGCCTCAGCTCCTGGCCTGTAGATTGTAGGGGGACCAAGAGACCAGTCTTAGGGGTAGTTACTCTTGTTTTAACCTGCTTGGATCTAGATTGTGATCTACAATGGAGGTCCTGGGGTGTGCAAGCAGCTTGCCAAAGCGTGTGGAGGCTTCAGAGAGGGCACTCAACTAATACCTTCAGTAGCTGAGAAAACCCCAGCAACTGGGAAAAAGCTCCTGTCTAGTATCAGAATCCTACTGTGGCAAAAACTCTAAAGTCAAGTAATTGAGTGGCAACATGAGCAAACAAGGGAAGCAAACCAAGTAGAGCAATCCAACTTTACACTCCTATTGAAAGGACAAAAAAGGATCAAAGCATGAAACAGGAGGAAGACAGTGAAGTCAGAACTCCTGCACCAAAAGCTTCCAAGAAAATACGAGCTGGTTACAAGCCATAGAGGACCTTAAGAAGGATTTTGAAAACCAAATAAGAGAAGTGGAGGAAAAATTGGGAAGAGAAATGAGAACAATGCAAGAAAATTATGAAATGAGAGTCAACAGCCTGACTGAAGAAAATAACACCTTAAAAAAAACCCTAACTCAAATGGCAAAAGAGGCTCAAAAAGGCAATGAGGAGAAGAATGCCTTAAAAAGCCAAATTTGCCAGATGGAAAAAGAATGTCAAAAGCTCACTGAAGAGAATCATTCCTTCAGAATGAGATTGGAGCAAATGGAAGCTAGTGACTTTATGAGAAATCAAGATACTATTAAACAGATCCAAACAAATGAGAAAATAGAAGGCAATGTGAAATATCTCATTGGGAAACTACTGACCTGGAAAAAAGATCCAGGAGAGATAATTTAAAAATTATTGGACTACCTGAAAGCCATGATCAAAAAAAGAACCTAGAAATCATCCTTCAAGAAGTTCTCAAGGAAAATTGCCTTGATGTTTTAGAACAAGAGGGCAAAATAGAGGTTTAAATAATACACTGACCACCTCCTGAAAAAGACCCCAAAAAGAAAACTCCTAGGAATATTATAGCCAGGTTCTGGAATTCCTAGATCAAGAAGAAAATATTACAAGCAGCCAGGAAGAAACCATTTGAATATTGTGGAAACCCAGTCAGGATAACACAGGATCTGGCAGCTTCTACCCAGAGGGATCAAAGGGCTTGGAGTATGATATTCCAGAGGTCAAAGGAGCTGGGATTAAAAGCAAGAATCACCCACCCAGCAAAACTGAATATCATGTTTCAGGGGAAAATGTGGTCATTCAGTGGAATAGAGCACTTTTAAGCATTGCTGATGAAAAAAACAGAATTGAATAGAAAATTTGACACTGAGACATAAGAAGTAAGAGAAGCATGAGAAGATAAACAGGGGAAAGAAATCATAAGGAACTTTTCAAAGTTTATCTATTTACATCCTTACATGGAAAAATTATAATTGTAACTGATGAAACTTCTTAGTATGAGAATAGTTGAAGGGAATAGAAATGTGCATGCGCGTGGGTGTGTATACTAATCTATCTATCTATCTATATATGTGTGTGTGTATATATGTATATATATATATACACAAATGTATACATATATACACTCGTACATATATGTCTATATAGGAGAGTATATGGGTGTACAAATACATATGTGAATATGTGTATATAAGTGTACAGGTATCCATAGACAGAGGACACAGGGCCAATTCAATAGGAAGGGATGATACTTAACAGGTGAAATTAAGAGGTGAGAGAGGAATATAATGAGATGAGATTAGGAGAGAGAGAATGGGGTAAACTATCTCATATGGAAGAGGCAAGGGAAAATGGGTACAATGGAGGAGAAGAACAGGAAGGCAAAAGGGAATGTGTCAACCTTATTATCACTGAATTTGGCTTAGGGAGGGAATGACATACACACTAAATAGGGTATCTCACCATATAGAAGAGTAGGGGGAAAGGGGATGAGAGGGGGGATGATGAAAGGGGAGGCAGGCTGGGGGGGGAGAGAAGTTGGAAGCACCCACTTTTGAAAAGGGACAGGATCAAAGTAGAGAATAGAATAAGTGGGAGGTGGGAAAGGAGGGAGGGAAATATGGTCAGTCTTTTATAATATATCCACTATGGAAATGTTTTGCATAGCTACACATGTACAACCTATACTGAATTGCTTATCTTCCCAGTAAGGGTGAGTGATAAGGGAGGAAGGGAATGAATCTGGAATTCAAAGTTTTTAAAATCAAATATTTAAATATATATATATATATACATATATATACACACACACACATACACACTATTATTAATATAATTTTATATATGTAGGTGTAATGCCATGCACAGAAGCTTTCCAGAAGAACTGCTACTGTGAACAGCTTTTTTAAGGTTCTGATTACTCAGTATAGTGATCACTCTATTACATAACAAAAGCAAAACATCCGTGGAAAATCAAGGTACAGCATAATTCAAAATACAGCATTCACCATATTTCAACTTATCACAGAAAATCACAATATAATATTCACAACATAGTCTCAAAGTAAAATAGTCACTCTTAAGTTAATTCAATCAGTCACTTTTCAGTAGTATCAAAGTACACAGTCAAGTCTTCCACTCTTGGGGCAAAGTCTTGATTAATTCAATTAGTCACTAATCAGTAGTCTCAAAGTCTTCCACTCTTGGGGAAAAGTCTTGATTAACTCAGTCACTAAACAGTAATAATAGTCACAGTACTCAAAGTACAATCAGTCACTTATTCAGTAAAGCCTTACTAAGTATCATACACAAAATCTTCCACCCCTTAGGTCACTAGTAAACTATAATTCCATAATTACTCAGTACCCAAGAAGAGGTCTTTTCTTCCTCTTGACTTGGGGCCTGTTCTCAGATTCCCTGGATCCCCTTCCATGGTCCCAGACTCTACCTAGATTCAACAGACTGTCACCTGGGTTCAATGGCAGACAGCTCCCAGTTCCTTGACCAGCTCTCTGGGGAGAGAGAGCTCACTGGCATTCACAGGGTCTAGTCCATGTTAGCTCCTTCACCATTTCTGCTCCAAGGAATTCAAGGCTCAACCAAGGCACAAACAGACAAATTCTCAGCATCCCAGTCATGCTTCAGTCACCTGGGCTCCTGGCTCCTGGGCTCCGGGCTCCTGGCTCCTGGCTCCTGGGCTCTGGTGTCAGTAAAAGGGGGACAGGAGTTCATACCTTCTGGTCCCCCAATCAGAGGCTTGATCAGTTATTAAGTGTTAAGCACTCGCTACTTTTGGCAACACAAAGGGATCTTCAAGAATTACATTACCATTACACTAGGAAATAGGACACACAGGCACTGGGGCATAGAGAACCACTGTGCCCTACTAGAAAATTGGAGGGGGTAATGGGGAGGATATGGGAGAGAGCAGATTGGAGGAGGGGATATCCAGTGGGATCACTATTTTGGGGTGGTGGGTAGGGGAAAAAAAGGGAGAAAATTTGTAACTCGAAATCTTGCAGAAATGAATGATGTAAACTAGAAGTTAATAAAGTAATTGAATAAAAAAAACAAAAAAAATTAATAAAAATATTATTATTATTCATTCATTCATTCTTTTATCCAAAGCCCCTCTCTGAATTACTCTGACAAATTCTGAGAGTTACCAGGTCCCAGCAATAGCTCAATTTGGTCACACAAAGTCTTGATGCCAATGTCACAAGAAGATAGTATTTTTCAGCCTAATTCTATTCACTCTCACTGCTTTGGGCTGCTTCTATTTCAACCTGTATCTTTTTTTATTGTAGTTTGACCCCTTTGGGTCAGTATGGACATTTCTATTCCTGGCGGAATCTTTTCGATTGTTTCCATAACACTCCTTTCCATTATCTTCTTCAATTTTCACCTTTTTCTTGCCTTTACCTTTCTTTCATCTTATTTAGTTAACTCTTTTCCTTCATCAACTCAGTTGGATGTCAAATAATTATCCCGCATGAATAGTTGGAAACCTAACAGATTCAGACACTGTTGTGTTCCTAAACTAAAATAAGTAGCAATACAGAGAATAACAACCAACACAGGATAATAAATACAGAATCCATCAGCAATAAAAGAGTGCTTTCATGAAACCCATAATTGATATATAAGAAGTTGGTCGAATAACCTGATGAGAGACTGTTGAATTCATGTATGTCAAATCCAATTCAACCTCTATCTTACCACTGACTAAGTCACATTAGAGGAAGACCAAATATTGACCAGTCACACAAGAGACAAATGAGAGACTAAAGGAAAGAGAACGTGAAAATTTCCTCTCCCAAAAGGGCCATTTATATTGAGAAAGAGGAAGAAACAGTGTGACAAACTTAGCTTATCAAGTTTGACAGAAGAAACTTTATGTATAATATCACTGGGATCAAGTAGAGGGGAAAAAAAGCTTATAGTATATTTCAACAGAAACCTTTTCATTAACAGTTACAAAGTGGCAGTGAATTGGGGTCACATCTGTGATTTGAAACATGGCTATAGTATGATAAGGTATGGTATAGTTAGGCATGGCATTATATGCTAAGATATGGTATGGTATGACATGTCAACATATCCAAGTACTACACAGGCTAGTTTGAGGTGGAACATCTTCAGTGTCATGAATTTGAGACCTTCCCTGTGTCCCAAACTAAAGCAAGATTTAATATCCAGATTTTGGATTAAAAACTTCACCACTGTATACATGTACACTTTCTAACTTACAAATCTGTTATTTCACTTTCAATACTTTATATGATTCTTACAACAACTTCATGAGGCAAATAGAGAATTCCAAAGTTTGACAGGCAAGCAAACCAAGCTCCAGAAAGGCTAAGTGATTGGCCTGAAAGTTACCAAGTCCAATCTTCTCATGTGCTTTAGAATTTATGAAGGATATCTTTTACATTATCTCATTTATTCTTCATAATAACCATTTCATGGATAAGGAAACTGAGACCTCAAGAATAGAAATATCACAGATGTCAAGACAGAGCTAAGATTTCAGAGTAGATACTCCCACTCCAAATCCTGTATTCTTTCCACTACCCCATAATTCCTCTTTTGCTTTGACCTTTATTATGAATTTCTCTTGTGTACTGAGGTTTGGATGGGAGGACATCCTAAGGGAGCATATTAAGGGATGAGCCTGCAGGGGCTAACCCATGAAACATGGTAACTTTTGTAGATACATGTAGTTCAAACTTCAAAGGGCTTGGTGCTTTTCTATGCCACAGCAAACTCTGAATGGTCCCTCATTCCTCAACCAGTGACAACTGGAAGGGGTTGGGGTGCGGAGAAAAGGCTACATCAGAGATGAGTGGCCACAAAGCCAGCAGCAATGGTCTAGCTACACTCTGGCTCTTACTGTCTGCCCAATGTAGAAGGATTCCTTAAGCCTGTCTCTGGAGAGGTAGTGGAGAGGCATATTGTACTCCCTGGTAGGATGGCAGGTATAAGCAAGTATCAGAGAGCAAATGTCCTCCCTGTGTGAGCTTCAGCTGGGGCTCTTGGACTGCCTCTTCATTTTTTTCCCTTTCCTGAGTATAAGTGACTGAACAGCAATACTGAGGAATATTCCAATCTTAGAGGCAGCCTTAAAGTGGAGAAGTTGGAACCTCCTGGGTTTCTTGGTCAGGGTTAGCTGGCAACAGGAGGGGTGTTCTTCAATGATGCCCTTCTTAGAGAAGATGACCATCTAGGAAGAGGTTAAGGAAAAGCCTGAACCCTCAACAGGCCTTCCAGAAGACACGGACATAGAGGGAAGTTTTGGGGTACTACAGCTGTGAGATGCCACTTTAGCAGTTCCACAAACTATTTCATGGTTTAATGTTTAAATTACTGATACTCCATCAAGTCTTTGTTAGTGAGTGATTGGGCTTTCTTGTGTTAAACATTTCTCTTGCATAGAGGAAAAGAATAGCTTTTATTCTTCAGTCTTTCAGTGACACCCAACTGTTTTTGACCCTTTTTCTTGGCAAAGAAACTGGAGAGGTTTGCCATTTCCTTCTCTAGCTCATTTTAGAGATAAGGACACTGAGGCAAACAGGGTTAAGTGACTTGCCCAGGGTCACATAGTTAGTATCTGAGGTCAGATTTGAACTCAGGTCTTTTCTGATTCTAGGCAAGCATTCTATCCACTGTATCACCTAGCTGCCCCAAATGAATAGCTACCCTATACCTATTTTATATGGTATATTGAATACCTTTCTATTCCCTACTTTTGCAGGAAACCCTGGACTTGAGAAAATATAAACTTTTAGTGGTTCTCCCTGGAGCTCTAGCAAGGGAACATCAAGAGTCAGAATTTGAAGAAAAAGAGTCTGACCTTTTCCTTGCAAGGTCGGTCTCCCACAGGACTGAACCCATTCCACATGTCTCAGCCCAGAGCTGAGAGAGGTCCCTTAACAGAAAGGAGGAGAGAAAATGCTCCCCCAAAACTCTCTTCTTCCTAGGCACAGAAGGAGTTATTTCTGTTGCTACACTTTCAATATTTAGCATGTTTAGTTTTCTAGGATTTTTTTCCCCTCAACCTCCCCCAACCTCAGTTTTGGAAATCTATGAGACAGTCTTATGCGACACCTCAAAAGAAAGAGGAAAGTTTATCAACACGAGAAACAAGAGAATTTGCATGACTTGTTAGTCGTGTCATTATTGTTAAGGATTCAGAAATGTACCTTTGTGTACCCTTGACCAGGCATACAAAGTACAGAGCACATCAGTAGGTGGGGATAGGCAACTTTAATATGTACAAATTCTGGGTCAGCTTATCCATAACATAAGTAGCTTCTCAACTAATAACAATCGCCTCTGTACAGAGATGCATACTTCCCATACTTCTCTGGAGAAAACCAGTAACCTACAATCAATTTTGCCCTGTACAAATGGATAGCTGTTTACCGATTCATTTAAACCTAGCTTCCAGTGCATTTAAAAACTGGTCTCCAGACATTTTTCAATACCATCCTTCACAAAGCTTATGAATGTTACTGACCTTGCATAATAATTTTTTTCTTACAACATATTAATTATTGTTCTGGCACCTCTGTTCTTCTCATGAAACCAATGAAGCATGAAATGCCTCTGTGCAGAGTAGTATTTCTTATTTTGTATTATATGTATCAATTACTTTTCTATTTTTGCTAATTATTTCTGAGGAGGTAAAAAAAAAAAAATGAATTCACCAAATCCTGTAATCAAGCCCGGAAGTGCCAAAGGAGAAAAAAATGGGAAAACAACAAACAAGTTTCATCTGCTGTCATATTGAAAGCCAGCAACAGAAGTATTGCTGCCATGAAAGTCCCCCTCATTGGAAGCCTGTTGCCAGGCTTAGAAGGAGGCAGCAGTCTGTTTGACCAGTAGAGCTCTCTCTCATAAGGCCATTCCACTAACTTCTCTGTTGGCTTATAGTCATAAAAAAAAACGTACAGGAATAAGGTCAGGGGACCAGATTCCCCCCTGGTCCTGGGTTTAAGGCTTTCCCCTTCAGGAGGAAAAACCACTGCCTTAATTCCAGAGGGTAGAAATAGCCTCGTTTTTAATTATAATCTTAAAAGGGTTAAAGGGTTCCTTGTGCTTTCTTTGGTTCAGAGAAATAAATAGTGGAATATCAGCCATCTTGACATCGGAAAGGAGAAGCTTTAGTCCTGAATTCTTCATTCATTGTCTGTCTGTCTGTCTCTTTAACCCATTTCTCTCTCTTTCTAAATGCCAGTCATTCATCCTGAACAGAGAAATGCAGGTGTAATCCTTTTTGATTCAAGAGCTCTGTTAAGCCATTATAAAGCTGCTGTAATTTACAGCGAAGGATAAAGCTAACCTGAGACCTCAGCCCCAATTTGTTAAAAACTTATTACACCTCATTGGCCACTGAATAGCCCAAAATAAAAGCTTATCTGAATAAGAGTAAGAAACTTTACTAGCATGAATCTAATGAAAAATGATAGGCTTAAAATCATGCTGATTCTATCGATAGGTTCCACTTAGCACTATTTATGATGTTATGATTTTCTATTTCCTGAGATATATAAAAGCCAAATGAGTTATTAAAACAATAGTAATGAGTTGATGGATGCTTTCAAAAGTTCTGTTTGTCTGTGAGGTCCAACTGAATGACCCAGTGTAAAAGCAATAATTCTATACTAAAGATCACATCTTTTGTCTTTGTATATATTTAGGGGGAACAAAAATAAATTTGATTATTATAAGTGAAACTGATTTTCTGGTCAAAGTTATATCTTTCCAGATGATTCACCTCCATAAATTTGAAAGGCAAAATGGTACAAATATATTAGAGAAGAGGAAAAGGGTCTGTCTCCATAACAGAAAAAGCATTGGATGTACTCTGTGAAATACTGCTTTGGAATCAAGCTATCCAAAGAAAGAGTTCCACAGCGATTTGTGTTTGCAGTGCAAAAGGGGCTAAAAGATGTTGGCTCTTTTTGTTTTGTTTTGTTTTGTTTTGTTTGCCTTTTTGGAGGGCAATTGGGGTTAAGTAACTTGCCCAAGGTTACACAGCTAGTTTTTTTGTGTGGGTGTTAAGTGTCTGAGGCCAGAACGGAACTCGGGTCCTCCTGACTCTGGGGCTGGCGCTTTACTCACTGCACCACTTAGCCGCCCCCTGCTCTCACTTTTTTTTTAAGGTTTTCAAAGCACTTTGTTCATTCTAACCATATAAACAAGGGTTTGATGATCCTATTGGACCAAGAAGGAAATAGCCCAGAAAGTTTCAGCGAGTCTGACCTAAGGTAACATGGCTAAAAAAGTATCAGAGGAAAGATTTAAACCTTGGTATCTCTTAATGCCAGGTCACATACTTTCCCCGCTAATTCACTATCTTCAAGTGGGACAGGAGCCATCCTTGTAGTTAAAATATAATTCTAGAACTATGATCATTGCCACATCTCAGAGGAGACACATAATGGCTGTCAGGTTTGTCACTTGTGCCCTAAACATCCTTTAAATTCTTTAATGACAATCCATGATTACCAGCTTGGTAAGGGGATTACTCCACATTTTATTTTTTAAACTTTTATTAAAATCATAACCAGAGCAACCCACAAATACATTTACTTTTTTTTTTTTTTGCTTTTTGGAGGGCAATTGGGATTAAGTGACTTGCCCAAAGTCACATGGCTAGTTTTTATGTTAAGTGTCTCAGGCCACATTTGAACGCGGGTCCACCTGACTCTCCAGGGCCGGTGCTCTATTCACTGTGCCATCTAGCCACCCTACATTTACTTTTAATACTGTTTTTAATTTTGCCCCTAGGCATTTCTCTGCTGGCATGAGAGGGACATTATTTTATCTAACAAAGTCAACAATTATTGAAATATTTGTTGGATTCTTAAATTCTTAGATGATTTTATAGATCAAGAAATTTAACTCATAGAGGCTAATTGACACAGTCAAGGTCACATGGGTTAGTGGCAGAGGTGGGATTTAAGCCCAAGCCTCCTGACTCCAACTTAAGTGAATTTTCTACTACACTGCATTACTTTATTTTGATGAAGCCTTTATTAAAACACAAATATAATAGTCTGATACTGACATTCTGTGAAGTGGTATACTTAACTAGTTAGTTTTTTGATAGTTCAAAAGACTGTAGTTTTCTGAGTATGAAAACAAACATTTTAGGGAGGTGTTTTGACTGTGACATTAAATTTCTATGTGCTCATTTGAAAACCAAAAGTTGGCATGGAATTTTAAAATTCTTAGATCTGAAACTAGGAGACTTCACGGTACTTGCCAATATTTCTTCAAGTAAAGCTGGTCACTCATTTTTACCACCATCCTCAATTTCTATGCTCTGCATCTTCATTCCAACAGTCGTGAAGAGTATATTCTTTGTAGGTAGACTGGGGATCTCTATGTTTGAAGTTCAAATCCAGCCTCAAACACTTACTAGCTATGGTGACCTGGACAAGTCATTCTATCTTAACAGAGGACATCACATTTATGAACATGTGTATACACACACACACACACACACACACACACATACACCCTTTGTACACATAGATAAATGTGCGAAAAAATTATTTACAAAATGAATTGGGGGCAATAGTGGTAGGGAGAATTGGGAAATGTTTCATGTAGAAGATGGTGCTTGAGCTGAGTTTTGAAGAATCCCAGAGACAGAAGTAAGGAGGAAAAGCTAAGACACAACAATGTGATGGCTCTATGTAAGAGCCAGCTGGAAATGCTAACACAACCCATTCCTCTGTCCACACACAGCCCCCATCTTTCTCTCTACTCTCCCTTTTGGTAATCACATCAGTTCTCGTGGGTTGTTTTGTCATCTCTGTAGATTATTCTCAGAATAACTTTAAGCAAGTTGCTTGACTTAAGTTTTAATTTCTTCATCTATAAAATGAGACAGTTGGATTAGTTCCTTTCCAGATCTAAATGTATGATTCTGTGATCCTCTATGTCCCACCCTGGTCAAAATGTAAAGTCTTCCATGAGGGTATTAAAAAAATCAATTTCTCAAATGAGAAATATTACAGACATGGACAGACAGCAGTTTGTGTAGAGAAGATCTAGGGGCATTCATGGATTGCAAGCTCATTATGAGTAAGCTGTGCAATGGGTCAGCCCAAAAAAGCAAAATGATCCAAACTGGGGGACCCCAAATCCCCCACAAAAGTTCTGCATCCAATCCCTCAGGTTCACAAATTCACAATCATACTCAATTCTTTTGGGGGAGAAGGGGGAAGGCAGGGAAATTTGGGTTAAGGGATTTGCCCGAGGTCACACAGCTAGTGTGTCAAGTGTCTGAGGTCAGATTTGAACTCAGGTCCACCTGACTCCAGGGCCAGTGCTTTAATCACTAAGCCACCTAGGTGCCCCCATACTCAATTCTTTTTTGTTTTTTGCTTTTTGGAGGGCAATTGGGGTTAAGTGACTTGCCCAAGGTCAAATAGCTAGTTTTTGTGTTAAGTGCTTGAGGTCGGATTTGAACTCAGGTCCTCCTGACTCCAGGGTCAGTGCTCTATTCACTGCACCACCTGGCCGCAGCCCCCCTCCCCCCCACTCAATTCTTTACTCATCATCACCATCCGATTGTTTGCCAAACTTTATGGATTCTGTCATAAAAATATCCATTCCTTTCTGCTCTGCCTGTACTCAGCCCACATCGGATCCCTTGCCTGAATCTCAGTAACCTTCTAATTTATATCTTGGCCTCACGTCTCTTCTCTGTCCAGTCCACTCTCCACACAGTTGCCAAAATTTCTAAGACATGGGTCAAAACATGACATCCCCAAAGTGACAATGACTCTGATGCCTCTAGGAAAAAATACCATCTCCCACACTTAACAATTAAAACTCCTCATCTCGGGGCGGCCAGGTGGCGCAGTGAGTAAGAGCACCTACCCCAGAGTCGGGATGACCTGGGATCGAATCCTGGCTCAGATACTTACCACCACAGCCAGAAATAACTGGCGGTGTAACCTTGAGCAAGTTACTTAACCCCAATTGCTTTAAAAAAAACAAAACTCCTCACCTCCCAGTTGGGTTCCAGCCTACCTTTTCAGACCTATTACACATTACTCCCCTGCAGTGCAGACAAACTGGTCTTCTTGCTGTTCCTCTTACATCATATGCCAAGTCTGTCTCTGAGCCTTCACAGAGGTGGTAACTCCCTCTCCCCTTAGCATCATACTTTCCTACAAAAGTCAAGCTTTATCTCCTACTGAAAATTTTCCTGATCTCTAGGACTGCTCATGTGTCCCTGAACCTCCAAGTTAGCTTTTATTCACTTACCAAATAATTTGTATTTAATTACATGTGTACCCACTGTTTCTACCCATAAAATGTGAATTTCTTGAATGAAGGGACTGCTTCTTTTATAATTTTTTCCCTGTGTATTCTCAGTGCCTGGCATAGTTTAGGAGCTTCATTAATACTAGTTGATAGATGCTTAATAAGTACTGATTGATTGATTTTTCAAGATGGGAATCAAGAATAGGGACAGAAAAACTCTTTGGTGAAGAAGTATAAGATTTTGGTAACTTTTTGTGTTGATTACATTCAATTTCTACATACAAATTATTTCATTCTATAGTATCAAATGAAACAATATTTGTGAACAGATTGGCATGGTATGGTTTTCTATTCAGTTTCTGGTAAATGACATCATTAGACAAAATGATTAGCAGACCCCCGAAAAACCTAGTAGGGCAACTCCATGAGGACACAAATGTTGATTTAGATCTTGTACTTTAAAAAAGTCACTTTGTAGAATATTAGAATAATGACCATGTAATTTCAGAATCAAATTAGAAGACCACTGAATAAAAGAAGACCTATGCTTTGTTCTCAGAGGCAAGAAATATTTCTCACAAATTGTTGACCTATAAAAATAAAAGATTTACCTTTTTTTTTAGGTATAATTGTTATTCAGATGCATTTCTACCACCACCCCCAGTCTATGGCAATTCTATAATCCTCTTCTGAACAAAAACAAGTTTATTTTTAATGCCCTGGAATACATACAGCACTGTCCTGCCAATGCTTCCAACACCGAAGTGTTTGTGTTATTAACATCCTCTAAAATTTACTATAGTGACTAATTTGCAAGAGTCACTGGACAGAAATCATGTAGCATGATTTACACTTCATGAAAAATCTTTACTAACTTGGGCCTCATAAATTTGATCATTTAATAATTTAGTGCTAAGCCTCTTATTTTAATGAAATGAGAGTTAACAGGATTATTATCAATGCTATTTTAGTTAGTTTTAATTATGACATTATGATAAAACATTCTATTTAATTTTTTAATATTTCAACTCAAAATTAATTTTCAAAGTCTTTAATTCTAGTCAGTCTGCATAATTATAAGGCATTGTAACACCTATTGCAATTGAATGTCTCCCAAGTACTTTTAATGATAGGGACCTGTAAAGTGGTATCTCAGTTAACAAGAGGACTGGGAGTTGGTATTTCTTTTTCTGAATGACATCAGGTATTGTCCTCAATGTGAAATTATGAATTTCTTCTCTTTCTGCCTAAGCAGTCGGTGAGCCATTTGTAACAAAAGTAAAGCGCAATTTGAACACATTTACAACATCCCCAGAGTGTTCTGTGTTTATTTTACTTGGAAAAAGGAAAATGTGAGTTTAAAGACAGTTAGAACCTCTCGGAAGCTTCTCATACCACCTTCTGACTCTTCCAACATCAAAGTGAAGTTCCCAGTTTTGTACAAAGCTATATTCGGTTGCTACAATGGCAGGTGTTGGAGTCTGTGCAGCTTGCAACTTAAGACCACCATCTACTGGCTCTGTCTAAAGCTGCAAAAGCTTGTCATCTGTTTTTCAAATGAATACTGAGCAGTTCCGGTGGGAAAAGTATCACAGGAAACCCCATTCTGCAGAAACTTGCCCTACTGGTCCCTCCCTGTCTTTCCAGAGCCTTGATCTTCATTTTGATTTTCCTAAAGACATAACCTTTCTTCAACTAATTGCCAAAACTAAAATGTTAACAAAACAGATAAGCCACCTTAGTCTATAATATTATTTACTTCCAGTCTTTCTCCAATGAACTTGATTCTTCTGAAGCATGATTGATTGACAGGCATGAATATCAAAATTTATGCCCAAGCAAAGAACAGATACCTCATAGAGGTCAGGATTCCAATTAATGCCTAATGAGATGACACTTGAGAAGAGAGGACTCTTTTATTACTCACTTGCTTTACATTCATTCCAGAACTGGCTTCACCTCCCAGTGACTTTGGTGGAATGCCGCTGACCTGAACTGGACATGGACCAGTAATTCAGGTCAAGGCATTCTCTGGAACCATTCAGATCCCCATAGTAGTAACTGATGGAGCTGAATGAAAATTAGGGTCATGAATACCCCCTTGAATTGCAGTGCCTTGGGGCCTTTAGGAATAATTAGTGCACATAGAGCATTTACCTGTGGCTGACTAAATTAAATTCATGAAAGAGCTCCCTGTCCTAGATAGATAGCCTCTCCCCCGCCCCCACAAACCGGTGTATTCAAATTCATTGGCAGGTAAGCATTGTTCAAGTCATGGTCCATTCCTTTCCAACTAGGATTCAGAAGCACAGCCTAATATTCTCCATGGTTGCCTAGCCACCCTAATATTTCTTCTAATATTTAGTAGCCAGTCTTAGCATGTCATTATTAATCCCCTCTAAACTAATATTTAAAAAATAATTTTTAGAATCCCTCAGTATATTTTGCTACACTCTCCCAACCCTGACATGAGACACAGCCAGGGTGAACTATAACATAAACACTAAGTCAAATGACCATCTACCTCTAAGGGTTGGTCATCTCCTTTCTTCACTCTTCCCTCATCTATTCTTAAGGCTATGACTATTTGGATGTAGTGCAAATAATCGTCTATAGATGGTCAAGACATCATTTATACTACAGATAGAGTTTACTTGCAGATGATTCCTATTTGTCTCTATCCATAACTTCCCTCCTAAGTATCAGACCTGCTTTTCCTACTTTTTGTTGAATATATCTACAAAATATTTAATCTGCATAGAGACTGGATGGTAGTATGAGAATAGTGCTAAGTTTAGAGTCAGAAAGATTAGAGTTCAAATCTCATCTTTGATAATTCCTAGTTGTGTGAGCATGATCAAGTAAGCTAACCTCTCTGCCTCAGGGTCCTCATCTGTAAAATGGGATAAAAATATCTCTCTCCATATCTAATGCATAGGGTTATTAAGCATAAAATATGAAGTATGCAAAGTAACATGCAAATTTCAAACAATGTATAAATACTTAGTAGATAATCTTTCACTGACCTAATCATGGAGGAGCCAAAAAATGTGCCTTATAATAACTGTAAAATAAAACCTCCCACAAATGGTTTTTTGTGAGGTACAAATTCATTAATAGGATGAAGAATGATAGACCATTGATTGGGTGACTTTTGGAGCCAGACTTGAAGATCCTGATACAAACAGAAGAAGCATAGAGATGGAGAGACAGTATTCATAGGCATCTGCAGGAACTCACTTGGAGCTGTAGAAAAGTAGCCACATGATACTGAGAAAACAGAAAATTAGACAGAAGCACCTGCCTCAAAGAAAGTGGCCAGGACTCTGGGAGGGAGGGTTCTTGGGCCAGTCAGAACAAAGCAAGTCAAGAGAAAAGCCAAGCTATTGAATCTTCCCTTCAAATGGCAGACCCAAAAGTAGTAAAGTGCCATCTCTTTTCTGATCTCGCTTTCCTTCACGTTAGCCTGAAGCCTTGAGAAGGCAGGGTAGCTAACTAGTGCTATATAGACAGAACTGGACTTATAGTCATGAAAACTCTTGAGCTCAATTTCCGCCTCAGTCAGTTATGACTGTGTGACTCTGGACCAATCACTCTTCTCATCTGAAAAATGGGGCTGCTGCTGTTTGGCCTTGGTTTTCAAAGAGGAACAATGACTTCATGGGGTGATATCTTGTCTCATGGATGAACTGGGTTGAACTGAGGCAGAGTTGCGCATAGCTATCAGCCTCACTCCTTCTTTCAGTCATGGGAACCCAGTGGCAACACAAAAGTCAAGATGACTGACGATGGCCTGGGATGCAGTGAATGACCTTGGCATCTTTGAGGTCTAACCAAGCTTTAAGCACTCCACAGTGCCTGCTTCAACTGCCTTCATGACCCTTGTAACAAATTGTTCTCATCCACCCATTCCACTGGGTAAGTCTTCATGTGCTTGGGGCAGACATTCACTAACTCACCAATGGATTTGTAGCCTGTTCAGTTACCTCAACCTAGTTTAGTCTGTCTACTGAGAAAGTTTACTAGGATGTGGCCACTGTGTATTCTACAACTTCTTGGAGCCACAGGTGAGAGTTGAGTGCCAGGAAGACACCAAAACTGAATGAGCAGCCCTGAAAAGGGCTTGGCAAACCCTCATGCCAGATACGCTGGTCCTCCTTGAACATCTCATGCACTAATAATGCATCAGCCTCCCTGGGCTGATGACATGATAAAATGAAAAATACTTATAAAGCACTTAACAAATTTTAAAGTGCTATGTAAATTTTAACCATTATTAAGAGTTTATTTTGTCTTTATAAACAGTAATAATCACTGACAATTGCTAGTGCACTAGCATGTAGTTTTGAGAGTACGGTTGGAAGGAAGCAACTGTGGGGCAAACATCCCCAGTGAAGAGACAGAGAATGATCTAACATTAATATCTTTGACCAGAAATACCTTCGGCTCAGGTTAAGATCCGATGATACTACTTCTCAGAGTATGGAAGGAGTCCCATGTAAAGAAGGAGTTAGCAGAAGAGTGATGGGCACCATCCCCTTTAACTCTGCTATATAGGTATCAGCTATTCATGGTGTAATTATAGTGATCAACCATATACTCAGAGATGCAAAAATATACCTCCTTCCTTTATGGAGATGGGAGACTCTGAGTATGGAATGCAGCATGAACTTTCAGACATTTCATTTGTTGTTTAATTTTGTTGATCTCTCTCTCTGTCTCTTTCTCTGAATAATAAATGAGTAGAAGCAAAAGAAAGGAAATATTTAGAAATTAAGGTGATGAAACAAAGATCTTATTTAAAATTAAAAAGAAAAATGGAATATCAGTTCACTGATACACCCTCCTTCCCTTGAAGACATTATCAAGTTTCATGGATTCAAATATCTTACAGAATCACTTTCCAGAACTGTCACACAAATTCAGGATATTAAAGGAATCAGACAAGTCAACAAATACTGAAAGTAGCAGGCCTTTATTAGTCAGCAAGTCAATAAAATGTATTTAATTCCTTTATGTATCAGGCATTGTGCCAAGGGGTCAAGATACAAAGAAAGTAAAAGACGGTCTTTGAAAAGCTAACAATCTAAGGAAGAAAATAACATGCAAAAAAAATATTCTAAGTATAAGCAAGTTATATAAGTGATAATTTGGAAATAATTAACAGAGGGAAGGCACAGGAAGTAAGAGGGATTAGAAAAGGCTTCCAGTGGAAGGAGGGATTTTTTGGGGGGGGTCTTGAAGGAAACCAGGATGCTGAAATCAACAGAAAGAAAATTTCAGACATGAGGGGCAGTCAGTGAAAATGCCTGGAGCAGAGAGATCAAGTGTCTTGTTGAAGAAATAGCAACAAGGCCAGTGTCAGTGGTCGGGTGCAAAGTATAAAAAGACTGGAAATGTGAGAGGAGAGGTTATGAAGGGTTTTTAGTGTCAAATGGGATTTTATATTTGATCCTGGAGTTGGTATGGCACCACTTGAGTTTACTGGCCTGTTTAAACTCACATAGATTGTGATCATACCTGGGAAGAGAAACACACTTCAGCAACGTCAACAAGGAAAACTCATCAGACCTCAGGGACGATGGATTTCAAGTCATGATAAAAGGAAAAAATGGTAAAAAGGAGAGGCTGCCTCCAGATTAGACACAATTTCAACAGCCTTAATTCATAATCTATGTGGTAGATTGCTGGAAAACCACCTCCTCCATATTTATATCCCCATGAGGATAGCTTAAGTGGGTCTTAGATTTTAAAAGGGAGAGGAAGATGAGTCTAATTCATGGGTTTAATTGGTTACTAATCTCTGATGTCGTAGGTAGGGGGTGCCAGGAATTAGCTGGTAAGGCCTTATTTGTATTATCCTGGCACATGAAAATTTCCAGAAAAGAGTAGGATGAAAAGTTATATCTAGAGAAAAGGCAGGTTACTGCAAGGGGAAATAATCATTTTTTTTAAAAAAGGTGGTTTGATTTTGCTATTATACTCCATTCTCCAGCAACAGGAAGAAAACTACACATAACTGAATATATGAGCCATTATCATCAACAAAGCAGAGCTGACTTAATCATGGAAAAAGAATATTAGGCAGAAAATAAATCCCACAATCGGGATGAGTCTCCAAAATCTCTCCCCCCAAATAACAGAATTTTAGGTTTGGCAAGGACCTCAATAGTCATCTAGTCTATATCTTAAAAGGAATCATTAAAGGGGAGGCTAGGTGGTGCAGTGAATAGAGCACTGGCCCTGGAGTCAGGAGGACCTGAGTTCAAATCCAGCCTCAGACACCTAACACTAGCCGTGTGACCTTGGGCAAGTCACTTAACCCCAATTGCCCTCCAAAAGGCAAAAAAATAAAAAGGAATCATTACTAAAACATACCCTTAAAATGGTCACCCAAGTTCTCCTTGAAAACCTCCAATGAGAAAAGAACTCACCATATGCCAAGGCAGTCCATTATACTTTTGAACAATTTTAATTGTTAAGGTTATTTTGTCCCTAACATCTACATTTTTTCTTTTGAACTTCCACTCATTGTTCCTGCTTTCAGATGGTGGGGTCAAATTTAGGTGCTTTCCCCTTTTGTTTTTGTCAGGGCTTCATATACTTTTATGTAGCTATCATCTCCCCGAAGAATCTCTTCCATCTCTTCCTCAGGTTAAACATTACAATTCCTTCATCTAAAGCTTATATGAAAAGAAAATAAGGCTTTGTTGCACTCTTGTTTCCTTGTGATTACTTACTTGGTCACACTTCACTGAAAACTCTCAAGTTTATCAATATCATTCCTAAACTATAGCAACTCACCCAAATAAAATTCACCAGATAGGATACTTCAGAGCAGAGGAGAAACGAAATAGTATTTTATTATTCTTAGAAGTTCTGACACTTGATGAAGCCCAGGATCACATTAGTTTTCATTTTGACTATCACATCACAATATTTTAGTCCACAGCAATCTCCAGATCTTTTTTCTGACAAATGCCAAACAATGCCTCCATCACTTTGTACAAGGCGATGCTTTGATCTCAAGCATAAGACTTACATTCCTCACACCAGATTTAGACTGATACACTAAGCTGCCAATATCTTTGTGGTTCCTGATTCTTTTAACCAGTGCCATCTATGCCTTTATGTCATTCATTGATAAAATTGTTAATCAGGAGGAGAGCAAGTAGAAATCCTTGGATCACTCCACTGGAGACTTTTTACCTAGTTGACATTTAATGATCATTCAGTCTTTAAGTCAAAGTAATCACAAGAGGAGACTACCTACTAAAGAGGCCTCTGTTGGTGTATAGCCTCCATGCCCATTGTGAGCAGCAGTTGGGGAAAGGCAGGGTATCCACATTCTGATGGCCTAGAGTTCCCTCTGGCCTCAAACATACATTGTTTAGACAAAGAGTCAGTATGACACTAATGCCCTGTTATTTATAGGAGTAGCAAAATGAGAGTATTTTTCTAAATTTCCTAATAAGGAGAGAAAAGTAGGAAATAGGAGCAAAGAGGAAAAAAGCAGGAAGCTTAACCCCAAAGGTATCATTCCAACAAGAGGCTGAAAAAGGAGTGTGCTGGGGTTAAGACAGGAAAGCTAGTTTTCCTGGAAGTCGGGATCCCATCCCTGAACAAACAGGGATGTGGTCCTTTGTCAGCAGTTATTTCCACCACCCTTAAATTTAGGACACGCTATGATCATCCAGATATTAGAGTTACCCTAGACTTAACTAAATTTGCTGGGCCTGGATTTCTTTCAGTTTCTATGCATCCTGGGTAAAGTTTGAATTCATAATTGTTAATTCATTTAAAATAGCTTCACAGACACGCCTGTGGTGAACCTGGTAGGGACTGTGTCTTTCAAAGGAAGAGAATATGTTAAGAGGGAAGGTCTTCAGAAAATTCCAAACACCAATTTTGAGGCTTCTGGTCCTTCAAATTGATCTCATATAAACATAAGAACATATCAACAGATCTGCTGCCATTTCAATTTTAACATATCATTAAGAATAACTTAGGGGGTGGCTAGGTGACACAGTGAATAGAGCACCAGCCCTGGAGTCAGGAGGACCTGAGTTCAAATCCAGCCTCTGACACCTGACACACTTACTAGCCATGTGACTTTGGATAAGTCACTTAACCCCAATTGTTCTCCAAAAATAAAGCAAAAAAAAAACTTAGGAAACATCCTGTGAATAGACAGTACCCTTGCTGATAGAGTAGGTCACTGTTCTCCTTGAAAAAGTTATGTTTTTATGCTATGTCCACCATAGGTATAATATGATTATTTCCACTTTAGCAATGCCTCCATTTCCATTTTAGCAATGCCTACATCACTTTGTACAAGATGATTCTTTGACCTCAAAACTTTACATTTACATCTAGTGAAATTTATCACACCAGATTTACTAAGTTGCCAATATTTTTTTTTTATAATCACTATTCGTTTCTTTGATTTATTACTTAGGGACTGCAAGTGGCAGGTGAGGGTTTCCCATGACAGGACTCAGCTTTGGACTCACACCAATAAGCTTTAATCCTGGGATAGCCTGACATTGAAAAGAGGGTAGGAAGGTTTTTTCTCTTCTTTCCATCTTGTTATGCCTCATAGGAGTTCCAGAGAAAATATATTAAAGCTAAATACTAAAATAAACTAATCTCTAAAATAAAGATTTTTCTGGGGAATATCAGATCTAACATCTCCCCTAAAACAGAAAAGAATCCTTTCTAGAAACATTCAAAGTAGATATAAGTCAGTACAAAAACTCTTAAATACATGAGATTAGAGGCAGGGTCATTCAGTCAGTCAGACAACATTTATTAACTACCTTTTTTTATGTACCAGAAACTGTGTTAAGTATTTGGGATACAAATAATTTTTTTTAATAAATAGTCACTGCTCTCAAGGATCTCACCATCTGGGTGAGGTGGGGAGGGGGAGAGTGGGAAGGCAACATATCAACACTAAGTACAAACAAGATATATTCGGAAAAGCAGGGACAATCTCAGAGGGAAGGCATTAATATTAAGACTAGAAAGTGACTTGTAGAAAGTGGAACTTCATCTGAGCCTTGAAGGAATCCAAGGAAGTCAGAAGATAGAGCTAAGGAGGGAGAGGTTTCCAGGCATGAGGGACAGACAGAGAAAACAGCTGGAGTCAGAAATGGGGTGTCATGTAGAAAGAGCAGAAATTGGTCCAGTATCACTGTAACACAGAATACACGTTGGGGAGTAAGATGTCAAAAGACTTAGAGAGTAGGAAAGGTCAAGGTAAAAATACCCATTTCTCAGAACTGTCATTCAGCAAATTGTACTAATGGAGCAATTAGATAGTTCAGCGAATAGAACTCTGGGCCTAGAGTCAAGAAACCTAAATTCAAATCTGGCCACAAAGATTTATTAATTGTGTAATCCTAGACAAATCACTTAGCCTCCATTTGCCTTAATCCACTGGAGAAGGAAATGGCAAACCAGTGCAGTATCCTTGCCAAGGAAATCCCACAAACAGTATAGTCCCCAGGGTCACAAAGAGTCAGACATGACCAAGTGACTGAACAATAAAGTTGGGCTCGAGGAAGGAAACCCAAAACAGAACAGGAATCCTGGAACTTGAAGTCTTACATCAAATTCACCAAGATAATCGCAAGTACTTGCTGCCGTGTGCTCAGGTTTTAACCACCATTGTTCCTGGGGTCCAGAAGAGGAAAAGGGAGGGAAAACATCTAAGCCTTTATGTTAAGTACAAACTTTTGAAGTCCAAAAGTGATTTTCTGCAACTCTAATACCATACCAAAAGGATGACTCTTTTCTGTTCTATTGCCAATCATCTCTGATGTAATCACCTAGTCATGAGGACCAAGGGAACAAAAAGAAGCTTCTGGTCAAACCTACAATTTATTTTTTATGAATAATGTTTTCCAATTACATATAAAAAATAATTTTTAACATTCATTTTGTAAATTTTGAATATTAAATTTTCCTCCTTCCTCCCTTCCATCCCTCCTCCCTAAGATGGTAAGCAATTTGGTAAAGGTTATACAAGTGCAATCATGCAAAATATATTTCCATATTAGTCATGTTATGAAAGAAAACACAGATGCAAAAAATGCACAAAAAAGTAAAGAAAGTGAAAAATAGTATGCTTCAATTTGAATTTCATCATGAATACTTTGGTATTGTCTTAGATTATTGTATTACTGGGAAAAGCTTAAGTCATTCACCATTGATCATAGTACAATGTTGCTGTTACTATGTACAATGTTCTGCTTACTTCACATCAGTCCATGTAAGTCCTCAATTTTTTTGGAAATCAAACTGCTTGTTTTTTATAGCACAGTAGTATTCCATTGCAATCATATGCCACAACTTGTCCATCCTCAATTTTCAATTCTTTGTGACCAAAAACAGAGCTGCCATAAATATTTTTATACAAATAGGTCTTTTCCCCTTTTTATTTAAATCTCTTTGGAATACAGCCTAGTAATGGTACTGCTGGATCAAAGAGTATGCAGTTTTATGGCCCTTTGAGTATAGTTCAAAATTGCTCTCCAGGATGGTTGGATCAGTTCACAACTCCACCTATAATAGTCCCAATTAGTGTCCCAATTTTGCCACATCCTCTCCAATATTTATCATTTTCATACTCTGCCATATTAGCCAATTGGACAGGTGTGAGGTGGCACCTCAGAGTTGTTTTAACTTGCATTTCTTTAATCAACACCTATCCTTTAGAAAGTTACTTTGGCATGTGTCCCATTGATCAGACTGGAGAACAAAAGTGCTCAGGTCAAAATTCATTACTTATAGAAGCAAGACAAAGTAAAAATTTAAAAACAAAAACCAAAGAAACCATATTTGCAATGGGATTCACTCCACATGATAACTGCTACTATTTTACAATTATTGCAAAGCATTTCAGAATAGTTTAATAGACATTGGGCTACATCTTTACTAGTTGATGGTAGAAAGCTCAAGCCAGTAAATGAAAAAAAAGTAAAGATATCTGACAATGATAGCAAAATTTAAGGATGTCACAAAGATACTCCCTATGCAAGTTAGATGCTCAGATATCAGGTATGATATAGTCATCGCACCTAGGGCATTATCTTATATTTTCCCAAACTTCAACTGATCTGAGCACCATCATATCTTGAGTTTCCTTACTCTTTCTCAGCTATCTTTTTGGCTATTTAGATGTAGTTACTACTGCTAGGAAAAGAAAAAGATTTCAAGAAACAGTCCAAACAAGAATATATCTGTCTGTCTGTATATCTATCTATCTATTTATCTATCATCTATCTATCTATCTATCTATATTTACATATATACATATACACATATGTTTGTGTGTATATATGTGCATATATATGTGTATGCAAACACATATACATTATATACACATATATATATTTTTGGGAGGAGAGGTGTTTTATCCACTATTTGCACATAAATCTTGTAGAAAAGTTTAACAACTTTTGAAAGCAAAGTGTTTTATTCTGGCTTGCAAATTTTTTCTCTTAAAATTGAGATTGATATTTACATTGCAGGTACATCAAAAAAAAATTCCCCAAAAACTTTGCTTTATGGGCTTTTTAAGCAACTAGCGCTAAGAGGAGAGCTATTAATCTGTGATGTGAAAGTCATTATCACATACAAGGCATTTTAGTGTCCCCTCCCCTCAAGGCTGCCTTTGTTATTTTCTTCCAGAAGGAAGACTGTTAAGTCTATCATCTCAGTCAAACCACATCCAGTAAAAAAGCAATAAAAGGAATTTCATGGCAACTTTATAGGAGGGGATAATAGG
This sequence comes from Petaurus breviceps papuanus, assembly GCF_028583685.1. NCBI lineage: Eukaryota > Metazoa > Chordata > Mammalia > Diprotodontia > Petauridae > Petaurus > Petaurus breviceps. Next base: position 10,785,518 of record NW_027185655.1, on the reverse strand, counting down.
TCTTAATAGTCTAGTAAGGCCCCTGACATGATACTAATTCAGAGAAGGAGAAAGAGGAAGAAGAGGAGGAGGAGAAAAGAGGAGAATGAGAAAGGAGGAGCAAGGAGAGAGAGAAGGAAGAAGAAGGAGAGTAAGGAACTGACTATTTGCAAGAGTCCCTGGATGATGCTGGTCATGAAGTTTAATTGGAACTAATCTAAAGCAGTTATTGGGTTCCCTAACACCTATGCATTCTTCCTTAGCCAATTGCCTGACACATTGTAAGCACTTAATAAATTATTTATTGACTGACTTAGTCTCTGACCTAGATGCAAAAGTTGTTTTGTCTGATGTCTAATCATCATGAAAATTAACGTTCTCCACTATCTCCCACCCCAGACTTCTATAAAAAGCTAAAGTACAAAGCGTTCCATAGAAAGAAAAGTTTTAACTGGATCAATCTTTTGTGAAGTCAATGGCAGTTCAGATAATGATTCCTGTGCCTCTCACTTATACAATTTGGAGAATTATATGAAATTTCACACAAATCTTAGACATGCCAGTATGCAGTAGACTTCATTATGGCACATTTCTAACTTTCACAAGGGAAGGCTTGGGAGATACCTAGAGGTAAGAACATGGGGGTACAGACAACAAGAAAAAGATACATTCTGACAGCTTAACACCATAGCCAGGGAGGGTATACTACCAAGAGGCTCCCCCAATTTCAATTACAATGGTTATCAAGTAATGGTAAAGGAAACATAGGAAATTAACACTGGTCCTTGTATCAGCAATGCCATATTCACAATGCCTATGGAGATTACAGATATGCTGATATAATTATCCATCACAAAATACATCATGCTTTCTATATGGGGGAATAAACTAGAAAATTTATTAAGATACCAAAAGACTGAATCCCAAAACCAGAAAGTGAAAGCCATCAGAGTAGTTATGACATTGGCACAGGTAGATAAAGTAGAAAGCACCCACATTTTCAAGCCTTTAAAACAGAACAGGCTACTTCAGGCAAAGGTCCTCCTCTCCCCACTCACAGCAACCACCCAGCGTCCAGGAAGCGCGCTCCCAGCAGCTCCAGCCCCTGGCAGTTCTCAGCAGGAGTCCTTAGCAGAAATTCTGGCTAACTCAAAAAGGGCTTTGCGCTGCCGCTGCCTCTGCTGCTGCTGCCGCCGTCGCCACCACCGCCAGCCACCGCAGGAACTCTAGTTTGGCTTCCGCTTCCTCTTGTTCCGCCCCTACCTGCTACGTCAGCAAGTCCAGTGGGGCATGGAAGATCTTTAAATCCCATAACCCTTACAGTCCTGCAGAGAGATCATCTCCAGATTTCGTACACCCAACTTTACCAGCTCTTTGTTATACATCTAGCTTTACCAACTCTTTGTTATGCACCCAACTTTGCCAATTCTTTGTTATACACCCAGCTTTACCAGATCTTTGTTATACACCCAGCTTTGCCAGATCTTTGTTATACACCCAGCTTTGCCAGATCTTTGAAAGGAGCTTCTCTTCAGTAGTGTGTTAGCACAATCTCTTCTTCACTAATACACTTTAATGACATGGGGGAGAACAAGGACGTACAGGAACTGGTTCTAACTAATTCACAAGAGCTTAAATTTTCAGGGTGTCCATTTACAACACAGAAATCTACTACACTACAAATCAGGGCTTGGTTTATTAGTTTATTCTCTACTCAAAGGGAAAATGTGAATAATAGAGATTAAACTTTAAATTTCAGTGAGTCAGTTAATTTTTTATTTTGCACTTTTTGGAGGGCAATTGGTTAAATAACTTGCCCAAGGTTACATGGCTAGTTTCTTTGTGTGTGGGTGTTAAGTGTCTGAGGCTGGAACCAAACTCGGGTTCTCCTGATTCCGGAGCTGGTGTGTTACTCACTGTGCCACCTAGTTAGTTAAATTTTTAAAAAGTACACCCCTGAGTGGGGCCCTGGGTAGTGAGTTTTTGTTTTGAGAGGGGTAAGGCAGATGCTTTCAGGTGTGTCTAATTGATTTCTCATCTCTGATTTCAAAGGCAAGGAGATTCAGAGGATTCAGTAGTGAGGTATAGCTAAGGTGCTAATTTCCAGAAAACAATAAGATAATAGAAGGTGCGGAGGACAGATGTAATATTCCCCAGGAGAAACTAAGTATCCCAAAAGGGAGATATTAGGAACAATTTGAAGATAATACCTCAATCTTTGTGCCAGTTTTAATCTTTCTTGAATTCAGGTCTTGCATTATAAGCTTCCTATCAGACACCTCATCCTGTATATCCTGTTAGCATTTCAAATTTGAAATGTCCAAAACAGAACTCACTATCTTGCCACCTGAACTAGCCCCTCCTTTAGATCTCTCCATTTCTGTAGAGAGCACCATGATCCTTGCAGTAAACCAGGTTCACGATTTTGTCATCATCTGCCCTTTCCTCTATCTCAAGCCTCATATCCATTTGTCTTCCAATTCTATGACCAAAGATATATCTCACATTCATTCTCTTTTCTTTATTTTCATATCTGCTCCTCTATCACATTCAGATGACTATAAAAACCTTCTAACTGATGTCTCTGCTTTCAGTCTCTTGCCTCTCCAATTCATCTTCCATAGTGCTACTAAAATAATCTCCCTGATGTACAGGTATGACTATGTTACTGTCCTTTTCAAAAATCCTAGTGAACAAAATATAAATTCTTCATCCTTAAATTTAAGATTTACCACAAAATGATATATACATACACAGCCTCCCCTTCACAAACTATATTCCAGTCAAACTAGAGTTAGCTATTTTCTAATATTCTTCATTCTTCTGCCTCTGTGCATTTTCAGAGGCTGTTTCCTCTTTGCCATATGCACTCTTTTCTCAGCTTAACCTCCCAGAATAATTTCTTTTCTTGAAGGTTCAGTTCATATACAACCTACCTTATATAAAATTATCTGACCCACATGATACCCCCATAGAAAAACTCCAGGTTTAATTCATCCAAAGATAAGCTTGTTAAGTTTACTAAGCTTCAGAGTTCCTAGATCAATGAAAAATTTTGTGAATAGATAGAAAGATACAAAAGGTCAGCTAAAGAATTTAAGAATTATACTCCCAATTAATGGAGTGAAGGGGGGGAGTGGAGTGTGCTTTACCAAAAAGCAAAGGACAATGTTGTTGTTTAGTCATTTCAATTGCAACCAACTCTTTGTGACCCTTTTATGGGATTTTTCTTGACAAAGATACTGGAGTAGTTTGTCATTTTTTTTTCTCCTGCTCATTTTATAGATGAGGAACTGAGGCAGAGTTAAATGACTTGCCCAGGGTCACACAGTTAGTAAGTGTCTGAGGTCAGATTTGAACTCATGAAGATGAGTTTTCCTTATTCCAAGTTCAGTATTCTATCCACTATGCTATTTAGTTAGCCCAAATAAAATAACTCACATTAAAAATGAACTTGTCTTGGCAAGGCTAAGCTTTACCCTCGAGAATACCTGTATCTTTCTGAGAAACCCATGTCCAGGGAGAATTTTGAAACAAAAATTTGGTGGGGAAAAAGAGTTGAGAAAGTTAAACTAGCTTAAATAGCTTTAGAAGATTAGATGAAGAATCAATATTTACAGTCTGAAAGACTGAGAAAAAAAATTACTGTCACTTCAGGTTCTCCTTTGTCTAAGAATCCACACCTCTAATGGTCATTGAGAGAACAAAATATATTGAATAAAGAGTTTCTTTTGGTTTTGTTTTTTTTTTTAATCCTGGAGAAAAACAAAAGAAAGGGGAAGAACAAAAGATATGAACTTGAGATGGAAAAAAAACATCTAGATAAGAGAGAAAGATGGAAGAAATTAGTATTTCCTATAATTGAAGTGTTACAGGTGAAGTTAATTCAAATATAGCTGAGGCAAAGAGGATGGGAGAGGTTACTCTGGGTCAAGATTTCTTAAATCCATTACTCTCTAGGCAGGGAAAAAGAAAACTTTTAAGAAAAGTTTATAGTATAAGAAACATTATGACAGAATTTGATAGAGGGGAAAAAACAAATTTCAATAATCTTAACTATGAAAGTGAATGGTATGGATTTACCCATAAAATGGAGCAGATAGGGAGAATACAATTTTTTAAAAACCTTAATTTCTTCCGATACAAAAAGGATAAGAGATTCATATTATACTCCTCTGATTCACTGATATAGAGAAGTTTTTGTGTTTTTGTTTTTAGCTACTGTAAATATTTTAATAAGTGTTCTCTGCAAGGCATTTAAAACACCAATTTGTGAGGATAAACTACATTGGAGAGAGAGAAGATAGAATGCAGGTAGCCACAGAGCTGAGGAATTTTCTTGATTTGGGGTAGAATCTGAGAGTCCACTGCTCTGTAATCTCATATTTCTCTTTTTCTGTGTCAAAAATCTCTCCTTGGTGTCTAGGTTTATGGAACTCTCTCTTAACTTCTCGATAGTTGTGGAGACTTATCTAGAGTCCTGAGAGATGAAGTTACTAATCCAACATAGCAGTCAGTATGTAACAGAGGTGGGACTGCAATTTGAGTCCTGTTGGCTTTGAGGCCAGCCTTCTACCCAGTACCCCACAAAAAGACTTAAAACATGAAGATTCACGATTCACAGGGCATTAATGTGAAAGATTGAACTAAAATGCATCACTCTTCCACTAAATATTAACATTGACCATTGCATGTTTTATGCTTCCCCATGATGGGCTTACTATTTTAGTCACGAAGATTGTTCTTTGTATACTGCTTTCTCCACTATGTGTCACTTCATATTAATCTTTCTTTGAATTATTTATATGTATCCTCCTTTACAGTACAATGATATTGTATTGCATTGAGATACCATTGAGTTGTTTCCTTTTTTGGGAGCCCAGACCTGAATTCAAATCTAACTTCAGATACTTATTAGCTGTGTGACCTTGGTCAAGTCACTTAATTCTATCTGCTTCACTTTCCTCATTTATAAAATGAACTGGAGGAAAAAAAATAGCAAATTATTCCAGTACCTTTGACAAGAAAACCCCAAATGGAGTCATGAAAAGTCAGACATGATGAACAAGTGTTCCCAACTTTTTGTTATTAAAAACAAAGCTGAACCGAACATTTTTTTGTAAATGTGTATCTTTTCTTGATTCTAATAACTATCTCTGGGTATAGTCTCTTTAGTAGAAATTCAGCATCAAAGGATATGAATATGGTAACTTTTCTCTTTTTTTTTTTTTTTTTGAGCAATTGGGGTTAATTAATTTGCTCAAGTTTAACGGCCAGTTATTTCTGGGTGTGGTGCTGAGTGTCTGAGCCCGGGATTCGATCTCCAGGTCGTCCCAACACTGGAGCCGGTGCTCTTACTCGCTGAGCCACTTGGCCGCCCCTAAGCAATTGGGGTTAAGTAACTTGCTCAAGGTTACACGGCCAGGTGTTTCTGGGTGGGTGCTAAGTGTCTGAGCCCAAATTCGTAAATATATTCTTAACATGTATGTGTTTATGTATTAAAATCTGAATGACCATTTGAATCTGAGTCAATACTGTTTATCTGAATGCTTGCAGTCCGATTAGAAACTGAGGAAAGAGAATTTGGGGGAGGGAAGTAGATTTAAAAATTGAAGTTTGTCCCTATACAAGCCAAATTAATGCTGCAAGAGCAAAATTTCTGTCTGGGAGTTCAAGAGGAGGGAGAAGAGAGAGGAGGTGATATTTATTTGAGTGGAAAAAAAGCAGCAATGTTTGGGATGTGATATCCTGAGCATATGTGAGTCCATTTCCACAAGGAAATAAATAAACCATAAGGCAGCTGCTGTCTCTTTCCTTTGCCCTAAAAGTCCAAACTGGGCTTGAAAAGAGTCTAGAGAAGAGGAATGAGGTAGATGAGCATGGCTAGTTAGGTCTAGCTCGGTAGAGGACTGCTAGCAAGTTCTGCAGAGGTCATCAGTGTCACCTGTTGGCTGTACATGAATAGGCATCCTTGAGAAGCAAGAGGACAGAAGCCACTCATGGACATACCAGATTGGATGCTGTCCCCTTCCTCACCTTTGTTCCTGAGATGTGGACCTTTCTTTCAATATTCAAGTAATGGAAGGTGGTTGTAATTGTAGTTCAAAATTGGCCATTTTGTCCTTAAGATAATAAACTTCTAAGATGCTCCAGCTGTGTCCACTGTGGATGGTTTTTACTATTGAGACTGGAATTGGGAACCACAGTGGGACTTAATATGAAGCCAGGACCCATTATCAGAAAATTAAGAGCAACCAATCAAGGATTAGCAGGAAAAATACACTGACTCTGGAGTAGGTAAAGAGCCAGAGAAAATTCCCAAAACTTAACTGATAAGGAGGAATTCCCAACACCAGTCCCTTTACCACCATACTCAAAGCCAACCAAACACACACACACACACACACACACACACACTCCTAGATTCTCCTTTACTTTCCCCATCCCAGTTCAAAATCTAAAATACAGCCCTAGAATCCAACACCTATATCCTTTCTTATTCCATTTCTATGACATGGTTGGGAAAGGCAGTTCCTTTGTAATTTCAACATGTTAAATAAACTGCATCTTACTTACTGAGTCTTACAAATGTGATGAATAATTGGAGTTCAGTAAATTTCCAAGAGGCAGAGTAGAGCCTTTAGTATTAATTAAGAATGAGGTTAGTTTAGTTATTTGTTTAGGTCTTTGAAGCTGGAGCCTTGACAGGGTCAGACAATGTACATGTGAACATAAGAAGAATCTCCTTGTGTTAATTAAAGGGATTTTGATGGGATCACTGGTCTGTTAGCTGGATTAGAATGTCAGCTGATGGGCAAAATTACAAACTATACTTCCTTGTTCATTAATCGTAACATGATACCTGAATTTATTTGTCAGTTTATAGAAGGTAGGTCACAAGTCAGTGTGGAATGCTGCAATTACTGAATGGCCTCATGTCATCTGTGATGCCCACCTAGTATATATATACCCACACAGTCTGTACTTTATTGTTTGAAACATTTTGATTCTTTCTCTCCTTCTTCTTCCTTCCCTCTCTTTTCCCTTCTTCCTTTGCTTTTGTCTGATTTCTTTCATCTTAGGTATGTCTTAGAAATATCCAGGAGTCACAATAAAGGACATTCAAACCTGAATTTTCTTTTTAATTATTCTGAATTTTCGGCAGAATTTTAGTTTTTGTTTGGCTATTTTTCTGGAACTTTTCTTTTTTTTTACAGATTCAGACTTTGAAATATCACCTGTATCCTTCACTGAAATTGATTTTTTGCAATTCAGATTTTTGGCATCATTTTGTCATTTCATATTTTTTTTGTTCTTGGTCAGATAGGATTTCCTTTCTTATGATTGAGTCACTGGATCTCAGGACTACATTGTGTTTGTAAACAAAATTGGTTATTACGTCATTGTCATGTACTATTGATAAGTCACTGCTTATTTGTAGGTGGCTATGATTTCCTGAATATTATGTGCTTGCTCATATGCAGGCTAGTTTTGTAGGAGATCCAATTACTGTCTGTTATCTGTACCTTCATCATTCTATGAATAATGGTTCACAGTAGCACAAATTGGCCTAGTGATTTCACTACTTTGATCTGTCATGAGCTCCCAAATGTTTTATTTAGCATGAATTTAGCTTACCTAACATAGTATCATTAATTCATAGAATTCAATTTAACTAAAATTTTAATGAAATGGGGACCAAAACTCTAGAAAAGTTTTGTGAAACAAAGCATATGTAATAAGTACATGTAATCTCTACATCTACAGTAGCAACTTATATCTATACTGTAGTATACTTATATGTATACATACTATAGCAACTCACACTGCTCACATAGGACATATACCTAGTTGCTTTAGTCCAACTTACTCAGTCCAGTCTTTCCTTACACTGGCAGGTCTTAGTTTCCCAGAGAGGGACCATCACTATTTGATCACACTAAAATTTCCTTAAGATGATATGGATTCACTCTATTTGGGGGGGGGGGGGGGACTACCCCTACTCATCGTTTCAGCTCTTCCACTCCCACCAGTATGTTTCAATTTACACAGTCAGTGCATAAAATGATATCATTTTTATCTTAAACATAACAATTTGACATTGAGACAAAAATAATAACATATAAGGTGTTCATACATTAAAGCACATATAAAATGAATATATTGCAATCTACATATAACCTGGCTCACACTCTTCCATCAATGAACTCAGCATGTGTGGGATAGAGTGGACATACATTTAGATAATCTTGTCAAGGAGATATGAATGTGGAAAATGCATGTGCTCAGATTAATTCAACTCTGGGGCTGAAAACTTCACTATCTTCCTTCTGTCTAGGGAAATTTTCATAAAAGTTGGTGAACTTAGGTTATGGCTGAACCGATGATTGAACTGTCAAGCTGAGTTGATCCACCTTGTGCTTGACCATGATTTCCCTGGTCACAATATCTCAGACACACTTGATAATTTGTTGAATGACATCTCTTATTCCAATTTCGTCCTTGCCTCAACTACATGTACTCTTAACTAGGGATAGTATTATTTTATATTTCCAGTCAATCAATGGCCAATGGCTAAAGCTATTAGATTTCTGAAATCTGTTCTTTCTTTCTCTCTCTCTCTCTCTGTCTCTGTCTCTCTGTGTCTCTGTGTCTGTCTCTGTCTCTCTGTCTCTCTATCTCTCTCTGTGTCTCTGTCTCTCCCTCTTTCTGTGTCCCTCTCTCTCTGCCTCTGTCTCTGTGTCTCTCTGTCTCTCTGTCTCTCTCTCTGTCTCTCTGTCTGTCTGTCTGTCTCTCTCTCTGTCTCTCTCTCTCTCTCTCTCTGTCTGTCTGTCTCTCTCTCTCTCTTTCTATCTCCCTCTCTCTCTTTCTCCCTCTCTCCCTTTCTCCCTCTTTTGTCCTATCTTTTAGTATTCAAACTCTTTGTCCTCTCTGAGAATAACCACACCTTAGGTTAAGGTTAGTAACCAAAATCTCATTTGATTATAATCAGATAAATCATATTTGATACACATACTTCTCCAGTATGTTGCTGTATTCATTTTTAGTAACAAATTTTCTCAGAACTCCATCAGAGTAGATTTTCTTAGAATTCTGAGTGAAGTAGATTAATTCAGAAATAAAAGTGTTGAAATGAAAGGGCAATACTTTAAACGGACAGTATTCCACTCATATATAAAGGCAACAATGTCATTAGTCCAAGAAGTAAACCTTGAATATAAAAATAATTGTGTCATTTGAAAATTGAGAAGGGCTGTAACCAATTTGAACAGATATAATTCTGTGACTTCTGCTGCAGTCATGGTTTAGATTTTTGATATACTCAAGAAGTGAATTTTAAATTTGTCTCAGAGAAGTTGCTTTCCAGTGGGCTACCCTAGAGAAATAAAGAAAGAGCCTGGGCCAGGAGTCCTCCAAAGCTCTGAAAAGAGGACAGAACTCATCAGTTAATTATTGGCCCATCCCACCTAGACTCATAGGACCATCTATAGAAGAGATGGTAAAGATTGAAAATATGGAATGCACTGGTGTGCTGGATAATGAATTTTAAGTGAACACCATATTCCAATTATTCTATGAGAAATATTTGAGGGAAGTACCTTGTAGTCTATGGAAGAAATAGTGCTTATAATGAGTAACAAAGACCATCCACATTTGTGATACACAAAGTCTGAAGTAGACCAAGAAGTCTTTTGAAAAATTCAAAGAAAAACAACAGAAAGTAGTTCTATCCTTCCCAGAATTATTTTTTTTTAAAGATAGCAAGAAATAGATGGATGCTGAAAAGGGGAAACTGCATAAACTACCAGGAAGCCAGAGAACACAAGAGAAACAATCCATAAGCCTGCCAATAGTTCTACCAAGGTTACACTAGAGGCACCTGAAGCCTGCAGAGATCTGTGACTACATACAGAAAACATCATTCCAGCAGAGAAGCTTCAAACGGATTAAAAGTTGGCAGTGATCTGACTACTCTGATCATAGTTATAAGGTCAAGAGTGAGAAAGTCTGACTGGGACTCTCTAGGGTCTGGAAATGCATAGCACTAAGACCTAAGATGCTACAGAGAGACCTGGAGGCACCATTATTCTGATTCCAAACCATCCAAAGGGACTTGAAACCTGCCAAAACTCTTGCCATGAACAGATCAGAGAAGGTGGAAGTCAGAAAATCTAGAATTCAGGAAATCTAGTTCAGGATTAAGTAGGGCTTCCCCATTCCATCTAAGAGTCTGGGGACAGGGTAGAGTCTGACCCTAGGGGAAAAAAAGCCACAAATCAAGAACAGAGGCAGAAGATATGAGTAAATATAAAAAAAAAGAAATTGCACATTATGAAGTAATATGCTGAGTAAAAGTAGTACACGGTTGGACCTGGAGTTAGGAAGACTTGATTTCAAATCCAGCCTCAGATTAATAGCTTCATGACCCTAGGCTAGTCTCTTCACCTCTCCCTCACATCATTCCTCATCTGTAAAAGTGGGCTTAATAATAGCACCAGCCCCCTAGGGATTTTTCTTATTTTTGTGGATCAAATGAGATAATATTTGTAAAGTACTTAGCAAATCTCAAAGTTTTATTTAATATTATATATCATTATTATTAATGATGAAGATTACAATGATGGTGATGATGATAATGTATCACCGCAAGTTTTTTCTTTAAGTATTTAAAATAAATTAAATATAAAAGAAAATTTTAAATGTACCACTTAGCTGCCTTGACAGAAAATTTGATAGCAAAATGGTCATAATTAAAGAACTCAAAACACCCTTTTCAGATATAGACAAATTGAAAACAGGCAAACAAGGAAGATTTTAAGTATCTGAATAAACTTTTATAAAAGTGATGCCATGGCAACAGTGGATAGAGTGTTGGCCCTCGACTCAGGAAGACCTGAGTTCAAATCCAGCCTCAGACACTTAACACAAAAAAACTAGCCATATAACCTTGGGCAAGTCACTTAAACCCAATTGCCCTACCTTCCCCCTTCCAAAAAAAGCAACAAAAAACAAAAAACAAGAAAAATGTTGTGCAAGAAAATCTCTGTAAATTATTAAATGAGAAAAGAAAGAGAAACTTTAAGCATAATAAACATTATTAATAACAACAATAAAATAGATTGCATGATATCATTAGATGTAGAAAAGATAAAATATAATACCAATTTCTGTTTACAAAAATACTAAAAAAAATGCAAAGCAATAAATGAATTTTTCCTTAATATCATAAATAGAATCAATCTAAAAGCAGATTGTGGGAGGATATGTATGTGGATGTAGGGGTAGGAGAGTGGATATGGTGGGTGTGTATACATACATATATGTATATGTATACATACATATGCATGTATACATACATACCCCAACAAATACTATATATGTATATAATGGAGAAATGCTAAAAGCCTTTTCAGTAATATCAGGGAATCAGAGTTAAAGAAAGAATTACATTATCACCATTACTCTTTCACATAGTAAGATAAGAATAAGAGACAGAGGCAGACAGGTTAAGTGATTTCCCCAGGATCACATAGCTGTATTAAAGGAAGAATTCAAACTCAGTAGTTCCTGACTCCAAAGACCCACACTCTATCCATAGTATCACCTAGCCTTCCTATGGATGTATTGGTCCTATAAAGACCTATTAAAATTATTTTTTGTTAGCTATTCACTGACTTCAATTATTAATGCATTTTACTCATTCATATGCATTTCTGCTGCTCTCTCCTTATTGTCTGATTAGCATTTAAAGCCCTTCATAACATAGCTCTTCAACCTTTCTGGGCTTCTTTCACTTGATTCCCCTCTATGAGCCAATGACACTTCCCCTTCTTGCTGTTCCTTTAATACAACACTCCTCTCCTAATCTTATGGCTTTTCACATGCTGTCCCCTATAGTTGGATGGAATGTCCTTCTACCTCACCTCACCTTCTCCCTTCAAGGTACTACCTCACACATCAGATTGACCAACTTGGTGAAAAGGAAAATGACAAATGCTAAAGAGGATGTGAGAAAAACAAGTATTTTCTTGCACTGGGTAGAGCTGTGAATTTGCCCAACTATTCTAGAGAACAGTTTGGAACGATGCCCAACATGGTATAAAACTGCATGCCCTTTGACCCAGCAATACTGTAACTAGATAGATAACCCAAGGAGATCAAAGAAAAAGGAAAAGGGACCTTTATGTTCTAGTAGCTAGTATAGAGTCTTGCATTTAATGCAGCATTTAATAACAAACAGTAATATGATTTATATGATGTTTAGTATGTCAGGTACTATGCTGAACAGTTTACAATTATATCATTTGATACTCACAACTCTGGGAGGTAGGGGCTTCTATTATCCAGTTGAGAAAATTGAAGCAAACCAAGGCAAAATGCCTTGTCTAAGGTTACACAGTAAGTGTGAATCTGGATTTGAACTCAGAGCTGGCTGCCTCCTGACCCAGTACTCTATCCATTGTACTTTCTGGCTGCCCTATCAAATACACACAGACATACACACTGAAACTGGTTTTAAGGATGAGGCAAAGAGAAAAGTACAAATAAAAATATTTTTTAAATAATAAGTAAATTTTGGGAACAGGCACACAATATTTTGAGTCAGGTGAAATGGGGAAAGGAGAAGGCTTTTAGCAAACCTAGCATCTTCTCTGTCTCTCATTCAATTATCAAGACCCTGTCTTACAACCAGGCTCTGAGAGAATCATGGCTGATCTTGTCTATCTCTATTTTTCTGGTATATTCCTCTTGATTACAGGGACTGGCAGACCTTCTGGCTACCCATTCCCATCCCTCCCAATGTATAATCTCATCTCCTATGGCTCCAGCCTTCTTGGTCTCTCTTAATACAGGAAGGCTAGTGTTAGTCAAATTTCAGCCCCAAATAGGTCATAGCAGTTTATCAGGGGTATGTCTTGTGGGACAGAAACTGTGGAGGGACTAGTATTCATTGTATTCCACAGCTCATGGGAGCTACTTAAAAAGTAGTGATAGTTCTTAATCCCATGATAACAGCCTGGTTTATTGAAAGTAAGAAAGTCATGATTTAGACTTGGGGCAGTTGAGCATAACATTGGAAACATACAGATTGATCTGGGACCTACTTGTAAGCCTTATGGGTGAGAGGACTATAAAATTTTTTTTTGAGGATTTGGCAGGAACTCTAACTCCAGAAAACCTCCTTTTTGACTATCATTTTAACTTTCTTGCCAGTTATATTCATTTGCTTTTATCCCCTGGATTATTTTAAAACAGCCTGGAGAAGGTTTGTACTAGAAGAAACTGTTATGGTTTTAGTAAAAAAAATATTGTTTCAAACCCTCTGGTTCTGCATGGCCCACTGTACCAAGGGTAGCAAAGGGATCTTGACAGGTGACATTGGGGATTAAAATTTCTGCCTGAATTAGCAAACATTTCTCTTCACAAATATCCTGAGCTTACCAAAACAGCACATGTGCATAAACAAGAAAATGGAGGCCCTTTTCAAAGACTAAATCCTTGATTCTGGCTCTTAAAGATACTTAGCTAACCATAGAATTTTTTAAAATTCTTTCTTTCCTTAAGGAAATGCATCAGTCAAATCATATTTAACCAATTCTAAGGAAGGCAGTATCCTTCCTTTAAAAATACCATTAAGAATATATTCACTTAAGTCAAATCCCAAGAGTTTGTTACCCCTTTTTTATATCATAAATCCCTTTTGGCAGTCTGCTGAAGTTCTATGGACTCCTCAGAATAAGTTTTTAAAATGAATAAAATACATAGAACTACAAAAATACATAGGACTATAAAAGAAACCAAGCTTATTGAAAGCCAGTCTGTCTATAGATGTAGAGACTGTGAGATGTTGTGCAATCTGGCAGGGCATATAATAACTCTACTAATTTCAAAGTTCTGATATTCACCACTAGCATTTCAAGATATTTGAACTGTGCTATGAAAATACTTGTGATTTCTGTTAATGATGAGGTCAAACATCCTATGCCATAATTTGTTGCCTACATACATAATTGAAAGAAATGCTATCTGCATCCAGGGAAAGAACTGATAAATAAAACTATGTATAGAATAATTTAACATATATATGTATATATATATATATATATATTTGTGTCTAATGGTAGCCATGGTGGGGAGAAAAAAAGGAATTTGCATGATAACTTTATCATATATTTAAAAGAAATAGCAAGTTGTAAAAAAATATTTGTAGTTTCATGTGCAGTCATCTTTCTTATGATGCTATGTAAAGGAAATGCTTGTTTTATTCCATAAATTAAAAATAAAAGAAATATTAAAAAAGAAAAAAATGCAAAATTTCATTTAGAGCTTAGTGGAAATAAATATGTAATTTCCCATCCAAGTTCATGGAGCCCTAAATCTACCAACAAACCCCTTGGGGATCATGGACCCCAAGTTAAAAACCTTTTCCTTAAAGTGACAGTATTCAGAAATAGGACTTTTAACCCTTCACTTCCCCAGGAACTCAGAAAAGTCTCTCAATTTGATCGTGTCACAGATTGTATTATGTAACTTCTAAGTAGCAAGAGATTTTAAAAAACACTCTGAAAGAAGCCTCATGAGGTAAAAGCAATCAGTAGACTATAATTCCTTTCCACATCAAGCAATTAATTGTAGTTCAAATTATCCAGCATTAAAATTTGCTGATGGATCTGGGTGTTTGCTAGGAACCAGTAAGTAGACTTACCCAGAACAATTATATTCATCTGAAGGTGAGAAATTGAATGTGACTGGTCACACTGGTCACTTTTTAAGCTGGAATGTCTCTGCAGCTGCTACAATTTTTTTTTTCCTGGCCTACTCGCCTGCCTTCTGTCACACTGATATCAGTAAGTTTCTCCTCTGGTTTTGTAAATCACAGGTACAGCTTCTTTCCCCTGTATTTCACCTCTTGTTCTTCACAGCTCAGTACTAATCATCAGCCCATAATGTAGTGTAGAATTGCCAACCCCATCCCGATGATGTAGTTATTTCCAATTGGCACTTGGGAGCAGTGAGGGTAGGAAGCATTACTCATGGCCAAGAGTACAGATGTTTCTAATTGCTTTCCATTACCAAGAATAACAGCTGTTTACATCTATCAGCAAATAATTCACAAGAGCTCCAGACTATTAAGATAACACACCCCACCTGGTCACCATCACAAGTTGTCAAGGCCAAGGTAGTGGCTGCCAGAATCCCCTTCTGCATCTCTGTTCATCAAACGACACTATGTGTCACCTTCAGATACCCTTATGCTACCCCACACGCTCTGGCTTCTTGGTGGCCTGACACATCAAATGGACATATGGATTCTTCATGGCTTTGCAGTAAATGTTTTATGATTATCTTGAAGCCAAGGGCAGCTGACACACAGGAGCAAGGGACTTGCGAATCGCCTGGTGAAAGAAATTCGGCACTTTTCCCCAAAATGAGCGAAAAGTGCTCTGCTTAGAGGGGCTCTGCAGCTGTACATTTAACTTCCTTAATGCACCAACAAATCATATTCAGTGAGATGTTATATGACACAGTAATATACCAGGGACTAGGTCACGTGTTGTCATACAAGACACAACAAAATGGACAGACAGTTGACAGTTCATTGAACTACATTACACACAAATGAATATAAATGTTACAGTGCCTCATAGACAGCAGAGCTCAAAAAGACCAATTAGGCTCCTCTTGCCAATGTAACATAGCTCCCTGCTGCCCATTTTCCAATGCCTTTTTTTCCAGTCCAGTTTAAAGTGACTCCAGCAGTGGGATTTCTACTTTCTTTAGGGAGATAACTCTTTTCTGATACATTTGACACAATGAAGCTTTCTTTCCTGACCTTATCCTGGAATTGTTCTTGGGAAACAGTCTGCCAAGAAATATAAAATTATGGATTTCTGGATAAACTGTGAAAAATATATTTTAGTTCACATATAAGTACACAGTTTTATGACAAGTGTTATTAAAAGTTTTTATTTTCTTGTTCTTCTTTTCATTATCTCAAGCCTCTGCCAGAGTTCCTTCCTTGCCAACAATCTATAAGCCGTATGCATATACAGAAAAGAAAGATGATCTTCCTTCAACTTATAATAATTAATAGATTGATGCTAACAATTATTAATACTTATTAAGGACCCACAACATAAAAGTTATGATTCCACTGGAATGGGATGGAAGGAAACAACCATTTATTAAATACCTACTATTATAGCACCAACACAATATTCACAGCACCTATGGTAGCTATGAATAGGCTGGCATAATTCTAAATCACAAAATATAACAAACATGGAAGACAGAACCAAAACATTTATTCAAACAACAGAAAACCAAATCCATCACAGCAACAAAGAAATCTACATACAATAACAATGCAGGGTGCACCAAGTTTTTCCCCTACTAGGGCCTTCCCACAAATGCTCACAGCTCACTGCCTGCTTCCTTTTTCTGCCTCAGCTCTAACTGCTCTGATCAACTCCCCTTCAGTTCTTCTCCACTCTTCCTGCCCTACCCCTTCCTGCTCCACCCATTTGACAAGCTCCTCCCTCCACAGACTCATGCTATTATTATCCTCATTTTACAGTTGAAGAAATTGAGGCAAACAGAGGTTGTGACTTACCAAGATCACCCAGTTAGCATCTGAATGTAAGTGTTCCTTTTTTAAAAGCAATCAGGGTTAAGTAACTTGCTCAAGGTTACATGGCCAGTTATTTCTGGGTGTGGTGCTAAGTATCTGAAACCGGATTTGATCCCCAGGTCATCCCAACACTGGGACCGGTGCTCTTACTGTGCTACCTGGCTGCCCCTGAATGTAAGTGTTCTTAACTCCAGATCCAGTGTACATACATGCATACAAACATACACATCAAAAGTGTGCATATATACCTATTTATATTTTCATATATGTATATATATACACATGTGTATATATGTATATGTAGAGAGAGAGAAGAATATAGAGTATATGAAGGGTAAGATGTGGCTGGAAAGATATTGCAGAGAATGTAGAATTCCAGGTAAAAAATCTATGCTATTCTATAGATATTAGGAAACCATTCAAGGCTTTAAGACAAAGAAAGACATAATCAGAGTTGTGCGTTAAAGTATTATTCATGCTGAGGTTTTAAGAATGGATTTGAGTAGGGGGAGACTGGATAGTAGGTTATTGTAAAAAGACTAATTGGAGGGTTATTGCAGCAATCTAACTAAAAGGGGGTTAGAACCTGAGACAGTAGGGTTCTGCTGGGAAATGTTTATGTCATAACTGATCCACAATGTATAAATGTAAATCAAGTAATAGTGAAACTCCAGTTATGATGCCCATAAAAATATGTATCCTTCAAGCTTGTGGGGAGTCAGAAGTAGGAAGATCCCAACTTTGGCATGACCATCTCCACTGAGAAAAGAAAAAGAAAGATGGGCAGGACTTCTTTGTGGCAGGAGAAGGAAAATGCAAAGATTAAATGTTATTAGGTTTTGTTATACATGTCTTCAAAGTCTCATTGTGATTTACATCTTTAATAACTTAAAATAGCGACTAATATCGTTTAAAGTTTAAAGCTGCATTAAGACTTTTGGGACATCCTGTATTTCTGTGTTTCCTTGTTCTGTATGAACCTCTGAGGAAACTTTGTGCATTTAGGCCATGCTACTCAACTGTCTGAAGCAAAGGATTATGATAGTGATCAAAATTTCTATACTCTAAGAAATTTTGAGTGATTTCTGCTCCTTAAGACAAATCAAAGTTAGAGGGAATTGTGGGAAGGTGGTAGAATAAGGCAGAAACTACCTGTTTCTCCCAAATTATCCCACAAATAAAATAATGCCTCAAAGCAAACTTTAAACCAGCAGAAATAGTTAAAAGCCTGGGTGCAGTGATGGTTCAGCCTAAAATAACTTGGGAGGACATTAGGAAAGATCTGACTTCTTGGTATGGGGGTTTGGCTAGATAGGAGTTCAGATACCTCTGGGCAGATACCACAGACTGAACCAACAGCAAGTTCTGGGGGCAGCTGTATAGGCTACAGCCTCGGCTTCCAGAGTTTAGATAGTGTTGGAATTGGGTATCAGGGGAAGATTGCGGGGACCCTCTATTGGTTATGGACATGGGACCCAGGTGCACTGGCTACAGGCAAGGAAGAGTGAGCATGTGCCAGTGAGTGTGTTTGCAAGGGGTGGGGGGAAGTACTGCTGGTTGTGGTCACTTGCAGGAGAGTGGAATCTAAGTGTCAGTTCCAGGGCAGAGGGATGAGGTGACACATGTAGTCAACTGAGGGAGTGCTTGCAGTGGCAAGGCTGCTAGGGGCCTGGGTCATGGCTCAGGGGTCAAGAGGAGTACCTAAAGTTACTAATAGCCCAAGGCAGGAGCCAGAGGAGCATAACTACACCTGGCTTTGGATTATAGAACATTAGAAGAAGCAAGAGATCAAAAGCCCCTAGGTAACTCAGAAAGTGACAACACAAAAAACCTGAAGTATATGGTATTATTCCCTTCACTCCAGGAGCAGAGATCAACTCTAATATTAAGTTAACAGTCAAAAAATAGACTATTAAAAATGAGGAGAAAAAAAACAGTGAAAAAAAATCTGACCATACATATGGTGACAGAGAAGATAAAGGTTCAAACTCAGAAGAAGAAAATGAAATCAAAACAGCTATTTGCAAAGCTTCAAAGAAAAAAGACAAACTGGTCACAAGCCCAGAAAGAGTTATTAGAAGAGCTCAAAAAGAACTTTACAAATTAAATAAGAAAGGTTGAGGAAAAATTAGGAACATAAATATGAATAGTGCAAGAAAATTATGAAAATAAATGTGAAGCAATTAGAAAAAGTGATCCAAAAACTAACCAAAGAAAATAACTTCTTAAAAACCAGAATTGGGCAAGGAGAAACTAATTAGTTCGTAAAATATAAAGAAATTTTTAAAAGAATTAAAAAGGAACAAATTAAAAATCCCCAGTTAGACACCAAATTGGTAAACCTGAAAATTAAAGGTGAGATTAACAAAAGTGAATGTAAGAAAACCATTGAATTACTAAGTAAAGCTATGGATGGGTTTTATAGAAAAAAAAACTAATAAAATAGATAAACCATGGATTAGTAAATTGTTTTTTAATAGAGAAAAAAACAAATAAATAATATCAAAAATGAAAAATGTGAATACATGATTGATGAAGATGAAACAATTATTAGGAGTTATGTTGCCCAATTAGATGCCAATAAATGTAACAATTTAGGTGACACAGAACACTTACAAAAACATAAAACTGCTCAGATTAAGAGAAGAGAAAGTAGAATAGCTAAATAAAACTATTTTAGAAAACAAAATTGAAGGGGGTGGCCAGGTGGCTCAGCGAGTAAGAGCACCAGCTCCAGTGTCGGGATGACCTGGATCAAATCCGGGCTCAGATACTCAGCACCACACCCAGAAATAATAACTGGCCGTGTAACCTTGAGCAAGTTACTTAACTCCGATTGCTTTAAAACAAACAAAAAAAAGAAAACAAAATTGAACAGGTCATAAATGAGTTTCAAAAAAAAATCATTAAGACCAGATGTATTTACAAGTGAATTCTACCAAACATTTAAAGATTAATTTATTCCAATATTAAATAAATTATTTGGAATAATAGGCAAAAAAGGAGTGATACCAAATTCCTTTTATGAAATAAATATGGTGCTGATACCTAAATCAGGATGATCAAAAACAGAGAAAAAAAATATAGACCAATTTCACTAATAAATATAGATGCAAAACTACTAAATAATATACTAGCTAGGAGACTACAACTATATATCACAAATATTATATACATTATGACTAAGTGGGATTTATACCAAGAAAGCAGGGCTGGATCAATATAAGGAAAAATATTAACACAACATATAAATAAAAAGTAATAAAATCACATGTCTATATCAATAGATGCATAAAAAGACTTTTTAACAAAGTACAATGTTCATTTCTATTAAAAACACTTGAAAGCACAGTATAAATGGATTTTTTCTTTAAAATTATTAAGAAGCATCTGCCTCGGGGCAGCCAGGTGGCTCAGCGAGTAAGAGCACTGGCCCCAGCATCGGGATGACCTGGGGATCGAATCCAGGCTCAGATACTTAGCACCATACCCAGAAATAACTGGCCGTGTAACCTTGAGCAAGTTACTTAACCCCAATTGCTTTAAAAAAAATTTTTAAAAAGAAGCATCTACCTAAAACCATCAGCAAGCATTATCTGTAATGATAATAAATTGGAAAACTTCCCAAAAAGATCAAAAATGAAACAAGGATGCTTTTTATCACCAATATCATTCAATATTGTACTAGAAATGCTAGCAGTAGCAATGAGAAAAAGCAATTGAAGGAATCTGAATGGGCAATGAGGTAATAAAACTATCTCTTTTTGTAGATAATGCAGAGATATGGAAAATCATAGATATAGAACTAAAAACCTAGTTGAAACAATAATTTTAGCAAAGTCTCAGGATATAAAATAAACCCACAAAAGTCATCAGCATTTCTACTCATTACCAACAAAGCCCTGCAAGTGATAATAAGAGATAGTTCATTTAAAATAATCACAGACAATGGAAAATACCTGGGAGTACACCGGTGAAGACAAATCCAGGAACTATATGAACAGAATTATAAATCACTTATTATACAAATAAAGTCAGATTTAAATAGAGAAATAATCATTGTTCATGAGCAGGCTGAGCCAACATAATAAAAATGAAAGTTCTACCTAAATTAATCTTTTTAATCCATGACATACCAACTAAATTATTTTTAAAAAACTTTTATTGAGCTAGAAAAATAATAACAAAATCCAATAGGAAGAACAAAAGATCAAAAATATCAAAGGCATTAATTAAAGAAGGTATAAAGGAAGGAGGTCTAGCAGTACCAAAACTTAAAATGTAATATAAAGCAGTAATTAACAAAATTATCTGGTACTAGATAAGAAATAGAATGGTGGATCACTGAAATAGAGTAAATATATAATACATAATAATAAAAGATTTTAGTAATTTTGTGTTTCATAAATGTAAGTGTTTAAGCTTTCAGGATAAGAATTCACTGTTTGGTTAAAAAAAAAAACAACCACTTGGGAAAACTGGAAAGCAGTCTGGCAGAAACTAGGTATAGACCAATATCTTACAAAATTTACCAAGAACTAGATTAGTAGATCTACATGATCTAGACATAAACAAAGATATCATAAGTAAATTAGAAGAACATGGAACATATTTCCTATTAGATTTATGAATGGGAGAAAATTTATGAATGAATAAAAGATAGAGAATATTTTTAAATGTAAAATGGATGATTTTTGTATTTATTTAGTATTTAATTTTTCCAGTTACATGTAAACAACAATTTTTAACATTTGCTTTTAAAACATTGACTTCAAAATTTTCTCCCTTCCTCCTGCCACACCCCACCTTGCTGAGAAGGCAAACAACTCCATTATATATTTGTAATCATGCAAAACATATCCATAATAGTTATATTGTGAAAGAAAACATAGATGAAAAAAAAGTCAAGAAAAATAAAGTGAAAAAAAGTTGCTTCAATCTGCCTTCTGTCACCATCAATTCCCTCTCTGGGGATGGACAGCATTTTTCATCCTAAGTCCCTCAGAGCTGACATGGATCATTGCATTGCTGAGAATAGCCAAGTCATTCACAGCTGATCATCCCACAATATTGTTGTCATTTTGTACCCATTGGATTTCACTTTGCATCAACCCATGTAAGTTTTCCCATATTTCTCCAAGAGCATTGTGCTCATCATTTCCCACAGCATAAAAGCATTCCATCACAATTACATGGTACAACCTATTCAGCCATTTTTCATTTGGTATGTATCCCCTCAATTTCTAATTCTCTACCCCCCAAAAGAGGTGCTATAAATATTTTTGTACATATAGGTCCTTTGCCTTGTATTTTTTTAAATCTCCTTAGGGATATAGATCCAGTAGTGATATTGCTATGTCAAAGGGCATAGGGCAATGTAATTGGGAGGAAAGGAGAAAAAAAGCTCTCTATTGTGTTGGCAAAGAACTGGAAAATGAGGGGATGCTTGTCAATTGAGGAATGCCTAAACAAGTTTTGGTATATGATAGTATAGGATAGTGATGGAGTAGTTCTGTGCTGTAATAAATGATGAGCAGGTTGATTGTGTCAAATGTTGGTCTTCTTTAATGTGGGGTTAATAGCGAGAAAGGACAACAGTCTGGAATTAATGTATAAAAAATAAAATAAAACATTTTTTAAAATAAATTTTTAAAATACATATCAAAGTTGGAGGTAATGACTCCACCAAAGTAATAAGTAAGAAAAATTTAAGGGGGAGGAGCCAAGATGGTGGCATAGAAGCAGGAAGACTCCCTGTGCTCCCCCCATAACCACCTCAAATACCTATAAAAATGACTCTAAACAAACTTTAAGGCTACAGAACCCAAAAAGTGACAGCCTGGCAGACCAGCAGGAAGGATGGATCACAGCACACTTGGAGTACAGCCCAGCACCGAGTGAAGCTGTGGTTTTAGCCCCAGGGCAACCTGACCAGCCATAGCTAAAGGGATATCAGAAGAATGGATCACCAGTAGCTGTGGTGGTTTCCATAATTATCAACCCATAAATGGCAAAGACAATGTGAGAGTTCAGTGGTCTTTGGGAACAGGGGGTCAGGGAGTGCAGTCTGGCCTCTGCCCCCAGGGGGAAAAGTGGCTGAGATGCAGCCACGGCCACCTAACTGCTTCAGAGCTCCTGGCCTGCAGATTGTAGGGGGACAAAGCAACCAGTCTGAGGGATAATGGCTCTTGCTTTAACCTGTTTGGATCTGGATTGCTATCTATGATGGAGGTCCTGGGGTGCATGACCAGTGTGCTAGAGCCAGTGCAGGCTTATGGGAGGGCACCCAATTAATAGCTCTGGCAGGGGAGAAAACCCCAGCAATTTGAGACAAAGCTCTCCTCTCTGGAAGCAGAGTTCTACTGTAGCAAAAACACTCAAAAACCAAGTAATTGAGTGGCAACATGAGCAAGCAAAGGAAGCAAAGCAAGCACAGCAATATAACTTTGGACTCCTTTTTGGGGGACAAAAAGGATCAAAACATGGAACAGGAAGAAGACAATGAAGTCAGAACTCCTGCACCAAAAGCCTCCAAGAAAAATGTGAATTGGTTATAGGCCATAGAGGAGCTTAAGAAGTATTTTCAAAACCAAATAAGAGAAGTGGAGGAAAAACTGGGAAGAGAAATGAGAACAATGCAAGAAAATCACGAAAAGAGAGTCAACAACCTTACTGAAGAAAATAGTGCCTTAAAAATAGACTAACTCAAATGGCAAAAGAGGCTTAAAAAGCCAATAAGGAGAAGAAAGCCTGAAAAAGTCAAATTTGCCAGATGGATTAAAAGCTCACTGAAGAGAATCATTCCTTCAGAATTAGATTGGAGCAAATGGAAGCTAGTGATTTTATGAGAAATCAAGATACTATTAAACATATCCAAAAGAATGAAAAAAAATAGTTTGCAATGTGAAATATCTCTTTGGAAAAACCACTGACCTGGAAAATAGATCCAGGAGAGATCATTTAAAAATTATTGGACTACCTGAAAGCCATGATCATAAAAAGAACCTAGAAATCATCCTTCAAGAAATTCTCAAAGAAAATTGCCCTGATGTTTTAGAAAAAGAGGGCAAAATACAGGTTGAAAGAATCTACTTATCACCTTTTGAAAAAGATCCAAAAAAGAAAATTCCTAGGAATATTATATCCAGGTTCTGGAGTTCCCAGATCAAGGAGAAAATATTATAAGCAGCCAAGAAGAAACAATTTGAATATTGTGGAAACACAATGAGGATAACACAAGATCTGGCAGCTTCTACATTGAGGGATGGAAGGGCTTGGAATATGATATTCTGGAGGTCAAAGGAGCTGGGATTAAAACAAAGAATCACCTACCCAGCAAAACTGGGTGTATGAATACATATGTGTGTGTATGTGTACAGGTATACATAGACAGAGGGCATAGGACCAATTGAATAGGAAGGGATGATACTTAAAAAGTGAATTTGAGAGGTGAGAGAGGAATATAATGAGAGGAGATGGGGAGAGACAGAATGGGGTAAATTACCTGCTATAGAAGAAGTAAGGGAAAACTGTTACAATGGAGGGGAAAAAAACAGGAAAGCAAAAGGGAATGGGTCAACCTAATTCTCATTGAATTTGGCTTAGGGAGGGAATGACATACACTAAATAGGGTATCTCACCCTACAGGAGAGTAAGGGGGAAAGGGATGAGATGGGGGATGATAGAGGGGAGGGCAGGTTGCAGGGGGAGGGAAGTTGAAAGCACACACTTTTGAAAAGGGACAGGGTCAAAGTAGAGAATAGAACAAGTTAAGGGTAGGATAGGATGGAAGGAAATATAGTCAATCTTTTACTTTATATCCACTGTGGGAATGTTTTGTGTAGCTTCACATGTACAACCTATATTGAATTGCTTATCTTCCCAGTAAGGAGGGGTGATGAGGGAGGAAGGGAAAGAATCTGGAATCCAAAGTTTTAAAATAAAATAATATCTATCTATCTATCTATCTATCTATCTATCTATCTATCTATCTATCTATCTATCTGTCTGTCTGTCTGTCTGTCTGTCTATC
This sequence comes from Petaurus breviceps papuanus, assembly GCF_028583685.1. Classification (NCBI taxonomy): domain Eukaryota; kingdom Metazoa; phylum Chordata; class Mammalia; order Diprotodontia; family Petauridae; genus Petaurus; species Petaurus breviceps. Next base: position 10,760,874 of record NW_027185655.1, on the reverse strand, counting down.
TATCTATCTATCTATCTATCTATCTATAATTAATTTTTTTTACATGCAACTAGGAAATAAGATATACAGGTACTGGGGTATAGAGATCCATCTTGCCCTGCTGGAAAGTTGGAGGGGGGATTGGGGAGGATATAGGAAAGAGAAGATTGGGGGAAGGGGTATACAGTGGGATCACTGTTTGGGGGTGGTAGGTAGGGGAAAGATGGAGAGAAAAATTGTAACTCAAAATCTTGTGGAAATGAATGATGTAAACTAAAATTAAACATAAAATTTAATAAAAAATTTTAAAACATAGTCATGCTTATCTCCTTCCTTTTTTAAAAGGGGGTGTTTTTTTGTTAATTTTTTTTTAATTTAAAAAGTAAGGGTAGGCATGACATCCATATCATAATCATCAGGGCATATTTAAAATGCCTTATGATACATTTGATTCCCAAAAGGTAGCAAGAAGTACTGTAAAATTAACATGTCTTTTGACAAAAAAAAGATGACCTAGATAATATAAAATTAAATGAAAGAAGAAAGCATTTAACAACCAGGGCGCTAAAAGGACCACACTAAAGCCAAGAGGCTAATTGGCATAAGCAGAACCTCAAAATCATTGCCGACTAACATTCCACAACCTAGGGGACAGTTTATATAGGGCTTTTGTTCAGTTGGTGCTTGAAAATGTTGAGAAGTCACCTTTGTGCCAATGCATTATACAATCACATCTCTTAGACACAGAAAACAGATGGAGAAAATAGGGGATTGGAAGGTGGGGGCCAGGGTTGGGGCTGAGCCAATTTTCTCTAAGCAGAAGGGAAAGAAGGGTGTGTTGGCAAATATTTTGTAGAATAAAAACTCTGATTTTACAAAGCTGTTTTAGTGAACTATGGGGTTTAAAATTTAAAGACTGTATAACATATAATCTCAACTTTACAGTACATATATGCCGGTTTGGGAAAGAGAAAATATCACTTCTTTTAGAGATATGTGTGTTACTAAAGGTGTTTATTTCAGCTGTTTGAATATCAATGAATTCCTTTTTCCAATATCCAACTTAAAACTGAGACTGTTTCAACAACATGCAGAATAGGTATCTCGAATACTTTATGATGGATTTTTTTTAAATTTGCTAATATACTTTTAAGTATTTTGCACTTTAAATGAAGAGAGGCAGGACTTCTGGTTAAGAAATGACAACATGAAAGTACAGAATCACCAAATTTGAGTTAAAAGGGATCTTAGTAGACATCCAGCCCACTCAACCCGTGCACAAAAAGAATCCCACTATAATGTACCTGACAGGCAGTTGTCCAGGCTTTGCTTGAAGACATCCAAGGAGGAGGGAGCCATCACCTTATTAGGGAACTTATACTTTTGGACAGTTCCATTTGTAAGTAAAAGTCACTGTATTCTCATATGTACTTTTGGATTTCATAATAATTACTCAATCAAGTGCAAAAATAAGGGAATACAAATAAGGGAAACTAATTGAATAATTAAAAAGAAATCCAAAGAGAAATGCCAGTAAGCATATACATTCAGTCTAAAACTGCACAAAAATACAGCCAGAAACCTGCAATCTGAGAAATTATCAAGGAAGCTAATGTGAACAAGCTCATGTAAACAAGCCTGAAACCTATGTGCTTTAGCCAGAGATGTTCCAGAAGATTTGAAATTGTACCATGCTGAACAGGGGAATTCTGGGACACTGAAGATCCATAGAACTCTGACATGGGGTACTCTTCAAGGCCAGAAACTTGTAGTCTTCTGACTGGAGTTATTCTGGGGACCAAGAAACCTGCAAAGATCTGACTAGAGATCCCCAAGACAAGGAGTCTGAGATCTTCCAATGTTACCATTGCTCAGTTGTTTCAGTCATGTCCAACTCTTTGTGACCCCATTTGAGGTTTTCTTGGCAGAGATACTGGAGTAGTTTGCCATTTCCAGCTCATTTTACAGATGAGGAAACTGAGACAAAGAGGGTTAAGTGACTTGCCTAGTATCACCCAACCAGAATTAGAAGCCAGATTCAAACACAGGTCTTTCTAACTCTAAGCCCAGGGCTCCATCCAGTAAGCCAACTAATTGCCCCTGAGATATTCCAGGAATGGCCTAAAGATTTCTAGAGATGAAAGCAGAATGTTGTGAGAGATAGAAAAAATTAGAGGATCTTCAGCAAGGTGACAAGATGACCACTGCATCCAAGATTATGGAAAAGTATGGCCTTGAGATGCAAAATCCCAAAATAGCAACTGAGACTATAGATATGAATTAACAGAAAAAAACAAACTCAATGAAAAAATATTATTGGTTAAGAGATGTTCTAAGAAAAATAAAAAGAAAGTGAGTAATTACTTAACTTTTCCTACAAAGAGAGCCCCTGAGGGGGGAAAACGGTTGACCACAAAGACTACAAAAAGTACCTGGAAAAAAATGAACCCAGAGATTTAAAAAAAAATGAGAGCAGCATTCGGGGTGGGGGGGGAATGAAAGGGAGAATAAATAGCTTAGAGTATAAAGTACAAAGTACAGAAGTAGAAAATTCCCTTTAAAAGGGAAAGAGATTTGAACAAGCAAAATTAAATGATTCCAAGTTGAAAAAAAGTGGAAAAATAAATGCATTCATCATTTTTAAAAATTGAGATGGAAAACAAAGAGTTCATATAAGAATCACACTATTCCCTGAAAATCATGATTAAATAAAAACCCTGGATGTTGCATTCAAGAAATTATTGAAGACAACTGCCCAGAACCAGAGAGAAAATTTAAAATCAGTTGAATCCAGTGGTCATCTCCTGAAAGAAACATCAAACTGAAAACACCAGGATTGTCATGGCCAAAACCAAGCAAAAAAGAGCTTCCTCATCAAAGAAAAATTCAACAAATAGACAGAAAAAAAGAGATGAGGTACCAAAGAACCCAATTGGGATAACCTAGGACTGCAATATAATCGCTATAAAGGAGAGAACATCTTGAAATATAGCATTCAAAAAGGCAAGAGATAGAAGATTAAACCAAGAATGATTTACTCTGTAAAACTGAATATAATCTTACTAGGGAGGAAGATGGATTGGTCACTTAATAGAATAAAGGACTTTCAAGTATTCCTGATGAAAAGATAGCTAAGTAGAAACTTGGAAATAAAAACACAAAAGTCAAGGGAAACCTAGAAGTAAACAGATGTTAGCATTTAGGAGGAAATAAATGATGATTAAATACATTTTAATAGAGGGAAAAGAGACTAGTATACACCCTTTAAAGGTCATAAAAGGAATCAAGAAAGATAAATTTAGGACTTAAGTGTTGTTTTAATATTTTGATAGGAAAGAAAAAGTGAGAAAAAAGGATATTTAGGTAGAAATAAAGAATGTAGAGGAACAATGTGAAAACAGATTATAGGACTTGGAATCAATAAGCCATATTCAAATCCTGCATCAAATATTTACTAGCTGTACAAGCTGGGGCAAGTCAAATAATATCTTTTAATCTCAATTTTTTTTATCTGTAACATTGGGGAAAATAATGATAGCACCTACTTCACAGTATTCCTGCAAGGACCAAATAACATATATAAAACATTTTGTAAACAAAACTTTAAAGTGTTATGTAAATGCTAGCTATCAATATTATTACTTTTTCTCATAATTGGGGTGCATGAGAAGGGTATTTAAACAAGGAAGATGAAGTAGGGCAAGAGGACATTTCATGAATATCTCCTTTATCTCAATCAGGCACATACACACACATATAGAGACAGATAGACAGACAGAAACAGAGGGTCTGGTTTAGAAATAAATTCAATTCAGTAGGAAAATAGGCTAGGACAAGAAGGTGAGAGGGCCATAAGAGTGAGAATAGAATCAAAGAGGAAATAGAAACAAGTAAAACAAACTTCAACTTTGGAGAATGGATTATAAATTGGGGATTAAAAGGAAAGAAAAAAGTATAAGGATCAGGGATCATAGAGTGGGAGAACAAAGCTTTAGTTATAGACTGCTAGCTTTGATAAATCCTTTCTCTTTTTTTAGAAAGAGGGCAAAGGAAGAAAAAAGGATTTGAGAACATGATGGAGAAAATATACAATTAACAATCATTACCATGACTGTGAATAGAATGATCTCACCCATAAAATGAAGGAGGGCAAGAGAATGGATTAGCAAAATCCAGTGATATGTAATTTACAAGAAACACAGTGAAACATAAAAATTCACATGGCATGAAAACAGGATCTGAATTAGATTCATTAGACTTCAGTTAAATTAAAAAAAAAACTTGAATAGCAATCATTATTTTTGCCAAGGAGATAGTAAAAAGAAAACCCACCATCATGAAAAGAAATAATTTAAAAATCATTATACTTAAGGCAAAAAACTACTACATATTCCCTGAGTTACATAGCATGTAAGCACTTAAATGAAAATATAATAAAATTACAAGGAGAAATATACTGTAAAATTATAACAGTTGGAGACTTCAATGTACTTCTTATAGATAAAGACAAATTTGACAAGAAACGTAAGGAAGCTAATGATCTGAATAAGATTTTTAGAAAAGTTATCTATGATAGATCTTTGATTATTACCAAATGGGAATAGAAAATAATATACATATTTCTTAGCTATACATGGCAACTTAATAAAAATTGGGTATATGTTACTAAGGGATAAAAACTCATAAACAAAAGCAGAAAAGCAAAAATAATAAATCCTTTGCTGACCACAAAACAATGAAGATCACAATAAGTAATATTTTTCTTTTTTCTTTTTATTTTACAGCATTGTAAAATTTATTTTATAGTCCCTTGAGTTTCATTTTTTCTCCCCCTTCTTTTCTTCCCCCACATCGTGGTGGCATGCACTCGAATATAGGATCTACAAATATCTTCACATTAATCATTAGTCAGGTTGTAGAGAAGGGTTCTAACTGATGGAATTATCCATGGGAAAGAGGAAACACATCAAAACAAGCAAAAGAAAGAGAGCAGGTAGTTTGTTTCACACTGCATTCAGACTCTGCATCTCTTTCTCTGGATGTGGGTATCTCTTTCAGTTATGAGTCTTTTGGACTTGTCTTATAACCTTACATTGCTGAGACAGACTCAGTCTAAATAATATGAAAGAAATGATTCAAAGTTAAATATTGTCTAAAATATTTTATCCAGTAGAGAACAAGTATTCTTCTCCAAAAGGAATTCCTCAAAAGAACAGAAAGTTACCAACAGAGAGAGATATGTAATATATATATATATGTAATAAATAGTATATATATATATATATATACTTTTAGAATTAATGAGTCAACAAACAAGTTACATAAAGATTTACAATTTCATTAAAGAAAATGGCAACAATGAAACTATATATTAAAATCTTTGAATATTCAACCAAAAGAGTCTTTAAAAAAAAGTTTGGAAGGGGGAAAGGCAAGGCAATTGGGCTTCAGTGACTTGACCAAGATCACACAATTAGTGTGTCAAGTGTCTGAGGTTGGATTTTAACTCAGGTCATTCTGACTCCACTGCTGGTGCTCTATTCATTATGCCACCTAGCTGCCCCCAAAAGTGTCTTTAGGGGGTATTTTATATCACTAAATCCTTTTACCAAAAGAGAGAATAGATCAATGAAGAGATAGAACTACTGAAAGAAAAATAGTAATTGATATAGAAAACTAGGAACTTTTTTTAAATGAATAAACTATTAGTGAATCAATACTCTCCATAACTTTCATATGACATTCATCAGAAAAGCTTGCTGCAAAAGTTTCCCTATTCTCGCTTTTCAAATTAGCCATTTCCCTCCTAATTTTAAGTATCGTATGCATTTTTGTATATTCAACATTTTCCATTTTATTTCATATAATTTTTTCTACTCCTTGTCTAATCAAGAAAACATCTCCCACCCATACTTTTGAAAAGTTCCCAGATCTTTAATTAGCTTATATGATTTTTTTATACCTAGGTCATATACAATTTAGAGCTGCTTGTAGTATTTGGCTTGGGATGTTGATCCAAACCTAATTTCTGGCAAGCTACTTTCAAATTTTTATAGTAGTTTTGATTGGATATTAAATATTTAGTTGGTATGATTGAGTTAATTTGTTCAGTGATAAAGTCTTGTATTTTTTAACCAGTACTAAATAGTTTCTTATGATTATTGCTCTATAGTTTGAGATTGGGTACTATAGGACCCTCTTTTCTCATTTTTTTTCTGGGGGGGGGATTATTACTTCACTTTTTACCTTTTTGTTCTGACAGACGAATTTTGTTTTTTCTAGTTCTATAAATTGCTCTTTTGGTAGTCTGGCATGAAAATGAATACAGACATATACACATATATATGTGTGTGTATACATACACACATATATATATATATTTACACACATATATGTATATATATGTATGTGTATATATACATACATTTTTCAATCTCTAATACCATTGGAGCCTTTTTTATTTGTTTAATCCTCCCCTTTTATTTCCTGAATTGAGACTTTGTATTGTGGCCTGCTCTTTATAGAAAGAGTGTTTGGATATTCTTCTGGGGACCTGTTGTTGTTTTCTCTTGTTAATAAGGGTTATAGTCTTCAAATATTTCAGGGGTGGCTCATGAGTAGGACCTAACAACTTTCCACATGCCCCAAGCAATGTAATCTAATGTAAGGTTTGGTCTGCTTTATTTCCACCTGGTTTGAGCTTTCTAACCTCATGAACCTGGTGTAGGCCAGAGTGACACAACTGTTGGCTTGCCCCCTGGTTGGATCTCTAGTAAACTGCCACTGGTTCCAGCTCCTCTTTTCAATTTGCCTGTCAGCCCTCATCACCTAGCTGAAAGTATCTGAAAGTTGAGAGTGATAGATATGACAGAAGGCTCTTCCTTGTTCTGATCTCCCTGCCTTGGTCTCTTAGCTGTGTAGATCTCAGACCTGGCAATGGGCTGAATCTGTAACCTCCCTTTGGGGTCATTGCCACAGAGCTATTACTTGCTTCTGCTCATTCTCCTTGCCCAATAAACATCCCCAGGCCAGATCTGAGCTGGCTACTCTTTGCTTGGCACTCAATCATAGGCCAGTCTGGACCAAGCAGCTGGCCTTCCAAGTCTAAGCTGGGTCATCAATTCTGCTGTCAGGTAAGAAGAAGATATAAGTACAAGCTGCCTCCTATTTAAGCTCCCTGTACATACAGTCAGGCCATGTTCCTACTGGATATGCAATCACTCCCACCTAAGAATACAGCTTCTAGTCAATCTTTCATATAACTATAGTCCCAATCCCTCCTAAATCCAAGTTCTATTACTGCTCCCTGAAATGGAAAAGAAATGTTTCACTGTGTTTGTTCTTCAGAATTCCCAAAAAATATGTAGTACACTTCCGAGGGAAGTTGGGCTTTATTGTTTTCTCCAACTCTTCCATCTTGGCCCTCCAAAAATGTAATCAGAGAAATGTAAACACCCAGAGATGGGTCTCAAATCCATCTATCTGGGAACAAAAGAAACCTAAACTGTCCCAAATCTATGTAAAAGTTCAGGTTGGTGTCGTGGGAGGGTAGGATGTTAACTCATACCTCTCCAGTTTCACCAGTATTATGATCCACAACAAGTTACTGTATCCATAAAGTCATTAAACTATATTTGCATACCATCTGAGCCAGCTAAGCCACTACTAGATACCCCTAAGATATTGACAATAGGAAAAGACCTACAAAAACGTTGATAATGTCACTTTTTGTAGAAACAAAGAACTAGAAATAAAGGTACATGCCAATTGGGGAATAGTTAAACAAATTAAGGTATGTGAATATAATCTTCGTCTCTGTCTCCTGTCTTCCCTAAGCATTCAAATCCCAGTAAAACTCCATCTTCTACAAGAAACCTTTCCAAATCTGTCATTGCTATTGCTGGTGCCTTGCCTCTATTGATTATCTTCATTATCTCACACACACACGTTTGTTATATGTGCTTGTATTTAGTTGTTTGCATATTGTATCCCCATAAGAGTATAAGCTCTTTGAGGACAAGTACAGTTTTTGAGCTTTTTTTGTATCCCAAGAGTTTAGCACAGTGCCTGACAAATTAGGAGTACTTAAAAATGACTGTTGACTTGAATAGACTTGTTTGTTGATTTTTTCAGTCACAATAATAAAAACTTTTTTAAGTGAGGAGAGGCAGTGTTAAGTCAATTCCATCTCTGACCCTTATTCCAGGTTTGACCATGGGCAAGTTGCTTAACTTTCCTGGATCTCACTTTCCTTTTCTGTAAGAGGAGAGGGGGCTGGATAAAGGGGATTTTGATGTCCCTTTTACTTCTAGAACTATGATCCTAGACTTTGAATCTGGAAATTTCAAGGGGGGTAGTAAAAGAACAACCCTATTCTACACACCCCACCCCCAAACTTCATCTTTCATTTACTTTAAGGTGCCACTAACTGAAAATCTCTCTGAGGTACAAACTTTCTCAATAGTTATACATATTTAAAAATGGAATAGGTTGCCTGAGAGGGAGTAAGTAGAGACAGAGTGGTGATGGATTTCAATTCACTAGAAATCTTTAAGCAAAGAATGTGTGGACATACAGGAAGTCTCTGTGATTTAGTGAGATTCTGGAATTCTCACATCCGTGGTCACATAGTTACTAAAGTGGTGTGACAGATCTCTCCCAACACACATCTATCACCTTCTCTGTTAATTTTAGGTATTAGTCTACAAAGAGAAAAGCACTTTCCTTCTTTCCTCCTTCCCTTCCTTCATTCCTCCTTCCATTCCTTCATTCCTTTCTTCCTTTTCTTCATTTCTTTCTTTTAATTCTTTCTTTTACTTCATTCCTCAATCCTTCCTTCTTTTTTCCATTCCTTCTTTATTTTTCTCTTTCTTCTTTTTCTCTCTTCTCTTTGATTTTTCTCTTCTATTTCTTTCTTTCCTTCCTTCTCTCTTTTGTACTTTCTTTTTCTTTCATAGAACCCAAGAAAAGATTTCACATAAGCCATTCTACCTAGATGTGTGAAACTGCCCTAGTCAGATCACTCTCAGTTTGGACATTTCTCTATTCCACTATGCACAGGTATCATTGTAAGGTAGGTACATTTATACTGATGTTATATGTAAGACAGCTAATTAGTAATTAGGTTGCACATAAATTGAAATAATAAAGCACTGGTGAACATACTCTTTTCCAGGCTGGCATGATATGGCATGCAAGTTGGCATGCAGCGTTTTGCTAACATATGGTAACCAGAAGCTGCTGTTTCTTCTTAAGAAACAGCAACAGAAACGTCAGCTCTCACAGTATTAAAGAAACACCCCCTCCCCAAAAAAATCTCCCCTTCTTTTCTGAGGGTGTTAGTGCTAGCATGTGTGCCACTTATCAGCCAACATGGCACTGAAGAAAGCTGTACATGGGCCCTCAGGCCAGCTCCCATAGGGATCCAAAGTATCTATTCTACAGTGAGAGTAAGACGCTAGACCAAGAGTACTCTCCAAACTGACCTGGACAGGATCTAGAGTGAATGTGACTTGATAGAGGTTGCAGGATTTTTTTAATTATAGAAGTGAAAAAAAAAACAAGCAGGAGATTTGTACAATCTCTTGATTCTAAGAAAGAGCTTCTTAGAATTTTTGAAGACTGCCACTATTTTTTCTTCTCTCTGTCTCTCTCTCTCTCTCTCAATATCTCTGTCTCTCTCTGTATTTCTCTGTCTCTGTCTCTCTTTCCCCCCTCTCTCTCTATCTCTCTGTCTCTCTGCCTCTCTCTCTCTCTCTCTCTCTCTCTCTCTCTCTCTCTCTCTCTCTCTCTCTCTCTCTCTCTCTCTCTCTCTCTCTCTCTCTCTCTCTCTCTCTCTCTCTCTCTCTCTTTCTCTCTCTCTCTCTCTATCTATCTGTGTGTGTGTGTGTGTGTGTGTGTGTGACACTCTGCTCTAGTCAAGTCTTACACAGTTCAAACCAGGTTAAATCCTGGGGACACCTAACCATTGAGGAGATGGATTTGACTTCTTTTATCACTCTACTTGGTTTATTGTCTTTTCTCTTTCCCTCCCCCCCCCATAAAAAGAAATGCCCAGATTTAGGTGCTAGCTTATGTCTACAGTCTTCCCAAAGGAAGGAGTGACTATACTAATTACTGTTATACTCTTCTCAGAAATCAATTATTAAAACCATTTAAACATGAAATGGTTTGCAGGACTGCTGGCTATTCACCTTTTTTTTTATCTCATCCTGGCTCTTCACTGTCTTCCAGAATCAAAGAATAGTTGTTAATAGCTCAATGTTAACTCAGCAAGAACTCTCCAATAGAGTACCCAAGGGATCTGTTTGTTGCATCCGGCTATTTAACTTTTAAAAAAATCAATGAAGTACATAAGTGCACAGAGAACTAGAAGACAACAAGCTGAGAGGCATAGCTAATACATTGAATTACAGAGGCAGGATCTAAAACTTTAAATAAATTTTAAAAAAAAACTCTTAAGCTAGAGTATTGGTTTGATGCTTTTAAGAGGAAATTCAATAGGGATAAATGTAAAGATTTACACTTGGGTTCAAAAACCTAACTTCACAAATACATTATGGGGAAAACATGTTTTGATAGGAACAATATCTTAATCTCTGTCCACACCCACCACCCATATAGGTTAGGCTCATTTTTCCTTAAAAGGTATTCCTTGAGATTTATTTGTTTTGTTATTTTTATTTTTATTTATTATTATAAATATAAATATTATTATTAAAATTATTTTTTATTTCTTATCTCTTAGGTCTCAGAAATGGCTTATATTGGATAAGAAAGGAGCTTCACTCACCTGAATGAATTTAAAGTGTTCTCAATGTTTGACCTTGTTAAAGATACTGTCATGACTAACTAAAGCACCTTTTGTTAACAGTTGAATTACCTATACAGATATAATTTTGTTTCATTACTGAACCTAAAATACTCCTTTGGAGACAGTCTGTTCTTTCTGGTTGGAGATCTTTATATGGAGCCCGGACAACCACTTGCCATGTATATTATAACAGGGATTCTTTTCAGGTCCTGGTTAGACTGAATGCTGGTATCCCATCCAACTCTCAAATTGTGATGCTGTGATTCTGTGATCTTCATGCAGCTTCTTTTCACTTGTTCCAGTCTGTCTTGTAGGATGAGATGGCCCCTTTAGTTGCAAAGTGTTAACTCTTCCTTGCTCTCCTCTGGGTATTTGCTCCATCAATCATTGCTTTATTTTCATCTTCAAACACTCCGTACTCTCTGCATATGATGACCCCTTTCTTGTTGTCTATATAGATGCTCATCATCTCTATTATTAAAAAAATCTTCCCTCGACTCAGCATCCCTTCAAGTCATTCCATATGCTTGATGTGTTTATTTTATAAATTCCTAGAAAGACACTAATTTATTCTCTCTAACCTCTTACAATATTTCTCCTGATCCCACTGCTTTACCAAAACCAATCTAAGATCAAAAGAGTATTTGCTGCTAAATCCCATTGCTTTTTCTTAGTAGTTTTTCTCCTTGACCTTTCTTCAACATTCAACACTAATAACTCTTTCCTCCTGGATATTCTCTCAGCCATTGGACTTTGTGACACACCTCTCTCCTGGTCCTCCTGTCTCTCTCATTGTTGCATTGGTTCACACCCTTTCTCTTGATGACTCTTCCTTGATAAGTATGCCATTATAGTTATTAGAGTGCCAGACGAAAAGGGAAATTTATGTTCAACAGTAAGACTGGAAAAGATGATGTTGGTTCTTGTGCACACTTTCACATTCTGGAAGTTAGCTAACAGGTCATTCTTTAGCTCTGTATGGCCATGTGGCCAATCATAATGCAGAAGTCTACTGTTTGCTTTATACTCTACACCCACAGAATTTAACCTTGATGTTACAGCAGCCGCTACACCAGAATCCCTCACCCTTCGGCTAGCCCCTGCTTAATCCCCTCATCATGCACTCCCTTTCATCCTACATATGAACTAAGGGAGAGAGTCACAAAATAATATTTAAAATTCATGGTGTATAACTTTACTTATACCCTCATTGTTAATCTATAGTTCTGCTCTAATACTTATTCACTCCCTAGCTCATTTTCTACACAATTTTTCCAAAGCATTACCTCTTTACTCAAACCCCCACTGCACCCTTTCCCTCCACATATTTAAGACAATTTGTTATTCCACTTAAGCTATGAAAACTATTGAATGAGATCTCACTGTCAAGGAGAGGCAGTATGGCATAGTAGATAGAGAGCTGGACTTGGAGATAGATGTATCTGGGTTCAATCCCACTTCTGATATTTATTCTCTATGTAACCATCAGCAATCACTTAGCTTCTCAGAGTCTAGGTTTCCTCATTAACAAAATGAAGGGTACAAATTAAATGGCCTCTGAAGTCCCTTCCAACTCTACAGCTCTGATCCAATGGTCCTAGGGACTCTACCTCCATGAGGAAACTGAGGCTAAGTGACATGCCCTGTATCACCCATTTAGTGCCTGGGGAATGTTCTAAACTCAGGTATTCTTGATTTTAAACTTAATATTCCATTTATAATAACCCCCTATCTGCCTCTATGTTAATTTTCAACTTTGATAACTGTTACCTCCTTATTACACTCCCTGCTTTCTACATTAGTACTAACATTGATTGTGTATGTTATACAGGGTCCTAACCATAGTGCTCTAATTCCTAATTACACATTTTTACTCCTTACTCAATCTAACCTCTTATTGGGAGTCTCAAACCCTCCTATAAATCTGTTCCATTCGGTTTGCTCCATGTCCTATTCTGTCTATCCTCCATAGATGCTCTTCTGAGTCTTTGATCACATTATTGCTTCTTTTCTCCATTTACCAAACTATTTCTCTCTCAAAACATTGAGCATCCATGATTTCATCTGAGGGGAATATGATCTCTGATGACAACTACTCTAATTCTTTCGAAACTTTGTAATGGACAGTCTTTGAGATGCTCCATAGTTGAAAAATTAGTCCCCTGTGACCAATTTGGTAAAAAGTCTCTCCAGATTGAACTGGTCAGGCCCCCAGATTATCTCATAGTCATGCTCTCCATAACTGGACCCACTGGACCCAAATCCAATGCCTTTTTAATTTGTTAGCATACACCAAATTTGTGCTCTTCTCTCAGAGCTTTTGAAAACCTAGGCTTACCTCCATATCATGGTGAATCATCAGAGTAGTATTTTTGCTTCTTGACTTTCAAAATATATTGTTAAATCCATCCATCATTCTTTACATTTATCTCAGCTCCACCATAAGAGGTATTAATATAAATCAAATATCAGCACAATCAGTAGAAATTGGGCACCAAAAACTATATATACATGTATATTCTTGGCCATAAATTGCAATCATCTAATGTTAATTCCTCTTTGCTCTTATAGCATGTTCCTCTCTGAATATATACCTTTTCTCTCCAGTGAGCCATTCCTTATAACAAAGATTTAAAAAGAAAGAGAAAAAAGGTCAGTTCAACAACACCAATCAATATATAAACCATGTGACATGATCCATATCATACAGCATTTAGGGTTATTGATATTCCACATCTGTGGTTCCCCTCCTTCACCTTTACATGGAAGATGGACACATTTTCTCCACCTTTTTCTGGGTCTGAGCTTCGTCAAACTGAGACTGGCATTTTGTTTCATTGTTTTACTCTTTTAGTTACCATAATTATTGTGCACACTGTTTTACTGATTCTGCTAACTTCACTTTATAGCAGTATCTATATCATATCAGTCTTCCATGTTTCTCTAAAGTCTGAATCTTTGTCCTTTCTTACAACATGGTACATTACATTACATGACATGAATATACCAGTTTGTTCAGCTTTTCCCAAATAAATGGGCTTTTGTTTGCTATCAGATCTTTACTACCACCAAATTATTATATTATCATAATTAACATATATACTTAATTATATATTAAAATTATTGTGCTATTACAAATATGTTGGTGTAGAAAGGGCCTATATATCTACTCTTCTTTGAGTTACATAAGTAGCAGTAGAACGTCTGAATCAAAGGCATGTATATTTAATCACTTTTTAAGCACAATTTTAACTTGCTTATGAGAATGGTTTTACCGATTCACAGTTTTTCCAAAAGCATATTGACGTGTATTGGCTAAATATTTCTCCTGGGAGAACTAACACTATCTTCTCTATGTTACCATACCCATTATTTCCTAGACAGCATTAAACCTAGTAAATAATAGTCATTAATAAAAGATCCCATACAAGAATAATAGTACTGTGAGGAGATTTCTAAAATAGTAGCCACAACAATAAAAGACTTGGGAGGAGGGAAGGGTACAGTAAAGGAGATTATCAACAGGAAAGAGAGAGAACAATATGTGAAGAATGAATCTTTGTACTTTAACAGTTGAGCTTGGAAGGCTGCTAAAGGGATAGGAAAAGCTTTTGAAAACACCTTTGATCAATATGAAAAAGTTCCATTCCTCTTTATGGGATTTGACAAGCTGTGTGGTCCCTCTTGTGATAGACAGAAGATAGATAAACAAACAGGCTCTGTCTTGAAGACTGCTGTGCTATCTGGATCAATTAATCTTGCCCGAGTAAGTCTGCCCTAATGGTGCTGCCTGGCATAGGCCATTCATCAGGGCCCATCGATCTATCACACAGCATCACACAACGAACTTGGCGAGCCTGCTGCAAATGCCACATGACTGCATGCTTCAGAGTCAACACAAGACAGCAACACTCAGGGTAATTATTTGTATTTGTCTTAAAAGACAGAATCTGAAGGGTTTCGTGTTGACTGGTGCTGATTTCTTATGAAGACATCAGAAAGGAGAATGTTCCTTTTGACAAAAAGCTTGTCTACTTTGATAAATAAAGTTAGGACCTCTTTGCTATCAGCCTGACAATGTACTCCTCTCAACACAAAGTACAGAGAGTTATTAGGTGGATAAATTAAGGCTTTCCCACTTTTACAGGCAAATAGTGAGCGATCAGGTCTGTCCTCATTTTCTATGTGCCTGATTTCACAGGGGAAACTCCCCAGAGCACCAGGGTCTCAAATAATTGGCAGGGGTGCAGTCATCTTGAAAGATTTTTGTCTTATTTCAACAGCCAATAATCACAGCCTAGTTAGAGTGAACCCTTAATGACATTAGCATCACTTTTTTTTAACCATTTGGCTAGATTTCTTTCCTTTAAGAGAAGACATTGAGGCAGGTAGGTAGCATAATGGATGGAAGACTGGGCTTAGAGTCAGGAGGACTTGAGTTCAAATTCATCCTCAGACATTTGGTAATTATCTGTGTCATCCTGGACAAGTCGCTGACCTATTTTCCTTTTTTTTTGCTAAAGACTGAAATATTCATTAAAAAACCAACAATTTTAATGTTTAAAGCTTCATGCTGGAGAAATTTGCTTTAATTATATAAAAATGATAACTCATGGTAGAGATCTGATTGTGTTCTGTCAGGCAACTCTTATGGTTCACAACAAATCTACTTCATTTATGACAATCATCATCATAATTCCAAGAGCTATTGTAGAGAGGCCAAAGCAAAGACTACTTGATTCCAACAAGAGTCATTTGGAAGTGGAGCCAACAGCAATAAGTACTAGAATAATTAAAGCCGTTATAGCCATCATTCCTCTGAGGGAGAAGCTACAGCAACCCTCTGAAAGATATTTCTGGAGGCACAGAAAATGGAAGACTAAATCCATGCAAATGAAAACAATTGATTGATGAACAGTACTGAAAGTTTCAGTGAGCATTCACCATACCTGTCATAATGATAATCATAACAAAATAGCAACAATATTTTAGAGCAGTAGTCTGAATCTGTGATGGTGATGGCCTGGAGAACTTATGGTCTGAAAACCCTATGGTAGATGTGAAGATCTCTTAAATAGTGGCCTTTGTTTTCTAGCAGTTCAATGTGAGAAAAATAACTCTATGAAATTAAGAAATTGATTCTTTGCATAAGGCTTAAGACTGGCTCTCATCAAACCTGTTGTGATGATCTGCATAATATGGAGCACATTAGAACAAACAATCCTCTTTCCTGTTCTGATGCCAGAGCAAGGTGAGATACATTGGAATAACTGAGAAATGCCCATACCCCACCAGCTAGAAATGTGTGCAGGTGTCATTGATCACTGATATAAGCAAACTATCACTATACATAAAATGAACTGAACACATGAATTCTTTCCTTATGCACAATAAATTTATCATAACCAAAAAAATGGAAATAGGTTTCACCAATTATCAGCAAGGAATTCATATTGATTATCAATGATGCTGTCCACTCCAAGTAACACTACAATGTATTGCCAAGAGATTTGAGGTTACTAAGAAAAGAATTCCTATTTGAATAAAAGTGTTGGGAAAAACTGGGGGCTTGTAATACCTTCTGTGGGGTTTGAGATAAGGAATCAGGGAGGAATAAAAGTCTTGACTTGCTACAGTGAGTTGAGCCCAGTTGAAGATGGAAGAGAATTTAAAATGGATCTAGTCAGCAAGATTGCATGATGTCTTCCTGCTTCATTCAGCAGCATGAGGAGGCTGGTGGGAGCAATCTAAGATTAAGTTTTGACAAAGGATGTATTATGAGGAGATAAGAGATGCAAGAGCAGAGGACACAGTGCAGGGCTGAATTAACTAACCTTGGGGTCAAGAGTGGGAAGAGGAAGCAGGGAAGTCAAGCCAAGGGAAAAGATTTGACAAAGTACAAAGCCAAAGGTGAGGGGCAGGAGAAGCAGGGATTTAGAGGAATTAATACAGATAATAAAATAGATTTAGAAAGAGCTAGGCAAAGGCCAAAGTAGAATGACACAAGGTTTGGTCAAATAAAGGCGTGTCAAAGGTGTGATTAAAGAAGTCGAATTCTTAAGAGGAATGGTGAGATCCAAAGCATGAGCATATCTTGGAAGAGCTGAAGTGGAATAAAGGAATAGGTTATGGAATTTAAGGGGCTTATGGAATTTGAGAGAGCATTAGTGCCCTAATATAAGGGTGGGGGTTGAAGAGTAATGCAAGATACTGAGACAGGTGTGGTACTCCTTGAAATGACACAGGAGCTGATGTTCCACATGGGAGCTAATTGTTCTCTTGAAGCAAATGACTCAACAACAACAACAAAAAAAACTTGCATTCCCTGAGTCTGGTTTTTGTTGTTCCTTCCTTGCCCTTCAAGACAGGGAGATCCTCAAGGAACAACGGTAACTACTTCCCCTTTTGGTCAGCAACACTTCCCGATTCATTAGGCTCCTCAAATTACTCAAAAGCATTTAACTTTTTAGGCTTATCTTGTTTCTTTTATTCACATTTCAAAGATCATAGCCAGGTCTGGTTTTCAACATAGGAATGCTTGAAAAGCCTCTATTCTACTAAGAAATCCATTTTTACCCCCTGTGGAGTTATTCTTAGTTTTGCAAGCTAAGTTGTCAGTTCAGACATTTTTCTTCTGCTGCTTGGTATTTCTTTTTCTTTTCTTTTATCAACAGTAATTACTGTATAATCAGGTGAGATCCAGATAATAGTATTTTGGGGGTGGGGTGGGGTGTATGTGTATTTATATCTCTCTATGCATCTTTGTCTCTGTGTCCCTGTTTCTTTTTCTGTCTCTGCTTTTCTACCTCTGTCTCTGTCTCTCTGTTTGTCTCTCTGTATTTGTCTATGTCTCTCTCTGTCTCTGTCTCTGTCTCTCTCTCTGTCTCTCTGTCTCTCTCTCTCTCTCTCTCTCTCTCTCTCTCTCTCTCTCTCTCTCTCTCTCTCTCTTTCTCTCTCTCTCTCTCTCTCTCTCTCTCTCTCTCTCTCTCTCTCTCTCTCTCTCTCTCTCTCTCTCTCTCTCTCTCTCTCTCTCTCTCTCTCTCTCTCTCTCTCTCTCTCTCTCTGTCTCTCTCTCTCTCTGTCTCTCTCTCTCTCTGTCTCTGTCTCTCTCCCTCTCTCTCTCCCTCTCTCTCTCCGTCCTACTTGCAGTACTTTTTTTTTTTTAAGCAATCGGGGTTAAGTAACTTGCTCAAGGTTACACGGCCAGTTTTTTCTGGGTGTGGTGCTGAGTATCTGATCCTGGGATTCGATCTCCAGGTCATCCCGACACTGAAGCCGGTGCTCTTACTTGCTGAGCCACCTGGCCACCCCTGAAGTACTTTTCTTTGACCCAGACCCTATTAATTTGCATTATCAAATGTCTAGGTGTGTTAAATTTCTTTTTGCTTCCAGGCAATGATCCAAGGATTCTATTTTTTTTTTTCCCCCTGGTTCTAATACTTCTGAGTAGTTTTCTTGTTTTCTGAAAAACAGTATCACACTATCCAGGGTTTTTCTTTTCTGGAAGTCAAATAATTCTTACTCTCCTCAGTTTATGGGAAAATATTAACATCAAAGTAGTTTAAAGAAAATTAATTTCAAGGACAAAGTGCTAACTGGAAATAGGAAAAGAATAATAAATATTTAAAGTGATTCTAAAGAAAAAAATGGAGCCTGGGGAGACAGAGCCAAGATGGCAGAGTAGAAGTACAAACTTGGTGTGGGCTCCCACTCCAATCACTTCCAAGATATGTAAAAAACATTACTCTAAACAAACTTTAGAGCTACAGAACCCACAAAGAGACAAAGAGAAATAAATCTCCAGTTGAAGGCAGCCTGGCAGGCTGACAGAAAGGATCTATCACACCAGGCTAGAAGCCAAGCACAGCACCATGTGAGCCATGTGGCTTTGGCCCCAGGGCAGCCCTGACCAGCAGAGGCCAGAGCAGATTTCAGGAGAGTGAATCACCAGCAGCTGTGGTTGTTTCCAGACTTCTCAATCCATAAACGCCAAAGACAAAGAAAAAGTGAGTGTGGAACTCTGTTACAACAGGGGAAGATGAAAGAGCATGGTTCAGCCCCTGTCCCCAGGGTGAGAAGCAGCAGAGGCATGGCAGGCATGGTTGCCTCAGGAGCTCCTGTCCTGCAAATGTAGGGGGACCAAGCACCATTCAGAGGGTAATCCCTCTTGCTTTAACCTGCTTGGATCTGGATTGCGATCTTGGGTGGTGGTCCTGGGATGTGTGGCCATTGAGCCAGAGCTTGTGGGGGCTATAGAAAGGGCACCCTCCTAATAGTTCCAGGAGCTGTGAAAACCCCGGCAATTTGGGACAAAGCTCTCTCCACTCTGGAAGCAGAGTTCTACTGTGGTAAAGAGTTCAAATGTCAAGTAACTGGCTCACAACATGAGCAAGCTGAGGAAGCACAAACAGACCATAGAATCCTTTTTGGGGGACAAAAAGGACCAAGGCATGGAGCGGAAGAAAGACAGTGAAGTCAGAACTCCTGCATCAAAAGCATCCAAGAAAAATATTAACTGGTTACACGCAATGGAGGAGCTCAAGAAGGATTTTCAAAATCAAGTAAGAGAAGTGGAGGAAAAATTGGGAAGAGAAATGAGAATGATACAAGAAAATCTGAAAAAGTGAGTCAACAGCCTGCTAAAGTAGACCCAAAAATACACTGAAGAAAATAATACCTTAAAAAATAGACTAATTCAAATGGCAAAAGAGGCCCAAAAAGCCAATGAGGAGAAGAATGCTTTAAAAAGCCAAATTGCCAGATGGAAAAGGAATTTCAGTCACTGAAGAGAATAACTCCTTCAAAATTTGGTTGGAACAACTGGAAGCTAAGGACTTCATGAGAAATCAACATACTATAAAACAGATCCAAACAAATGAAAAAATAGGAGGCAATGTGAAATATCTCATTGGAAAAACCACTGACCTGGAAAATAGATCCAGGAGAGATCATTTAAAAATTATTGGACTACCTCAAATGCATGATCAAAAAAAGAGCCTAGTCAACATCTTTCAAGAGATTATCAAGCAAAATTGCCCTGATATTCTAGAACCAGAGGGGAAAATAGAAATTGAAAGAATTTACCAATCAGCTCTTGAAAAAGATCCCAAGGGGCGGCCAGGTGGCACAGTGAGTAAGAGCACCGGCCCCGGAGTTGAGAGACCCGGGATTGGTTCTGGCCTCAGATACTTAGCACCCACACAAAATAACTAGCCATGTAACCTTGAGCAAGTTACTTAGCCCCAATTACTTTTAAAAAAAAAAGATCCCAAAAAGAAAACTCCTAGAAATATTATAGTCAAATTCCAGAGTTCCCAGGTCAAGGAGAAAACACTGCAAGCAGTCAGGAAGAAACCATTTGAGTATTGTGGAAATATAATCAGGATAACACAAGACCTAGAATCTTCTACATTAAGGGACCAAGGGGCTTGGAATATGATATTCTGGAGGTCAAAGGAGCTAGGACTAAAACCAAGAATCAACTACCCAGCAAAACTGAGTATAATGCTACAGGGGGAAATATGGTCATTTAATGAAATAGAGTATTTTCAAGTATTCTAGATGAAAAAAAAACAGAGCTGAACAGAAAATTTGACTTTCATATACAAGAAGCAAGAAAAGCATGAGAAGGTAAACAGGAAAAAGCAATCATAAGGAATTTATTAAAGTTGAACTATTTACATTCCTACATGTAAAAGTTATAATGGTAACTCAAGAGACATTTCTCAGTATGAAGATAGTTGAAGGGAATATATATGTATATATTCCCATATATGTATGTATAGGAGGGTGTATGTATATATACATATGTATGTCAGTATGTTATATTCATGTATACATAGACAGAGGGCACAGGAAAAGTTGAATATGAAGGGATGATACCTAAAAAATAAAATTAAGAGGTGAGAGAGGAATATATTGGGAGAAAGAGAAAGGGAGAGATAGATTAGGGTAAATTATCTCATATAAAAGAGGCAAAAGAAAACTGTTACAATGGAGGGAAAGAGCAGAAAGGTGAAAGGGAAGGGGGCAACCTGATTCTTATTGAATTTGGCTTAAGGAGAGAATAAAATACACACTCAATTGGGTATCTTACCCTACAGGAAAATGGGGTAGGGGATAAGAGGGGGGATGATAGAAGGGAGTGAAGATTGGAGGAGAGGGTAGTTTGAAGCCCACATTTTTGAAAAGGAATAGGGTCAAAGGAGAAAATAGAATAAGTGGGGGGAATGATAGGATGGAGGGAAATATAGTTAGTCTTTCACAATATAACTGCTATGGAAATGATTTGAGTAACTACACATGGACAATCTATATTGAACTGCTTATCCTTCTAGTTGGGTTGGGTGAGGAGGGAAGAAGGAAAAAATCTGGAACTCAGAGTTTAAAAAAATGTTTAAATTTTTTGTTTTGTTTTTTACATGCAACTGGGAAGTAAGATATACAGGCACTGGAGTATAGAAATCCATCTTGCCCTACTAGAAAGTTAGGGGGTGATGGGGGAGGATATAAGAGAGAACAGATTGGGAGAAGGGCTATTCAGTAGGCTTGCTATTTTGGGGTGGGGGTAGGGGAAAGAGGGAGAGAAAAAAATTGTAACTCAAAATCTTGTGGAAATGAATGTTGAAAACTAAAAATAAATAAATAAATTTCTTTTTAAAAAGAAGAAAAAAATGAAGGAATGCCTGAGCCTAACACTCATGGATTGACATATGAACTAAACTAAAAAATCCACAAATGTCACTGTATGAATTGTTCTCTTAGTTGTGCTCACTCCACTATGCATCAGTTTATAGAAGTCTTCCTAGTTTTCTCTGAAAGTATCCATTTTGTCCTTTCTCATGGTACAACAGTATTATATACAATGATTTTTATCCATTTCCCAAGAGGTGAGCACCCCTTTAACTTCCAGTTTTTAACTATAACAGAAGGTGCTACCATGAATTTGTACACACACACACACACACACACACACACACACACACACACACACACTTTCTTTCATTGCTCTCTTTAGGAGATATTCCTAAATAATGGTATTATTAGGCCAAAACATATAAACAGTTTAGTAACTTTTGGACTATTGTTCCAAATGGCCTTTGAGAAAAGCCATACCAATCCACCCACAGTTCACTAATGTACCAGTTTTCTGATTGACTCCAACATTTTTCAGAAATTTACAATATTAATAGAGGCAAAAAAAAGAAAATTTTATTTTGCTTAAATGAAAAGCAGGCAGTGAGCCAAATGTAATAGTAAACATTTATGTACCAGATGGATCAGTTTCAAAACTCACAAAGGAATAGTTAACTAAAAAAAAAGATATAGGTAAAGCACAATCATAATAGGAAATTTTAATAGTCCTCTCTCAAAAAAGAATGAAATTTAAAGAAAATAATTTAATTTAATTAAAGAGAAAATGGTGAACTGAAGACACTACTGGAAAATTTGGAGCTGAAAGACATGACATCTTCTGAATGGGAACAGCTTGGTGGCTGAAAGGGTAGAGGCATGGATAGACCAGGAAGACCTAAAACAAAATCCAGCCTCAGACATTTAATGGCAATGCGACCCTTGGGGATTTACTTAATCTCCATTTATTTCTTCATCTGTAAAGTGGGGATAATAATAGTATCTACCTCCCAGTGTTGTTGTGATAATCTAATGAGACAAAATTTGTATAGCACTTAGTATACAGTGCCTGGCACATAGCTAGAACTATATAATAATTAGCTGTCATCATCATCATCATTAGAACTGTACAACTCCATATTTGATAAATCTGAAAAAAATGTTACTGAGGAAAGAATTCCTATTCGATTAGAACTATTTGGAAAAACTGGACTGGAAAACTGGATTCTGGCAGAAGTTAGGCTTAGATCAATATCTTATACCATATTCCATAATAAATTAAAAATAGGTACATGATTTGAATATTAAAGATCATGCCATAATAACTAGAAAAGTAGCAGATTATATATCTGTCACAGGTATGGGCAAGGGAATGAATTCTTAACCAAAACAGAGGTAAAGGGCATCTAGGTAGTGCCGTGAATAGAGCACCAGCCCTGGAGTCAAGAGGACCTGAGTTCAAATGTGACCTCAGACACTTAACACTTACTAGCCTTGGGAAAGTCACTTAACCCTAATTGCCCTGCCTTCACCCACTCAAAAAAGCAAAAAATAAATAACCACAGAGATAAAGAGGATTTCAAGAGATAATGTAGATAATTTTAATTACATAAAACTTAAATCATTTGCACAAATAAGATTAATGCAGTTAAAATAAAGAAAAGCATGGTTGATTGGGAAGATGATATAAAATATCTGGTAAGGGTTTGATATGCAAGATATATAGACAAGTATCAGAAATATATTAAATGAAGTCATTTCCCAATAGAGTAGTCAAGTGAATAAACAGTTACCAAAAGAATTGGACATTATTAACAACTACACGAAAGTGTTCACCATATCACTAATAATGAGAAAAATGCAAATTTGAACAATCCCCAGGGTTCACGTCACCCCCTACAAATGAGCAAAAAATGGGGATTATGAATGTCAGAGGAAGTGGAGAAGGATAAGCACACTAGTGCATTGTTGGAGCTGTGAATTGTACAATTCAGTAAAGTACTTTGGAATCAAAGGAACTGACCAAAACATCCCGAGATCCAACAGGAAGGGACAGAGCCTAAGGACATTGTTGACAAAAAAGGGGGACCCATATATACCAGGATATCCCGAGATCCAACAGGAAGGGACACATCCTAAGGACATTGTTGACAAAAAAGGGGGACCCCATATATACCAGGATATCCCGAGATTCAACAGGAAGGGACAGAGCCTAAGGATGTTATTGACAAAAAAGGGGGACCCCATATATACCAGGATATCCCAAGGTCCAACAGGAAGGGACACAGCCTAAGGACAATGTTGACAAAAAGGGGGACCCCATATATACCAGGATATCCCAAGATCCAACAGGAAGGGACAGAGCCTAAGGACGTTATTGACAAAAAAGGGGGACCCCATATATACCAGGATATCCCGAGATCCAACAGGAAGGGACACAGCCTAAGGACATTGTTGACAAAAAAGGGGGACCCCATATATACCAGGATATTTATAGCAGGACATTTTTGGTAGCAAAGAACTGAATGAAAAACAGATGACTATTGTTTGGGGAATGACAACAAATTATGGCAATGAATATAACAATAATAACATGGAGTAAGAAACAATGAATGTGATTAATACAGAGAAACATGGGGAAATTTACCTGAACTAGTGCAGAGTGAAGTATGCAGAGCCAAGATGACAATATATTCAATGAGTACAGCAATGTAAATGGAAGGAACAACCACAAAACCGTCCAAAAGGAAAGATCTGCAATTTCAAAACACAAACACAGCCAGAAAAAGAGAGGTGAAAAGATACTGCACCTACTCTTCTGCAGAAGTAAGAGGTCCATTGGGTGTAGCAGCAAGCACTCCAAGCGTCCTCAGGGTTTGCAGCTACCACAGGTTCTTGGATCTGCTTTGCTAAAGGAAAGCAACTCAAAATGGGTTACCAAGCTTACTTTAATCAGTCAGACATATATCGTTTACCTTGTTCAGGAGAAAAGGTCAGCACCCTGAACCTCAAAGTATACAGGCATAATTATCAAGACAGAAACATCAAGTAGACAGATTTCCAAACTGTCCAACCATTACATCCATACCCAGTCAACATCTGGGTTTCCACATTCTGGGGTTTTCAAAGCCGGGGGACTCTCAACAACGGCTTCCCAGAATTCAGATCAAATCACAGAACTTCTCAAAGTGAGTCCCAAAAACAAAGCTACACGTCAGGGCTTATATAGCCTTCTCCTGGCTCAGAGAATGTAACAACCTTATTGACTCACTGGCCAATCAAGAAGTATCTACTGAAAAACAAGCCTCCCACCCCAGGCTCCAGGTGCACGTTAGCCTAGGGGCAGGGAAGATCTTTAAAATTTACATTCGGATTACATTGGGCACAGTGATACAAGGAGGATATTTGATCAAATTAGGAGAGAAGGTGGCAGGCATTCATCCCAGTGAAAAGTTTCCTTTGCATTGTAAAGTGTGAGTTCATTTTCTTGTGTTGTGATCACAGACAGTAACTAGACAGAGGATGGACTCTTCCAATATGGTTGAAGGGTGGTTTTTTTTGTCTGAAAAACCTTGCTCTTCAATTGGAAATTATAATATGGAATGCAGGATGATTGGGGTAGAATTATTCACCTGTTGGATAAAATATTTAATACATTTAACTACTACCTGACCATATCTGTTCTTGTTAATTAAAGGCTTATTTGCTATGTGATGCCATACAGTCTCATATGGTATTAAGTCATACTGGCAAAAGTCTGACAGTCATTGGAAATATTCAGTTAATAACTATATTCTTTATTACTGAAGACATATGGGCCCCATAGATGAGAAACTCTCTCATTCAAGGGGAAAACTGAAGCAAGATCCTGCAATAACTTTCATAAGTTCCTCATCTCAACCTTTCTAGCAATATGCATCACCTGGAGCTAGTTTTATACTTTGGAGATGTGAGATGGCACATCCCATAGGATTTCTTGTCATTTTTCTGTACACAGCAGATTGCTATGTCAGCAAGAACTGTTTTACCTGAATCAGAGTTATAACAGGTCAATTTTATAGTCTCAATTCTACCTCACAAACACACACACAAAATTATTTTTAATTCTCCACTTAAAATTCTTAACTTCTGGGGTGGCTAGGTGGCACAGTGAATAGAGCACCGGCCCTGGAGTCAGGAGGACCTGAGTTCAAATCAGACCTCAGACACAACACAAAAAACTAGCCATGTGGCTTTGGGCAAGTCACAACCCCAATTGCCCTGCCTTCCCTCCAAAAAGCAAAAAAAAAATTTTCTCCACTTAAAAAAGTATGATTTCTGTCATGTAATAGAACAAAAAAGTGGTTCCTGCACAAAACCTGAATTTCTATTTCATACCTTTTGCTTTCCAAAAAGAATATAAGTTCTACAAATGACTTTCAGAACTGCCCTGCTTCCTTCCAAACTTCTATACACTTTAAAGATATTTCTTTTTTCTCCATCATTATTAACTCACTCCCAACCTCCTGATTAAAAAGAAAAAAACATGTGATAAGTTAGAATATTCAAGTAAAATTAAATTATACAATGGCTATATATTTTTTTAAGTTTGTCTTTTTCTTTATATTAAGTCCATTCCTTCCCTGTCATCAAGAGAGTAACATGGTTCATCATCATAAGTACTTTGCAAACATTGCTGGTCAATGATTTTCTTAAATTTTTAAAAGTTGTTTTTCTTTATTGCTTTCCATGTACAAATTCTCACTTCATTTTATGTCAATTCACACCCAGGATTCTATGAAATTGTCTCTTGTTATTTCTTCAGGCACAAAGAAGAGATGTGAAAAGATGCTTCACATGTCATATCATCCATTCCCCTACTAAGAGGAAACTTAAGGCACCCTCTTAGACTTCAGTTCTTTACTTTTATTTTTCCCCTTTCTATATCTCCTTCCAAATCAGAACATTTGTTTTGCTTGTGAGTGATCCCTCCCCATCATCATCATCCCTCTTAATGCATGTCTCCCTCTTCCCATTTCTTTCTCTTTTGAATGTGATGTGTTTCTACAAGAAACTGTCACATATTGAATTTCATTTCTTACAATTTGGAGTGGGGTGTAGTTGCTGCTGTCTTAACCTTAATAATATGAGACATGAGGGTAGTTTTACCACCATAATCCCCTGTGTAATAATATAACATTGCAAACATCTTTTTACCCATTGGGTTCATACAAGATGTTCAAACACTTTTTCTTTCTTTTTCCTTTGATGTGACTAGCATAAGTCCTCATTAATTTAAATATAACATTCTATTTTTATTTATTCAAAGCAAAAATCAATGCTCCAAATTAATATTCACTAAAAGAAAAAGATGTTGTGAGATTTTACACAGGAAATTAATACATGGGAGTCTCCTCATTAAAGCAATGGTATTGATTAAAGTTACCCTACATGACACACCTTTGCTAAGGTTATAGAAATTGTACTGTGCATTTTTTGTCCTTTTCTCTCTTGGGCAGAGGAGAAGTTACTAGAAGATTCAGTCATCCTGTCTAATTCAATGTCAGCTTCTATAGTCTTTTTTTTTGGAGGGGGGAAGGTAAGGCAACTGGGGTTATGTGACCTGTACAATGTCACACAGCTAGTACATGTGCCAAGTGTCTAGACTGGATTTGAACACAGATCCTCCTGAGTCCAAGGCCAGTACTCTATTTACTGTGCCACCTACCTGCGCCCCCCCCCACTCCAGTATCTTTACCAAGAAAACCCCCAAAAAGGGTCATGAAGAAGCAGACATGACTGAACAGCAAACAATAATCCCTGGCCTATAGTTTGTAGAAAACTAACTTCCTTCCTTCCTTCCTTTCTTTCTTTTTCTTCCTTTCTCTTTTCTTCTTCTTCCTCTTTTCTTCTTCTTCTTCTTCTTCTTCTTCTTCTTCTTCTTCTTCTTCTTCTTCTTCTTCTTCTTCTTCTTCTTCTGCTGCTGCTGCTGCTGCTGCTGCTTCTTTTCTTTTTTTCTTTTTGAAAACTAGAGCATTCACCACCCTCCAATCTTGTGAGACCTCTGCAATTTCCCAAGATCTTTCAGATATCAGTTGGTGTCTCAGTCATAATATCTGCCAATAGATTCATTTCCTGAGGATCTATACCATCCAAACCAGGTGACTTGAATTCATCAAGTTCAACTAGGTGCTCTCCTATTATCTCTTTACTTATCTTGAATATAAATTCTCAGTCATTTTTGTTCTGTCATTTCCAAGGAGATTGTCATTCTTCTATGGGAAGAAAGCTGAAGTAGAGGGAAAGTTAAGCACCTCTGCTTTCTGTCTGTTAACAGTTAGCATTGTTTCATCCACCCCAAACAAAAGAGATGTATCCTTTCCTTAATCCTCCTTTTCCACAGAGAAAAACAAAAAGAATCCCCCAAAATATGTTGAAATGGAACTAGGCTAAGTTCTAAAAACCTTTCAGGATGCTCATGAATGACAATTTATGTTTTCCTTAGAGTTAAAGTTTCATTAATGTGAGCAAGGTATATTTTATTACTAAAGAAAAAAATTATATTTTATGTTATAAAATGTGTATAATATAATGTTTTAAAGGTCTTGGGGAAAACCTTTAACTAAGAATGCAAAACTATGTATTTGGCTTGGGAAGGTTTAAATGTTATAAATAGAAAAAAATATTTAAGCTAACTTTTTTTTGAAATTAGGAAGTAAATAATTTCAATAGTAAATCAAGTCCTAATATTTGTAACAGTAATTATTTAATTAAACAAAACTAGGCAAAAAAAGATAATTTAGAACTTTGGATTGAAAGTAAAACTAGACTAAAAAAATCTAAAACCAAACACTTTGAATTTAACATCAAACTACTAAAAGAAAAAGAGCTTTCTTGCTTTCAAAAGACTATAATTTCAATCTTGAGAATTGTTTCCACAAATATTACCTATGGCTTTTATTTATATTATTTAAGACATTATAAGGGTTCATGGTCTTTTTTTTACATTTTTCTTGTTTTTTATTAACTCAAAGACTTTTTCTTTAATTAGACCCTATATCTTTAAGATAAAGTCCTCAGAAAATCATCAGAACTCTGAGGTAGCCATAATAAATATTCTTCCCTTTGTTTATATTCTATTAAAGATTAAGTTTTTATCTATATTTGTGGCAAAGTTCTTACAACAATTTATATGGGAGAAAAAGCCTTCAGTTTATAAAGAAGTAAGAATTGTTCATGCCTTTTAATAGTAAATTGCATCACTTAATGATAGAGTATATGCCTTACAGAAAGGTAGGTGTGCGCTCTCTCTCTCTCTCTTTTTCCCCCTCCCTCCCTCCTCCCCTCTCTCATTCTCTCTATCTCTGATTTGGAAGTATGCAAAACTTGACAAAGTATAGTAGAGGGGTGAAAAAACTCACTTTATGAGGGGGAATAGCATTTCCAGATCTTACATCAGCACTCATTTAAAAAAAAAATTAAATCAATGCAACAGACTAGATATGGAAGTATCCGAAATAATTGCACTCACTAAGTCTGCTTTCAATCAGCCCAAAAAATAGAAATCCTCTAAGGCCAAACCCCTTTTTCTTAAGAATTGCTGATGGACGGATAATATTAGGAAATGAAGGCGACACAGAAAGAAAAGATATCAACAAAAAGGCTTAATGATGGCTCTTTCTGATTTCAAGGACAGTTTGGTTGTGAGCTCCCTGGGAACGGGAATTGTCTTTCATTGTTTTTTCCTAGTACTTAGTACAATACCTGACACATAGTAGGCACTGAGTACATGTTTGTTGATTGACTATCGAAAGATGCTTTCTTATGTATTCAAATTCATCATCCTTTTTTTTTTTTAACTTTGTACAACTATTTTTTTATTACCTTATAGAATCATTGAATTCTGCTGGCTACATTCTATTTTTCTGTATCCAGTCTTGGACAAGGTTTCCACCTTCTTTTCTAATCTGCTTATTGTCTTCTACTTTCATTCATTTTCTCTTGTTTTATTTCTCCTTTCATTTTTCCAACCTACTCCCCAAGTCCTTCTAGACAATCATGCTTTTTTCTCCTGGCATCCTTTCTGGAAGTATCACAATTATTTTATGCTGAGGTTTTGATGTGGTATTCTTTAACCCACAGTATTTATTCTTTGTATCAAGAATTTTCTTCTGTATACACATTGCTTTGTCCTCAGTTTCTGGATTAGAATTGTATATCAGGTTCTTTGTTTTCACAAATTTTTAGATAAGGTGGTTAGGCCCAGTTTTTGTTCCAGATTGCAGGCTTGTAGTGGGACTCAATGTTTTGGGGTTAGGTCTTGCAACTTCTACAATCCATATTTTACTGCCCTGTCCTTGTTCTGTATGAGGTTGTCTTTATCACACCTTCCCTAGTTTAGTCTGTGGTTGAGAAAACAACTGGCACCAAGCTCTGTCCCTTCCACAGCCCTGAGCTGGGATCTGGAGCTTTGAGGTCCTTAGAGCCCTGATTAGACCCAGCACCTTGCCACACTTGCTCTTGGCATAGAGTCTATTTCATGAGGTAGGCCTGGGAGAGAGATTCAGGCTTCAGTTCTGTCTTCCAGAGAGCCAGGGATTGACTTTTCTCTTTTCCTTCAGGCGTGTCTCCTAAGGGATCATGCACCTGGTCACAGAGGCTTTCACAGCCCAGATCTGGTCTCAAGTCTGTATCCTAGTGGCAATGACCCCTTGTTACAGTAGCCTTTAGTCTATTCTTAGATAAGTTTATAGCAGGCTTTCTCTGTTTCTTTTTTCCTTCTCAAGATACACAGGTTGAGTTCCCTTCTCTAGCAGGTCCTGGTAGGTCAAGAGCAGATTCTTTCCTTTTCTTTTTGGTGCCTTCAAGCCTATCTTCAAGCAGAAAGGATGCCTCCCTTGGCAGATTCTAGCAGGGTTTTCCTCTTCTTGGAAATAATATATCCTAAGTTTTTCAAGGGCTTTTACTGCTTGTAGATTATCTAAGTGCTTTGGATCTCTTCTTCCTTCATCATTCTCTCACTTAGGCAATTTCACTGATGTTATCAAATGTAAGGGAAGACTCACTGAGCTGGAAGGGAGCTTGACAGATATCTACTTTAATCCATTTGTTTTTTACAGATGAAGAAAATAAACCATAAAGAGTTCAAGTGAACAAGTCAGAGATGGACCTGGCATGAAAACCCAAATTTCCAGGGGCAGTGAGGTGGCTCAGCGAGTAAGAGCACCAGCTCCAGTGTCAGGATGACCTGGGCTGAATCTGGATGAATCCGGGCTCAGACACTTAGCACCCACCCAGAAACACCTGGCCA
>NW_027185655.1:10705834-10725161 GCF_028583685.1 Petaurus breviceps papuanus | reverse complement strand
AAGGTAAAGAAGATTGTCCTCCAATAATAACAGTAGTGTCTGTTTATTTGGTGTGTTCCATAGGAAGCTTTGGAGTTGCCTGGGATACAGATCCCATAAGTTGGGTTCCTGCAGAGACTTTTAAAATACTAAGTAGATACGTTCATTGAATAAATAGTATTTTTTCTACTATACCTATGAATGGTGGATTGGTTTGTTAGTATTCAGAGGTAGAATGTGTATCTAATAAGATATGAAACCAAATGCATTCTATTTATCTGGTCACATATGAGAAAGTATCATCAGTAAATTAGAACACAGTTTGGTAAGTCAAAACTTGGAGAGCTAGACCCAAATCATTCTTTAACTTTTGTCAGCTTCATTGGGATGCCTAGATCTCAGTTTCCGCTATAGTTTAGAGATAATAATGTGTAGCACAGGCATTTTTGTGAGTGTATCATTTGGGAAGAGAGGCACCATGTTGGAGTAGATAGAGAGTAAGTCTCAAAGCCAGAATAACCTCAGTTCATAAAAAGGATACAATGGAGCCAGCTAAAACTGGCCCCAAGAGCCAATTATTAAATTTTAAGTGAGAGCATTTACACTTCCAATTTGGCAATAACTACAAATCAGGACTTGCTTTATTATTTGTTGATTATCTCAACTTAAGAAAATTATGGATAAAATATTAGCAATACATATTAAACTTAAAAGTATACCTCATGTACATTTTTTAGAAAGCTAGTTTTTAAATATTGACCAACACAGCCCTGAAGAGTGACCATGTAAATTGCAGAGATATCAATCTGCATTGTTAGAGGGAGTTTTCTCAAGCAGTAGACCCTTATGCCAATAAAAGATAGATCCAGTCCCTCTCCCTTTATTTAGCATGTGTAGGTTTTTAGGAAAATCCAATTAGAAGTATAAGATATTAGCAAATATTATCCAAATTAAAAAGTATCCCATTATTGTTTACAAGAAAAGGATGTGGGTGAAGCAAAGTGGGACATTTAAGGGTGCCTTTAGGAAACAGTAGACAAGTTTAAAAAGCTAGTCTCTAGGGAGGAGGAGAATACTTATGTCTCCCAAAGCTAGTAATTTCACATATGTTCCTGGGCCCCTTACAAACTGGCTTCCTTGGGAAGCCTAATTACATGTGCCCACAGCAGAATGAGAAAAAAGTAAAGTATGACCAACCACTCAACCTGACAGGGCAGTCAGGTATTAGAAAGATAATATTGTGTTATTACCTGCAGTCCCTGGTCCATAGGGCATTTGTGCCCAGGTAACTTTGGCTATAAATAAAGGGGAAACTATTAAATGACTAATTTTGGCATGTTTGGTGTCTTCTTGCTTATGAATACTAGAATATCCAGGTGCCCTTGTGCACATTTGTTCAGTGAAAGGGGAAATGCTGGGGGAAAGCAGATTGAGAGCCATACATTGGAGAACAGACCCTTGAAAGTTTGCCAGCCTTTGAGAAAGGGTCAGCCAAGGCTCCTCAAAAGGAGGCTATGTGCCCATCTCACTGTCAATAGCACTTAGCATACTGAGTTTGTTTTAGCAGACAGATGGCAGATGAGGCAACGTTATGACCAGTGTCTACACTGATCGCCATCGTGCAAAATGCTTCCACTGTCTGCCAGGCTCCTCTGTCACCTCTCAGCCTCCCTAGCGTACACTGCCCACTACAACTTTGCCACTCAGAGTGTAGCTCCCATTACTTAGGAGAAAGCATCATGAGGAATTTTGATTGATTTGCCTTGCTCAAATATTTTCCATTCCTTTCTCACTTTAGAATGCCAACCATCCAACGGGTTCACTGATGCTACTGCCAGCCATTACAAAATAAAGGCTGTAATTAAATCATCAAATTGGCTTAATCTATTTTAGTATGCAAAAAAAGATCTTCCTTCAACCCTTTAAGCTAGATGATTAATTTTTCTCTAGAGTTTAAAAATCAAGTTAAAATTTACATTTGAGCTCCGTTCTAAACACAGTAAATAAAGCATGGACTGAATTTGCCTCTCCAAAATTCATGCAGTAAGAAAGTTCATCCCTAATATCTCTTCTTCTCCATTGTCTAGGGGCCTTGCTTGGGAACTATTTTCACTCACATTCTTTGAATCTGTTTCTTCATCCAAAAAAAAAAAAAGAAAAAGAGCTGCTGAGGCTAGGTCCCTTACAGCCTTAACATTTGGTGATCTTACACAATGGAAGTAATATTTTCACTTCCTAATCCACAAGAGTAATGCTTAATTTAGTAAATTCTGAAGTATTCCATAAAGGTGAATTATGGTACTTTTAACTTTAAGTTAATAATAATAGTTATTATTATCATCATAATATTTATTATTATCATCATAATATTTATTATCATAATAATTTGACTCCCTTGCCATATATGCATCTGGAATCAGTGATTTGTAGAAAACTACTATGATATAAACAAACTAAAGAAAAAGCAAAACTATTATAATATTGTCTCAATACCAAGATGACTATAATCACAAGCTCTATACAAGCAAGGGAAAATGGAAGTGGATCATGGAATTTAGAGCAGGAAGTGGGAGATGATTAGAGGTAATGTGGTAGAAGTCTAAGTATCACCCTAGCATGAACTGGCCCTGTGACCTCAAGCAATTCACTTGACCTATCCAATTACTCCATACTAGCTTAATGTGAGTATGATTTTGATTTGCCAAATGAACTAAAGCACAAAGTGATAGCAACTCCCACAGGGTTATCATGTTTTCAGTGAGGTAATATATGTTAAGCATTTTGTAAATTGTAAAGCAAAAAAAAAAATAAGCTATCATTAGTCATGTTGTTATATTATACGCTGCCTCAAAAATGATCTTTTTCTTTTTCATTATTATTGGGTTTTTTTTAAAGCAATCAGGGTTAGGTAATTTGCTTGAGGTTACACGGCCAGTTATTTCTGGGTGTGGTGCTAAGTATCTGAGCCCAGATTTGATCCCCAGGTCATCCTGACACTGGAGCTGGTGCTCTTACTCGCTGAGCCACCTGGCCGCCCTGATCTTTTTCTTCTAACCAAAGTAGTTGTTTGTTTTTGAGGTGTTCCATCTGCCCCCAAGGTCTATTAGTTAATCACCCTTAGGTGCTAGTTTTCCATCTGGTAAAGTATTGAAAAGGGCCCCAGAGGCATGGCCCCTGTAGATGTTTCCCCTCTGGGACTGAGGCTTGGGAACGCTGCACTGGACTCAATGCCAAAATTTGCCCTTTTTCATTTTTGCTAAAGCATTTCCCAAAGACTCACTGTGGGCAGAGCACAAGGCAAAAAAATGTGGCATACTCTTCCCCATTCTGTTACCTCCCTGTCACCTCAGCAAACTGCCAACTACTTGGCTCTAAGATCTATGGCATTTAAGTTCCCATGAGGGGGCAGCTAGGTGGCACAGTGAATAGAGCACCAGCCCTAGAGTAAGGAGGACCTGGGTTCAAATTCAGCTTTAGACACTTGACACACTTACTAGATGTGTGACCTTGGGCAAATCACTTAACCCCAATTTCCTTGCCTTCCCCCCTCCAAAAAGTAAAAAAAAAAAGTTCCCACAAGATTAGACTGTCTCCAAAGGTTCTTATGCCCAAAGACTTATGTTCAAATAGGAAGAACTGATATAAAGGAGTAGTGGCCAGAAAAAAGTGTTTTAGTCAGCAGTGATGAGAAGGATGAGTTGGTCCACAGTGTAATACATTGGCATGTACATTCCAGAAATAATGGGAGTATCGCTCCATACATTGTACCCAGAGCAGGAGGTAAAAAGGGAAAGTTGCTCATGTGGCAGAAGGGCTGGTGGTAATATGGCCTAAGAAGATGTCTCGTAGGGAAGCACAATCTGACCTACAGCAGTGTATATGGTGGTCTGGGTGAGTTTATCTTCCTTTTCACATCAGTTTAGACAGCAAGATGGTATGGGTGGATGAATGAATGATATGCAAAGCATGGTTTGTTATGTAAATGGCTGGATATGATGGACTAGAACTTATGCAACATACTTAGAATAACTAAAGCAGAATTCACAAATGCACAAAGTAAATAACATTGGAGATTTCTAACAGAGTTCCTTCTCCATGTTGCCATCCACAAGCCATGCCATGCATTGAATACAGACACTACAAAGAGCTTCACTAACTTGTCATGCTTGTAATCAGACCCAACCAGTATATAACACTCCACATCACAATGGGGTGACAGAAAACAATTCTATGGAGCCATGTGAAGGAAAAGCAAGGCATTTGTCAGAATGGAGATTGGAAGCCTCAAGCAAGGGAAAGCAAGCTAGAGGAGACCATAAATGCATCACTAAAAGGAACTCTGGCTACTTTAGTCTGAAGAAGACAAGATTCAGCATGCAAGTGATAGTTATGGTCATATGTTTGAAGGGCTGTCTTATGAAAGAGACTAAACCAATACCATTTGGCTCCAGAGGGCAAAAACAGGAGCAAAGGATAGATAGAAATGAAAAAGAAACAAGCTTACATTTGAGGCCTGGAAGAAGACTGCCTAAAAATTAGAGCTTTCAAAGAGTGGAACAAGGTGTTGCAGCAAGCACCCCAGCATCCCCAGGGTGGCTGCCAACACAGGTTCTTAGATCTGCTTTTCTAAAGGAAAGTAACTCAAAATGGGTTAACAATCTTGCTTTAATCAAACATATGTCATTTACCTAGTTCAGGGGAAAAAGGTCAGCACCCTAAACTTCAAAGTATACAGAGGTAACAAGCAGAAATTGCAAGACAGAGAAACCTTTCAAGCAGTCAGGCCTCCAACTGTCTGAACATTACATCCATACCTAGTTAGTCACCAGAGAGGGAAGGATCAACATCTGGGTTTTTCGAAGCCAGGGGGGCTCTCAATGGCTGCCAAGAGTCTCATCTGGTCAAATCACACAACACTTCTCAAAGTGAGCCCCAAAACAAAGCCTCACATCAGGATTTATATAGCCTTCTCCAGGTTCAGAGAATGTAACAACCCTCTTGACCCAATGCCCAATCACAAAGTATCTCCTAAAAAACAAGCCTCCAGCCACAGGCTCCAGGTGGACTTAAGCCTATCAAAGGGCCTAGGGGCAGGGAAGATCTTACACAATACAATATTAGAAAGATGGCAACAATATATATTTACATTCCCATTACACAAGGTTGCCTTGGCATACTGGGGTCCTTCCTCATTACAAAGCTGTGAGTGGAGGCTCCATGGGCACATTGGAGGTATTTAAAGGAGTGATTCTTTTGGGACATGGATAGCACTAAATGAACTCTGAGGTCCCTGCCAGCTCTAAAAATCATATATGATTCTATTATTTTCTAAAACTTATTGTCCTTTAACCAGATACGTCATTAGAAAATTCCATGAAAACAGATTTTAAAATGAGTAAAAATTCAGGAAGGACTCAGACTCCAATGGATCAGTTTTGTAACATGAGGGGAAATTAAACAAAAATTCCTACTGAGAGCAGATGATCATGAGATGGGGAAACAACAAGGAACTCCAGAATGATTAAAAAGATAAAGAAAACATTTAAAAGAATATGTTAGGATTTTATTTGGGTTGTAAATCAATCTCAACTTCACATTAACAAAAACAAATGACAGGACTAAAATGATGTCAAACCTGTTCAAAGAAGCAGAAACTCTGAAAAAGAATGACAGTTACAGAAAACAAAATTATAGAGGTTAAAAATATTTGGTAAAAGGAAGCAAAAGGCAGCATCTTTAAAAGAACTTATGAATTTTATACAAGCCAAAGTAATTACTCTTAAAGATAGGATGCAAATTACTTCACTTGTATAACTGATGTCATATTGCTCACCTTTCCAATGTATGAGAGAAGGAAGAATTTAGAACTCAAAATTTAAAAAAATAAATATGAAAAATAAAAATATTTGTATTATTTTGTATATATTAAAAATAAAATAAATAATGAAAAAAGATAGGATACTGAGGGATGACTTGAGGATGGTCTATCTCCTAGAAAACTATGATAAAATTTTAAAAGTAAATAACATTGCAAAAAAATAATGACATGAAATTGTCCAGACATTTTGAATACAGGCAACAAAGTAATAATAATATGGATTCACAAATTGTCACCTGAGGAGGAGGAATTCCATATTT
Source organism: Petaurus breviceps papuanus (assembly GCF_028583685.1). Taxonomy (NCBI): domain Eukaryota; kingdom Metazoa; phylum Chordata; class Mammalia; order Diprotodontia; family Petauridae; genus Petaurus; species Petaurus breviceps. The sequence continues at coordinate 10,719,044 of NW_027185655.1, read as the reverse complement.
AAAAATAAAATGTATAATAAATATGTAAAATATTACATATATATATAAATAATATATATTACATGTAAAATAATGTAAAATTTAAAAATGTAAAACAAATCTTCACATTTCACAATATTAATAGAAAACATTTTTTGTAAGTTAATTTATTTTGTCAGGATCACATTACTAGTAAGTGTCTGAAGCAAGATTTGAACTGAGATCTTCCTGACTCTAAGCCCAGTGCTCTATCCACCATACCACCTAATTACCCTGTATGGGCTCATCCTGCCCCAAAATTTTGTTTTGTTTCTTTGAGTTTTTGTTGTTTTTTAAATAAATGTCTTTGTATAAATCATTCAGGCTCTTCTCACTTCACTCTGCCTCAGTTTCCAGTTCCCAAGTTTATCCATACATCTCTTTTGCCATTGCTTATGGTTCAATAATAAAGCTGTCTGACCCTGGGTAAATCATTTAACCCCTATTTACCTCAATTCCTCATTTGCAAAATAAGAAAGATGAGAAAATAGCCTACCTCTCCAGTATCTTTGCCAAGAAAACTCAGTGGATAAAATTCCATGAGATTACATAAAGGCAGATACTTTTTACAAAGTACATGCCTAATAAGTGCTTGCTCTATTGAACTGAATTATGTTGGAAAATTTTCCAAGCATTTTGAATGATTTCAAGCTGTTCCCTGGTATTTTTTTAAGACTAGTATTCTTTGGTTAATGCCTTCTAGTGGCAAATCTGTGATGATGATCAGCAAAGAGATGCATGGTAGATATAGGTGGTCTCCAGACTATAGTTCATATTGTTGAATATATTATGAATCCAAAGGTAACATTAAGCTTCATTTTATGTAATTATCTTATATTTCAGTGCTCGTGATAAGAATTTGCAAAATGACCACAATGAAGATTATGATAGCTGCAACAGTGTCAATTGCAAATGATTAGGAGGTAAAGAAATTCTACAAAGAACTCAATAAAGTCTTCCCAATATATATGTGTGTGTGTGTGTATATATATGTATATATATATATATATATATATATATGTTAATCCTTGGTCACTTCATTTTAAGGGTATCTATTTGTTTTTCACAAATGGGGAGTGTGAGAACATTTTTTTTAGAAATCATGGTTTATGAGTAAAAAAAATAAAAGTACCTAAATGTTTGTTAATACATAGAATTTTCATACCTATGAGAATTTCCTTTGAAAAGAGAATGAAGAAGCATGGCAAGCACCAAATAGCTGTTGAGTCATTTTCTTCTCCAACTCATTTTACCAATGAGGAAACTGAAGTTAACAGGGTTAACTGACTTGCCCAGGGTCACATAGCTAGTATCTGTCTAAGGTCAGATTTGAACAGAATAAGATAAGTCTTTCTAATTCCAAGCCCAGTGCTCTCTTCACTGTGCCACCTAGCTGCCTTATCACACTCTCACCAAATAGTACCACAAGAAAATAATGTTGAATGCATTTTAAGACAGGAGCATAGGATTAATGCAATAAAAAATCATTTAGCTATCCAGATATAGATAAAGTAAAATAAATACCAAATTAAAAGACCAAAAAGGAGAAGAAACTTGTCATTAAATTTAAGCAATTCCAATGCAACTTATTTTACAAGATTTTTTAAAATCCATCTTTTTTATTAATGATTAGGCTCATATTTGAAGGATAAGTCATTTGGAGGTAAAAAAAAAAATAAGTCCCATTGCTTTTTTTGAAATAATATATTCCATTCCTTTCTTTCACTTCTTGTAATTGCAGAATAATCATTTTTCTCAAATTCCTATTACTTCAAGGTCTTTCTCCTGGCTACTTGTAAAAATGGTTTGTTTTCATTGAAATTATTGAATGAAACCACTTTATAGCTTGAAGTTTGAAGGACAAATTGTTTTATTTTTTCCTGCTAGTTATCTGTAGATTCTCTCAATCAATGATTTTTTCTGTCCATATTCAGAAATTACAAACAGTTTTCTTGTTCTATTTCCTGCAAGTAATTAATTCAACTTGTCATGGTCTCTGAAAAACATTTAAAGATAAAACTACCATGAGAATGACAAATGGATATGGAAAAGATCTGTCAAAATTTCTGTAACAAACTCTTTTCTCTATCAGTGATGGTAGAGGCACCCCACTTAGTCTCTAAAATTATAGTCTCTGTTGCATTGCATGATGGAATAGAAATAGCACTGAGGAAAATGAAGATGGAAACAGCAACCATACTAGATCACATAGGAGGTCATCACTGTGGAAGTGACACAAATTTAAGGGTATATCTGAGAGGAAAATTACAAATACTTAGGGTGGAAAAATAACCTTGTTCAGCTGGGCTAGCTCCTTGCTGGGATGAGTTAAGCAGACCATTTCTTTGGGCTGTTGTGCTATCTCCTCACTAGACTCAGCTACGGCTGCTCCAATTGTCAGTGGGGATTCAGATGACTTTGAAGGATGTCCTACTCTCTCACCAATCTATGGGCTTTCCCTAGATGGATTGAGCTCTTGTTCTCACCAAGCACCAAAATGCACTCCAATCTCAAAATAACAGTTTAACACTACAATCAGGAAAGAAGACACATACCAGGAAGGGAAGAAGAAAAGAAGGAAGGAAGGAAGGAAGGAAGGAAGGAAGGAAGGAAGGAAGGAAGGAAGGAAGGAAGGGAGAGAGGAGAGGGAGGGAGAGAGGAGAGGGAGGGAAAGATGGAGGGAGAGAGGAAAGAAGGGAGGTAGGAAAAAAGAAAAATACTCATTGAAAACTGAATAAGGGCCTTCTCATTACACATGCCTAGAAGGATTACCAATCCTCTATGTGGATTTGAAACCAGGAAGGGTATATTGCACATGCTCCAAGGATTATGTCCTCACTGACCAGTCTATTGAATTACACATTGATCAAATCAGAAAAATTGGTCTACTTTTCCATTTTTCCCAGTAAGAAGAAAATAGTATTTATGTTTTGTTATAAAGATCCGACTTCCTAATAATGTTGCTCTGTTTTTGCCTAGTTCAAAGCATTAAGAATAACCTCTTGCTTTTATGATTTTTATGATTTTCCCCCAATAATCTCTATTCCATAGTCCCTCTCATTTCTTTGCTTACATGTCACTTCTTAACTCCTCATGCTGCAGAAGACCTTACTTAAATGTTCTAGTGAATGCACATTGAACTCTTATTTAACTATTATGTTCTTTAATCCCCTGTTAAATGTGAAATGGATCTTCAATGGGGGTTCATTCATTCCACGGAGATGTTACCATGGATAATTGTTGGAGTGGAAGCATCCCTTCCGATACATAATTTTGTTTAAGTTATTCTGAAGAAGAAACCAAGGCCCTCTGATGGACTCATATGGATAACTTTTGTTAAAATGGCAACCAATGACTAGCACAATTTTGAAAAAAAAGTCATTTCTAAACTTCCTAGTTTGGAGGTGGGGGAAAAGAAACAGGAAAGCTTAATAAGTGATTGAATCGACACAATATATAATATTTTCATTAAGTTCACAAACTATACTAAATGGTTGATCAAATCCATCAGATAAAATTTGAAACCAGGAAAGGTACATTGCTCAGGCTCCAAGGATTGTGTCCTTCCTGACCCGTCTATTCATTACACATTGATCAAAGAGCAGAACTTCCTAACAATGTTGCTCCATTTTCTCTCTGCTTAAAAGCATTAAAAAAGCCTCTTGCTTGAATGATTTTCCCCCAACAATCTCTATTCCATAGTCATAGTAATCATCTTGATATATTCAAAATAGCTTTGATCATTTTGAGAAGAGATAAAATAAAAGAGATAAAAAATTGAAATGGAAAAGTAAACTTTGATATAAATGAAAACCTTCTAACAGAAAGTGAGAAATTGCTGAATTGGTAAGTGTATGCTTAGTCAATCAAGTATGGAGCCTGAAGCAACAATAAAGCAAATTTTATCTGGAAATTCCAAATTGGAGATGAATGAAAGCATTCTGAGTCCAGCTATCTACTCTGAGCATTGAATCAAGGCCTGTTTCTGCAAATTAAGAATCCCATAGAAAACATAGGAAGGATTCAGATAGTGAATGTTATTAACTATTATACAATTTGAAAAGTAAGATGTGTAAAATCCTTAAAATTTGGGGTGGCTAAGTGGTACAGTGAATAGAGCACCAGCCCTGGAGTCAGGAGGACCTGAGTTCAAATCCAGCCTCAGACAATTAGCACTTACTAGCTGTGTGACCTTGGGCAAGTCACAACCCCAACTGCCCTGCCTTCCCCCCTACAAAAAAAAAAAACTTAAATTTTTTTCAGAACAAATGTAGAGGTGGATGGTGAAGGACAAACAGGTATTTCCACTTTTTGCTGACTCAAGAGCCAATTTGGGTCCTTAAAAAAATAAATCCAATCCAATTCCAGATGCATCTGTTAAGCATCCACTAAAATCCAGACATTGTTCTAAAATTAAAGGCTAATGTTCAAAGACATAAAGAAAAAACTTCACTCACTTAAGGGATTTTATTATTTTAAATTATTTTTGTTATTCTGAATCTCACAAATACAAACATGAACCCTTCCATACAAAAAGAACAGAAGAGATGTGTTTTGTATGTATGTTTCATGTATAAAATCATAAATATGATTTTATGGGTGTGTGTCTTGGATTTTCTGTGTGTATTTCCATTTAAAAAGTATACTCAAATCCAGTATCTTATTTCCAAAAGCTGCCCTGCTTATTTGTGTTTCCCTCAGCAGAATCCTGTCACATTATTAAGGGTATTGAGAACATTATACCATCATTTATTTTTTTCAGCATTCTTCTGAGCAGAAGATATAACCCCTTCCCCCCAAATAAGAGGTGTGTTGTTTGAGAAGGATTGCATATTTTCCATTGTCAGAGACTCCAAAACACAAATGAATAGACAGGTGATGCCCATACCCAAACATCAGAGGGTAGGGTACAAAGCCAGTGGCATCATTTCCAGGAAGGTTTTAAACATCTCCAAGGGAAGCCACATACTGCCTATACTGAGACTTTTATTCTAGTATGTATCTCTCACATATTCCTTAATGTTCTATTGAAATATTAAGATTTCAGATCCCTTGAGGGCAGTAAGGTATTATAATACCCAACTTCATGTCTCCTGAAGCTAAATTTTTTTTTAGCATTGTGATTTCAAAGATTCTGTTCCAAAGTTATTACGTGAGTGATACCAGGAAGTCCATGCATTGAAATACTTTTTTTCCCCACAAAACTTTAGCAACGGTAGAAGCCATCTGGCCCCCGGTTAGATATGCCTTGTGTGTAGTTAGTCACTGCAAATATATAATTTATGTTCTATCTTTCTCTTTCCAGATAAAAAAGTTAACACATACAAATTCCAAAGATGTGTGTGTGTGTGTCCCTCAGAAGAAGGTGTTATTATTACCCTCATTTTCTAGATAAGGGAACTGGAACAGAAAGAGGTTAAATGACTTGCCCAGGGTCACACAGACATTAAATGTCTGAGGTAAGATTTGAACTCAGATATTCTTGAGCCCAGGTCCAATGCACTACACACTCTGCCCCCTACCTGATAAAGATGGCAGCTGCTCTTCTGTGAAGCCATTTAAGGAATCATAAGAACACAGATTTAGAACTGGAACGTACCTTAAGGGTCATCCAGCCCAACCTCTTCATTTTCCTGGGTAAAAATGAAGTCTTTGAGAAGTTATTTGCTCACAGTCAGACAGTGAAGTTGAAGAGCTGGGATTTGAAAATAGAATCAGTCCAAAACTCTTTCAACTGCACCACATAGAAGAAGGAGAAAGAAGAAGAGGAGGACAAGAACTAGAGATTATAATTCGGGTTCACATCATCAGAGGATGGCAATGACTATCTCTCTGTTCAGCGTTGGGCTGAATGAAGGCACTTACTATGGTTGTTCTTGGGATTTTGTGATCATTTTAAAATATCATTAACAGAGTACGTGTGCACAAGGAAGGCTCCTTGCTATGACCATTATAACTGGAAATGTCAAGGAGCTCACATTCTCCTGGAGGCACAATACATATGTATGTTTATGTACATGTATGAACACGTATATTCATATACAAAAATAACCATATAGGTGTGAGTCTTCCTGACTTTCTGCTCAGTGCTCTATGTACTATGGCACCACCTACCTGCCCAGAACATGAGCTTAGCTTCAAAGCAAGCTAAGAAGCAAGGTGGAGAAATTCTAGGAATGGGGGACAACTTTGCAAGTAGATGGAATAGTGAGCAGCAATTAGGGTAGGAGTATTGAACATAGTCTATACGAAAGGTAATAATCAATGAATTAACATTAATGGATTCATTAATTACTGTTGCCAAGTGCTGGAGATATGAAAACAAAAATGAACATCTGTGTCCTCAAGGGGCTTTTAATCTATCTAGGGAAGGAAAATGTACCTAGATAATTATAAACCCCTGGTCTCCCTGCTTCACATGTCTCCCCTCCTCAATCCTGATTTTCCTCAAGTGTAGGTCTAACCGTGTCACTCCATGCTAAGTCAATTCCAATGTTTCCTATTTGGCTCCAGGGTCAAATGAAATCTGCTCTGTTTAGCTTTTTAAATCCCTTTACAAACTGCTCCCATCCTACCTCCTTGTCCGGCCCTCCTCTAGAGTTCAACCAAATTGTCCTTTCTTCCTCCCACCCATCAGCTGTCCCCAGTGGCTGGAATGTGCTCCCATCTTATCTCCCTGGTTCCTTTAAATAGTGGTCACACCAAAGTTTGGCAGAGAGTCCAAAGCCAGATTGAGAAGGGCTTTAGAGGTCATGATAAAGTTCTTAAATTTTATTCTAGATTACTAGGGAATCTCTGGAGTTTCTTGTTCAGGGGAATGACAGGGTCAGTCTAATGCCTTAGAAATGTGATTTTGGGGAACTGTGGAGAAGAGTAGAAGGACTCTGGAAGCTCAGAAGCCAAATGGGGACCCATTGAGAGGTGATGTGAACTTATAATAGGGTGATGGCCGCATTAGTAGAGAGAAAGGTGCAGACGCAAGAGATGCTGCGAAGTCAGAACTGATGATATGATGATTTATATTGAAGACATTGGGAGTAAAAAGTTCAATATTAGTTACAATGATCATTGGTTGTTTTTCATATTGTGAAGGTTATTAAAATTATTAAGGCAGGGTACTCTGTATAGGATATCTTCAGAATGAAAAAAGTGTGTGTGTGTGTGTGTGTGTGTGTGTAAAATCATTCTATACATACATCTATGTATCTGTTCTTTCTCTTGGATGCAGATAGCATCTTCCATCATATGTCCTTTGTAGTTCATTTGGGTATTTATCATAGTCAAAATAACAGTCACTCAAAGTTGTTTTTAAAACAAGAATGTTGTTACTGTATACAATGTTCTCTTGGTTCTGCTCATTTTGTCCTTCATTATTTCATGCAAGTACATCCATATTTTTCCAAGATCATTGAAGAATAAAATTTTAAAAGAAATAAAATAAATTTTAAGACCTCTTTAAACTCAGAAAAACAATGAATAAAAAAAGGAAAATGTAAAATTATTGGTGGGAAAGTTCCTGAAAAAAGGAAGGGGAAGATGTTATCACAAGGGCCCATCTAGATTTCTAATTCTAGAATCCTAAGACAGAAAGACAAGCCATAGTAGTTACAGAGAATAAAAGAAAAATTGGGAAATAAAACAACAGTTCCTTATAAGCAGATATCATAACAGCTTGCTCATTAGATTAGTGTGATTACTTCTTTATTAGGCCTTATTTGAGCTGTCATCTGGTATCAATTAGGTCAGTTATAGTCTGTCAGGTCTACTGGAGGGAAATGGAGTATAGTCCATCATGGTATATTGGTGAGATAATTGTAGCAAAGTTAATCATGGTCAATTTTTATTTAGTCCTTCTACAATCACCAAAGCTTATGTTGGTCTTGCCCTGAAGATACCACAAGGGAGTTGAGTTAGCGACGGAAGCCATGCCAGTCTGTCAGTCAGTCCACAATCATATATTAAGGATTTCCCAGGCATCCTTCGAGGCACTGGGAAAACAAGTGAAAAGACAGTCCCTGACCTCAAGGAGATGACATTCTAATGGCAAAGACACAACAACAGCAATAATAACAAAAGGAAGGTGAAAAGGGGTGAGAAGAGAGATCGTCTTATTGGAAGATGATGATAATTAAAGCTCCATTGATTCGGTTTCAGCCTAGAAATTAAGACAATAAAGTAAAAGAAAGGAAATCCCCAAAGGTTGATTTGGGCCTAGTATAAAAATGTTAGAGAAAAGCCAGGGAAATGAATAGAGTTTTTACCATAAAAGATAATAGTTCAGGAAATAACCATTTACCCAACATGGCTAGGGAATAGGATGTTCATGTTATAAACTTGGGCTTTAAGGTCCAGGACCTTCCCTAATTGTATATCCTTAAGTACATCACTTACTGGGTGTCATTTTCCTTTTTTAGAAAAATCAAGGAGGTAGACTAGGTTCTCCCTAAGGTCTTTTTCCCATTTTAAATTGTATGACCTATATACAAGAGTGTATTTCACAACTATGACCTATATACAAGAGTGCATTTAACAACTGGCTCTCTGGAATAATAAATGTCAATACAACACAATTTTAAGTTTAATCTATCTTACTGACATTTTCTCTGTTCCTTTTTTTAAGTCTAGATAACCAATAAAACAATAAATCAAGCCCTGTTTTGTAGCATTTGCCATTTTCCAAGGTGTAAATGCTCACACTGAAAATTTAACATTGGGCTCTCCCAAACCAGTTTGAGCTGGTGCCAGCACATCCTTGCCTATACATCTGGTACAAGATACACTCACCCCCATATGGGGTGACTAGGTGGCTCAGTGAATAGAGCACTGGCCCTGAAGTCAGGAGGACCTGAGTTCAAATCTTGGGGTGTCCAGGTAGCACAGCAAGTAAGAGCACTGGCTCCAGGGTCAGGATGACCTGGAGATCGAGTCCCGGGCTCAGACACTTAGCACCCACCCAGAAACACCTGGCCGTGTAACCTTGAGCAAGTTACTTAACCCCAATTCCTTAGGGGCGGCCAGGTGGCTCAGCAAGTAAGAGCATTGGCTCCAGTGTCGGGATGACCTGGGGATCAAATCTGGGCTCTGATACTCAGCACCACACCCAGAAATAACTGGCCGTGTAACCTTGAGCAAGTTACTTAACCCCTATTGCTTTAAAAAAAAATAAGATACACTCACCCTCAATGCAAAGAAATCGACCAATCTAAAAGAGCTAAAATACACAAATACTTTCATGCTTCCTTGAGGATTTGGTATGACTCTTTATTTGATTAAAGGAAGAACCTAAAAGCATGGATAAAATAAAGGTGAACTAAGATGATAATGTGTTCTAAATCTAGCTACTCCCTGCTTACCAACCCACCCAAGGCTAGTGTTGAGATCACAAAGGCCCAGTCCTAAATCCCTCCTCTCTTACTTATCAGCCATGTAACCACAGCTTTCCTCATTAAATAGAAATTACAAATAAATTAGGACCTACCTCATGGACTTGTTTCCAGGCTCAAGCAATTTGTGAACTACTGGCATATAGAAGTTAGTTATCATCAACAGGTATGAATCAATGCATAATCAATACCCTCAGTGATTTGTACTTTGAACATTATAGGTCTTAATATATGTTTACTAAGTTTTGAAAGTATGGGTTAAAGTGTTTCAGACACTTTAGTAATGACAGACCAAGTACTAATCCCTTTGCCCCAAAAAAGAAAAATCAAACAAGTTATTCAGCATATTGAATGTCAAGTCCCTTGACCTGTCAAGGAAAAAACATTGGGGGGAAAAAGCATTGACTTTGAGATCAAAGAAGTAGGGATTGAATGCAGGCCTTGCCATCTGGTGCCACTTCACTTCTCTGGGTCTCATTTTTCTCATCTGAAAAATGAAGGGATTGGACTAGATAAGCTGCAAGTTCATGTACAGCTCTAAACCTATGGTTGTCTAACAGAAAATGGCCCAGATATTCATGCCTTAATAAATGATCTGTGTTAATACAAGATTAGATATGTTTAAATCTTTATCGTTCATGATCTGTCCCATCTCTAATTTCTAGTCTATGCATTCCCTCCCAAGCCCTGAACAGCCCTTGTTTCTGCCATAGCAATACTATGACTACTAATAGCTACCCCACCCAAATTTATGAAATTGCACAAAAGAGATGGTCACAAAAATAACGTCAACTTAATTAGTACCATGCAATCATATCGCTATAATAAACACTAGTACTTTCTGCCATGTCTTCCATTCAGTGGCTAGTGGGCAGTGGATCTCTATTACTTTCCAAGTGAGCTGAGGGAGGCTAGTTCACTAGGGCTCCATGCAGCTTTAACAGAATGTGGACAAGTTGACGCGTATCCCAATGTCTGCCATTGTTGCTCTATGAAAATGCAGACTGGCTAATAGGAACACAATATGCAAGATGCCAGTGAATCTCTATGATTTACAATATGTCTAATGAGCAAGCCCAATGAAGAGGTTTGTTGTCTACCATAAAACCAGATGGATGTAAGCGGTGATTAGAAGCAATTAACTCCATGCAGCACTAAATAACTTTCCATCATTAATGTACATTTTTTCCACCTCATTAGAGGTACCAGAGGAGAGTATGAGGTAAGGAGCACTCAATTTGAATTTCAGATATGCATATGTTTTGGGGAAAAAACCCTTTTGCAAGGAAAACAAAATACACAGATACAAATCCTATTCTGAAGTTATCTATAGACCACCCATATTGGTACTGGCTAATTCTGCCTGAGAATGATCATTTGCTAACCTTTGGTATCATGTTGTTTAAACCATAGTCTGATGGGAGAGCCATCAGATTATCGACAAAACAGGTGCTAGAGGAAATAGGCTATAGAGGGATTAGTAAGCCTATTGTGATTGATAAATTCATTTGAGAGGATATATCCTGAAGATAATTTTTGCATTTAAAAAAAGGCTTAATGTAAGATATAAGATGTATTTAGGGGGATTTCAAATTGAGGCACCCCAAATGAAAGATTGCTTCATAATTCCCAGTCACTAAGATGTTTAGCAATAACATCTCTGCAGCCTGGAAGTCCTCTAAATAAGAAAATGTGCTAATTCATGGATATAATTCAAAATAGCATATACAAGCACTAAGTGTACACGCATCTCATGTCCTATTACAGCTTCATAACAAACAGGAAAATATACAAATGTATTCAGTACTTGGGTGAGAGAAGTACTGGATTCTACTAGATTCTGGTATATCGGTCTCCACAAATATAAAAGGATCTGTTATACAAGACACAGAATTACACAATTGTCCACTTGAGAATTAGAAACAACCTCAGAGACCATTTAGGCCAACTCAGTGAATACAGCTATTACATTCTCTACAAGAGGGTATCCAGCCTATGCTTGAAGACCTTTGAAGAAGTCTCCTCAAAAGGCACCCATTCTGCCTTCAAATAGCAGAACTTGTTGGGAATATTCTGCTAAAAGTAAGCCCAAATTGGCATCTTTACAACTTTCACCCAACGTTCCTGGTTCTGCCCTCTCAGGTCAAACAGAATAACTTGAATTACTCCTCGAATGATAGCCTTCAAACATTTAAAGACAGTTATTTTGCCTCTGTCTTCTTCTCTCCAGGCTAAGCATTCTCAGAACTTTACTTGGTCCTCATATCACATTCATTCAAGGCCTTCATCACCCAGGTTGCATACATCTGCATACTCTTGAGCTTATCAGCATCCTTCTTCGATTGTGACACCTAGAACTGGATGGAATGAGTTCCGACGAGAGAGGACTATCACCTCATTGTTACTGGAAACTGGGACTCTCTGGATGCAGCCCAAGATCTCCTTAGCATGCTCAGGCTGCTACATCATGGATAACGCACATTGAGGTTGCATTTCACAGATATTTTTCAGTGAAACAGTTGCTAAAATGTGCCTCTTCTGTCTTCTGTTTGAAACGGACTTTATGCACCAAGATTAAGGCTACATTTATGCTACTGGATTTCAGTTTGTTAGACTCAACTCAAGGCTAGACTGTCGAGATTTCATTGAGTCCTTATTCTGTCACTCAGTTTGCTAGATATGCTCCCAGCTTTGTGTAATCTTAATATTGGAGGTGATACCATTTATTATGCATTGACAATGTTCTAGGCACTTTTCTGAGTACTTTAAAAATATCATCTCATTTGATCTTCACAACAACCCAGACAGGTAGGTACGATTATTACCCTTATTTTATAATTGAGGGAACTGAGGCAAATAAAGGCTAAGACACTTGTCCAGGGTCATTAGTAAGTGTCTGAGGCTAGATTTGAACTCAGATCTTCCTGATTCCAGGCCCAGTCCTCTATCCACTATACTACCTATGCATTTATCCAAGTCATTTATAAAAATGGCAGCTAGATGGTGAGAGAATATAGAGTACCAGACCTAGTCAGGAAAATCTGAGTTCAAAACCAGCCTCAGATATTTAATAACTGTGTAACATTGGGCAGGTCATTTAAACTTTCTCTGCCTCAGTCACTTAAGTGTATTTATTAAGTATCTACTAAGTACCAGAACATCCCAAGGCAGATCTGAGCACTGGGGATGTAGAAAGGCCTAAAATAATCAAACAAGCTACCCAAGCCCTGCTTCCAAGGAGCTTACAATCATATGAATTATGCTTCAGTTTTCTCATCTATAAGTGAGAATAATATTAGCATCTACCTCCCAGGGATATTGTGAGGATGGAATGAGATATAGGTAAAGTGCTTTAAAAGCCTTGAAGCATCATCATCATTATCACCACCACCACTACTACCACCACTACCATCACCTCCACCATCATCGCCACCACCACCATCACCATCACCACCATCATCATCATCACCACCATCATCACCACCACCATTACCACCACCACCACCATCACCATCACCACCATCATCACCATCACCACCACCATCATCACCACCATAATCACCACGACCATCATCACTACCACCCCCATCACCACCACCACCATCAACACCATCACCATCATTATCATCATCATCATCATCATCATCATCATCATCATCATCATCACCATCATCATCATTATTAAGGAGAACAGGGTCAAGCACAGATTCCAGGGGTTCTCCAGTAGAGGCCTACTGCTACACTGATGCTAGCAACTACCACTATACAACTACTAGAAACTACTCTTTCAGTCAAACCACATGAGTGGT
>NW_027185655.1:10693339-10705434 GCF_028583685.1 Petaurus breviceps papuanus | reverse complement strand
AAGGAAGGAAGGAAGGGAGGGAGGAAGGGAGGTAGGGAAGGAGGGAGGGAGGGAGGGAGGAAGGAAGACTGGATTTCAATTATGTGCGAAAGACTATGCTCAGTATTTTACAAATATCTCATTTCATCCTCATGAGAGCCCCATGAGGTATATGCATCATTATCCCCATTTTACAGTTGAGGAAATCGAAGCAGAGGTTAAGTGACTTGTCCAGGGTAACAGCTAGTCTGTGTCTAAGGAGGACTTTGGACCCAGACCATCATGGCTCCAGGCTCAGGGCTCTATCCACTCTTCACTTTTATGCACTTGGAAGCCCACCATGCTCCCAAAGTCCTTGCTCCATGAATGTAGGCCTTTTGCCTCTTTGACCATTATTTTACTTGATTGGGGATTCATTCTAACCTCAGTTTGATAGTTCTTAATGTATCTTCCACAAACTTAACTTATTCTACTTTTCTAAAGGTAGCAACAAAAGGTCAATCAACATTTTCCTGACATTCAAAACTGCTGAATGATTACTGTATGTTTTGTGATGTGCTAGGCCCTATGTAAGCATATAGACATGTGAACTCCAGGAAGATTAAACTTTTGTTAGTGAAACAAGAGGTTGGGGTGGAATAAAATTAAACATTATAATAATAAGCAATTTGTTAATTATTTGAAATGGACTTTATTTAGAGAAAAGGTAGATGGATTGTGCCTGAAATTATCTAAGAAGCCTTCCTTGGCCATGAAGAATAGGCAGTAGGACTTCAATGTTGGGAGGCTGGAGCATTCTAAAGAAATCAGGAGGAACATGACGAGTGTGGAGTACTGGGTCATGTTAGAGCAGAAACTGTGTTTAAGAATCTTCTGAAAGCTAACCGACAGGTTCAGAACCAAGCAGAATGTTGTCACCACCTCACGTTCCGCCATGTTTTACCCACTCCTGTCTCTGTTCTTTTCATCTCAGGTATAGCCATGCAAATATCTCTTTCTGTGTTCTTATTGTAAACTGGAAAATCATCAATGAATATTTCTATACACAAAGGTCAGAAAACAGACATTATACATGGGAAGATATATATATATATATATATACATATATATATATATATATATAGAGAGAGAGAGAGAGAGAGAGATAGATAGATAGATAGATAGATATCCTTTTCTTTTAATATACATTTAATGTGGTGGTTCCACATTACCCTTCTTGTCTGTGTGGCCCTCCAAACCACACTCTGATGTCTTTTGTGTATTTTAAAAATGTTTTCTTGCTGTTTTTTTTCTTTCTGTCTTTTTTAACATTGCTATCAGCAACCATATTACCTAAATCTCTCCTCCCCCCCCAAAAAAAAATCTTCCCTTGTAACAAAAGTATGGTAGTAAAAAAAGTATGTTTTAATGATTATGTCTAGAAATGTATCTGTACGTCCAGTCCATCACCATTCTAATAAGAGATAAAAGGCATGCTCCATTATCATTTATCTGAAGCTGTGATTTATCATGGCATTGATTAGGACACTTCAGTCTTTTGAAATCACTTTCTTGTACAATTTTGTAGTCAACATATGAATTATTTTTGTGGTTCTCACTTCACTCAATGTCAGTTCATATAAGTCCTTCCAGGTTTCTCCGAATCCTTCCCATTCATCACTTTTTATGGCACAATAGTATTCCATTATATTCCTAGACCATAATATGTTCAGTCATTCCACAAACTAAGGGTGTCTCACTTTGTTTCAGCAATTCTGCAAATGTACTGCAAGAAGCTGAAGGCTGAGGCTTCTTACATCAGAATGAACACATTTTATTGCTTCTTTCCTCCAGGTCAAAAGATTCAAGATGGTCTGAAAGACAGTGAAACCTCTGCTGTGTTTAATAAATTCTCATTCTCAAGCTGTTACTACAATAATTACAAGAAGCAAAGAAGGGGATCATTTAACTTGCAGATATTTTCACCAGTCCTCACTAACTCTCAAAAATTCTCCCAACTAGGAAGAGGTAAAGTAATTATAGCTGTCTCTGTGGGGCAGGACAGGAAGATATCTAATGGTAACAGTCTCATGAGTTAACAGCAGAAAACATAAATCCATAACTTGTTTACTAAGCACCCTCCCTACCATGATCCCAACAGTCCCCACCCTCTGGCAAAATGTACAACCTGACTCATCAGCTTGTGCTCTGGGATCCATTTGTTAAATGTTCAACTGACCCTGGGGGAGAGTGGGGTGAATTTTATATGTGTGTGTATGCATATGTGTATATATGTAGATGTATATAGGTGTATATACACATATGGATATGTATGTATATGATGTATGTACCACACACATTTCTATATATTGCACATGTTTCCATATGTAGAAATATACCCATGTGTGAGTATGAGTACACATGTATATCCACATACATGACACAGTTATAAGTTTCATTTGTCTTGTTAACACTTTCTTAAGTTTAGAAAATCAACAAAATGACCAAAAAACCCTGGTTTTCAGGGTTTGCCAATTTCTAAGGTCCCAGTGCTCAAAATGAAAATGGGACTATTGGTTCTTCTGAGTAGGGTGGAGCTGGCTTCAGCATGTCCTGGATCCACATAACAGTCTCCTTGCAGCTCCTGCGGTATCTCCTCTCACCCCACCATTCTTTTTTTTTTTTTTTGCTTTTTGGTGGGGGGAAGGCAGGGCAATTGGGGTTAAGTGACTTGCCCAAAGTCACATGACTATCACATATTAAGTATCTGTAGCAGCAGGTGTCTGCCAACACAGGTTCTTGGATCTGCTTTGATAAAGGAAAGCAACTCAAAATGGGTTAACAAGCTTACTTTAATCAGTCAAACATATATCGTTTACCTCATTCAGGGGAAAAAGGTCAGCACCCTGAACTTCAAAGTATACAGGCAGAATTATCAAGACAGAAACAGATCAAGTAGACAGCTTTCCAAACTGTCCAACCATTACATCCATACCAAATCAACATCTGGGTTTCAACATCTGGGTTTTTCAAAGGTGGGGGGCTCTGGAAAACGGCTTCCCAGAATCCAGATCAAATCACAGAACACTTCTCAAAGTGAGCCCCAAAAACAAAGCTACACATCAGGGCTTATATAGCCTTCTCCTGGCTCAGAGAATGTAACAACCTTTTGGACCCACTGGCCAATCAAAAAGTATCAACTGAAAAACAAGCCTCCCACCCCAGGCTCCAGGTGCACTTTAGCCTAGGGGCAGGGAAGATCTTTAAATTTGCATTTCCATTAGAATATCTGAGGTCAGATTTGAACTCAGGTCCTCCTGACTCCAGGGGCAGTGCTCTATTCACTGTGTCACCTAGCCACCCCAATCACCCCATTATTCTATGGCTAAAAGTAATCATACCTGTGGAAGAAGGGGAGGTTTGAGAATGTGGGGGCATACTCTGTCTGGGACAACAGTCTGCTGGCTGCAGCAGTCAGCCAAAGAATTAAAGAACAGAGGGAACTGGGGTGGGGAGTCAGGCCATAGGGCACAAGGGGTCTGCATCAGGCATGAAGGAAAGTGGACTGGACCCCAGCTGGCCAGTCCTGTCTGCCAAAGGGTCTTAAGCCTACGAAGTGTAAATTCTCCAATTTGGCAGGTGGTTGAAGTAGAGCCCCTAAAGGTAGACCCATCATCATCCCAAAAGAGAAGGACTTTAAAAAAGGAGCTAGAAAGTAGGTATATGGGAGGACTATAGGATAGGGAAATAGAAGTACAAGAGACTAAAACTAAAACAAGACCTTAGGAAGAAAAGAATGAGCCAAAAAAAAAACCATGCACAAGCACATACATTAAGAACAAGAACCAAAACAGAAAGGAAGATAACCATCAAGATATCTAAATTACTGCAAAAAAATGAATATTGCTGGATTATGAAGAATGATTAAATGCTGATGAGATGGCAGATCCCATAGAATCCCGAGAGAGCAATACACCAAGAGAGCATGATGTTTCTAAATGGCCAAAGAGAGAAAAAAAATATTGAAAGAAGAAGAGGAAGGGGGCAGAGTAGATACCTTGACTGAGATATTTGAATAAAGTGTCATATTACTGTACCATGGGAAACAATGAATATGATGAACACAGAAAAGCCTTGAAAGACTTTCATGAACTGATGCAGACTAAATAAGCAGTCAAGAAAAAATGTATATTCAGAAAGATGTGGATGTGTATATATGTACATGCCGATGTGTGTGCATATGTGTGTATGTACATGTACATGTGCGTGCATATATGTACATGTACAATTACTTCAGTTGTTGTTATTGTTTGGTCGTTGTCAGTCCTGTCCTATTCTATACGACCCCACTTGGGGTTTTTGTTGGCAGAGAAACTACAGTGGTTTGCCATTTCCTTCTCCAGATCATTCTTTCAGATGAGGGAACCAAGACAAACAGGGGTAAGTGACTTGCCCAGGGTCACACAGCTAGTAAGTGTCTGAAGCCAGATTTGAACTCAGGAAGAGTCTTCCTGTCTCCAGGTCTAGCACTCTGTCCACTAGCTGTCCATGTAGTCTTGTATAGGGGCGGCTAGGTGGCACAGTGAATAGAGCACTGACCCTGGAGTCAAGAGGACCTGAGTTCAAATCCAGCCTCATACACTTAAAAATTACTAGCTGTATGACCTTGGGCAAGTCACTTAATCCTAATTGCCCTGCCCTCCCTCCTCCAAAAAAGCAAAAAAAAACCCAACAAACAAAACATGTACTCTTGTATAATGACTATAATGATGTAAATGGAAGGATCATGGATCACAAAATAACCAAAAGTGAATGTTACAAAACTACAAAGAACAAGTCTGACTCCAAAGAAAAAGCTATGAAAAGATACATCTCCCCACCCCTTTGCAATGGTAAGAAGTCCATGGGTAAGGAACATTTCATATATTTTCCTTTTTTTCATGTATTAATTTGTTCGGCAAATTGATTTTTTCTTACTTTTTCATTCTTTAAATATATTATTTGTTATATGTGATGACTCTCTAAGACCATTATACCACAGCACAATGTTTCTAAATGGCCAAAGAGATTAAAAAAATATATCAAAGGAAGAATAGGAGGGGGGCAGAGGAGATACCCACTGGCCTAAGGGGGAAAGTTACAAGATGAAAATTAGGTGACGAAAAAACTAGAGATAGAAATGAAATTTTTTTTTTGGAACAAAAAAGCAAGTGAGTCTTTCATGGGAGAAAAAAGTCCCTTTGTCCCAGGAAATCCAGGAAGACACCTGTCACTAGTACAAGTTTTTGATAGCAACACTTATGAGCCAGGAGAGCTGATTTTTATTTTAAGAATTGCCTTGTCCAGGGGAGCTTCCATCAAGTCACACTGTTCCCTCTTTTTGAGGGGGCCTTTCTCATTTGGAGAGCTGGGTCAGTCTAAGGGAAGCTGCATGTGAGAGGAAGGCAATCCTGTGCCACTTTAAATGTGCAAGATGTTAAGTGTGTTCCCTTTTCCTCTTTCCTTCTTATTGCAAAGTGAGCCATTCAGGCATTGCTTCGTCTGAATTTTCCTCGCCTCTTTCAGGGAAGCATATTGGGCCAAAGCTCGCCAGCTGTCTGCTTCCTTTGCCTTCTGCTGCCATTATCCTGTGGCTCCGCCCCACCTTCTGGCCCTCCAGCTTGAGGGGGGTAGGAGGGAGGAAGAGAAGGCATCTCTTTTCTTCCTCCGACATGTATATCACAATGAAAAGAGCAGAACTATGTGTGTATGTATGGATATACATATGGAACTAGAGAGTGATACATATAGTGTGGGTGTGTGCATGCATATGCATGTGAATATATACAAATTATACCCCCATGTGTACACACACACACACACACTCACACTCACACACACATATACATATATGATGCCTGTACCATATGTTCTTTCTCTATTCGGCACACATCTATGCATCTGGGAATAGACACTATGTAGAGAGAAACATACATCTTTTGCTAAGACAATTTATTAAGCAGAAAAACCAATGTATAATCAATTTGAACAGCCTAACAAAATATGCAGCATTGAATATTCCTTACAAACGTGAAGCCCTATTTTTTCTAAATCTTTGTATTTTATAGTACTCAGCCAAATTCACTGAGCCTATTTGGAAACTATAGTTTGCCGTCAAAATGTTTAGAATATCAGAGCAATCAGAGTCAGAGGTTGCTACTAACAAAACACACAGGAGAAGAATAGTGGTAAGAATAGTTTTCAAAAGTGGACAAATGGATAGGGGTCAATGATTTATATAACACTCTAGAAGAATAGAGCAAAATGTTTTTATAACGTGTCTTAGGGCTGGAAGGGACTTTAGGGACTCTGCAATCCAATCCCCCTTTTTTTTTTAAGATGAGGAAACAAGTCTAAAACACCTTCAGAGGCTTTCCTCAAGTTATATTACCTGTTATGAGCAGAGCAGAACCCTGATGTTTTCATTTCCAGTCCATTTCCATTACACTCTAGCATACTGCTTCCACGTCCTTGGATGGGGACAGTGGGATGAGGGGGAGAGGAGGACAGGAATAAATCTAGCTTACAGCCATTGGTATACACGGTTTTAACAGAAGGAACTGCTACGTATCAGGTAACATAGCTTCACTAACAGAATGCTCAAATCAAAGAAACATAAGCTGAGCTCTAATAGGATACCATGATACCAAGTATGTATACTTTTAAAAATAATAAAAAGCATGAAAAAAATGAAGAAAACAGAAATACAGTATTTTAGAACAACAATAGAGAGCTATGTTCTCTTCTATTTGATTTTTTAAATTCCCTTTACTTTGAAGTATATATATAAAATTTACTTAAAGTAATTTTGTTTTTTGTTGTTTTTTTTCAATCATGTTCAACTCTCCATGATCCCACTGGAATTTTCTTGGCAAAGAAAGGAGATTGATTTGTCATTTCCTTCTCCAGCTCACTTTACATATGAGGAAACTGAGGCAAATAAGGGTAAGTGATGTCTTTAGGGTCACACAGCTAGTGTCTGAGGTCAGATCTGAACTTAGGAAAAGGAGTCTTCCTGACTTCAAGTTTAACACTCTATCCACTACACCACCTAATCAAAGTATACTTCGATTATTTTTATAGTTTGTCAGTAACTTTTCTTTTAATATGTTTGGATTTAGGACAAATTCATCTCATCATACAGCAGCTTATTGGTTCAAAAGAAGTCAAGAAGATTCCATTAAAAATAAACTAAATTCTCCCCCAGGACTTAAGTTTTCCCTTGCAGGGAGATAGGTATGGAAATAAAGACACTCTTTTAGTCCCCTTGCAATGATGCGTGAGTGATCAATCTCCCAGAGGTTTGTAACAGCCAGCAATTGAGTCTCCTTACAACACGGGCAAACACAATGACAAATCACTGCTATCCGGACTATTTCTCAACGAGCATTCCTTGTTTAGGAATTTATAAGGAAGCAATCAGTTAGTAAGATCCATCGCTCACTTCAAGCACTTCAATTACTCATCCCTCTAACACGTTGAGTTCCATTCTCCCTGGTGTCTAAATCGCTTGCTGGAAGTAATTTAAGAGTTTCTAGGGAGACTTTGACTGGCTTAGGCTACTGAGAGCTGCTAAGACTTTACAAAACAATTTGGGGGGAAAGCCTGATTCTGTGAACAGTTTCAAAAGATCATTTAGCCCACAGACTTCTCCTGAGTTTTTCCCATTTTTGAGTGTCAGAGTAGTAAAGCAGAAACATCCTGGACACTACTGGTGGCTAGAAACAGCAGAGATTACAGGAGGAGGTGCAGCGTTATGTGAGGGAACAGAAAGAAAACCCAACAAATAGGTCAGGCTGTCAGCTGAGCCAAAATATTCTATGTTAGCTGTCCTGGAAAGTTTTTAAGTGATTATCGACAAGGAAGAACAAAAGGTTCAAGCCAATAGTGACCGTGCTGGCCTCCTTGGGGACAACATGGACAGCATGAGGGATTTGGTGTTAGGAAGCCCAAGGTAAAATTCTAGCTCTGCTACAGATTGTTGCTGTTCAGTCCAACTCTCCATGACTCCATTTGGGGTTTTCTTGACAAAGATAGTCAAGTGATTTGCCATTTCCTTCTCCAGGTCATTTTACAGATGAGGAAACTGAGGCAAACAGGGTTACGTGATTTGCCCAGGGTTACACAACTAGTAAGTGTCTGAGGCCAGATTTGAACTCAGGTCCTATTGACTCTAGGATCAGCACTCTATCCATTGTGCCACCTAGCTGCCCCTTTTACATACATATCAAGCATACTCTGGTTTACTCTCCCAGAGTCAGGCAGCTACATCTGCTTCTCTAGAATAGAAACTAGAATACTCTGAAATGTCAAAGCACCTTTCTATAATGCCATCTGCTCAAGTCCCCACTGACTGTGCCCCCTTTCTCCCTCTGCCCACCAGTTAGGAGTCAATGATATACTTCCCAGTTCCATTTAAACGTTTGACATAAATTAGATTTTACAGAAATATTTACTTTGAAGGTATAGAAAAGCACGGCAAGGCAAGAAATTGAGCATTTACTAAGTACCTACTATATGCTAGGGATAGAAATACAAACTAAAAGACAGTACCTGCCCTCAAGAAACTTACAAATCTAATAGGGGAAGATAATGCCAAAAAAAAAAAGCTGAAAAGGAGGGGTAGGAAAGTAGGTACCCATTCCAAGGCACCGTCTGGGAAAGCAAAAGCCAAATCCAGGAGGGGAATTAAGGATGGCTGGCCTGAGCCCTCCTAAAAATGGAGGGCCTAGGAAGAATTCACCAATAAGGGAAGAAGGATAGTATGGTTGTTACAAGTAAATAGGTTACCTGGCCAAATGCTACATTCCAGAGTGAGGAAACCTCAGGTTCTGAGGGAAGTTTCCTTTTTTTTAAATTATTTTAAGAATATTTTATTTTTTCCAATTACATGTAAAAACAGTTTTAACATTCTTTTTAAAAATTTTACTTCCAAATTATCTCCCTTCCTCTCTCCCCATATTCCCCCTGAGAGAGCAAACAGTTTGATAGAGGTTATACATATGTAGTCATGCAAAACATATTTCCAGTATAGTTGTGTGGGGAAAGAAGACACAAGTCTAGGTAGATAGATAGATAGATAGATAGATAGATAGATAGATAGATAGATAGATAGATAGATAGATAGATAGATAGATAGATAGATAGATAGATAAGCTGAAAAAATGAAGTAAAAATAGTATGTTTTGATCTGCATTTAGATTCCATCAGTTCTTTCTCTGGAGGTGGATAGCATTTTTTCATTGTAAGTCCTTCAGGATTGTCTTAGATTATTGTATTGGTGAGAATAGCTAAGTCATTCACAGTTGATCATTATACAGTATTGCTGTTACCATGTACAGTGTTCTCCTGGTTCTGTTCACTTCGCTTTGCATCAGTTCACGTAAGTCTTTCAAGGTTTTTCTGAAAGCATCCTGCTCATCATTTCTCATAGCACAATAGTATCCCATCAGAATCACATACTACAATTTGTTCAGCCATTCCCCAATTGATGGACATCCTCACTGAGGGAAGTTTTGGGATAAGGTGTCAAGTTAGAAAATGGTAGCAATGTCTAGAAAGTCAGTTTCAGAATAAGAACAAAATACAAACATTTTCCTTCTAATATCTCATGGATACACTGTCCCTTATACCATATCACTCTCTGGGTAGAGTAGGTTCACTCCTAGCATGGTTTCTAAATAACATTAGTCCCATCAAGTTCACATCCAGTTTTAGCATGACTGCCAAATGAGCCCTTGTCACAGATACTCTGAGCTGGGTCCAGAAGGACATTCCCTAAGGTTACTCTTTATACCTTGGGGGTTTGGGTGCTGGGATGGCTGCAAAATCCAGCATTGACTCTAAGATTCCTGTGGCTCACTCTCTATCTCCTTCATCTAAAATGGAAAAGAACAAATCTAGAAACACAGGGTCATATGACCTCAGAAAGTAAAAGGCACCATAGCCTCTTCTCTTATAGCAGTCCCTCACTGAATGCTATGAGTAAAAGACTTGATGTGATCCTCCAAAAGTACAATGGAAGAAAATATGGCCAAAGAAACCAGGTCAAAGCTGACTCAGGGTTTTTTAGAAGACATCTCTGATTCTGACTTCATAACCAACTGAAAAAAAGATTTTTCCCTATCACATAATAGAGCAAAATCAGTTACAAAATGTTCCATATGAAAATACATAATCAGTTCCGTACAAAATCTATACAAAATCAGTTCCAAAATGAACCATACATAGGTTCCACAATCTCTCCAAATGACACTCCAACATGATTCTTCTGGAATCAGGCTCTTGATTCTCTCCAATTAAGAAGCATCAGCAAGCTAGGTTACTATTCATATGTGCCAAACACCCATTACACCTGAGTAAACTTCGAGGAATCATTTAACTTCTCTGGACTCAGTTTCCTACCTCGGCCCCATTTTTTTCCACTGATTAAAGTCCAGTTGTCAGATTTCACAAGGATGCCATTACTACCTGAAAATTCCTTTCTCTGTTTATTCAGCAAACATTTAATCATTCAATTAATACTTATTAAGCACTTACTATGTAACAGGCATTGTGCTACGTCCTGGGGATACAAAAAGAGGCAAAATATACTCCTTGCCCTCAAGGAGCTTACAATCTAATGAGGAGACAACATGAAAACACGCACAAACCTACACACACACACACACACACACAAGGTATATATGGGATAAATAGGAAATAATAGGAAGGTGCTGGAGTTATGAGGGATTGGGGTTTCACCTAGTATATAACATTAGGAAAGTTTTCCTGTCATTAGTCGCTACTCCCCACTTCCCCAATCCAACTCCCACCACCGATAAAGACCTCCCTTATAATAAACAAGTAACGTAACACAAAATAAATGCATGTCATAATGGTTACATCTGAAAATCTATGTCTCATTTTGTACTTCAACCCATCCTCTCCTTGGCAAGAGGTGGCATCATGATTATCATCAGACTCCTGGAGTCATGATTGGTCATCATGTTAATCAAAGTTCTTAAGTTGCATACTAGATGAATCTATGAACTATAAAATGAGAGCCTTGGACTAGATATTCTCTAAAGTTCCTTTCAGATCTAGGATCTGTAAATTGAATACCCAAAGGAAACAAAAATTTAAATCCTTTGAGGGTAAATATTATTTTGGTAATGACCAGAAGTCATTAATCAAATCTGACAAATACCTGGGTATTTTCAGTTGTAACAATGAATAAATGAAACACTCTATTTTATGGTTCATAAGTTGGTTCCAAAGCTAAAGTGTCTACCCTGGAGCAAACATATAGCCCTTTGAGGTAAGTATTTTAGAAAGGACAATATTCATCTGGATACATAATTTCCAGGAATTCTATTAAGCCTGAATCACATTAGATTAGAGTCATAAGCAAACCCAAATTATACTCTGATGCACACATTCTAAGTTTATATCATAACCATGCATTAGATCCCAGTTTGGAACTATTTCACACACATGAAATAAATACCTTGAAATAATGCTGTTTTTCATGACAATTTAATTTGTAGGTAGGTGGCACTAAAAAGAATGGTCACACAATGGTGATATAAATATGTATTTTTCCATTACAAGTGCCAGTACAGTGACAAAATTATATGAAAAATAGTAAATATCATGGGACTACTGTTTGTCAATGAATCAGAGGTCAGAGGACCAATCCAGCTAAGTTAGGAGAGATTCTTCACCTTGAAGTCAGGATATACATGACAAATGGGAAATAATTAAAAGAAGTTAAGTCCCTGAAATTAAGGTTTAAAGAAGACTACATGTAGAAGATGTGATTTTAATTGGAACTCAAAGGAAGCCAGGGAGGTCAGTAGTTGAAGCAAATGAAGGAAGAGTGTTCCAGGCATGGGAAACAATCAGAGAGAATGCTGGGAGCTGAGAGATGGAGGGTCTTCTTTGGGAAACAGTCAGTAGGCTGGTGCCACTGAATCAACGAGCGCATGTTAGTGAGCAAGGTGCTGGTTTGTATTTGTATACCCAGCACTTAGTCCAGTGCCTGCCCCATAGTAACTGCTTAATAAATGCTCTATCTATCTATCTATCTATCTATCTATCTATCTATCTATCTATCT
>NW_027185655.1:10693177-10693329 GCF_028583685.1 Petaurus breviceps papuanus | reverse complement strand
CTATCTATCTATCTATCTATCTATCTATCTATCTATCTATCTATCTACCACATCTATCCGTCCATCCATCCATCCATCCATCCATCTATCCATCCATCCATCCCAATCTATCTATCTATCTATCTATCTATCTATCTATCTATCTATCTATC
>NW_027185655.1:10635948-10693167 GCF_028583685.1 Petaurus breviceps papuanus | reverse complement strand
TCTATCTATCTATCTATCTATCTATCTATCTATCTATCTATCTATCTGTCTGTCTGTCTGTCTGTCTTTCTGTCTATCTATCCATCCCTCTATCTATATATCTGTCTGTCTATCCATCTCCATATGTATCTATTTCTCCTGTATCATAGAATCATTTGTTATTTACAATTTTCACTGAATGACATCAGTTTAATGTATCATAAATACACATGTATACATATAAATATATGAAAACTTGAGTCATGGGCTATTTAATAGTGTCAGATGAATATGAAAAATTCACAACAAAGTTAGCCCTTTATTCATCTTTAATTTATTCCCTTTTTCTCTATATACAAAAGCTATTCCAAATCCTCTCTCCTCCAGCCTCCTACACTTCCTCTCTCAGCCAAGAATGTAGGCATTGAGGAAGTGAATTTTTCTCATACCTAAAGTGTTATAAATTATTGTTTATATCTTTTATTTATATTATATGACTAATTCTTAATTATATAATTAATATTATTATTAAATTGGTCAAAGCATATAACTAGTAACTTCAATATTAAATTATTCCCAAGAAACTGAGTTTCCTAAGGAAGAGAAGTTGCTTGTGAAAAATGAGATGCCTCCAGTTCATTAAATAAATAACATTAAATAAAATGGGATGAGTTCTCAAAGCTTCACTGATTAATTAATGAGAACTGTTATAAGTAATTAATGGGACATATTCGAATAAACTTCTGGACTACTCTGGAGGTACTTGGGATGATAGGAATAAATAGGATAAGCCAAGTGGGCATCTGAAGGGAGGACCAAGGGATACTTCAGAGTCCATCATGACAAAAGAAAGCAACAAATTCTTTTAGCAATATGTCACCGCATGTCAGAGAGTAGTCCCAAAGTCCCATCATGATGGGCCAGGATATTTGTGCATGATATGTACATCCCACATTACATTTAGTTCCAAGTGTTTTTTTTCCTTTTCTCCTCTGTGTTATTCTTTCTATCCTCTACTTTATGACACAGATCAGAATTCCCCTTTGGCTTCAGATCCTTTTAATTTCTTAGTTTTTCAAACAGAAACCCCTTTTCCAGGTTCCTTTCTTTTTATCTTTTTTCTCTTTTCTTACTTTTTCTCTCTCCTTCATTTCTTTCTTTCTCTCTTTTCTTCTGTCTTTATCTTTTCTCTTTTTTTCTCTTTTCTTACTTTCTCTTTTCTGTGTTTATC
The DNA here is from genome assembly GCF_028583685.1 of Petaurus breviceps papuanus. Taxonomy (NCBI): domain Eukaryota; kingdom Metazoa; phylum Chordata; class Mammalia; order Diprotodontia; family Petauridae; genus Petaurus; species Petaurus breviceps. The sequence continues at coordinate 10,691,957 of NW_027185655.1, read as the reverse complement.
TTTCTAATTTTTTTCTCTCTCCTTTCCCTCACTTCCTTCTTTCCCTTCTCCTTCCTTCTTTCCTTCTTCTCCTTTCTTTTTTTTCCTTAATTTTGAAACACTTCATTGCTTCTTTTTCTATATGTCTCTTTTTTAATTTTCTTCTTACTTCTGTTTTTTTGGAAGTTTCTTTTTGAACACTTCATTGTTTCTTACAATCCAGAGGGGTAGAGAGGAGTTCCTTGAGTCCTCTTGCCTCTTCTAGTCCAGTCCACATTTTGAGTTTGGCCACAGCTGAATTATAAATATATTCACTTAATAAAAGTGATTGTAAAATTTTTATCGTTCTCTTTATTTACTGGAAGTGAGATTCTCAAGTCCTTGTCTTTGTTGCTAGCACTGCAGAACTGCTGTGGATAATTGATTCAATCCAGAGTTGCCATTCTCCTTTTCAAGTCTTTAGCAACTAGTTAGCACCTTGGCTGCCTCTTTAGCACCAATTAAAACCATGCCCAACTTCCTTTCTCTTCTCTCATTTGTACCAATTTGTTTTATATAGTTGTCTGACAGATCTCCTCCTTGTGGAGTCAGGTAGGTAATACAGTGGCTAAGACTGCTGAACGTAAAGTCAGGAAGACCTGAATTTAAATCAACCCATAGCTCCTAAATTAGCTATGTGACCTTAAGCAATTCCTTCACCTTTGCTAGTCTCAGTTTTTTTATCTGTAAAACGGGGATAATAACAGCACCTCCCACTCCAGATTTTCATATTAGGATCAAATAAGAGAAAATATGTAGCATATCTTGCAAAACTTAAAATACTAATTAAATGTTCACCATAATTATTGAGTCCCTATATTATTTTTCTTTTCTTTTTCTTACTCCCCTCTCCTTCTTCCCCACAAGACACAATATATGGTAGTAAATGACCATAGTAATCTAGTATTTGATAAGCCCAAAGACCCTAATCTTTGGGATAAGAAGTCACTATTTGAGAAAAACTGCTGGAAAAACTGGAAAACAATAGAGCACAAACTAGGTATAGACCAACATCTCACACCATATACCAAGATAAGCTCAAAATAGGTGCATGATTTAGACTTAAGCAAATTAGAAGAGCAACGAATAGTCTACCTGTCAGATCTATGGAGAAAGCAAGACCAAACAAGAGAGGGCATTACAAAATGTAAAATAACTGATCTTAATCACATTAAATTAAAAGGCTTTACACAAAGAAAACTAATGCAACCAAAATTAGAAGGAAAGCAGAAAAAACTGGGAAACTATCTTTACAGTAAGTGTCTCTGATAAAGGTCTCATTTCTCAAATATATATGAGTCCAATTTATAAGAATACAAGCCATTCCTTAACTGATAAATGGTCAAAGGATATGAACAGTTTTCAGAGGAAGAAATCAAAGCTATCTATATTCACGTGAAGAAGTGCTTTAAATCACTTTGGGTTAGAGAAATGCACACTGAAACAATTCTGAGGACCACCTCACACCTATCAGATTGGCTAACAAGAAAAAAATAAAGAAAATTATAAATGTTGGTGAGGATATAGAAAAATTGGGCCACTAATGTACTGTTGGTGGAGTTGTGAACTGGTCCAACCATTCCTGAGAGAAGTTTGGAACTATTCACAAAGGACACCCAAACTGTACACACCCTTTGATCCAGCACAACTACTGCTAGTTCTATATTCCAAAGAGATCATAAAAAGAGGGAAAGAACATACATGTGCAAAAATATTTACAGCAGTCCTTTTTGTGGTGGCAAAATACTAGAAATTAAGAGGATGCCCATCAATTGGGGAATGGCTGAACAAGCCATGGTGCATAAATGTAATGTAATACTATTGTGCAATAAGAAATGATGAACCGGCAGATCTTAGAAAAACCTGGCAAAACTTGTATGAACTGATGTAAAATGAAATGAGCAGAATCAGGAAAGCATAGTACACAGTATCGGCAACATTGTGAGATGATCATCTAGGAATGACTCAGCTCTTCTCAGCAACACAATGATCCAAGACAACTATAAAGGACTCATTGTGGAAAGTGCTATCCACATTCAGATAAAGAAATGATGGACTCTGAATTCTGATTGAAGCAGACTTTTTTCATTTACTCTTTATTTTGTGTAGGTTTTTAAAATCTGTTTCTTCTTTCATAACTGTGACTAATATAGAAATGTTTTACTTAATTGCATATATATAACCTATATCAAATTGCCTACCATTTTAGGACAAGGGGAGGAAAGAAAGGAGAAAAATTTGGAACTCAAAATGTTGTAAAACTGAATGCTAAAATTGTCTTGACATATAATTGGGGGAAAAAAAGAAAATACTATTTAAAAAATTGTTTATATTCCTATGTGTGAAGATACATGTAATTCCTAAGCATTTCATCATTATTAGGGCAGTCAGAAGGAGTCTACATAGACAGAAGGAATGATTGTGAGTTAATTATATCAAGATTATCTCTAAAATAAAATGAAGGGGTGAGAAAGAGAGAATGTACTGGGAGAAGGGGGAAGGGAGAAGAATGGGGAAAATTTTCTTTCAAGGAAGAACTTTTATAATGGAAGGGGAAAAGAGGGATCAGGGTGGTAAGCAATTCTTGAACCACACTCTCATCAGAATTGGTTCAAAGAGAGAAGAATATATATATATATATATATATATATATATATATATATATATATATATACACACACACACACACACACACACACACACATATATATATATATATATATATATATAAACACTCAGTAGGGTGTGTATCTTACCCAACAGGGAAATAGGACAGGAAGGGAATCACAGAAGGGAGTGGCTGGGAGGGGAAAAAGGGGGAGGATAATAAAAGGATGGGCAGATTAAAGGAAGTAGGGGTTGGAAACAGACTTTTTAGAAGAGACAGGATAAAAAGAGAGAGAGAAGGATAAACAGAAGGAAATGGGATGGAGGGAAAGACAAAGTTAGTAAGCTATGAAGGTCAATCAGCTAAACTCACTCATGTAAATAGCAAAATGGATTAGAAATAAGAATCTAACAGTATATTGTTTATAAGAGACACATTTGAAACATAAAGACACAAAGAGAGTTAAAATGAAGGGCTGGAGCAGAATCTATTATGCTTCTGGTGAGGTAAAATAGGTAAGGGTAGCAAGCATGATCTAAAAGCAAAAGCAAAAACAGACCTAATTAAAAGAGATAATCAGGGGAAGTATATTTTCTAAAACTGTAGTTTCAGTCATGTCTGAGTCTTCATTGCCCCATCTGGGGACTTCTTGGTAAAGATATTGAAGTGGTTTACTATTTCCTTCTCCAGCTCATTTTCCGGATGAGGAAACTGAGGCAAACAGGTTTAAATGACTTGCCCAGGGTCATATAGCTAATAAGTTCAGATCTGAACTCAGGAAGATTAAGTCTCCCTGACATCAGGCCCAACACTCATTCACCTTGCTCCCCCTAAACTATCTATAGTCCTATGAACACATGCTTTAAGTCACTAATTATTAGAGAAATTCTGAAGTACAACTTCACACCTAACAGAAATGATAATGCTGGAGTAGATCAGGGAAAGTAGGTACACTAATGAAATGTTGCAGTTGTGAACTGGTCCAACTATTCTAGAGAACAACTTGGAACTATGCCCAAAGGGCTGTAAATCTGTACATACCCTTTGACTCAACTGTCTACATCCCAAAGAGATCAAGGAAATGGGAAAAGGATCTATATGTACAAAATTATTTATAGCAGTTCTTTTTTGTGGTGGTAAAGAATTGGAAATTGAGGAAATAATCATCAATTGGAGTATGACTAAACAAAATAATAGCAATATGGTAATAATGATCAACCGTGAAAGACTTAGTTGCTCTGATCAATGCAATGGTCCAAGAAAATTCCAAAGAACCCATGATAAAAAAAATGCTATCATCTTCCAGAGAACTGATGAAATCTGAGTACATATTGAAGCATAATTTTTCACTCTCTTATTTTTCTTGCTTTTTGTGATATGGCTATAGATGTGATATGGAAAAAGGTTCTTCATGATTTCACATGTATAATGGATATCATATCATTCATCTCAGTGGGTGGGGAAGGGGTAGGAGGAAAGGAGAGGATTTAAAACTCAGTATAAAAAATGTTTAAAAATATATTTTTTAAAAGAATTCTTTGTTAACCTAGAAGAAAGTAATTTTCAGTCAAATTTCAGGGTTGGGAATTGTAAGGAGTTGAGAAAAGAGGAAGTGAAAGGGAAATAAAGAGCATAAATATCTGTTTCCAGGAATTTGGAGGGAAGTAGAAAAGCGCTATAGGAGATAGTTTGTAGAAAGTCTAGGGAAAAACAGAAGCTGCTGGTTTTGTTTAGTTTTTAAAGAATGAGTATAACTTGGGAATGTTTTATAGGCAGCAAGGAAGGAATCTGTGAATAGTAAGAAATTTCAGTTAAAATTATTTCCTTTCCCTATACTCTAAAGTGATTCAAGTGATCAAACTGAAAGAAAGAAAGTCTTGGTCCACCTTTGGTCAGTTGGAAAATGAACCTTTAAAAAGGAGTGGTAAAATGGTAATTGAGTGGTTTTAGGAAAATGATTCTACAAGGCTATACAGAAAGTTGTGACTATTGTTCTGCTCAGTGAAGCAAATTGTGAATTCTGCTTTTATGCTGAGTTCTGTAACATCAATTGGGAAAAGGCTGAACAAATTGTGGTATGTGATTACAATGGAATACTACTGTGCTATAAGAAATAATGAGCAGGGGGCGGCCAGGTAGCACAGCGAGTAAGAGCACCGGCTCCAGTGTCGAGATGACCTGGGGATCGAATCTGGGCTCAGACACTTAGCACCCACCCAGAAACACCTGGCTGTGTAACCTTGAGCAAGTTAGTTAACCCCGATTGCTTAAAAAAAAGAAAGAATGAGCAGGATGCTCTGAGAAAAACCTGGAAAGACTTTACATGAGCTGATGCAAAGTGAAATGCACCATGTACAAAGTAACAGCAATACTGTAAGATGATCAGCTGTGAAAGACTTAGCTATGCTCAGCAATGCAATGATCCAGGACAACTCTGAAGGACGTGTGATGAAAAATGCTATCCATCCCCAGACATGGAACTGATAGTGTTTGAATACAGATTGAAGCATACTTTGTTTTCACTTTCTTTTTCTTAAGGGTTTTTTCTCTGTGTTTTCCTTTACGTGACTAATATGGAAATGTTTTACATGACTACACACATATAACCTATATTGAATTGCTTGCCTTCTCAATGAAGGGGATACAGAGGGAAGAAAGAATAGAATTTGGAACTCAAATTTTTAAAAATGAATGTTAAAAATTACTTTAATATTTGACTGGAGAAAAATAAAATACTAAATAGTATTTTTAAAAAGAAAGAAAAGAAATGACTAATGTGAGAGAGATATTCAATAGAATCAGGGGGTTCTGTCAGTTTGGACATTTCTCTGAACAGAAAAATGTTTACATTAAAGTTATCTAAAATTAATAAAAAAATTACTTCTGGTAGGTTTATACTGAAAATACAGAGTACATTCACAGTGCTAGACACTTAGAAAACAAATACAAAAAACGATGAGTTCTCCAATTATGCCTAAAATACAGTCTAGAGTATCATTTTCCTTGGCAAATATTTCAAGAATCCACAAATAAATCATAAATTCTTCCTCCACCAATCCAGACCTAACCCCTAATAGATGGTCTTTTAAGAGCTGCTAATTGCTGAAAAGTTATCGAACCCCTACAGCCAAGCTACTTGTGAGCCTATCCAAAGTTAGCTAGGTTGGTCTTTATAAGCGTATAGTCTTCAGAGACTATATATTTATAATGTAGTCTTTAGAGACTATGTTTACAATACAGACTATATGTTTGTAATAAAGACATACAGTCTTTGTAGAATTATAGTCACTCACCAGGACCATAGCCAAACTTTCCCAGTTTGGTAGGGCATTACAGAGTTTGTTTTTTCCTAGCATAGCCTTTCATAAACAAGAGTCACATACATCAGAAATGAGCCATCTGAATAGGATCTTAGTGGAGGCTATATTTTATCCACCAATCAATAAAAAGTAGGGTGAAAATTATCAATTTAACCTTGATTTTGAAATTTTCAACTTGATAATATCTAGTTAGATATGAAAAATGTCAAAAGAGAAGATTGAAATGACCTTGGTGTAGGCAGAAAAACCTGACAATTGAGATACTGTAAAGACCCAAGGGCCAAATGAAAACATGAAAAGTGCACTTTGCAGATGCTATCAATGGAGCATGAGGATCTTCATGGCCTGACACCAGCACAGCTAAGAAAAGCTTAAGGGCTGCAGGCCTGGAATGGGACTACACAGACAAAGCTTCTCCCCCATAGACATCCTCATTAGGCATTAGCTTATAACGATGTCTTTGGAATAGCAGCCATGAGGACTATCTGAGGCTTTAAAATCCCATGACGAAAATCAGAAATTAAAAGATTTGAGGAGATGGTTTAAATGGTTATTTCCAATATGCATATGGATCCATTCTAATTAGGCAACTTCCAACCGACAGCCCACAACAGCTCTCCCTTCCCGATTCAAAGAGGGTTCTGTTATTACAAGCAAGTTGTACAGAATAAACAAGTCATTATTGTAATGAGGATGGTTCTTGCTGAGGATTATTTTTAAAAGCCAAATTAGACACTCTGACTTACTCCAGGTCCAGGAAGCGTTTCCTCTCCATCACAAGCTTTCAAATGTGTGGTTCGTTTGCATTCTGCCTGACCTGTTAGCTAGGGAACAAGTTCATGAAACCCCTCCTGAAACCATAATGAGCTTAGGTAATAACCATCACATAATTGGGTTCCACTGCATCTAAGTGTTCCCTTTTTACTGCAGAGCGTCTGCCTCCGAGATTTTTAAGATGTAATTATGCATTGCAAAATTTGCGAATTACCAACCTTGCTTGAACTATTTTTGCCATGTTTCACGTGTAAACTGCTTAAGTGCATAAGTGGTAGTATCAAACAGTCAGGTTTCCCAGATGAGAAAATCTCTGGTGCTTAAATGGCAGAATTTCTGCTTTCTGATTTCCTATCTATCTTTTTAAACCATCTGGTTGTTTCTGGCTACTAGGAACAAGGAGGTAAGCAGCTGTATCTGTATTACTATGTGGTTTAACATCTGGCAACTAAATCCAACTATGGTATCTATTTGTGTATGGTTTAAACATGAGTTCACATTAGTTACCCTTGTTGAGTCTTCCTCAGTAATATCTTCAGAACTGTACCGAGTAACATATTGTGTCATTTGCCACAAAGTTGCATGCACATCCTTATGGGGAATTTCAGGTCTAAGAGAGAGAAGTACCATACCATAGATGTCAATCTAGCACAATGACGATAGACACCACTCATTTCAGGCTATAGGCACTAGCAACCTGGGCCAATCCCTGACTGCTGCTGTATACAATGTTCACTGCTCTGGAGTTGCCCACCTTCTCAAAAGGAGAAGTAGTGTCTTCAATTCCTAAACAGTTATCCCTGCCACATTGTGTGGGTTAGGGGCATGGTGCCCCCACAATCTGGAAAATCCATGTAAAAATTTTTGTCTCTCCCTTCGTACCAGGGAAGAAGTCTGACTTTTTTTCTTTTTTCAGATGTCTACAGTATCTTATTGTAAAATCTGGGTTAATATTATATAATACTACACATGTTTTTACGGAGTTCTGAGTTTCTAAACTTTTTCTATGTCATCTACTGGCCTTGCCTTGTCATTGCAGCTTCTGCCAAACTCCCCCAAAATTCCCATTAATTTCTTACATGGACCCATGGTATATCAAAACCACAATGGAGAAAGTCGTGCTGAGGAAGGGATAACTATATTCATTTGTTATTCACCCACAGGTTGGCTACACTTAGGATGATTATATTAATAGCACTAGTCTAGAGTGTCCTCAGTGAATTACGTATAGGGCTTAGCACTTAGAACAGTGCCTTGCTCAAAGTGATTAATAAGACTTGACTTGATATGTATGATATATATTATATATAAAGTATAACATATATAATATGTTATATATAATAAGATTAATAATACTTGACTGCAATGTAGGTCTTTTTATTCTCATATAGAATGCAATCATGAGCATAAAAGAAATATAGCATGCATTAATAGAACAATTTAAACAGGGTCAGAAACTCTAATTAGAGCCTGATTATAATCTGCCGGGAGGCTAGTAGTAAACCTCATCAAGACATAGTATAGCTTGAAACTTCTGCTAATTAGTCATTTCCTATTTCACCTCTACCAAACATGGTCCAGTCAAATGCCAAATATTATCTCACTATGTTCCACTTTCTCATGTTGACTTTTCCTTTGGTACCAGCCTGTTCTGACTACAGCCATTGCCTAACTGGCTTTCCAGGAACACATGACCTTCTAAAACTTAGAAAGCCACATGAACTCTTCTATCTTAAGGTTGCTTCTTGCCCAGTTCCCTAACTGGGGAAGAAAATTCAAGAAAAGGAAGGTGGCTCAATTCTTTTTTTAAAATGGTTTTTTAAAATATATTTTAGTTTACATAATTCATTTCCACAAGATTTTGACTTAAAAATTTTCTCCCCATTTTCCCCCTACCCACCACCCCAAAACAGCAATCCCACTGAATGTCCCCTCCCTCAATCTCCTGTCTCCCATATCTTCCCCCATACCCCCTCCAACTTTCCAGTAGGGCACAGTGGATCTCTATGCCCCAGTGCATGTATATCTTATTTCCCAGTTACATGGAAAATAATTATACTGGGAAGATAAACAATTCAATATAGGTTGGACATGTGTAGCTATGCAAAACATTTCCATAGTGGATATATTGTGAAAGACTGACTATATTTCCCTCCATCCTATCCCACCACCACTTATTCTATTCTCCATTTTGATCCTGTCCCTTTTCAAAGGTGGGTGCTTCCAACTTCCCTCCCCCCGCCCCAGCCTGCCTTCCCTTCCATCATCCTCCCTCTCATCCCCTTCCCCTATTCTCCTGTAAGGTGAGATTCCCTATTTAGTGTGTATGTCATTCCCTCCCTAAGCCAAATTCATTGACTTTCACATTAGGCATTAGTCAGGTTATAAAGAAGGATTGTATCATATGGAATAAACAATGGGAAAGAGGAAACAAACCCAAACAAGATAAAGAAAAAGAGTGGATAGTTTGCTTCAATCTGGATTCAAACTCTGTTCTTTCTAGTTTTTTTCTCTCTCCATCATGAGTCTTTTGGAGTTGACTTATAACCCTGCATTACTGAGAAGGGTCCAGTCTATCAAAGTTGGTCATCACACATACTTGTGTCTGTAATTGTATACAAATTTCTTCTGATTCTTCTCTTCTCACTCAACATCAGTTCATATATGCCTCTCCAGGTAAATATGAAGTCCATTTACTTCTCATTTCTTTCTATGTCTCTCTTGTGTCTTGTAATTTTCCATCGAGCTCTTACTTTTTAATCAGGAGGGTCTGGAAATCCATTATATCATTGAATGACCATCTCCTTGTCTAGAAGAATATGTTCAGTTTTTCTGGGTAGGTGATCCTTGGTTGTAACCTGAGTTCTTTTGCCTTGTGAAAAATCATATTCCAGTTCCTTCAGTCTTTCAGTGTAGAGGCTGCCAGATCCTATGGGATCCTCACTGTGGTCCCATGATATTTGAATTGTTTCCTTCTGGTTGCTTATAGTATTTTATCTTTACCTGATAGTTCTGAAGTTTGTCCACAACATTTCTCAGACTTTTCAATTTGGGACCTCTTTCAGGAGGTGACCGGTGGATTCTCTCAATTTCTATTTTCCCCTCTGGTTCTAGTATCTCAGGGCAGTTTTCCTTGATGAGCTCTTGGAAGATATTGTCCAGTCTCATTTTTTCATCATGATTTTCTGGTGGGGCTATGATTCTCAGATTATCACTCCTGGATCTGTTTTCCAGGTCAGTTATTTTTCCATAGATGTTTTTCTTCTTTTTCTACTTTTTCATTCTTGATATCTTGTTTGACTGATTCTTGGTTCCTCATAGAGTTATTTGCTTCAATTTGGTTGATTCTAGTTTTTAGCAAATTATTTTCCTCAGTTAGTTTTTGAAGCTCCTTTTCCATATCACACATTTTTCTTTTTAAGGAGTTGTTTTCTTCATTGTAATGTTTTTTCTAATTTTGCAATTTTGATTTTAAAGAATTATTCATTTTATCTTCTACCTCTCTAATTTGGTTTTCAAAGTTATTTTGGAGTTCATCTAAGAATTCTTTCTGTGCTTGAGACCAGTTCCCTGTTGAGGCTTCAGCTGTGGGTGTGGAGTCAACACTGTGTCTCTCTGTATTTGGTTCCTCCCACTCACAATAGTAAGACACCAGAGTCTTTGTCTTTCTAGTCTGCTTTTTACCCATTTTGAGTCAGGGCCCTAGCCATGCCCTTCCTCTAGGTTTCTCAAGCCTTTACTGTTTAAAGTTTTGCTTTGGGGCAATAATTACTATGTTTTCGGGGGGGGAGTGGAATTGGAGCAGCCAGGGTTCACTCTGCCATCCTGGTCCCTGGAAGTCCAGATAGGGGCTTTTTAAATTTCCAGACTGTGGGTTGGTAGTCCCAGGAGTAGCTGCTGCCACTGCCAGGGGCCCTGCATTTTACTCTTACACAGTTCCATCCAGTCCCAGCCCTGCAGTGATAAGCCTGGCAATAGCCCTTCTTGTTGGTGGGTCAACTTGCCACCACATTGATCAGGCCTTGTCAGGCCCTCTGCACCAGCCCCCCTCATCTTCTGGACCTCTGTGCTGGCCCCCTAGGTGGCTCAATTCTAGGCATGGATTTGCCTAGGTAGGTTATTTTCACAGCTCTATTAGGCTAGGTGGGAGAATAAAGGCTCCAACTATTCACCCACTGTACTTTCCAGGATGTAGTTGCAAATAGTTTTAAATCTTTGAAGCTAAAAAGGAAGAGAGAGAACTGAGGGATCCTTTTAGTCTATCCATGAATTTCTAAACCAAGAGTCAATCATAAGGGACAGCTAGGTTGCCCAATGGATAAAGTGCTGGGCCTGGAGTAAGAAAGACTCATATTCCTGAGTTTAAATCTGGCCCCAGACATCTATTGCTTACTGTAACTCTAAGCAAGTCACTTCAGTTTCCTCATCTGTAAAAACAACTGGAGTAGAAAATGGCAAACCATCCCAGTATCTTTGCCAAGAAAACCCCAAATGTGGTCATGGAGAATCAGACATGACTGAAATGACTGAACAACAAGCCAATTGTAGTGACTCAGCATAATGATGAGTCACACGGGGATAGAAGCCACACCCGCCCTCACCAAGCTTCCACGTGGTCAGCAGAAATGGCAATTGAGAATTCTCTAAAAGGGAGGGTCAACTAAAGGATCGTCATGATATTGGACTTTTCCGATTATCCCTCAAAAGCCTCTGCTTCGACTGAATATATGTTGAGACCCATGAAAAATATATATCCATAGAAATATTTAAAGATACTAATAATAAATATATTTAAAGGATGGAGATTGAGAATCTTGGCGACTATAATTATACCCACAAAACATGAAAAGATCTTAGAGAAAAATCTGTAGCACATTGGGTAGATCTTCTATGGAAGACCAAAGAGGAAATGTGGACGAGAGTCACTCAGAATTACACTCAGGGGATGCTAGCAACTTATAGTGATTGAGATACTCAGTAAGGTGTGGAAAGAATACTGACTTAAGAGTCAAAGGAACTAGGACCAAGTTTCACCTCTAGCATTTGGTATGTATGTGACTTTGAGCAAGTCTCCTTAGACATCAATGTCTTCATGAGGTAAAAGAGGGAGATTGGGCATCAGTGGTGTCAAACACAAATAGAAGCAGGATCCTTGATGGCCACATTTTTTTTCTATAGTACTTTTTTTAATTTTTAATAGAACTTTATTTTTTCTCAATCACGTCAAGAGAATTTTTAGCATTCATTCTTGCAAGATGTTTAGTTTGAAATTTTTCTTCCTCTCTCCTCCCCTTCTTTCAAAAATGGTAAGCAATGTGATATAGGATATATATATATATATGCAATTAAGGAAAACATGTCCATATTAGTCATATTTGTTAAAGAAGAAACAGATCAAAAGAGGAAAAATAGAATAAAGTTCAAAAAAAGCATATTTCAATCTGCATTGAGTCCATCGGTTCTTTATCTGGGTGTGGATAGCGTTTTCTATCATGAATTCTTTATACTTCTCTTGCTGAGAAGAGCTGAGTCATTCATAGTTGATTATCACACAATGCTGCCGATACTTCATACAATGTTTTTCCTGATTCTGCTCATTTCACTTTGCATCAGTTCATACAAGTCTTGCCAGGTTTCTCTAAAATATGCCTGTTCATTTCTTATTACACATTATTCCACTATATTCATATACCATAGCTTGTTCAGCCATTTCCCAATTGACGGGCATCCCCTCAATGTCCAATATTTTGTCACCATAAAAAGGGTTGCCATAAATGTTTTTGCACATGTGTCCATTCAGGATTCACATGAACGGAAGACTCGGCATTTCAAAAGATCCAATATGGTTTATTTAGAATGTAGGTGAATGGGAAGGAAACCAGAGATAACAGAGTAAAAGGCTTAGGAATAGTAAAATAAGATCAATTATGATATATAGAAATATAATAATATTTCTATATATCATATAGGGTAATAGAAAGGTCATATTGTGTTGGGGCTTTTGTTTGTATAATCTTATTCCTCACAGAAGGGCTTACCTTGACCCCTCAACATATAGTTCCTTTTCCCTTTTTCATTATCTCTTTGGGATTCAGACCTAATAGTTGTATTGCCGAATCAAAGGTTATGCACAGTTTGACCAGCCTTTGGGCATAATTCCAAATTGCTCTCCAGAATGGTTAGATTAGTTCACAACTCCAGCAACAGTGCATGAGTGTCCTGATTTTCCTACATCCTCTCTAACATTTGTCATTTCCTATGTTTATCATATTAGCAAATCTGATATGTCTGAGGTGGTTTCTTGGAGCTGTTTTAATTTATATTTCTCTAACCAAAAGTTATTTAGAGCACTTCTTCATATAACTATAGATAGCTTAGATTTTTTTCATCTGAAAGCTGCTTGTTCATATCTTTTGACCATTTATGAATCAGGGAATGACTTACAGTCTTTTAAATTTGACTCAGTTTTCTATATATTTGAGAATTGAGGACTTTATCAGAGAAATGGATATAAAGATTGTTTCCCAGTTTTCTGCTTTCCTTTTAATCTTGATTGCATTGGTTTTGTTTGTGCAAGAGCTCTTTAATTTAATATAATTAAAATGACCTATTTGACATTTCATAATGCTCTCTATAACTTATTTGGTCATGAACTCTTCTCCATAGATCTGACAGGTAGACTATTCCTTGCTCTTCTAATTTGCTTATGGTGTCATCCTTTATGTCTAAAGCATGTACCCATTTTGAGCTTATCTTGGTATATGTTGTGAGATGGTGGCTTATACCTAGTTTTTGCCCTATTGTTTTCCAGTTTTCCCAGCAGTTTTTGTCAAAAATTGAGTTCTTATCCCAAAGTCTGGGGTTTGGGGTTTGTCAAATGCTAGCTTGATATGGTTATTTACTACTGTTTCTTGTGTAGCTAGTTTATTCCACTGATCCACCATTCTATTTCCTACACAGTACCAGACAGTTTTGATGATTACTTCTTTATAATATAGTTTGATATCTGTTATTGCTAGGCCACCTTCTTTTGTATCCCTTTTTATTAATTCCATTGATATTCTTGACCTTTTGTTCTTTCAAATGAATTTTATTATTTTTCCTAGTTCTATCAAATATTTTTTGTATATTGATTGGTATGGCATTGAATAAGTAAATTAACATAGGTAGAATTATTATTTTATTATATTGACTCAGCCTACCCATGAGTAATTGTTGTATTCAATCGACATTTTTCCAATTGTTTAAATCTGATTTTATTTGTGAGAAAATTGTTTTGTAATTCTATTCATATAATTCTTGGGTTTGTCTTGGCAGACAGAGACCCAAGTGTTTTATATTGTTTATATATATTTTAAATGGAATTGCTCTTTCTTTTGCTTGGTGCTATACTTCATTGGTCATATAAAGCTATGCTTATGACTTATGTGGGTTTATCTTATATCCTGCAACTTTGCTGAGGTTGTTAATTATTTCAAGTAGTTTTTTAGTTGATTATCCAGGGTTCTGTAAGTATACCATCATGTCATCTGTAAAAAGTGATAGTTTTGTTTCCTCATTACCTATTCTAATTCTTTCAATTTCTTTTTCCTCTCTTACTGCTATAGTTAACAGTTATAGTACTATTTTGAATAATAGTGGTAATAATAGCCATCCCTGTTTCACCCTTGATCTTATTGGGAAGGCTTCTATCTTATCCCTGTTACAGCTAATGCTCAATGATGGTTTTAGATACCTGCTGCTTATCATTTTAAGGAAGGCTCCATTTTTTCCCACAGTCTCTAGTATTTTTAATAGAATAGGGTACTGTATTTTGTCAAAAGTTTTTTTCCAGTATCTATTGAGATAATCATATGATTTCCATTGGCTTTGTATTGATGTGGTCAATTATGTTGACAGTTTTCCTAATATTGAACCAACCCTGCATTCCTGGTATAAATTTTGGTATAAATCCCACCTGGTCATAGTATATAACCCTTGCGATATATTACTGTAATAAATTTGCTAGTATTTTGTTCAAAATTTGTGCATTGATATTCATTAGGGAGATTGATCTATAATTTTCTTTCTCTGTTTTAGCTCTTTCTTGTTCGTATTTGTGTCATAAAGGGAGTTTGATAGAACTCTATTTTTCCAAATAGTTTAAATAGTGTTGGGATTAATTGGTCAATTTTTGCGTAGATGCCATGTGCTGCTGAGAAAAAAAAGGTATATTCTTTTCTGTTCCCATTCAGTTTTCTCCAAAAGTCTGTCATATCTAACATTTCTAATATTCTATTCCCATCAGTTTCTTTCTTGTGTATTTTGGGTTGGATTTTTCAAGTTCTGAGAGGGGACAGTTGAGGGCCCCCACTAGTATAGTTTTTTCTGTCTATTTCTTCCTCATCCCTCGATCTATTTCCCTGGTGCTGAAATGGGTTCCTAGTGCTGGTGTCTGCTATGTGCTGAGGCTGGTGAGGTGTTACTGGGCTTCCCCAGAACTACACTGAAGCACGTGGTGTTCTGACATCTGCAGGATGCCTGTTTAACCAGGGCTATGCTGAATCATGTGGTGGTTCTCAAGACTGGAGTTTGCCATTCCCGTGGCTATGCTGAGGCATGTGGAGGTCCTGGTGGTGTGCCTGCTCCACTGCTCAGAGCCTCAGAATAGTCCACTGGTTTGCTGAAAGGGGTTGGGGTTCTTCCTGTCCTGGACTGTGTTCTCCTTTTACCTAAGTGAGACAGCCCTTGCCTGCTGATCTCCCAAGTTTCTTTGAGTGCAACAATTGTTTCAGGCCCATCTTTTTGCTTGTTCTGCTATTCAAGGATTTGTCTGGGGCACTATTTTATGGTTGTTTAGAGGGGAATATGAGAGAGTAGCAGCAATTTATTGTTTACTCCACCACCTTGGCTCCCAGAAGTCCTCTAGAGTGAAGATCACATATTGACTTAGAAAAACATACATTAACAGTATCTAGGTTGTAAATTATTTTTGTTTATTTTGTTAAACATTTCCCAATTACATTTTAATATGGTTTTGGTCATGCTTCCAGTGGCATGTAGTTGGCAACAAGTCTGACACTGCTCTACTAAATAATATCTGAGGTAGGTCCCTGGCTTCTAGATTTGACCCCATCATTGAGATCAAAGTTCCATTGAAATATTGAAAAAAAAGAGTATCTTCCAGTAAAATTTATTAAACAAACTTTTCTTCAACTACAATTTTGTATCACATTATCTGGATTCCCATTCAGTATGGTAGGTTGAGATACCTAAAGGGCAACTGTGTATTGCTCTCCTCACGCATCTAGGGGTAACCCTTAAAGTTATGGTTTCCAGTGCTATAACTGGAGCTGTTATTGGTCAGCTCCAGGAATCTGTCAACTAGTTGTTTTGTTTTGTTTTGTTTTTCCTTTTTTTTTTTTTTACCAAAAGGAGTTACTTAAATGGAAAAGAAAGGACAATTGGTGAAATCTTCCCCTGCAAACAGGGGCACACTTTCCTCTTCCAACTCAAATTTCTTGGGCTCACATTTAAAGTCCAATGGTAGTGAAGCAGAAGAGCAGTGAATATGTGTGGCAAAAAGGTGGACTTTTCACCCATTACCCTTCTCTTTCTTCATATAGTCGTTCTGAATTTCCCTTTGGATGTACCTCTCTGTTGTTGAGTCTTATATGCTTTATAGAGTTCTTAACTGACACTTCTCTGTGTGGGCAATCCATAAAGCCATCTATGGATGACTATATTTCCACATCTCTCTTTTTTTTTTAAAGCAATCGGTGTTAAGTAACTTGCTCAAGGATACATGGCCAGTTATTTCTGGGTGTGGTGCTGAGTATCTGAGCCCAGATTTGATCCCAAGGTCATCCCAACACTGGAGCCAGTGCTCTTACTTTCTGAGCCACCTGGCCACCCCTAAGCAATTGAGTTAAGTAACTTGCTCAAGGTTACACAGCCAGGTCTTTCTGGGTGGGTGCTAAATTTCTGAGCCCGGGATTCAATCCTCAGGTCATCCCGACACTGGAGCCAGTGCTCTTACTCTCTGTGCTACCTGGCCGCCCCACACCTCTCTTTTTTTTTTTAAGCAATTGGGGTTAAGTAACTTGCTCAAGATTACATGGCCAGTTATTTCTGGGTGTGGTGCTAAGTATCTGAGGCCGGAACCAATCCTGGGTCTCCCAACAGCCAGGGCCGGCGCTATTACTCACTGCACCACCTGGCCACCCCAGCCACATCTCGCTCTATCATAGATCAAGTCTGTCCTGACAGCCATTGCTACCAGTTCCAGTAATCATTGAGACCTGTGATGGGACTTTTGGACCAAGAACATACCTAGCCAACTAAGCACTTCCCTGTCATGATGATAATTCAAGATCAGGAAAGAATAAACATGAAAGAAACCAGTGCCATATTCTCACTGACACATATTAGTCAGGACACTAAGCAGTAACCCTGGCCACCCCCATTTGGCATCTTATGTCAGTCCTAATCTCACACCAACAAGACAGAAGAAAAATAGTAAGAGACAGGTGGAACTACAGCCAATTCGAAGCCTTTCTGTCATTAAACACAGAACCAGTCCCTCAGTCCTACATATCTAGAAAAAAATCCACAAGTTGGATTATAACCTGGTAGAGAAAATCTGTATATATTCAGTATAACCCCCCATGAAAGACAAACCCGAGAATGTTCCATCTGTTATAATTATATGCAAGACACCATGGTAAGCCCTATGGATATTGAAATACTCAAATGAATCTCTAATCTTTATCAACATGGATATTCCCTTCAACAATGAAGAAACATTGGCTTGAACTGGAAAATCATTATCCACCATTCACCTATTTATTTCTTGTTTCTGTCTCTCTCTACCTTCTTTTCTTTCTGAGAGGTGTACATCAGCACCTTGTTGATAAACATGTCCACACTAGAATGAAAGCAGACTATCATAGAGACAGATGGTCTGAGTGTCATGAATATGCATGTCCTACAAGCAAAGGCATTCATTCAACAAACATTTATTAAAGTGCCAACTATGTGTAGAACTCTGAGCTAATTGCTTAGGGGAGTGACAAAATGTAAATAACATGCAGCCTCTGCTCTTATGGAGCTCAAAGGAGAATGTACTTGAAAAGATATGTCCCATGTACACAAAGGTCAGATTGTAAATCCTTTAAATTACCTTAGAGTCTCCCTTAGTTTAGCATAATGGTTGGTACATTTGAGATTAGAGACTGGGTCTATGATTTCATTGGTAGAGGAAATACCTAAATAAGAAAAATTCCTCTTCCAATGCAAGCCTCCACAAAGTAGCATCTTAAAGAATCATGTAAAGAATGGAGAGTCTAAATTAGTTGCCCAACTCAGAAGGCCAGTATGTCAGAGATAGGATCTGATTCTTTATTCCAAAAGGAAATCTTATTCATGTTTGCTAATGATTTTCCAGTTGTCTCCTTCAGCTTTATCTCCACTTCAAAGAGGATATTATAATAAACTTAAAAGACATATCATTTCAAACTTTAACAAATTGAGTTAGAGTTGTATTAATGCTACATCTGATAAAACCCCATAATCCCACAGTGTCTACTGATACCAAAAAAATATCAATCTCTAAAATAAATATCTTCATCAGAAGAAATTCAATTTCATTATTGTTCAATATAATTACCAACATTTATTTAGCTCTCCTTATTAGATACTCATCTTGTTTGCTCTTCTTGTGATACGGAGAAGCAAAAATACTACCATAAAGATGAGTGTAGTATATATCTCAGCTTCTGATGCAAATGATGAAAAGTTACTGATATTTGACAAAGAACTGTACAAAATCATCCAAACAAGGCTGATGTATATTTTTTATTATTGATGATTTCAACAAGAACTTGGGTACAGGGGAGGGTAGCAAAAAATATATATTGCAAATGTGATTCAAAAACAAGAAACAAAGGTACCAAAACCTTATAGGTTATTCAGAACATTCATGTGTATAAATCATGAATATTTTCTTCAAGAAGAGAATCAGGAGGCACTAAATATGACAAGTACTGAACAGCACCTCCTTCCCCTTCACCATGAAATGAAATTGACTATACCTTCACAGAGAGTGACTAACTGATCACTAATGTGGGAGCCAAATGAGAATCCACTGACCATTCCCATAAAATTATTAGATGAAACTGGTAAGGGAACAACAAACAAAAAGAAAATGGAACATAGAGTTTTCCCCATTTCTATAGCAACCAATTTCATCATCAATGACAATGGAACCATCACATTTGGACTTTGACATCACAGCCTCAATATGATAGATGCATAAAAATGGCACTTGAAACCAAGTTAGGAAATGTATCTCTGCCAAATTAAATGTACAAAATACTGTCAGAATCTATAGAGAAGTTAAATATTATGAAAATTTTTCAAAGACCACTAGATTGGTTCAATAGAATATTATTAGTGACATTACAGTGGAAGGTTCTTATAAAGGGAAGAAAAATACAATTGCAATGAGTTAAAGGGCCTAATAGAGAGAGAGTACAAGAATTGAAATCAGAAGACTGGGGCTCAAATTCTAGCAAGCCTTTCCTGGCAACAAAAGTTAAAACTAACCCAAGCAACACAATTCAGTTTTACTAAGTTTTCTTTTAAGGGTTGTGGTCATTATGTATATTATGCTTCCTTCTTCTGCTTAGGTTATTCCACATCAACTCAGACAAATTTTCCGTGTTTTTCAGTATCATTCATATTTAAAATTTTTGTGGCATAGTGATATTCCATTATATCCATGAACCACAATTTGTTTAGTCTCTCTCACCGAAGGTCATCTTTTCTGGTTCTGATACCCTGCTGTCACACAAATGCTTCTATAAATATCATGGTGTTTATGGGGCTTTTGTTTCTGTCTTTGACCTCTTTGTGTTATATGCTTGATTATTTTTTTAGCAAAATTTCAAATTACTTTCTAGAATATTTGTTCACTTCCTACCTCTATAAATAATGTAAAAGTGTAACTGCCTTCTTACAACACTGACAATTTATCTAATCAAAGGAGTTTGGCAAAGTATTATCCTCCTCAATTTTTGAAACTAATCTGTGTAACATAGGTATGAATTACCCTTTGAATATTTGAAAGAATTTGCTTGCAAATGTCTCCAAGCTAGTATCAACCACTCTTTTCTTCTGAGATGGGCTTGTTTAAGAACTCATGGTCTGTTAATAGATTAGTTTATTTTTTTTTAGGTACTCATACACTTCCTTTAAATTCTCACCTTTGTTAAAATATAACTGCATGTAGTAGGTTCTGCTCATTTCTTTTCATATAGTTTTACTTTGTCCGTTTTTAATTTTAGTAATTTAATTTTCCTCTCTCTTTTTACCATATAAACTAAAGATCCATTTCAATAGTCTTTTAAAATAGGTAGTCTTTAGCTTTATCATTTCTAAAGTTCTTTTTCATTTTCATCTATTTCTCTAATTTTAAACATTTCATCCTTTCGTGTGTGTGTGTGTGTGTGTGTGTATGTGTGTGTGAGGGAGAGAGAGAGAGAGGGAGAAAAGGAAAGAGAGAAGGAAAGAAAGAGAAAGAGAGACAGAAAGAGAGAAAGATTTTTGTGAGGTAGCTAAGTAGTGCAATAAATAGAGCACTGGGCCTGAAGTCAAGAGGACCTGAATTCAAATCTAGTCCTAAACATTTATTAGCTATGTGACCTTGAACAATTCACTTAGCCTCTGCCTGTCTCAGTTTCCTTAAGTGTAAAATAGGAATAATATTAGAACCTCTTCACAGGGTTGTATGAAAATCAGTTGAGATAACATTTCTAATGGTCTTAGCATGACTCACACATAGTAGGTGCCTAATAAATGCCTGTTCCTTTTTCCCTTTGTAAAGTTGCTGATTTTCAAGTTTTTCAATTGCATGCTCAGTTCATTAATTCCCTCCTCTTGTATTTTGTAAATATATATTTTCAGCAATATATTTTTTCTTCTGATGACTAACTTAGCTGCATCCCCAAAATTATAGCACATTTTCATTGTCATTCTCTTTTACAAAGATTAATTTTATATGACTTTTACTTTGACCAAGTGATTAGTCAGGATGTGATTAGTAAGTCTCCATTTAGGTCTGTGTCTTCTTTCTCATCACTGTGTCTTCTTCTTCTAGGTCATGTTTCTCATATTAATTACTTTTTTATCAATTTATGCTCTATAATGGATGTTAAGTAACTGTTCCCCAATGCATGGCCTATTTTTGTAAAGGTAGGTCATGCACTGAGAAATAGTTACTAAACATATGTGGAACTGAGAATTAATTTTTTTTCATTCCTAAGATTCCTTAAGTCTTTCAGTTCTACCTTAACCATGAGTTTGTTCAGTCTTATATTTTCCATTTTTTTATCTTTCTACTAGATTTATCCAGTTTGGAGCAAAGCATAAAAGTCTCCTACAATTTCTACTCATTTTTCTCCTACCAATTTAGATGATATTCTATGTGGTCTATCTGGATATTGTTTCATTGTCTATAGTATCTTTAAGCTCAGTATAGTTCCTCTAATGATGTCCCTCAATGTAGTGAATATGTTTGTTTTCTCTAACAGCATAATCATAATGTCTGTTGTTTTTTTTAAGTTCCCTGGTACAAAGTAAATTTTATTTCATTCTCTCATTTTATTCTCTATGTGCTTTTATTTTTTGTTTTTGTGTGCAGAAAGTTGATGAATTTTGTTTTCTTATCTTTCTGCCATTCTCTTTTGTTTTATTGTATTATTAAATCCATTTATATTTAAAAGTGTGATTTGGAGGGCCTGAATTTTCCACCATCTATTTATTGTGATATTTTTATCCACTTCTTCTTTTAAATCAGTGTTTCCCCTTACAATTCGTTTTGCTTATACCACTTTATCACTAGTATATTCACAAGATTCTCCTTTTCTTCCCCTTTCCCATTTTAATTTATTTGCCTTATCCCAAATTCCTTGAATCTGTTTACATTTTTTTATTTCTTACTTTCTACTCCTTCCCATCACCATCCCTCTTTTACCTCTTATCTTTACTCAAGAAGAAAGCATTCCTTTCCCCAAATTTCTCCGCTTAAGTGGTATTGTAGTTTTGCACTCTGTTTTGAAAAGTGTTCTTTTATTTTGGTATGTATCATACTTCATTCCCTTCTAGTTAATTCTAAGATAGGTTCTTCTATTCATGAGCTAAGTCCTTACTTATTCCTTTTTTTGTTCTTTATTTTTTCTTCTCTCATAATAAGCAGTACTTCTGGGGTACCATATTTGATCTCCTGCCTTTATCTAATTTGTTATATTGTGTTTTTTAGATTTTTCCCTATTCTCCAATCCCCTTGTGTATTAACTAATTTTGTTTTTCATTTTGTTTTTAGTGAGGCATTTCTTCAGTCATGTCTCACTCTTAGAAATATCAGTTCATGAGTGTTAGGGTCCCAGACCTTTTCTCTAGAAGTGTCACAGAACTTATCCTATTATCAAGTCCAAAAGGAGGAGGAGAGGAATATTTAGGTTGGGATGGTGGTAAAAGGGAATGGAAGGGAATGGTAGGGGAAAGTATCTCACATACTTGGGGTATAAGTAGACATTGGAGTAGAGAGGATTGGTTGACACTTCAATCTCAGTCTCATCTGAACTCTCAAAAGAAGCATATATAGTGTGCATACTATTAAAAAAAACAACTGCTCTGATAAACAGGTCATTGGAGAGTTAATTTAGAATATTATATTTCAATAAGTTTTTTAACTGTGCAAGTCTATTAAAACTGGTAAGTGAAGTGAAAATTTAAATAATCTACTAGTCTTCTTCTGAAAGAGTTTCCAAATTGAAAAATCCCAGGAAACTCATAGACAAAACCCAGAGCTTTAATGATAAAGAAAAAAATAATAATTAAAGTGGGAAGGAAAAAAAAGAGTTTAAATATCAGTTAATCATAATTAAGATCACACAAGACTGGTGCATGTGGTGTACAGGAGGGGAAAAAAATATCTCAGAGCACCATTTCCCAAAAGACCAAAGAAAAAAATGCAGTCAAGAATTACCTACCATGCAAAACTCATTATAATCCTACAGGGCAAAAAAAAAATGGATCTTTTATAGAATAGAGAACTTTGACGCATTAATGATGAAAAGACCAGACCTGAGTAGAATCTTTGAAATACAAACAAAGGAGACAAAAGAAACCTAGAAAGGCAAATGCACATGAGACACTAAAAGGGACTATAGGATGGTAAAGTGTTTGCATTCAAAAAGGGGAAGACACAAGTGCCCCATCAAAATGCCATCTTCTAGAGTCACAGAGGGAGTAAAAGAAGACAAGACAGGACCTGGGCATGGCTTTGTTTTGTATCATAAGTTTTAAGGGAGGAAAAATGGAATACACTAGAGACAAAATCATGAAGAAGCAGGATTAACTACCTTGCAAAACTGAGGTGCACATGAAGAGTATAAAATGCTTCTGGGATGGAAGGACATCTCATGACACAGTCATCTTAATCTGGAAAAGAAGGGTTGAACACATTAATGCAAAGTGTTCAATATAGAAATATATTAAAATTCCATGTATTTTATCATGTTCTTTTTATTTATAAAGAGGGAAATAATAATATGATAAAATAGGAGAATGGAAAATACACAGTTGTTTACATGTCAACAGAAGAGTAGAAACATGAGTCTTCTTAGAACTCTGATGTCATCAAGAGTTATAGAGAAAGCTGATTAAGTTAAGCAGAGGACCTGGGTGAGGGGAGGTTTTCTCTGTTTTAATGGTCTTAGGAAATAAATGAAATGAGAAGAGGAGGAAAGGGAACTCACTGTCTCATAATAATGGTCCATAAGATGAAGAGTAAACAGGATGGAGGAAGGAGAGAACTGGATGGGCAATGCAGGAACCTCATTTTGATCTGAACAAGATAATGGAAAGTTAAACAAACACATACATATAATGTAGGAATACAAACAGGAACTAAGTGGGGACAATTAAAGAGAATAGGAAGGGTAATTAGGTAAGAGAGTAGTCAAAAACAAAACAAACTCTAAAGTTGGAGGGGAAAATGAGAAAAAGGAATTCTAAGTGGAGGTGGGACCAAGATCACAGGGTGATAAGAAGCAATATGATGAGCATCTTTCCAAAAACTCCTCCAAACAGATCTTTCAAATGCACCAGACTGAATCCTAATGGAGAAATTCAGAAGAAAAAAAGGCACAGTAAGTTGTTTCTCTAGCCCAGCTCAGAATAGGGAGATAGAGAAGTATGCAGATACTGGGGATAGGACAGGACAGGCCTAGCATGGAGCAAGATTGCAAGAAGAGATTCCAGACTCATTCTGGGGTACTCTGAACCCAAGGTACTACAACAATAACAACTATTAATTGGCAACTTGGTCATCAATTACCCAGTTATGGGTCACAAATCCAAGGCAGAGTCAGAAGGGGACCTGAGCATTTCAGTAATATTCTGGAGTAGGGAGGTTCTGGGTGATGGACTAAGAAAGGAAGCAATTCAAAAGCCAGCAACTGTAATGTGACTCAGAACCCAAGCTCAGAGGAGGGTCTCATTGTTAGCTCTAGCTAACAGCCTAGAGCAGGAATCATCCACCAAAGGAGAACCTACATTTCTGTCACTCTAAACCAATAGAGCTTTCCATTTGGCTGATATGGGCAACAGTACCTATTCTTCCAGAAACCCAAACTCAGGTCACAAGCTTGCAGACTTCACATCAGAAGGGAGAAGTGAGCAAGCAGACTTTGCCCTGGATCAGATCAGTATGGTAGTACTAAAAGGTGGTAGATCTCCAAATTGTCCCTAAGACACTGGAATAACACAAAATTCAATACCCCCCAAAAGCAGCAACAGGATCAGCCCAGACCTTCCCTCTAGAAGCGCCACAGAACTTAGCCTACTACCAAGTCCAAAAAAGAAGAAGAATACTTGGGGAGGGGTGGTGGTAGAAGGAAATGGTAAGGGAAATTCTCATAATCAGGATAGACATTGGAGTAGAGAGGTGTGGTTGACACTTGAACATCAGTCTCATCTGAACTCTCAAAAGAAGGAAGGATATATACACATACATATACAGAGAGAGAGAGAGAGAGAGTAAATAAGTACATTTCACTCATTAAGGAAAGGGGAGGAAAAGTGGGGAAGGGGAGAGAGAGGAATTAGAGGGAAATTAGATTATGGGATGAATTAGTCCTAAGCAAAACTAAGAAAGTACAAAAAAAATATAGTTCTTTTTGAGGGGGCAAATGGGATTCTAAGATGGGAACCTATAAATCAGGCAATGGATGAATAAATTATGGCATATAACTCTAATGGAATACTATTTTGCTGAAGTCTTATCAACATGTTGACCAAACAGGATTCCAGACAACTAATAAGGAAATAAGCTACCCACCTTCATCTCCTTAAGAGGTAATTCAGAAGAAAAAAAAGGTAAATCTATGATCAGGGATTGGTCAAGGGAAGAAGCAGGACAACAGAATGGAAAGAGATTGCTTTAAGTATAGAACAAGCTCCTTTGACCACTTTCTTTTTTATAAAATGGACAGAGACAAGAGAGACAAAAATTCAAGAGGGTAAGACAGAGGCACATACACAAATTAACAATCATAACAGTGAATGTGAATGGGACAAATTCATCCATAAAATGAAAGAGGATAGGAGAATTCACTGGGAAGCAAGAATCCCACAATATATTGCTCTCAAGAAATGCACTTAAAATATAAAGACCCAAATGGAGTTAAAAGCAAGAGACTAGAACACAATCTGTTGTGCTTTAAGTGAATTCAAGGGGTCAAAAAGGAGTTGACATATTTCTCAGTAATGTAACTTACCTTTAAAAAAAATTCTCTGCTGAAAGAGACAGAGAGACTGAGGAAGAGGGAAATACAAAAAAAAAGATGTGCTGTTGTAAATTTATCAACCAAAAGCATTTTTAGTGAATTTACAAGGTTTAAGAAAAAAGAAAAATTCCATATTCACAATCAGACTTACATAGACCAGGTAAAGTTCAAGGTTTTGATTCCCCAAACAGAATGATAGTCACTTAAGATATGTGTCTTTGTGAACCATTTTCCTGTTTTTAAAATTATTTTGTAGAGGGGAAGGCAAAGCAATTGGGGTTAAGTGAATTGCCTATGTCAAGTGTGTGAACCTAGATTTTAACTCAGGTCCTTCTGACTCCAGGGCCAATACTCTATTCACTGCACCACCTAGCTGCCCCGAGAATAATTTTCTTAAACTATCTGATCCAGTTAAGTGTGGTGATAGATAATAACTTTAATTACCTTAAGGTGGTCCTTCCAAACATTTTTTTTCTCTCAGAAAATTGTTTGGCCTTCAATAAGAATGGTGCAAAAGGATTTCACTGCCGGATATTACTTGGATGTTAAATGATGGTTGAAAAACTGCTAATGTTACTCAATCAGAGGTGACCAAGGACTTCAGACTAAATTATGTATTGTCCTAATAATATTTCATGTGTAGCCTAAAGAGAAAGGTGTGTGGAGAAGGAAGTCATTAGTCTGTGTCTACACTATTATGTTGGCCTGAGACATCTATTACCCACAATTTGTATCCTTATCTCCTTTATATCTTTATATCACATGTTTCCCACTCATAGTCAGTTTAAGTCAATTAAAAATCCTGGTTTTTCTTCCTCAAAAACATTAAGAAATATATCAACTCATCCCCACCCCTTCCACTCAGTCAGTAAGACAACAAGTATTTATTAATGCTTACTTTGTGAAGGCATTGTGTTAAGTGCTGATAATCCAAACACAAGACAAAAGGAAGTCTGTACCTTCCCTTGAGGAGATTAAATTCTAATAAAGAAGAAAACACATAAAAGGAAGTAAAAAAGCAGATGAAGAGAGGGATAGGATGGAGGAAGAGTGATGAAGAAATCCAGAGGAATGCCATCTGGTGGGAATTGATAGCATAGCTGGCCAGAGCTCCCTTGTAAGTAAAGATTTTGGGAGGAGCCCTCCATCTTCAGTTCTGAGGCAGGAATCCTAGAGACAGATGGTTCAGAGGAGGCTTAAGTTCCAGTGTCGATGCAATTTTCCAGGATGAAGAAAATTCTGGGGCCTGATGGAGAACTCCAGAGGGACACCACTAAGTGGTAAATGATGAGTTATTAGGCCTGGACCCCACTCTCTTTTTGAACAATATTTAAATAATCAACAAAACTAAGTCCAAGAATTTATATTTATTTCTATTTTATTTTATCTTAATAGATTTATTCCATTATCCCTGCCTATCAAGAATTTTCAGGATCTTAATCCAATACATTAGAATAGGGGTGATTTGTAGGGCTGGATTATGATGCTTTGCCTATAAAGATTCTGTTTGTTCATATAGGTCTGTCTAGAGGTGGTTCACAGTGAGAAGAGAATAGACATCTCTAGTGTCTCCCATCTTTATCCAAGAGAGACTTTGATTACTGCTAGGAAAGGAAACTAGCAGTTGAGGCCAGAGGCTGACAACTCTGCTGTACTCCGAGGAGGGGGTACTACACAAGGTATCTTTCTATGCTCCCTCAAATATTATTAGTCTAGAAAAATAATTTTTAGGCTCCAGCTACACACCTGATTGTTATATCCAAATGGGAAAGGAAGGACCTAAACTACATATCCAAGCCTTTACTCTCTTCTCAACAAATGCCAGTCTTACATTGAACTCATGTAGCAAATAGTAAGTAAACCCACTTATTCAAGTTGATTCCAAAATAGAAATCAGAGAAAATATACATATGAGAATATCTATCAAACAACACACATAATTCAAGAGTGAATGAACTCTCCAATTGAGAGTGAGAAAACTTAGCCCAGCTGAGAGATAGAGAGAAACAGAGGCAGAGAAATGGAGAAGAGAAAGGAAGGAAGAAAGCAGTGAAGGAGAGAGAGAGAGAGACTGAGATTCAATCTCAAATCTCATTCAAAGGGAAATTCCCCAAAGTCTCTAGTATGTAGTAAGCTAGAAACAGGGACATAATCAAAATGCTGGCCTCTTCTCAGAGTCTCCCTTCAGGTATCTAAAAAGAAACTGGAATGTTGTGATAATTATAAACTTTATATTGTTTGATTATAGTTTAGCATCACTTGCCAATAAGACTCCAATTTGGAATATCTTGGGCTAAGTACTCTTAAAACCCAGAGAAAGTAGATAAGACTTGAAGCTTTTTGATTAGATGAATTCTTGTTATACAAGTCAGGAGTCTTGAATCACTCTCCTTCTGCTGCCTTAGTTAACAAGAGATGCTCTCACCAGTTTGTGGTCCTGATAAAGAAATTCTCCCTACCGGTATTTTACCTGCTCCTGATATTACTAAGAAACCTTGAGAACTTTTCTATCACTTCTGAGACTGATGCTCCCTACTACATCTGTGACCACTTCTCAACCAGTGACCAGTTCTCAACTAAGCCCCTCCTCAGGGTATATAATCTTTCCACCTGAACCCTAAATTTGAGCCTCTTTCCTCCCCAGCACATCTCCCTCACCCTCAGGCTGGGAGCTTTTTGCACATGGAGACAAACCCCTGTCTATGTTGCCATACAGTATGTATGTATGTATATGCTTTGTTTGCCTATTCACTGGCATGTATTTATGTGTCACATAAATACATTTTGTCATTGCATCATTTCCGAGAATCAATTTTCTAGAGATCCTGAACCCAGGTTTTGCTTTAACCCAAGCCTTGAGAAATCAAATAAAACAAACATCACCTTTTGTCTCTCAAAGCCAGAAGACCCTTTTGTTTCTTCTCTCCAACTCCCAATAACTCAACCTCTCAATTAAAAGTCATCAATATCCATCAATGAGGATAATCCCATGCAACTAGCCCCTTAAGCCAGATGTTACAGTTGCTATCACTCCTGACTTTTGGTCATAAAAAAAAATTTATAAACTTGCTTTCTCTCCATACAAGTAATTGGTTTAAAAAATTAATAAGATAGGAATAAGAAGAAAATACTGTGGCATGATAAGACTACCCTCCATGTTAATGTTGATTCATTAATCAACATTCTTTGCATATGAGCATTCAACTAACTATAAATATATTTCTTTTTTTTCATTTTTCAAATGTTTTCACTTCTGATTTACATCATTCATTACCGCCAGATTTTGAGTTGCAAATTTTCTCCCCATTTTTCCCCTACCCACCACCCCAAAATAACAACCCCACAGGATATCCCCTCCTCCAATCTGCTTTCTTCCATATCTTCTCCCATACCCCCTTTGACTTTTCCAGTACGGCATGGTGGATCTCTATGTCCTAGTGCCTGTATATCTTATTTGCCAATTACATGTAAAATAGTATTAATAATAGTATACACACACACACAGAGATAATTTGAAACATTTGATTTTAAGATTTTGAATTTCAGATTCTTTCCTTACCTCCCTCATCACCCACCCTTACTAGGAAGATAAGCAGTTCAGTATAGGATGTACATATGTAGCTAATGCAAACTTTAACATAGTAGATATATTATAAAAGACTGACTATATTTCCCTCCCTCCTATCCCACCTCCCATTTATTCTATTCTCTACTTTGATCCCGTCCCTTTTCAAAAGTGGGTGCTTCCAACTTCCCTCCTTTCCATCATCCCCCCCTCATCCCCTTCCCCGCTACTCTCCTGTAGGGTGAGATACCCTATTTAGTGTATATTTCATTCCCTCCCTGAGCCAAATTCAATGAAAATAAGGCTGACCCATTCCCTTTTGCCTTCCTATTCTTCTCCTCCATTGTAACCATTTTCCCTTGCCTCTTCTAAAT
Organism: Petaurus breviceps papuanus; assembly: GCF_028583685.1. NCBI lineage: Eukaryota > Metazoa > Chordata > Mammalia > Diprotodontia > Petauridae > Petaurus > Petaurus breviceps. The sequence goes on along the minus strand of NW_027185655.1, from coordinate 10,662,468 downwards.
GACATAGTTTACCCCCATTCTGTCTCTCTCCAACTCCTCTCATTATAATCCTCTCTCTCCTCTTAATTTCAACTTTTAAGTATCATCCCTTCCTACTAAACTGGACATGTGCCCTCTATGTATACCTATAAACATATATACACACATTCACACTTAGTAAATGCTGTATTTTGAATGATGTCATGTTTTAATCTTCTCTGTTCTTGGTTGGTCACTGAATAAAATAGAGAGCACCTATGCTGGTATTTTGAACCTGGGAAGTTGCCTTCTTTTGGCATTATATTACATTATGGCGTAGTCGGCATGTCAGCCCTTTCGGCCTCCACATCTCCGAGCTCCTGCTCCTCAGAGGTCACATGCACCCCCTCCGACATCTTGTGACTGCCACAGTGTCTCTCACACTTGTGGCTCTATCAGTGAATAGAGCTCTTGCTCTCAAATAAGGAGAGATTTAGGTTCTGTTTCTGTCCTCCTATTTGAAAAGAACTTCAAAAAAAATACTAGAAAGCAATTTGGGAAAATGTGTTTTATACCAACAACTTATGCTATGAGCTTAAAAAGGATTTGAGATCTGAATATAATAAGGTCACCTGATTAAAAAATATAGAAGAGAATAGTATGAAAGACAAAGCTATTTCACAGCTGTGGGTACGGTTTGAATTTTTGTTATATTGGCTCTATTTCACTGAGGCTGGAGGAACTGCAGCAACCACCCATCAACATGATCCCAATGCTGATTGCAAAAGAAGTTAGAGGGGGCATCTAGGTGGCACAGTGAATAGAGCACCACCCCTGGAGTAAGGAGAACTTGAGTACAAATGTGGCCTCAGACACTGGACACACTTACCAGTTGTGTGACCTTGGGCAAGTCACTTAGCCCCAATTGCCTTGCCCCCAAAAAAGAAAATAAATTTTAACTAGATTCTCTTGTTCTGTCCTGGATCAGTTCTCCCAACCTACTTCCAGGGATTTGTTATATTAGTGTTATATTTATTGTGGATCCTTAATTGGCTTTAGTCCTACTGTATCTTAGAACTTCCAAACTCAAGCAACCCATTAGTCTTTGTCTTGCTGGAAGCATTAACTACACAAATATGTACCCCACCCCTAGAAAGGGCTTAAAATGTTTACCTAAAGAAAACAAAGAAATCACAAAACATAAAATATATGATTTCAATTAAAGGGAACTGAAAAGCTCTTGCAAAAACAAAATCAAGGCAGCTAGGGGTAGAAGATAAGCTTCCAGCTCCAAGGTAAAGGGGAAGCATTCCATCAAGCATCTGTGATACCCAATAGGGAATTAAGAGAAATATATGAGGGGCGACCAGGTAGCACAGCAAGAGCACCAGCCCCAGTGTTGGGATGACCTGCAGATCAAATCCAGGCTCAGACACTTAGCACCCACCCAGAAACACCTGGCTGTGTAACCTTGAGCAAGTTACTTAACCCCAATTGCTTAGGGGAGGCCAGGTGGCTCAGAGAGTAAGAGCACCGGCCATAGGGTCAGGATGACCTGGGGATCGAATCTGGGCTCAGATGCTTAGCACCACACCCAGAAATAACTGGCCATGTAACCTTGAGCAAGTTACTTAACCCCAATTGCTTTAAAAAAAAAGAGAGAGAGAAATATATGAGACAAGTCACTTAGTCATCAAAGGATGTGATCAAATAGTTTGAAAAAGAATAAGTACAAGCTATTAACAACCATATGATAGATGTCTCCAAATCATTAATAATAAAGGAATTGAAACTCAAAAAAATCTCAACTTTCTCCTTACACCTGGAAAACTGGAAAAAAGGACAAAAGATAGAAATTGTCAATATTAGAGAGGTTGAAAGAAGACAGACACAATAATATTTTGAATTCCAAATATTGTGGAGAACAATTTGAAAGAATATTTTAAAAAGTGATTAAAATGTCCACCCCCTTTGGCCCAGACATCCCATTGCTAGACATACATCTCCAAGTTCGTCAAAATCAGAAAGAAATGCCCCAAACACATCAAAAGCTACATTTTCATGATGGCAAATTACTGGAATGAAGAATTACCCCAACAACTGAAGAATGTTTAAATCAACTGTGGTACATAAATATTTCCATGCCATAAGAAATAAGAACTAAAAAGATTTCAGAGAATCATGGGAAGACTTTTATGGATTGATTCAGAGACAAGTAACCAGAAATGGGCGGAGGGAGAACAATACACAAAGGCTACAGCTATATGAATAGAAACAACAAAAATTAAATTAATTTTTAAAAAAGCATACACAACTGAACATCATAATTATAATGTCCAGTCATGGCCCTAGAGAAGATGTGATAAAATATATCTCCTTTCCCTTTTTGTAGAAATTGTGGGGATATGAGTGTGGAATGTGTTATGTGCTATAAGACATAGACAATGGGTTGGTTACTCTGTTTAACTTTATTTTAATCCTTATTACAGAGAATGAGTAGAGAGGGAATAGTTACATTAGAAATAATAATAACAGTAGCCAGTGTTTATATAGGACTTTAAGGTTTTCAAACTGCTTTCTAAACATTATATTATATTATCCTAGGAGACAGTTAATATTATTATCCTCACTTCATGGATGAGGAAACTGAGGCAGACAGAAGTTAATTGACTTTATCAGGGTCATACAACTAGTAAGAATCTGAGGCAGGTTGGATCTCAGGTCATCCCAATGCCAGATCACTCAGGTCCTATCCATTATACTACCTAGTTTCCCATTAGAAAATGAATGAGCTGCTAAAAAAAAAAGAAAGAAAAGACACACACCTATATATATATACATATATTCATAAAAATAAGATAAAATGTTAATAATGAAATATTATATATTTATTATATATATTTTATATATATTTAATATTATATATTTATTGTATCATATTTATTATATAAATATTATAATACAAAATAATTTTATAGAACTTATGTTTTATAGAATCTATCTTATTTTTAAGAAATAAAAATAACATTTGTTTTTTTTTCCCAGTCTTCTAGTGATTTCCTTTTTCTTCCTAATACCTCAGATTATTGACATCAGTTCAGGGATCATAACTGCAAGTTTTTTTCAGAATTACTGAAGTTCAAATCTTTCCCTTCTGGGAAGGAATACAGTGAGAAACATTTTCTAACAACAATCTCTCAACAATGGGAAGAATACTGAACTGGGAGCGGAAAGACTGGAGATCTACTACTGACTCTCTCATTAACTTGAGCTACATCATCTTGAATGAATCATTTCCTTCCCAAGACCTCAGTTTCCCCATTTGTACAGTGGAAGAACTGAAGTAGATTTCTATGGTTCTTCCAACTCTAACTTTCTAATTCTTCTTAACTCACTCATTTCTAAATTCCTTGCAAACTAACTTCTACCCCATGAATCAGTTGAAACAGCCTCTTGGTGGAGTGGTTAGTGGGTCACTTGGCAACCTCTAAAAGAGCTATTTCAGCATAATTTGAGGTGTGAAGAAGCTGAACAATTGGAAATATCCAGAGTAGACAATTTTTCAAGAAGTCAATGCATTCAACTGTTTAGACAGTATCCACTTCATTGATAGCTGTGCTTTATTTTCCAATATCTAAACTATGGGAAGCTAAGTGACACTGGATAAAGTACTGGGCCTGGAATCTGAAAGGTCTGAGTTCAAAACCAGCCTCAGACACTTAGTAGCTGTGTGACCCTGAACAAGTCACTTAAACTCTGTTTTTCTTAGTTTTCTCAATTATAAAATCAGGCTAAAAATAACACCTGCCTTCCAGGGTTGTGAGGATCAAATGATATATTTGTAAAGTGTTTAGCATAGTGGAACTCATTATTTTCCCCCATGTTCTCACAAACTCCTTCAAACTCCTACTTTCTCTATTACTATAAAGGGCAATGTCATCCTCAGGCTTGAAACCTAGGAATGATCCTGGACTCCTTACTATCTCAAACCCCATTCCCCTTATACAATCTGTTGCCGGGCTTGTCGATTTCACCTCAGCAATATCTCTCTAATATTCCCCCTTCCCTTCTCTGACACTGCCACCAATCTAGTATAGACCCTCATCACTTCATATTTGGACTACTGTAGAAGTTGCAATAGTTGGTAGGTCCGCCTGCCTCAAATCTACTCACTCCAGTCCATCCTCCATTCAGCCACCAAGGTAATTTTCCTAAATCACAGGTCCCTCTCCTATTCAATAAACTCCAGAGGCTCCCTATTGCCTCCAGGATCAAATATAAAATGCTGTTTGGCATTCAAAGCTCTTCCTAATCTTACTCCCTTTTACCTTTCCAGTACTCTTACACATATTTCCCCAATACATACTCTTCAATTCACTCATCCTGTTCCATAAACAAGACACTCTATCTCTTGGTTCTGGGTACTTTCTCTGGGTACCCCTCAAGTCTGGAATGGTCACCCTCCTCAACTATACCTAATTATCTGAATTCCTTTAAGTCTCACTTAAAATTCCATCTTTTACTGGTAGCCTTTCGGAACCCCTTTTAATTCCAGTGCCTTCTCTGTTATTATTTCCTATTTATTATCTATATAGCTTGCTTTGTATAAATTTGTTTTCATGTTGTCTTTCCCATTAGATTATAAGCTCTTTGTAAATCAGAGATATGTAATTGGGGGAAAAATTCAATATCATTTTTAAAAAATTCTATCAAAAAGAACAAGCATTCATTAAACACCTACAATGTTCCAGACTCAGTGCTAGGTGCTAGGAATACGAAGTCAAAAATGAATACTGTCTTTGCCTTCAAAGAACTCGAACTATATTGTAAGAAAACAACACCTAAAGAGATACACAGATACAAATTAAACTCAAATTAATTCAGGGAAGTAATCAATTATCAGGAGAATTAACAAAGGTCTCATGTAGGAAGTGATATGACCTAGGAAGTGATATGATCAGACCAGAGCTTTAGGAATATTATGGCAGCTAAGTGGAGAAGAGTTACAGTACAGACTTGAGTCTGAGAGCTAATTAATGGGCTATTGTAATAATCCAGACACAATCAGTTAAGAGACTAAAATAGGGTATGATCACAGATGGATGATTCTATGAGAGTTGATGATATCACCAAAGGGGCAGTGGATTAGAGAAAAAAGGGTCTAGCGTCAAGGTTTAGGCACCTGTTATATTGAAGCCAGTTGAATCCTCCTCCTTAGAGCAAATGGTTAGATTTTCAGTGTATTTACACCTTGGAAATCAGCAAATGCTACAAATCAGGGCTTGATTTATTGTTTTGTTGAATGTCTAAACTTAAGAAAGTTGTGGAGAAAAATGGTAATTACACACATTAAACATTAAAATGTAAGTATTTTAATTTTTTTCTCCCAGAGAGCTGCCCATTATACATTTACCAGCACACCTCTGGGGGATACCCACAGTTAAGAGGTGCTTTATATTGATGGTCTAACAAACAGATAAAAAACAATCAGTCAGGCAGATAGGAATAGGGCCAAGGAGGAAGGACTTATTAAGTACCTTCTATGGACCAGACACTACATAAAATGTTTTACAAATCATCTTCATCATCTTCTTCATCCTTCATCCTCAAAGAGGACCAATGATATCAGGAGGGGAATGTCTTGACTTGCAGGTGAACTGGATTTAAATGAGTCAGAGCTGGAAAAAGTCATCAGCCCCACTCTCCTCCAGAGTCATGGCAGTCTAGTGGCAAGACATAGGTCCATAGATAAAGACCGCTGACTATGACCCCAGATGCAATGGGAGACCATGACCTTTAAGCCCAGGTCTAAGTTTGCTTGAGGCAATATCCATTCAATAATTAAAGGCTAGGCAAGAACTAAGACAACAGATGGCCTGATTTGCCTTCAAGGAAGAATCCATCTGGGAAGGATAGACCCTCAAAGTTTCTAAGGCAGAAGAGAAAAAGTTGCTATTTCTATTCATTCTGAGCCATCAAAACTCAAATAATGAGTGAGGATACAAATATTATCTCATTTGATCCTTATAACCACCCTGATGCTATGCACTATTATAATCTCTATTTTACAATTGAAGAAATTGGGGCAGGCAGAGGTTAAATGATTTGCCCACAGTCACACTAGTTAAACGTCAGAGGCCAAATTTGAACTCAACTCTTCCTGTTTCCAGACCCAGTGCTTACCCACTGCACCACCTAGCTGCCAAGCTGCATTGTGAAAACCCAGAGCAGGCTTAGATTCCATCTAGCTGAGATTCAATCCAGCTCAAATTCAATCTCGCCCGCTGGCATCAGCGTCACAAATGCACGGATTCCTCAAAAATCTATCCAATATGTCAGATCTTTAATAAACTTTGTTTTTCTTTGGCTGAAAAAAAAAACAGAGCAGAAAGACTATATAGAAAGAGGGATTGTTTAAGGTGTAAAATGCTGTGAAAAAGTCAAAGACAGATGAGTATTACGAATAGGCCATAGAATTGGTAATTCAGAAATCATTTGAGTAGTTTCAGGAGAAAGATGAGATCAGAAACTATATTGTGAGAACTGAGAAATAGATAAGCACAAGGAAAATAATGGAAATGAGTGCAATAGAGTATTCTAGATCTAGAATTGGATGGGACCTCAGAATCCACCTAATTGAGCCCCTTCATTTTCACAAATGAGAATGTTTAGGCCCAAGGAAATTAAATGATTTGCCCAAGGTCATAAAAATAATGAGGATCAGAGATGAGATTTGAGCCCATATCCTCTCCAGAATAAGAGCCCTTTCCACTGTATCTGTTTTGGATCTGTGTAGGGAAAAAGGAATGAATCAGTAAATATCAAGAGATTAAGGATTAAAAAGAGAGGAGATAATCGTGGGGACAATCTGATGAAGGAGATGTGTGGGTCCAAGATGATCAAAGGTACCACCAGAGGAAAGGCCTAATCTTCATCAGACACTGGGGAAAAGGGAAAATGGAGTATGATGTCAAGGGGACTTGAGAGATAGGGAAGGAGAGAAGAGGGTGCTTACAGCATGATGCAAAGTCTTCAACAAAAAGGATGGAGAAAGAATGGTTTGGAAACCAAAAACGCCCAAACTTTTAAAACATTTTGTTGAAGTTATATAAATGGTAATCATTTATTATCCAGAAGAAGATTTGTGTAACTTGATATCAATTTGAAACACTTTCCACTATTATAAAAAAAATTTAAGAATAATTTATGGGAAGGGTGATGTATTACAGCTTACTGTTTCGATGGTAACTTTGTAGTATCCAAAATAAAGCTGTATACTTTATCTAATTTTAGATGAAGGGAAGGAAGCAAGCATATCAAAGGAAACAAAAAAAATAAGCATCAGTGTACATACAGATAAAAACAAAATTTAATACTAAGAGTTTTCTAAATGCATTTCCCAGAAAATACAATCCAAGTACTTAATATGTACAATAGCCTAGAGGGGCTGAAGTATGTGCTACACTCTGGCTTCTAAATACTAGTTATTAGAAAAATAAACACAACTTTAAAAGGCTTTTCAGGAAACACAAGGAAATTATTCCAATGTCATCAAACATGTTTTGACATATAAGGAGCCATCCAGTTTCTACTTTAATGGAAATGTTGGGTTTTTTTTTATTTCAGCAGCTATTATCATACTGAACATTATGAGGTCAAAAAGGGGGTAGATGAAGAAAACCTTACTTTTGTACATGCAGCAATTGTTTGATTTCCTATTTATCTTGAATAATATGAAATTCTGCAATGACCCTTTCATGTCTGAGAACTGACTTATTAAATAAATGACTCTGGAGCCAGGCAGCCACGAGCCCTGTCATGTAGCTCCTTGTATGCACTCACAATGCAAATTCAGCTCGATGGATGAAACTGCCATAGTAGGTCCTCACAGAGATCTTTGTTAGCCTCATTTCACTGCTGTCAGATATGATCTCTGTTACTCAGCACTGGCCAGGAAAAATTTCTAGGGTAACTATATAGAAAACATGAACAATTACTTTTTAAAAGGGCACATATCTTTTATTAAAAAAAAAAAAGAATAAACCAAAAGTGACAAATTCTCTTTGTATTACAGGGAATTAAAACTATACATATATTTAGATTCCGGTTTAACTATACATACATTCAGATGCAAAATCATTTTCTATGATGAGAACATAAAGGTACCAAACACCAACATTAATAACTTTTAATTCGCCATTTCCCCTTCCAAACAATAAGATCACTGGTTCATCTTGCTGAGTTTTCAACCCCCAGTTCACTATGGTTTCACAGAGTCCACTGAGACGTCTATTGTCTTGCATTCTTCTTATGTTCCCCACCTGTCATAGTGCATTGGCCACTCCTGACCCTCTGTAGACCTCTTCAGGAGGTAGGTGAGAAACTGGATGTTATTCTTTCTATTGGGTACTGAGTAAATGTAAGCTTCTGTCTTCACCCTGTTGGACCAACAGTTCAAGGTGTCGATTGCCATGGACATGCCCCAGTATTTCAGGTTACCCCATCATTAGTCAGCACTGTGTAGATGCAAATAAATAATAACTGCCAATAAGAATCCAACCAGGGATTCAGGGTAAACCTAACCCTAAAAAGATCTGTAATATAAAACTCAAATTCTAGATGATCATTTTGGTCTTAAAAATGAGTGAAATGAAATGAAATAATTAATGATTTATTGAGTACTATGAATTAAGAGGTGGGCATGCAAAGAGAAAAGACAGTCCCTGCTCTCAATGAGCTCACATTCTAATGGGAGAGATAATACATATGGAAGGTTCAACTAACAGTTAGATGGGAAAATCCCAAGATCTTCAGGGTGCAGCAGCAAGGCTGCTTCCTCTTTAAATTCCATTTTCATCGACAAAGTCATACCAGTTTCTTATGTTGTTCCATTCGATGGTGCCAAGGACTTTGGTAGCAAGAACATTTTCTTCTGGGTCTTCAAGAACTGTAGCTGTAGCACCTATAGGAGCAGTTGCCGAGCTATATCTCCACAAGAGCTGCTTCACAGGATAATGGCTGAGGGCACTGGGAGGTAAACAATGCTGCTCTCAAGGCTCCTAGGTTCAGGATCTTAGGCTTTCTCTATTCAGGTCTGAGGGAGAATGGTAGCCAATGGGGTGGTGGTAAATGATGACCTGACTTGACTGGCACATACTGCCTCCTGTCTCTCTCATAGGGAGCCCCACTGCTTTGGCTCAACTGGCTTCCTCCCCTGTGTGCAGTAGTAGGCACTTAGTAAAGATGTCTGATCAACAGACTGTATAAATCTTCACTCATTGATATAGACATTTGAAAGTAGGGAAAAACTAGCCAAAAGGGAAATCTAAAGCCATGGTCGTGTGTGTGTGTGTGTGTGTGTTCGTGTGTGTTTGCTGCTAAAGATATATACAATAAAGGAAAGAATATGGACTAGAAGAGTAAAGAACAATTGTTTCCCTTAGCTTTTGTGTTTACTTGGATTAATTTACACACCAAGCCTAAGAGGATCTTGGGAGTTATAAGGATTTTGTGTCTCAGCTGACACACACGTCTCCTGGATTTTTTCTTTTTTGGTTTGTTTTTTATTTTTGTTGGTGGTGGTTTGGTATGTTTGTTTTTTTCTTTTTGAGAGGAGAAGGCAAGGCAGTTGGGGTTAAGTGACTTGCCCAAGGTCACACAGCTAGCGTCATATGTTTAAGAATGGATTAGAACTCAGGTCCTCCTGACTCCAGGACAAGTGCTCTATTTGCTGCACCACCCAGCTGCCTTTTTGTTTTGAATTTTAGTAGAACCCTCTAAAATGGATTTAGGGAAGACAAAATGTCCACAAAGGATGAAATGAGTTTCAAGAGATTCTTGTTTTTTTCATAATTTTTAAAATTTTGTTTTTTCAATTAGCAAGTAATTGTTTTTCCTTCCTGCAATTTCTACCCCATTAGATAAAGACACAAAACCCTTACAAAATACATACAGTCTTCTTGGAGCTGAGAGACACACAAAGAGTAAAGGTAAGAGGCTGGAGCCATATCTGTTACGTTTCAGCTGAAGTAAAAAAAAAGCAGGGGAAGAAATCCTGATCTCAAAGTAAAAACAAAAATATACCTAATTAAAATAGATACAGAAGGAAACTACAACTTGCTAAGAGTTATCATAGACAACAAATATCAACACTAAACAGAGATGCACCAAGTGGTACAGTATCCAGATTCTTAAAGGAGACAGTAAGTGAGTTACAGGAAGAAATAGACAGCAAAACTATACTAGTGAGGAACCTCATCTATCCCCTGTCAGAACTTGATGAATCCAATTTTAAAAAATCAAGAAAGAAACAAAAGAGATAAGTAGAATGTTAGTAAAGTTAGATGTGACAAACCCTTGGCATGATTTAGACATAAAGTGCGACACTTTTTAGAAATTAGAAGACCAGGGAATAGTATACCTGTCAGATCTAAGGGGAGGGGAAGAATGCATGACCAAACAAGAGAGAGAGAACATTAAAAATGCAAAATAGCTCATTTTAATTACATTGAAAGGCTTTTGTACAAACAAAACCAATACAACCAAGATTAGAAGGAAAATAGAAAACTGACCAACAATCTTTATAGCAAATGTCTCAGATAAAGGCCTCATTTCTCAAATGTATAGAGAACTGAGTGAAATTTATAAGAATACAAGTCATTTCCCAATTGATAAATGGTCAAAGGATGTGAACTAGCAGTTTTTAGCTGAAGAAATCAAATATATCTATAGAAATATGGAGAACTGCTCCAAATCATTTTTGTCTGCAAAAATACAGATTAAAACAATTCTGAGGTACCACCTCACATCTATCAGATTAGCTAATATGATAAAAAAAGGAAAATGAAAAATGTTGCAGAGAATGTGTAAAAATTGGGACATTAATGCATTATTAGTGAAGTTGTGAACTGATTGAACCATTCTGAAGAGCAATTTAGAACCATACCCTTTGATGCAGCAAATACCATTACTCAGTTTGTATCCCACAGATATTATTAAAAAGTGAAAAGGACCTATATGTGCAAAAATATTTATACCAGCCCTTTTGGTGGTGGCAAAATATTGGAAATTGAGGGGATGCTTATAAATTGAGGAATGGCTGAACAAGCTGTGGCATATAAATGTAATGGAATACTATTGTGCAATAAAAAAAGATGAACAGGAAGATTTTAGAAAAACCTGGCAAGACTTGGAAGAATTAATGCAAAGTGAAATGAGTAGAACCAGAAAAAACATTGTATATAAGATCTGCAATATTGTTTGATGATCAATTATGAATGACAACTCTTCTCAGCAACACAATGATCCAAGAAAGTACAACAGACTCGTGGAGGAAAATGCTATCCATATCAGATAAAGAATTGATGGACTCTGAATGCAGATCAAAGCATATTATTTTTATTTACTTTATTTTTGTAGGTTTTTTTCTTTTGATCTGTTTCCTCTTTCACAACTGTGACTAATATACAAATATTTTTACATGATAGTACATGTATAAATTATATCAAACTGCCTACCATTTTCAGAAGAGGGGATGGGAGGGAGGGAAAAAAATTTGGAACTCAAAATCTTTTAAAAATGAATGCTAAGGGGGGAGGCTAGGTGGCTCAGTGAATAGAGCATCGGCCCTTGGAGTCAGGAGGACCTGAGTTCAAATGCGGCCTCAGACAATTAACACAAAAACTAACCATGTGACCTTGGGCAAGTCACTTAACCCCAACTGCCCTCCAAAAAGCAAAAAAAAAAAATTAATGCTAAAAACATTCTTGACGTGTAACTGGGGGAAAATAAAATACAATTTAAAAATATGTATAGTTAAGCAAAACAAATTCCCACATTGGCCATGTTAAAAAATGCATGTCTAATTCTGCATCTTACCTCAATCAGTTGTCAATAAATTGGCAGCATTTTCATCACTTGTCCTCTGGAATCATGGTTTATCATCACATTGATCAGAGCTCTTAATTCTTTCTAAGGTATTCATCTTTATAAGGTTGTTATGGAAATTGCTCGCCTGGTTCTGCTCACTTAATTTGGTATCATTTTATACGTCTTCTTGACTCTGAAACCACCTCTTTTTTCATTTCTTACAACACAATAGTATTTCATTACATTTATATACAATGATTTGTTAAGGCATTTCCCACTTCATAGAAATTCTCTTATCATTCCCCTTACAAACAGAACTGATACACATTTTTCTACATATAGGACCTTTACCCTCTTTATCTGATTTTTTTTGAGCATAGGCTTCACTGTGATATTATTGGTTGAAAAGTTCTGAGGAATTTCTAACCCTGGTTCATACAGTTGCCTGGTATTTAGTCCCAGACACAAGAGGTTAAAGAAAAAAGAGCTGATATTAACTTAGGAGCAGTCTTCCTGTTCCCCAACCCCCCCCCCAACCCCGGTAGTCTCTTAACTAAATGTGGTGGCATATAGCCTTTAAGTAAAGTTAAAGTATTATGAAACTATGCTTACCAGAAAGAGAATTGTTAGTCACTACACCTTAGCAGAGACCACAAAAGCAGCAAGGATGACATGTCATGCAGCATCCATAAGACCAGCAGAGAGCTGACCCCCATAAGAGAAAAATGTTATTATATCACCAGATGAAATTAGTGGTCCTGTACCATCTGAAATGTGAGTTGTATAGGTATGAGTGTTCTCTGGACATAACATCTCTTCTACATGTGTCCCTCCTAAACATGAGCCCTTGCCATGAACAGGCTCTTGAAACATGCCTTTTCATATGTGTCCTTCAGTCACACATATTCACTATATATAATGTCCCCTTGCATGATCCCTGATTATACATGTCTTCTGTGTGTCTATACCCTTCCCAGAATTAGCAATGTGATAACTTGTAAAAGAATGTACCCCATTTGTTCATGTTGTTAGAAGGCTTTTCTTGTCAATTTTATTGCTATGTTGTTTGATTAAATTCTTTAAATGGATGTGTCCTCTGACTAGCTGACAAATGTAGACATCTCAGGGCGGCCAGGTAGCACAGCGAGTAAGAGCACCGGCTCCAGTGTCGGGATGACCTGGGGATCGAATCCGGGCTCAGACACTTAGCACCCACCCAGAAACACCTGGCAGTGTAACCTTGAGCAAGTTACTTTACCCCAATTGCTTAGGGGTGGCCAGGTGGCTCAGTGAGTAAGAGCACCAGCTCCAGTGTTGGGATGACCTGGGGATTGAATCCGGGCTCTGATACTTAGCACCACACCCAGAAATAACTGGCCATGTAACCTTGAGCAAGTTACTTAACCCCGATTGCTTAAAAAAAAAAAAGTAGACATCTCTGTGGGGGCTCTTGGGCTATGATTTTAAGTGAAGGCTGACTCTCAGGGAACCTTCAACTTGGGGTAGTTTTCCTGGGTTTCTGTGTTAGAGGAAGCACCAAGGGATCTAAATGAAGAACCAAGAGGTATGTAGAGTAGGAGCTGGTAAATTACAACCCATGTGCCAAATCTAGCTCACTACCACTTTTTGCATGGCCTGTGGGCTAAGAATGGATTTTATATTTTTATATATCATAGAACTTTATTTTAAAAAAATTTTATTTTGTGGGCTGTAGAAAAAATAGATAGCAGCCAGATTTAGCCTACCAACCCCTGATATAGGAGTTCAGTGACAAAGAAACAAATGGTTCCATATTTCTTATTTCCTAACCCACAGATGCTCCTTCCAGACAGCAGAGGTCTTTGATATGCTTCTTTAAAATTTACTCCATTGCAGCACCAAATTTATATTTTGTGCTATAACTCTTAGATCCATAGACAGTGTTTACATGGTTAAATGACACCAAAGTCTGCATGGACATCTAGCATAGTCTTACATATCCAATCAGTTGCCTCTCATAGCTGAATAAACTGGCAGTCCCTCAGATGCCAGTCATTGAAGACTATCTCTGTGTCTGACACATTGACGTTTGTATTTATGCTAGATGTACCTTGTCCTTCAGGAATATTTGTAAATTTAAGTTGTACTTTGGTAATCTATTAATGACTTTTCATAGGAGAATTTCGGCGTGATGGAAATATGTCTTCCCAATAAAGCAAGAAGGCCTGCTTTGTTTTTATCACAATGTTTTCTGAACAGCACTGACCTGAAACCTTCCCCACATGGATCACATCTGCAATCTTCACTGTGGCATTTCACAAGGAAATGGCACCCTTGAAACACATAGGTGTGTGAGGACACACGTAGGAACACAAGTGAGTACACTCACAAACAAAACACTGTTTTTAATCGCCAAGGGCACTTTGGCACAATGTGAAGTGGTGGTTGTCAACATAAACAGATGGTCAAAGAAATGGGCAAACACTCCCAGTGAACTAGTTCCATAAATGAAGTTGTTGATTTCATTCTAAATGCCATACTTACTTAACCAGCTTTCAGACAAGATGATACATGTAGCCAGTTGGAATCAGTTCCCTGCCAGGCTCTGTGTTTTTATGACAAAATTAAAAGTCCACAGATGGAAAAACTCAAAGCTAATTCTTGCAGAGTTTGTTTAGTTAGAAAGAAAAAAAGAATACCATATTGCTTCAAATTAAAGCCATGCCTATAAAATGAAGAGTTTTTAATTGGGGATGAAAAGGATAGGAAACAGCTTCAGGGAAAGCATATCTGTTTTTGGAAAAAGTGCCGTGCTTTATTTATTTAATTTATATCACAACTTTTCACTAAAGATGTCGAGGATTCTCAGAGCTCCCTCAGGTCCTGTTCTTACTCTCCAAATACCTCAGGGTCCTTTCTTGCATCCACTATTTTGAATGACATGACGTTTCAGCACTTTAGTAACAGTCTAGAGTATATCAGCCATGAAAGATAATCCAGTCCTCCAATCCTGGGCTACACCTGCCATCTAGTCTCAGAACGCAAAAGGAGAAACCCTCACACATGATTCCCACACATGTGGGAAAAAGATGATATGAGTAAGGTCAAATGGATTGATATCCTGTTTATTACAAAGTTTTCAAAGACCGCTAGCACTAGCAGACTGATCCCTGGGGAATTAAGTTATAACGGAATTGCTGTGCTGTTTGCCAAGGTTACCCAGTCCCATCTCATAAGATGGATCTTTAATGCTGATTTTATTTTAATACCCACTGAAGTCTGAATGACTGGGAGGACAGGAGGGCCCTTAACAGTAATAGAGATATTAGGAAAGGGGGGAAATTTCAGGAGAAAAAGTGGATAATGAGTTCAGTTTGGGACATATATGGAACTTGGAATCATCTGCATAGATGACTTAATTTAATTTAATTCATAGGAGCCTGTAGGATCACTAAGGGAAAGAGTGTAGAGGGAGATGAGAAGAGGGCTCAGAGCCTCAGGATTAGCAGTCATTATCTAGATATGATCTAGAAAAAGAGAGAAAAGGAGCAGTCAAACAGACAGGAGAGAGGAGTGTCACAAAAACCTAGAGAGAAGATGATGATTGATGGCTTCAAAGCCTGTTGGTCAGTCAAGAATGATAAGTCCTGAGGAAAGGACATTAGGTTTATCAGTAGATTCCTGGGAACTTTGCACAGAGTAATTTCCATTGAATAAGGATGTCAGAAGCCAGAATACAGAGTATTTAGAAGAGAATTAATGAAGAGGAAGTAGACACTTGTTGCAAACAGCTTTCTCAAGAAGTTTAGTACTGAAAGGGAGAGGTAAGAGACAATAGATGTTGGTGATAGATGAACTGAATGAGGTTATTTTAAGGATGTGGGAGACATGGGTGTGTTCACAGGTACCCAGGAAGCAGACAGTAGATAGGGAGAGACTGAAGATCAGAGAGAGAGAGAGAGAGAGAGTGGGTATAATAAAGGGACAATCTGAAAAGATGGAATCAAATGAAATCAAATGTGCATCCAAGGGAATTAGCCTTGGCAAGGAAAAGGGCCATCTGTGAGATGGGTGAAGGCAGAGAGAGTGGGGAAAGTCATCTGAGTGATGTGAGATGAGCAGAAAGGAAGAAGGGAGAGCTCTAAGTGAATGGGTCTCAGTTTTTACAGTGAAATATGAGGAAATATTATTAGATGAATGGGTGAATGGAAGCATGTCCTGGGAGGCTTGAGGAAGGCTGAAAGGTTTGTAAAAGCTGCTATGTGGAATGGGAGAGTGAATCGTAGGGAGGTGACATAAATTTGTAAAAAGCTTTTTCCTTGTGTTAATGTCTAAAACACTGTTTGCTCCTAGAACTTCATTTTTACATAACTATTGGTGGCCAGGAAAAGCTAGCATAGGGAAACTAAGAACAATGGCAGACAGTGAGACAAGGTAGCACAACCCACCTCTCCTAAAACTATTGCACCCAAGACTGAGAAAGAGCACCAGAAGTAGCAGGGAATGCAATATACAAGGAGAAACTACCAAAGGTCCCTTTTCCAACCCAGATCAGCACAGGGCAGCATCCAGAGGACTCCAGGCACAGAGGAGGGGACAGTCAGGAAGGTCTATGTAGCGGAAAGGGCTGGAGTCTGAAGTTGCATATGGTGCGGTAAACAGGAGTGGGCTGGCACTTAAGGCCCTCCTACCCAAGAGTTGGCTATCAAATCCAGGGCATATTTAGGAAGGAGCTTGCAGATGAGTTAGCAGGATAAGGAGAGCAGATCAGTGATGAGCCTATAGTGCTCTCACTCTGAACCCTTCTGAGGCCTCCAGCTAGCTGACAGAGACTAGGGTCAGCATCAGGCTACCACAGTTTACCATTATGTTGCTCAGACACAAACCAAAATCTGAAAATCTAAGATCAGTCAAAGCAATTAGGCCATTCTGAAAGTTTGAAAAAACCTGGCCAGAGTTGTCACTGGAATCCTGGAAGAAAACAGCACTCCTCACCCAAAGAAGGGTGATAACACAGACTAGGATCGTACATGGCCTCAATGTTTGTTACAGAAGTGTGTAAGTCTGGCCAAAACCTAACAAAAGTCCTAATTCAGGAAGTAAGTCTAGAAGAGAGTAAACAGGAAAAATTATAACTATTAGGAAATCAGGGACACCCAAAATATTTCATGGAAAAAGAAAGGAGTATATTCTTCTCTGTATTGAAAGACACCTTTACAAATATTGATCTTATATTTGGACATAAGTATCTCAAAAACAAGTGCAGAACAGCAAAAACATTAAACATATTCTTTACTGAGCATACTTCAATAAAACTTCTATTCAATTAAAGAAATTAAAGAAAGTGTAACCTGAGTTTGCGTAAACATACCCAGTCCTGCTAACATGGATGCACACTGTGGAGCCTTTGAACCATAACCAGTTTGTCTAAAATGGAGGACTCTTCATTCGCTCCCATGTAGGTACTGTTAGCTTTCCCTGATTGGTTGCCTGTGTCTTTAAAGCTAAGCAGACTAAACCAATCTCTCTTTCTACTGCTCACAGTTCACTCATAGCAAGAATAATATGAATTGAACTGATGAGAAAGGAAGTAATTCATTCCCCTGCTCTCCCTCTTTTACTCTGGCTCCAAGAAATGGTCCTGGGGATATTTGCTTTTACTCTGTGCTGTTTGTCTACCTCAAATTCAAGCTCTGGAGATGGTCCTCATGGGACCCATGGTGACCTTGCGGTCAGAATTCCAGGCAGGATATTGCAGCCAGCCAGCCTGGCATGAAGACCCTGAGAAGTCATGGTGCCCCTACTGTGGTGGGTAAACTCTGATGACCACTCTCTGAGCCAGAAAGGGAGCAATCAGCTCAAGGTTGCCAGTTTTAAAGACACAGGAACCCAACTAGAGGAGACTATGTATACCCACATTGTAAGGGGCAAAAAATTCCCCCAGTTGGGAAAATGGGTATATACCCTCCCCCCCCCCCCCCAATAAAAGCCTGGGTTACAAAAGAATTCACAATTAATTGTAGACTGAATAGCTTAATCCTAAAGAATTTGTGGATCAAAGAAGTATTCAAAATAAGAATTAATTACTTAATGAAAGATAATGTCAATAATTGAGCAACATACACAATTTTGGTGATGCAGTTAAAATATCCCTGAGGGGGAAATTTATGACTACATACTTTCATCAACAAAAGAGAGAAAGAGATCCATGAATTCAACAATTGAAGTTTCCTTGGTCAATTTCTATACTCTTCCTGTGCAATATCACCTCCAGTTCATGCAGTGTGTCATCAAAGACAACTAAATTGATCAGTACCTTCTCAGACTCAGTTGGGAGGTCTTTGATTTGATTCAACTGGAACTTGGTTTGATCCAGTTACTAACGTGTAGCATTTTCTTTTATTTTAGGTGAATTGGGACAATTTGATTGATTTGCTCTGACCCTTGCATGAAACTTTTTATTATTATTACCACTATAATCTGATAGAAGGCTAGAAATTCCAGTTATCCAAATAAAATTAGAAAAAGAAATAGAATAAATAAGAATAAGTAAAGAAGAAATAAAATTATCAGCATAGGTAAAGAAGAAGTAAAATCATGGCTTTTTGCAGTTGTGATGATGATTTGCCTAAGAAACCTAGTGTTAACTAAAAATATTAAGTGGAACAATAATCTTGGGAAAGTTGTAGGACATAAAATAAAACCACATAGCTCATCATTTTTTGTATATTGCCAAGAAGACACAAAAAGAGAAATTTTATTTTAAATAATTTCATATTGTGCAAAATGCTTGGGAGTTTACCTACTAAGATATACATGGAATCTGTAAGAATCACCTACAAAACATACATTATAAAAATTAAGACTGATTAAAACATTTAGATAAGTATTAATTATCCACAGGTAGGCTGAGACAATATAATACAAATGATGCTACTATTTTAAAATTCAATCACTAATCTATTCATTGACATCTTAATAAAACATTATTTTATAGAACTAGAAAAAATAATGAAATGCATCTGCAGAAACAAAAAAGTCAAAAAGGGAAAGAAAATAAGAGGGGAAAAGTGAAGAGGAATGGGGTCTACCAGTACCAGATATTAGGATTCATTACAAATCAGTAAACATTAAAATGATTTGATATTTGTTTAAAAAAATAGATGGATAGATATTGATTATTGGAATAGATTAGATACCCAATACATGGAACCAAATAGATACAGTAACATAGGGTTCTATAAATTAAAAGACATTAGATAGGGGAGGCTAGGTGGTGCAGTGAGTAAGAGTGCTAGCCCCAAAGTCAGGAGGACCCGGGATTGGTTCAGGCCTCAGATACTTAACACCCACACAAAATAACTGGCCATGTAATCTTGAGCAAGTTACTTAATCCCAATTGCTTTATAAAAAAAAAGACATTAGATACCAAGGTAAAAACTCACTATTTGACACAGTTTGGACAAGTGGAAAGTATTCTGGCAGAAATTGGATTAAGACAAACATTTGTCACCATATGTTAAGATAACCTCCGATGTATACAGGTTTTAGAAATAAGAAGTTATATTATAAACAAATTAAATGAACAAAGGGAAAAGTATATCTCAGAACTGTGGATAAGGAAAACATTCAAAAAGAAACAAAGGATAGGCTCACAGATGCTAAAATGGACAATTTTAATGACATAAAATTAAGAAATTTTTTCATAAATAAAACCATTGCTCTTAAAATTAGAAAGGAAAAAGTTATTTGAGAAAAAAAATTGTTGCAAGTTTCTCTGATAAAGGTATTTTTTCCATGATATGCAAGAAAATGGTTCAATTTACAAGAACAAGAACCATTCTCCATTAGATATATGGTTAAAGGATATTGTGATAGTAATGGCAATTAAAGATTCCCCTGTATTGGCTTGGTTTTCAAATTGATTGTATTAAAACCCAGAGTTTGTTAATCCCACCTGTGGGATGGGCTTGTTGATGTGAAAAGAAAGTCCTGAAGTGGGAGGAGCTGGTGATGTAGATTTGGAGAGACAAGAGAGAGGCGGAAGTTCTTTTTGGAAGCAGCACCTCATGGAGAGAGAGAGACTAAGAGATTGCTGGTGGCCGCTTTGAATTGCCCTGGACTTTTGAGACCTGCCCCCTGAGCTGCCAAGGACTGAGGAGACATGGCTGTTTTGCTGGTACTTTGCTGTCTGTTTTGATGTTGTTTTGCCAGATTTGTCCACTGGTGAAAGACAGTCCTGTTGTTGAAGAAGTCCTGGAACCTGGCTTTTGGTTAAGAAGCCCTGAGACTGTCCTGCAGACAGAGAGTGAATACTGTCCACTGGTGAGGGACAGTACTGAGAGTGAATACTGTCCACTGGTGAGGGACAGTACTGTTGTTGCAGGGGTCTGGAGACTGTCCGGCAGACAGAATGAATACTGTCCACTGGTGAAGGACAGTGCTGTTGTTGCAGGGGTCTGGGAGCCTTTCTGTTGGTTCAGAAGCCCTGAAGAAGGATTTTCTTGTTGTATTTTTACAGAAATCCTGGGAGAGGGCTTTGCTAATGTGTTCAGGGGTTCTAGGACTGTTCTACAGACAGAGGATAAATTCATGAAGGGACTGGCAATGTATCTTATGGCCTTGCTAAGCCTTGTCTCCCCAGGAACTAAGATTGCTGAGAACTTGCCTCGTGTCAAGATGAAGAAAAGACCTCCATTTGGGTATTAAGTGCTGTGTTTAAACTTGATGTAACTCTGGGGTAGATTCAATTGTGATCCAGGGGTGGGAAACTTTTGACCTTTTTGTGTTCTATGGTTGAGCAAATGAATGTATTTTACTTATGTTTGGAAACTAATCTCCATTTGAGAAGAGGGGCTTTGTGGTGGACTTAATTAAGGTATAGCCTAGGGGTGGAGAAGTATTTAGAACAGAGACTTTGTAATTGATTGAATGATTGGAAGGTCCTGGGGTGGGGTAGTCCTTGGAGATTATTTAATCACACTTAGTAAATGCTGTATTTTGAATGATGTCATGTTTTGATCTTCTCTGTTCTGGGTTTGTTACTGAATAAAATAGAGAGCACCTATGCTGGTATTTTGAACCTGGGAAGTTGCCTTTCCTTGGCATTACATTACAGATATGAATAGGCATTTTTCAAAGGAGCAAATTCAAGATACCTACAATGATATGAAAAAGTGCTCCAAATCAATAATAGCAAAACACAAATAAAATCATCTATTTCCACCTCACAATCATAAAACTGGCAAAGGTGACCAAAAAAAAAAAAAAAACAAATGTTGGCAGGACTGTGACTAAAACCAGTGCATTAATACATATTTGGTAGAGCTCTGAGTTGACCCAGTCATTCTGCAAACCAAGTTGGGACTCAGCCCCCAAAATAACCAAATTATACATACGTTTTAACCTAGGAAAATCACTACTAAGTCTATAAGAGAGGAAAAGGGCTTATATATGTGTGCATGTGTTTATATGTGAGTATATGCATATATACATGTATACATATATACATATATGTGGATTTTTTGCATGTCAAAGAACCAGAAAATAAGGTGCTCTCAACAATTGAAGGATAGTTGAACAAATTATGATGTATTACTACAATGGATTATTATTCAGCTATAAGAAAAAGTGAAAGAAACAATTTCAGTTACTTGGGAAACTTATATGGACTAATGATGAATGAAGTGAGCAAAACTAAGATTTATACAACAATGACAACATTTTGAAGACAAGAAATTTTTAAAAACTTAAGAACCCTGATCAGTGTGGTGAACAAACAGGATCTGTTGATCTGTCACCCATCTCTGGACTGAGAGATGATAGTCGCAGTGTACGGAATGAGAAATGCATTTCCACATATACTCCACAGGGAAATCTGTTTTGCTTGATTGTACATATTTGTTACAATGTTGTTTTAATTGGGAAGGAGAGGTGGGAGGGACAAGAGGATTTCTGCTAAAAGAAACAATGAGAAGAGAACAGAAGAAAAACTAGGAGTCACAAATAAAGTAGGGCAGCTTTAAAAATTATATTTCGAATGTATGTTTTATGTATATTACATATTGTAATTACATATTAAAATAATGCATTTTAAGCATGTGCTTAAAATATGTAATATACTTAAAAGTTTTATAATAGGTCACTTCTTGGTCTATTGAGGCTAATATAAAATGTAGAAATTATCTTCTTGATCCTGTTCATTTTCCTAGGTGATTTTCCTAGAATATATTTAACTTGTTCTCTATTTTTTTTTCTGTATCTCTTACAGATTTTCTCCATTTTGTCAATTGTTTCCTGACTTTACACTGTGTGACTTCCAAGATCGATTCAGTTCTAGATTTGGGATCCCACAATCTGTACCTCAAATGATGGTTTTTGCACATGCCTGTAGTCCCCATCTCCAACCCAAAAATTATCCTCTGATGGGGAATGGTCTGATCTTGATCTTCTCCAAATTTACCAAGGTCAATCATCAGACACGCAAAACATCAGGAGATATCAGTTTAATTTCAATTTACTTTTATAAATGACAAACTACTTAACCAGTCATTTTTTTTCAGCATAGATTTATGAACCCACCTTACACAAATGGATAAAATGAATTGGCTTTCTTTTATATATCAGGGCCAGTTTTCTTGTAGAACTTATCTGACAAAAATAAGTCTTCATGACAGCACCAAAAAGGGACTGGGGGCATTTTTTAAATGAAAAAAAAAATCAATCTAATTTTTTTTTTTGTTTAGAAACAGCTCATACTCTTGCAGAAGACTGATCTGCTCCCCTAGATTCATACAACCAGAGGAAGTTTTAATCAAAACACAAATCAAGACTGAACAAAACAATGGATTTCTTTCCTCCTTTCATGAGTCATTCTTGTCAGGAAGCAATGAAAATCAGTTGGTCCCCAAACACTTCTTATCTCCAGAGCTCTAAGTGCCGGAAATAATCCCAGTCTGAGCTCTTTGGCATTAACCACCGAACTGTTCACCTGGCAAGTTCAATTTCATGGAGGAGAAAATTGGTCCTGTTATCTGCACAATCCTGTTTTACATCTGATTTTCTTCTAGTTGAAGGTTTCTTTGTTAAGGCATTGATTTGTTTCGCATATGCTGCTTTCCATAAAAGCTGAAATTGGAATTATAATTGTCGAGCAAAATTTAAATCTCCTTGCCATAGGCAAGGAATTTTTTTCCTTAAACAATTTACCTACTCTATGAGGGAGTCACAGCAGGGCTAACTAAAAAATTAGCATTTATCTTAATACAATATGGACTTTATCAAAATAAGTTGAAATATTTCACTTTCTAGTTGAAAAGTGCTTTGCAGATATTAATTTTGCCAGGAGAACCAGACTTTGGATTTGTTTTGATTGATGTAAAAAGCATCATGTCTTTAAATAAAAGGCAGACACCATTTCTATCTTGCATATTCTTAATAGAAGTTGAATGACTATACAGAGAAAGTATAAGACAACATGAAAATGTGTTACGTATAAGCAAATGGCATGTGCCATCTAAGAACAGACTATTTGAAAGACAAAAAAGAGGAGGTGGTGTGAACAAATCTTTGTATTTTATCAATATTTTGGAGGATTCCATCCTTTGCATAATCTAAGAGATAATATAACTTACTATGTACATCACATTACGATTAGTTTAAAATTCAAAATGACTGATAATGTAGAGAAATGAGGAGATTATGATCAAGGTAAAAATGGTCTATAGAAAAGAAAACCAAGCATTTCTGCATTGATGAGATTGGACTGGCTTCCTATAACAATGGCAAAACATGTGTTAGTCTAAAATCTCATCCTAAATAATCAGAGGAATCAGTATTGGAAAAAAATGTTATAAGAGTTACCAAATGTTGCTGCAACAGGGGTTATACAAATGCATGGAAATGGACTACGGGATCATCCAGTGATGCATGTGCTGAGATGCCCTGGTCATGTCCAGGAAAATATCTGCTAATATCTCCAAAGGACTTGTTGCTTTGGGATTACACAGAAAACCTTGGGTGGTCCTGTTGGTCTCCCACCCTGTGCATGGCTGAAGGTGGGTGGCAGTTGTATAAAAACTTTGTCGAAGATGGCCACTAGACAGAGAGGAGGAAACCATTCAGCAGACCTTAAAAAAGTGATGCTGCCCTAGATCTCTTCTTTTCCCATCTGGTGAGCAAAGTAGGAGTCTTTGCATTAGTTCAGGTAGGGTTGGGGTTGTAGGATGGGGTCCTAGTGCCCTTAAGAGACCTCAGCAGAAATAGTGAGTTATAGGCATATGATAACTAAAGTATTTGTAGATTTAAGTAAGTTTAAGCTTGGTCCTTAAGCCCTTGGAAACTACTTTTGTTTTATTTGTTTTTCAAAGATAATTTCCTAAATAGTAACATGAGATGGATGCATCTAGCCATAGAGGCAACCTTGGGTCCCAAGGCTGGAGCTGACTGGTCACAGGTGAAGTTTCTACATCAAAGAGGATGACCACTGACAAGGGAAGGATCTCAATCCCTGGTCAGGGTCCTTAAGAGAATTGTTTAGACAGTGCTGAGGTGAGGTGAAATGCAAAATATCTAGTTAGCAATTCTACACATTGTTTTATCTTCTGAAATGTGCTGCACTTTCCTAAGAGGTCACAACAATGACTCTAAGTTACTGTGTCCTCTTTTAAATCACTAGTCAATATATGCCTTGGTTTCAAGTACCTATCTAGTACAGAGAAAATAAATAGCTATCCCATACCTGATTTACATTGTACATTGAATATCTTTCTGTCCCTTTCTTTGAGGAGATCCTAGATATAATCCAAAGGAAAAGCTGAAAGTGATTTCCCCCTCCAGGGCTCAGGGATAGGAGAGTAAAGAGCAAAGATGTATGAAAAAAGAGCTTGACCCTTCGTATAAGTGGTCGGGTTCTGACAGGACTGAAACTGATTGATTTATACACGTGACAGCAGAACCAAAAATGGCACTTTGTAGAAAGAAAGAGGTAGCAGCATCCTAGCCCCCTGGGCCCTAGAGCAGGTTTTTTTTTTTCTAAATATTTCCATGCACAGCAAAGAATAAATTTAAGAGAATCATGAAATCTCTATATGGTATATCAGAGAAAGGATCAGAAAAAAAGCCTTACTTGAATTAGGGTCAGGAGAGATCTCACCTAATAGCCCACCTGACACCTACTAGCTACTGATATTTTATAGTTGTATGACTTGACCTCTCTCTTCTAGAAAATGGAGATAATGATAACATTACAAGTCCCAACTAATGGTGTTATTGTGAGGATCAAATGAAATGTCTATAAATTATTTATGCTGAGACAACAATCAAATAAACTCATAACTGAAAAGTAACATGACAAATGTGAAGAAAGTTCAATGACGGAAGGAAAGTAAAACACCTTTTTTTAAAAAAGAAAAAAGTCCCATAACTTATAGAGTAGAAGGCTAAGGAAGAACAAGAATAATAGGAATAGAAAATTGAGGACACTATTGAGGACAACATGACTTTTATCGTGGGATGAATTTAGGAGAGTATATGGGAAGAACTTCATTTGAGTCATCAAGGGAGATTTGTAATGTTATCTCCTTCCTCAAAATAATTTTGTAAATTATACTGGGAAATGCATCTACACTCATTGGCTTCACTGCCTCTCCTCTGACTCTTTGACCTCTTGAAATGTTTGACTCAACTGAAATTGTTCTCTCCAAGGTTACCTAGAATCTCTCAATTGCTAGATTCAATAGCATTTTCTTAGCCCTACCCTTCTTGACCCCTCCACAGGATTAGCCAGTCATTGACCACTCCTTCTGAGCAATCTTTCTTCCCTCCCCTTCAAGAAACCTTTGTGTGATAATCTTTCTTCTCCTCCTTTCCTGAATTCTCCTCAATCTCCTTAACTCATTCATCAATCATTTCCTTCACCCTAATTCTACATGTGCCCCAAGACTCTCCCCTTGAGTCTTATTTTCTTTCTTTGCAACCTTTCAGTGATATAATCACCTTCGATGAGTTAAAATACCTCTATACCGATGACTCCAAGATTTTTCTTTGTAGGTCCTGTGTCTCTCCCAAACTCCAATTAATCAACAAGTAAATATTTGGCACCTATAATGTGCCAGGTCTTGCAGAGGTGGTGGGGGATAAAAAAAATCCCTAAGGGGATCAGGAAAAGTCTCAGTCATTTAGGAGGTGGAGCTTGAACTAAATCATGAAAAAAGTGAGAAACTCAAAGTCAGCAGAGAGTTAGAAATGGATTCAAGCTATGGAGAGGCACAGAGACAAGAGATAAAACATCATGTGTGGTGAATGATAAAAAGGTGGCTTGGTTAACCACACTGCATGTGTAAAGGGGAGTAAATGTTGGTTAGAGCAAGAGCATGAAAGGTTTTCAGTGCCAAACTAAGGAGTTTTTGTTTGATCCTAGGGACAATAAGGAGTCACTGGAACTGAGATGATCAGACCTATCCTTTAAGTACGCAACTTGGGAAATATGTGAAAGATAGATTGGCAAGGGGAGATGCTTGAGGTAGAGACACCAATTAAGAGGTCATTGTGATAGTCCCAGCAAGTGGTAATAAGAGCCTGAGCCAGAATATGTTTGTGTAAGTGGAGAGGTAAGGACAGATGGGAGAGGTGTCATGGAGATACCATAGACAAAATTGAGGAAATGAATATAGATAGATAGATAGATAGATAGATAGATAGATAGATAGATAGATA
>NW_027185655.1:10598154-10635938 GCF_028583685.1 Petaurus breviceps papuanus | reverse complement strand
ATAGATAGATAGATAGATAGATAGATAGATAGATAGATAGATAGATAGATAGATAGATAGATAGATAGATAGATAGATGGGGGGAATAAGGAAGAGTGAGGGGTCAAGAATGGCTTTGAGTTTTTGAACACAGATAACTATAACATCTCCAAATCTATATTACCAACTGTCTGTTGGATGTCTTCATTGGATATTCCATTGACATCATGAGTTCGACATGGCCAAAATGGAACTTCTTATATTTCCATCTTAAACCCAGCTTTCTTAGAAATTTCTCAATTTCTGCTGAGAATACCACCAGCCTTCATGTCACTCGGGTACATAATTCATCAACTTAAACATTATTCTCACAACTTCTTACATGTTTTTAAAAAGCTTAATCCACAATATATCTTCTTTTACCTCAATCACTTACTTTATGTGATTTGCCACTGAGTTTACAAGATTTTAACCCTGTACTTGAATTCTTCATCATGAAGCCACCCTTATTACATTGGATACTAATAGGTCATTTTTCCAAATCCAGCCCTGATTACAGTCCATTAGTATTCAACAGGGCTTAAGTCAAGCAATTCCTAGACCACTAAAGTATGTTTATCTCCATGTCTTATATAAATTCCTTAACCTTTCTTTCAACTTCAAGAAATCTAAAATGTACTTATAGTGCATATAGAGTATATTAATAGCTTCTTCAGCTGCCAGTTCTCTCTGAAGGTCTTTGCTTATTTTCTGAGGATTAATTAGGCCATTTTGCAGCAATAACTGGTAACTTCTTGGCACTGATTTTCATTGTTGAACACAAATCTTTGCTCTTTGACACTTTTGATCATCTTACATTATGAACTTGAATAGTCATTGAAATGTCTAATATGGTTGGGCTTGGAGGAAGGAGGCAAGATGGTGTTGGAAAGTACTTTGGTGTGTTTGTCAATAACAGAATGTTATTAAGTGTACATGCAGAATGGGGATTTCTTGCCCACACAGCTACAGACATGCAAGGATGCAGTCAACAAAGTATGTCACTCCAAGACACACAGCAACACCATGAGAACAAAGAGGAATTCATTACCCTGGTTGGAAAATGTGAGTTACTAACTACACTCACTCTTGATACCTGGCTACATCTTGTCCAGGTTCCACACAGTACAACACAAAAGCAAGATCACCTCCTGTACTAGCATTTATATTGCCCATTTGAGTCTGAAGTGGAGAAAGGCAAAAAATCAGAAGATGTGGCTCATTACCTTTGTGGACAGCCCTCTAGAAGAGAATAAGAAGAAATTGGTGAAGTTAGCAAAGTGACCACATTGATGAGAACAATAATTTTCTATTGTTCTCATCAATCTGGGGGAGGAGGAGGTAAAGACAGACAGTAGTAATAATGGTAGTGCTGGTATTCATGGCAGTGATGGCAGTGGCTAGGCATTTATCAAGTACCTACTGTGTATCAGGCACTACACTAATTACTTACACTAATTAGAAATATCTAATTTAATCTATTTTAATTTCTCATTTAATTAAAATTTAAATTCCATTATCTCAATTTCATTTAATTAATTTAATAATATCAATTCATCACAATATTGTACAGTTGAGGAAACTAGAAGACATTAAGTGACTTGTACAAGGTGACAAAGCTAGTAAGTGTTAGAGGCTGAGACTTCTTGACTTGAGCCCCACATGAACCAGAGAATTTCTCTTGTATCTATGCACATGATATATGCAATCCAGTTTGTTTATCATTTTCGATGAAATAATTATTTCTTCCTTTTTAGTATCTTCAATTGCAAGGACTCCCATCTGATTTCCAGGATGACAAGAGATATAAAGGAGACAGGAAAACTATACCATTTACTATGCTACTTAGCATGGAAACTAAAAGAAATGCATAGTGAAATTTTATAGGTGAGTTTTATTTCTTCACCATCAAAAATACCCCTATGCTCCTGGAGGTATACCTAAATATTCACAGCTAAGTAAATAGGTTACAACTATTTTATTTAATGAGAGAGAGAGAGATTTATGACCACATTCTAGGCTTTAGAATAACATACCACTTCTTACCAATAAGTACCTGTATCCTCCTAATTGACAGTTACTTAATCAAATATCATAGTATTGAACTACTGGAGAGGCATCAATTGATAAGTTTTATTCAGGGTTATATTTTCCTTGAAAAACACAAAATATTCTATAAAATGATGAAATCATTTAGCTTTTCTGCATCTAGCTATCATTAGACTTTGTTGCTTGAGAAGAATTTCATATTCTTTCTTGGCACAAATGCATCCATTATAATGTTGAGTGAAGTGCTCATTAGTCATCATGAATACTAAAAATGGTAGAGGTGAGCTCACTGAAAGCCTGACCTTTCCAAACATTTCTGCTTCTTAAAAAAATAATAATAGCAGCACACACACACACAACCCTCCTCTCCCTAATCTGCACTGTTTGATGCTCTGGTTAATTGGGAGGCAATCTCTTCCTCTAAAACTTTGTCAAATATCTCAGTGCTGCCAGTAAATGTCACTGCAAATTACAAGCTACATTAACTCCATAGATGTTCGACATTTTCCAAGGGTCTGTAACAACCAGAGACATCCTTGCTCTGTTCCCCTTATTAGCAATGAACTTCCAAGTTGCTAGGGCAAGAGAGAAAGACACTCATTTAGCTATTCTCATTCCTTAGCTCTAGCAGAACCTTAATTGTTACCAGGAAAACAACTGATGACCACAGTTAATCCCAATTCATTGCATTGGTGAAGCCAAGAAAAATAGTTATTTCCATCATTGTTAACCTCTTCCTCACTCCAGGACATCTTGTTTCCCATTTTTAAAAGTTGGCCACTCAGATCAATATTCAATGCTCCTTTAAGATGTGAACTAGATGTTTATGGGGAGAAGCTAGATCCAAAGGATTTAACTATGGTGAGTCTTAACATGGTTGATGGCAGTAATGGGCAAGAAGAAGTGGGTCAGAATTAAAGTATTTCAACTGAACAGGTATTTTTGAGCTTAGGCAAACAGTCTCTTGAGTCAGAGGCTGATTTTACAGATATACCTGATGGTAGGTAACAAAGGGCCATGTTGATATAGGGAGGAAATTTCAAACCAGAACAGAGAGGAGTTTAAAATAGGAGACAGAAGCTGAGTGACACACAGAAAGTTTTGGTCAATAAGTTGGAGTAAAAAAAGTTTTTATGGTCAAAGAAGTGGCAAGGTAGAAGCCAGCCTTTCTCCAAGGGAGCGACTCGTGTGGGCTGAATCTCCGAAGTGGTTCCACCTTTTAACAAAGGGACTATGAAGAGAAGCTATATCTAAAGGCTGATCAGCTGGGTGACAAGAACGGAGAGGAGTGAAGCAAAGACTGGCAGCTGGATTTCTGCAATGAAGCCTCAAGATCTGAAATAATGTGTTTAGTCGAAAAGAGTCACGGGTTAAGGACAATGACTAGTGAAGGAGGGTCCTTCGTTTGGCCTTTCAGTACCTGGCCAACTCGTGCCTTTCCAGAGTTTTTATGCTTTACTCCCCCACATGTACTCTATGATCCAATAAGTCCTTTCTATTCTTCTCCAAGACACTCTAGCTCTTGACTCCATGCATTTTCATTGGCCGTCCCCTATGTGCCTAGAATTCCTTCCCTCGTCACTACTGATTCCTGGCTTCCTTGGCATCTTTCACTTTTAGCTAAAATCCTATCTCCTGCAAAATACCTGTCCCTGTCCTCCTTAATCTTAGTGCCTGCCTCCTAAGATTAACTCAAATATAGCCTGTGTACATCTTATTTCCTAGATGCATCATCCAAAGAGATCGGGTCTGAAAAGTTTTACATTCTCTAGCTGAAGAGGAACAGCTAGCCAATACAATGATGTAACTCTCTTTCTACACCCTTCTAATGAGGGTGGGAGGCTATTAGTTAAAGAGTTTATCAATACTTTATCAACATTTTGAAAGCAATAGAGAACTTTGTCAGCAGAAGAATAATGAAAACAGCCCCGTATGTTGTAGATTTTCCTGAATGGACCTATGACATCAGGCCTGCAGTACAGAGTTGTGAATTACTCTGATCATGACTTTTCCTCACTCATATACGTCTGTGCAAGGAATGCCTACCCTTAACATAGAGACAATGTATTAGTTGAAGAATGTGACCCAAAGTACCTAGACTGAGATACACTGATTGCTTCATATTGAATGCCTGGGATATAGCAATTATTATTGGTTTGGTCTTATTCCCAAGTAAATGATTATGTTTAAGATCTGATGGTTTCATCAGTGTGAATGGCTGCTTTTACATAATTTTACTAAAGAAATATGGTGGTGATTAGGGGCAGAGGATGCCCCGGTAATAGTGTTATGCTTGTTACCCCAGGATAGTTTGAGCATAGCCACAAGGGGTTGATTCTTGCTGGGAAACTGGAACTTCCAGAGAAAGAAGCAGATGAGGATGACAAAATCAAGCAAACCTCATGGTGGGGAGTAGAGTGACATAAGAGTTTATGCCCAGCATGGTACCCAATCATTACATGCATCATTGCATGTGCTCTTACTAGACCTTTTCAGACAATCTTGTGACACTGGAAAATGAGAAATAGACAAAAGGAAAGACTGACTCTTTTATCAATATTTCTTAAGAATTTTAACTAATGGGCAGAATAAAGATGGCAGAGTAGAAACAGGACTTCCAAGGGGCTCTGGCTTCCACCTCCCCCAATTCATGAAAAAGGTGACTCTGAACAAACTTTGGAGCTACAAAACCCACAAAATGACACAGAGAAGATAACCTTCCTCTGAGGGCAGCACAGCAAGCCAGCAGGAAGGGGCCAGTGCAGTGCTCTGGGAGCCGACCCTGGCCCCACTCAAGCCCAAGGTTTTACCCCCAGGGTGGGCCCGACTAGCTGCCGGCTGGAGGGACTTCAGATCACCAGCAGCTATGGCAGTTTCCAGAATTATCAACACATAGATGCTAAGGAGAAAGTGAGAGGTCAGTGCAGTGCGGACATTGGGATCCATGAGTTTGGGAGTGCAGTTGGCCTTTGCCCCCAGGGCATGAAGCTGCTCAGGATCAGTGGCTGTGAAGCTGCCCCCATGTGGCAGCTTCAGCTCCTGGCCTGCACACTGTAGGGGAACCAAGCAACCATTCTGAGGGGTAATCACTCTTGCTTTAAGCTGCTTGGATCTGGATTGCAGTCTAGGGTGGAGGTCCTGGGGTGTGCAACCAGCTTGCCAGAGCATGTGGAGGCTTCAGAGGGGGCACCACCTTCAGCATCTGAGAAAACCCCAGCATTTGGTACTAAGCTCCCCTGTCTGGTGACAGAGTCCTACTGTGGCAAAAAGCCCAGGGTTCAAGTGATTGAGTGAAGACATGAGCAGGCAAAGGAAGCAAAATAAACACAGCAACCCAACTTTGCACTCCTATTTTGGTGACAAAAAGGACATGGAACAGGAGGAAAACAGTGAAGTCAGAACTCCTGCACCAAAAGTTTCAAAGAAAAATACAAGCTGGCTACAGGCCATAGAGGATATTAAGAAGCAAATAAGAGAAGTAGAGGAAAAATTGGGAAAAGAAATGAGAATGATGCAAGAAAATTATGAAATGAGAGTCAAGAGCCTAACTGAGGAAAATAACATCTTAAAAAGAGACTAACTCAAATGCCAAAAGAGGCTCAAAAACGCAAGGAGGAGAAGAATGCCTTAAAAAGCCGAATTTTCCAGATGGAAAAAGATTCTCAAAACATCACTGAAGAGAATTATTTCTTCAGAATTAGATTGGAGCAAATGGAAGCTAGTGACTTTATGAGGAATCAGATGCTGTTAAACAGATCCAAACAAATGAAAGAATAGAAGGCAATGTGAAATATCTCATGGGAAAAACCACTGACCTGGAAAATAGATCCAGGAAAGATAATTTAAAAATTATTGGACTATCTGAAAGCCATGATCAAAGAAAGAACCTAGAAATCATCCTCCAAGAAATTCTCAAGGAAAACGGCCCTGATGTTTTAGAACCAGAGGGCAAAATAGAGGTTGTAAGAATCCACCAATCACCTCCTGGAAAAGATGCTCAAAAGAAAACTCCTAGGAATATTATAGCCAGGTTCTAAAATTCTCAGATCAAGGAGAGAATATTACAAGCAGCCAGGAAGAAACAATTTGAATATTGTGGAAACACAATGAGGATAACACAGGATCTGGCAGCTTCTTCACTGAGGGATTGAAGGGCTTGGAATATGATGTTCTGGATATCTAAGGAGCTGGGATTAAAACCAAAAATCACCTACCCAGCAAAACTGAGTATCATGTTTCAGGGGAAAATATGGTCATTCATTGGAATAGAGGACTTTCAAGTATTCTTGATGAAAAAACCAGAGTTGAATAGAAAATTTGACATTCATATGCAAGAAGCAAGAGAAGCATGAGAAGGTAAACAGGGAAAAGAAATAATAAGGAACTATCAAAGCTGAACTATTTACATTCCTACAAGGAAAAATAATAATTATAACTGATGAAAATGTTCTCAGTATGAAAATAGTTGAAGGGAATAGAAATATATATGTATATATGTCTATATAGGAGGGTATATGGGCATGTGAATACATATGTGAATGTGTGTATATATGTATACAGGTATACATAGATAGAGGGCACAGGACCAATTTAATAGGAAGGGATGATCCTTAAAAGGTAAAATTAAGAGGTGAGAGAGGAATATAATGAGAGAAGATGGGGAGAGACAGAATGGGATAAACTATCTCATATAGAAGAGGCAAGGGAAAATGGTTACAATGGAGGGGAAAAACAGGAAGGTAAAAGGGAATGGGTCAACCTTATTCTCATTGAATTTGGCTCAGGGAGGGAATGACATACACACTAAATAGGATATCTCACACTACAGGAGACTGAGTGGGGGGAAGAGGATCTGAGGGGGGATGATGGAAGGCAGGGCAGGCTGGGGGAGGAGGGAAGTTGGAAGCACCCACTTTTGAAAAGGGACAAGATCAAACTAGAGAATAGAACAAGTGGGTGGTAGGATAGGAGGGAGGGAAATATAGTCAGTCTTTTACAATATATCTACCATAGT
Organism: Petaurus breviceps papuanus; assembly: GCF_028583685.1. Lineage (NCBI taxonomy): Eukaryota > Metazoa > Chordata > Mammalia > Diprotodontia > Petauridae > Petaurus > Petaurus breviceps. Next base: position 10,628,857 of record NW_027185655.1, on the reverse strand, counting down.
AATGTTTTGCGTATCTACACATGTACAACCTATACTGAATTGCTTGTCTTCCCAGTAAGGGTGTGTGACAAGGGAGGAAGGAAATGAATGTGGAATTCAAAGTTTTAAAATCAAATGTTAATATATATATATATATATATATATATATATATATATATATAAAATTAATACTATTTTACCTGTAATTGGGAAATAAGGTATATAGGCACTGGGGCATAGGTATCCACCATACCCTACTGGAAAAGTTGAAGCAGGTATGGGAGAAGATATGGGAGAGAGCATATTAGAGGAGGGGATGTGGGACCGCTATTTTGGGGTGGTGGGTAGGGGGAAAATGGGGAGAAAATTTGTAACTCAAAATCTGGCGGAAATGAATGATGTAAACCAGAAGTTAAAGCATTTGAAAAAAAAAGAATTTTAACTAATGGGGGCAGAATCAAGATGGTAGAGAAAAGTCAGGGATTTGCCTGAGCTATCCCAACTTACCCTCCAAACAACTAAATACTACCTCAAAACAACTTCTAGAGAAGCACCACCCACAAAAGGATGCAGTAGAAATTTTCCAGTCCAGACAACTTAAAAGATCAGTAGGGAAGGTCTGTCACACTGGGGTAAGACTGTAGCACAGTCCAGCACAGGCAGTGCCAGTGCAGGCCAGGCACCAGCAAACCAGTGGTAGGCTTTGAAGGTGACTAAATCGGTGGCTACAGCAGTAGCTATCAGACCACAGATGGTAAGGGAGTCGAACTTCTGGCCAGTAGGAGATTACAAGGGTCCCTTTGCAAGCACTGGGTCTAGGACTCTCCTGCATTGCCCACATGGAGTTCCAGTAGCAGTCCTGGGTCACAGAACCAGAAGAAGAAGGAGCACCAACACATCAGAGCCTGTGGGTGCAAGGGAATGGGGACCCTGGTCACAGTTCCATGGTGGAAAAAAGTAGTCCCTCGTTATGGTCACTCACAGACCAGACCACAGGCCAGGAGAACAGTGACTGTACCTCTACTTAGATCAGACCTGTACAATAGATGGCCCACCGGCTGCCACATGACCCACAGCAGCCAACCATCCTCAGTCTGTCTCTCTTCGAACCTATCTGAAGCCTGAAGAAGTTTACAACACGTTCAGGTCTGAATTAGATCATACCTCCTTGGAAGTTCTGAAAACTTACAGACTCCCCAGAACTTGCTCTGACAGCAGGAGTAAGAAAGGTCTAAAGCTTGGGATAATGTCCCTTCCACCTCAGGAGCAGAACCCCACATTAACATAGAGTAAAAAGTCAAAAAATAGGCTGGAAAAATGAGAAAACAATAAGAAAAAGAACCTGACCACAGAAATTACTATGGTGATGGGGAAAATCAAAACACAAAATCAGAAGAAGACAACAAAGTCAAAACTGCTACACCCAACATCTCAAAGGAAGAAAAAAAATGTGAATTGGTGTCAGACTTGAAAAGAATTCCTCAAAGAGATCAAAAAGGATTTTTAAATCAAATAACATTGTTAGAGGAAAAATAAGGGGAAGATATGTGAGAGATGCAAGAAAAACAGGGAAGAGGATTTAACAGCTTAGTAAAGGAAAAACAAAATATAGTAGAAAACAACAACTTACAAAACAGAATAGGTCAAATAGTAAAAGAGGCACAAAAATCAGCTGCTGAGAAGAACTCTTTAAAAAGAGGAATTGACTAAATGGGGAAAAAAGGTACAAAAATTCAGTGAAGAAAAGAACCCCTTAGAAAGTAGAATTGCCCAAATGGAAAAGGAGAATAATAAGAAAATTCACCGAAGAAAATAATTCCTCAAAAATTAAAACTGGGCAAGTGGAAGTTAATGACTCTCTGATACATCAAGAAGCAATGAAACAAAGTTAAAAGAATGAAAAAAAAATAAAAGAAAATGTTAAACAGGAAAGTTAAGTTAAAGTTAAGTAAAGAAAGTTTAGTCAAACAGGAAAGACATCATAAGGATAATCATAAATGGGGGTGGATAGGATGGAGTAATGTACAGTTAATAATAATAACTGTGAGGACATTTAAAGCAAGTTTGTCTGACAAAAGGCTAAATTTCTCGAATATAGAGAGAATTAAGTAAAATTTATAAAAATAAGAGCCACTACCCAATTGATAAATGTTCAAAAGATATAAACAGGCAGCTTTCAGATGAAGTAATCAAAGTCACATGAAAACATGTTCTAAATCAATATTAATTACAGAAATGCAAATTAAAACAACTCTGAGGTAGCACCTCACACCTATTAGATAGGTTAATATGACAGAAAAGGAAAAATGACAAATGTTGGAGGGGATGTGGGAAAATTGAGACATTAGTGCATTGTTAATAGAGTTGTGAACTGATTCAACCATTCCAGAGAGCATTATAGAATTATGCCCAAAGGGCTATAAAATCACACATACCATTTTATCCATAAATACCATTACTATGTCTGTATCACAAATAGATGAAAAAAAGGAAAAGGACCTATATGTACACAAATATTTGTAGCAGTACTTTTAGTGGTGGCAAAGAATTGGACATTGAAGGGATGCCCATCCAGTGAGGATGGCTGAACAAGTTGTGATATATGAGTATATTCAAATATTATTGTGCTATAAGAAATGATGAGCAGGATAATTTCAGAAAAAAAAACCTGTAAAGACTTACAGGAATTGAGGTGAAGCGAAATGAGTAGAACCAGGAGAACATTGTACATAGTAACAGCAATAATGTATGATGATCAACTGTGGGTGATTCTCAGCAATACCATGATCCAAGACAATTGTGACAGACTTATAAAAAATGTAATCCATCTCCAAAGAAGAACTGATAGAATATGAATGCAGATTGAAGCATACACTATTTTTGTTTTGTTTGGGGTCTGTGTTTCCTGTTACACATGACTAATACAGAAATATGTTTTTTCATGACAGCACACATATAATCCATATGAAATTGTTTGCCTTCCTGATTGGGGTTGGGGGGAGGTGGAGAAGAGAGGCAGAGAATTTGGAACCAAAATTTTAAAAATAAAAGTTAAAAGTTGTTTTTACATATAATTAGGGGAAAATACAATACTAAATATTTTATTTAAAAAAACCACCAGATCCTAGATCCTAGATTTGAATCCATATTACTAAATTCTAAATATAGTAGTTTTCAAAATTATTTAAAAAAATAATTTTGACTAATGCAAAACAGTCCCTTTGAGCAAAAGGTTGGAATAGGCTACAAATTAGCTCAACCAGCAAGCACTTAATCTCTTTGCCAAGGAGACATGGAAACAAGGATAACACTCAGAGAAAGAACAAATTCATCTGCAAATCATTATCAAGAGGAAAATGGAAGACTCCCAGCATTATATCCTCATGAAAGAATGAGAAGCATTTGAGAGACCTGGTTTTTGGCTGGGTAAAACAAAACCTCTTTTGAAGGCTTTCATCAAAAAAAATTCTCCCACACCTACATTAAAATTATATTATATTATACTATACCATGCTAATGTTATATTTATTATACTATACCATGCTAATATTATATTATACTATTGTACAAGGCAATATTTGATTGGACTAACATAATCATTTTTTCAATGATCTGTTAGATATTGGCTGCCCAAGACACAAAGTGAAGAGACCCAATATGTTTATGTTTGTATAGAGTCCAAACAACAGGATAAGGTTTTATGAATCATATTTTTCTTTTTTTTAAAGCAATCTGGGTTAAGTAACTTGCTCAAGGTTACATGGCCAGTTATTTCTGGGTGTGGTGCTAAGTATGTGAGCCCGGATTTGATCCCCAGGTCATCCTGACACTGGAGGTGATGCTCTTACTCGCTGAGCCACCTGGCTGCCCCTTGAATCATATTTTTCAATAAAATAAAAAGCTATAAATTGGGTTTATCAAATTATTTTATTCTCAGAAAACATGCTTTATGCCCTGAAATATTACAAAACCTCCTCTGGGAAATCCACAGCAAAGCAAAACAAGGTTAATAAGTTAATATTTTTTGTTGACAGGATAATGCTACTCCACCTCAGTCTAAAATAACACATGAGTTCATGTGAAGGCTTGTTATATGATCAACCAAGTTACTTTTAGTACCTCATTTTACCTTTATTTCTCACAGGACATGACCAGGATGAGAGGTCTGAGTTTTCTCAAACAAGATTAGCTTTTCCAGAGACCAAGCTTGAGGCAACTGAAATGTTACCCAGTACTGTGGTTCATGCTACAAGCATCAGTTCTTGTTAGTGTGCTGAGATTAGATGAGTTTCTAAAGAAAGCAGGGCTGTAGCAACATACATTACAAATATCTTGTCCTCTAAGTGTTCTGAGACTAGATGCATTTCCACAGAGAGCAAGGCTGTAGTAAAGGAATGTTCCCAGAGAAACTGTCTCCTGACACAAATATATTGCCCTCTGAGTGTTATATTGTTGTGTTGACTTTTTTTTCCCTTCCCCCTTCTTGGAAGAGAGAGGTCCCCGAGTGTTACACATTTCACACATTTTCGAAATGCATTGATCAGCTGAGCTTTTTTTCCTCCTTCATACAAGCACACACAGGATCCTCAGACATCAGTCAGTCAAGGAAAGGGGATTAGAATAGGCAAAAAGTAAGATGGGGAGTGATAAAGAAGGAAAAGGATGGGATGGAAAAGGGAAGGACTGGGAAGGACCAGAAAGGGAAGGGGGCAAGGGGCAGACAGACCTCAAGCTGACCAGATCCACTCTCCTGACTCATGAACATATGATCAGGAACTCACACCTCCTCCAGAGGCAGTGAGGACTCCAAGATACTTTAAAATTAAAGTGCCAAAGTGATTTTGCACTGTTTTCCTTTTTTCTCTTAAATCTTTAGCATCCTCCATAGTGTACATTTCTTCCTATGGAAATGTGCAAGTATTTATTTCAAAATATCCATTTTAAATCAGAAGCTTTCAGTTTTTTTCTTGTTACTTTATAATTTCTAATGACATAATTTATACGCCTCCGGGAGGCCAGATCTAGAGTGAGAAAGAGTGGTTAAGTAACTCTTCCAAGGTCACACAGCAAATCATTCTTCCTCTTCCACCCCATTGCTTCTCCTCTTCCCTTTACAATTTTTATAGATGAATGCCATTACTCCTTTATTGAAATGACTAGAAAATCTAAAGACAAAGAATCCTGAAGAGGTGAACTAAAGATAGAATCATAATCATAAGGTTTTACAATCCCAAGATGGAAGTTCATGAGGCTTTTTAAAAATGGATTGACCTCTAACGTTCCTTTTCCAAATGAAGGATAGGGGAAAGAGACTTTTTTAAAGCTACATTTTCAATAATGCTATCTTACATCATACAATATCATGTTTGGGAACATTATTAATAGTATACCAGGAATTCTGAGGCTTCTCGGTTATAGCAAGTTCATAAGAAAATCACATGAAAAAAATAACTTTCTAGTAAGTTTTCCTGCTGAAACTAAGCCAACCAGTCTTATTTGATGGGCAACCAGCAGACTGGGTTTTCAGAGCCTTACAAAATAGTCACTTTTCCCTGGGCTCATTGGAAGGGCTGCCAGTTTTATCATGTCCACTTTGCAAATGAAAATTTTCAGCAATTGCAGGATTTGCCTTTCTGATATGAAGGGGGCAAAGCCAGGAAGAAAACAGACTTAGATTCCTTCTGTACTTGGTCAATGCCAGCAATCGAGCTATAGAAACCATTGTAGTATGTAAATATGCTGAAATCCTACTACTGTTTCATTTCTTTTCCATGCCTTTTTTCTAAACTAGAAACCAATTAAATATCTTCATATTTCAGGGACTACTGATCCCTGGAGAGAGAGTACTGGTAGAGTACTGGTCTTGAAACCAAGAAGGCTCCAGGTTCACATCTGGCATCAAACACATTAAGTCTGTGACCTCTGCCTCAGTTTCCTAATTTGCAAAATTAAGATAATTGTATCAACCTCACCAATGTATGCAATCGAATTAAATAAATATGAGCTACTATCTTATTGCTATGTGAAATAAGTACTGTGGTGTAATCTTGACCTCAGAAATATTTCTATCAGTACCAGTTAACAAATATTTTTATTTTGAACCCACATTGATTTTGTACTGTGATCATAATAATAATAGCTTACATTAATATGATAATAGTTTCTATTTATATAATGCTTTACAATTGGTAAAGCTATTTCCTCACCCGTCCTAGGAGAGAGGTAGCATGAATATTATTCTTTTCAACTCACAGAAAAAAAAATTGAGACTCCAAGAAGTTCAGTAAATTGCCTGAGTTTTCTTATCTATGGCTTACTTTTTAATGCATTATTTATTTATTTTAACATTCTTTTTTTTTTTTACAATTTTGAGATCCGACTTCTTTCTGCCTACCTACGCATTATGAAGATGAGAAATGTATTATCAATTATATCTCTGAAATTTTATCTATGACTTCTTAGGTTGGTCTTAGGGAATTTTCTGTTCCTTGGGACATAAAGTGACTTGTCCAGGACCTCACAGATTATATCACAAGACAAATTTGAGCCCAGGTCTTCCTGACACCAAGGCCAATACTATTATCTACTGCAAAGACTAACACATCTCTGAAAGTCACACAGATATTTAACAGCTGAGTTAGGACTGGAGCACAGGGTTTCTGACTCCAAAACCATTACTTTTTTCCACTACATTGTGCTCTCTTTCTCTAAAACAAGGAGAGTAAGCACCTTTTGCTCATGGCTCATTTAAGGTAAATCACCTTTCCCAGAAAAGCAGACAATCTGCCTAGAAAAGACAGCATATTTCACAAGAACATTTGCCTTCTGAGAACATACTTCTTGTGTTCCCCATTTGCAAGCTTCAAGTCTCATCTTTTATTACCAAAAACGTGAAGAAATCAAAGTCTTGGCTAAAGTAGAGGAGAATTAGGCTGGATACAACTTAAGGAAACTGTGATTTTTCATTTTATTTTTCTCCACTATGATTAGTGGAACCACAACAGCTCCTTTTTTGATTTATAGTTTGTTTCAATTAGTCCAAGAGATACTTTGTGCCAGAGCTGTGATCCTGTTGATCATTACAAATTGAAATGTTTATACTCTTAATACTAATGGATTTGACATAGTGAATAGAGTACTAGAATGGGGTCAGGAACACCTGGATTAAAATCCTTTCTTATTCATTTCAACACTTACCAACTGTGTAACCACAGATAAATCTCACTTAATGTCTTTGACACACAATTGCCTTATCTGTAAAATAAACATAATAATACTTGTATCTAAAAAAAAAAAAAAAGATTAGTGTAAGGTATTAGACCAGCAGTAGGGAACCGGAATTAGACATAAAGAGAACTTTAAAAGAAACAGCTTCTTTAAAAAAAAAGTTTTGAGAGAAAGTCTATCCTGAGGACCAGACAGAGAACCACCTCTTAGATGAATATGCAGAGAGGACCTGTTTGGAGACAGAGAAGTAACTGGGGTAAGGATGGTTACAAGGCATTGTGGTCCATCATCTTATTGACATGTGGCTGTTAATAGGGTTTTTTTTTCCATTTCATTTTTAATTTATGGAATAAAACAATCATTTCCATAATATAGTACAACCAAAAAAGATTGTACATGAAACTACAAATACACCATGTACAACTTGCTATTCCTTTCAAACATACAACAAAATTATCATGTAAGATTCTTTTTTTTCCTTTTCTTAAGGGTTTTGAAGATTATAACAGACATTGTAAATCTAATAACTATTTGAGGATGATAGGAATATCATACAAGGATTGTTGGTTCATTCTTGATGGAAAGGCAGATTTCTTGAGTTTTATCTCTGGTGTAAGGGACAGGAAGCCAGAGAGAAGAAACTTTGAGAGGAGAAGAAGCAAGAGAGGAAGGTGGGCATGTGTGGGGGACAGGAGACATGGAAGGCTGAGGGAAGCAGCTTCCAGCTGAGAGAGATGATTATTCACCTGTGTTTGTTGAGAACCTGCTTGTGGGGAGAGAGGAATTAATCATTTTGCTGAGCGACTGCAGAAACATTGGGTCAGGTGAGAGATCTCTTCAGCTGCTGGGATGATTGGGAACAGTAGTGTGGTTTATCGCTCTCTAACATCATCTATATGACCTTTCTGAGGTGTGTGTTTGCATTTTGTGGGTGTGTTTTGAGAGGGAGGAAAAGAGCAGAGAAGATAGACTTTGCATCTATTTTGCTGAGAGCTATGTTTATTAGAGAAGAGGATTTCCTTTGCTAGAAGTTAATAGGAAACAGAATTTATTCTGCTGAATAAATAAAAATGGTTGGGTTAGCCACACTGACCAGAGGGCTGTCCTCAGGAACTTGGCAATTTTATGCCTCAAGGGATATGTTTGTTAGGAACAAGTGCAGTGTTGTTGTTATTGTTGTTTGTTTTAAAGGAGTACTGTCTCCGTGCTGTGTAAAGGGAGGCTGTGAGCTGGAATCATTGTTCACTGCTCCATCCACTCAAGAAAAAAAGAGAAATAGCTTTGCCCAGCAACAGTACAGTAAGGCCAAGAAAGGCAGCAGACAGCAAAGAAACAGCTTTGTGTGGTACAGGTGCTTGGGACCACAGAGATTGAAGTCTGAACTCTATAGTTGTGAGTTGCTCCAGGCCAGAGGTGGGGAACCTGTAGTTTCGAGACCACATGTGGCCCTCTAGGTCCTCAAGCATAACCCTTTGACTGATGTTTTGTTCTGTGAAGTTTGGATTCAGTCAAAGGGTCACACTTGAGGACCTAGAGGGCTACATGTGTCCTTGAGGCTGGCTGCAGGTTCCCCACCCCTGCTCCAGGCACATAGATTTACCCATATATGTGCCTGTAGTGGCAAGCACCCCAAGCGTCCTCAGGGTGTCTGCCAACACAGGTTCTTGGATCTGCTTTGATAAAGGAAAGCAACTCAAAATGGGTTAACAAGCTTACTTTAATCAGTCAAGTATGTATCATTTACCTAATTCAGGGGAAAGAGGTCAGCACCCCGAACTTCAGAGTATACAGACAGAATTATCAAGACAGAGAAACAGATCAAGTAGACAGATTTCCAAACTGTCCAACCATTACATTCATACCAAACAACATCTGGGTTTAAAAGCCCGGGGGGCCCTGGACAATGGCTTCCCAGAGTTTCATCTGATGAAATCACAGAACACTTCTCAAAGTGAGCCCCAAAACAAAGCTACACATCAGGGCTTATGTAGCCTTCTCCTGGCTCAGAGAATGTAACAACCTTATTGACTCACTGGCCAATCAAGAAGTATCTACTGAAAAACAAGCCTCCCACCCCAGGCTCCAGGTGCACTTTAGCCTAGGGGCAGGGAAGATCTTTACATTTACATGCCCATTACAGCGCCTCCCTCCTAGATTTCTACAAATGCTTTCCCACTCCCCACCATGGATGCGGTAGAAGAGTGACCTAGGTTTAGGGGTGTACAGTGATTCTTTTATTCTTTTGTCTTCTATTGAAGAGCTGTGACGTGCGATCCTTCCATCCTTCCAGAGATGAGAAGTTAAGATTATTCCAGTATTTGCCTCATGTTAAATAAATAGTACGATTATTATTCCTTTTGCCTTATCATTTAGTAAATGTTTCATGAAAAAAAAAAGTCAATGGTGTCACTGTCGCTGATTTTGTACAAGTGAGAAACATGCTGGGGGAGGCTGGGGAACCCCCAGTGCTGAGTAGTACAAGTGTATCTACAAACACACACACACACACACACACACACACCAGGATTACTCCACCACCACCCCAGCACCTCGAGAGAGTATAAGTAACAGCCATATGGTAAAAACTTTTGAGGGACTAACACTGAGGAAAAAAGCCAGACCTGCCTGTGTGAGCACAGGTTGGACAAAAGGGGTGAGGTAAGGAAGAGAAAGAAGGATGAAGAAGAGAAAGAAGGAGAGAGGACAAAGGAAAGAGGGAGGGCAGGAGAGAAAAAGAGAGAAAAGAGGTACAAGTACCATGTCAGACACTAAGAGATGCATTGCTCATATGGGTGAGTCCATGGCCATGATTCCTGAGTTAGCTAAAGAAGCCAAAGAGATGCTTGTGTGGTCAGTGATGGGCAGTATGTAAGCATGCTACAATCTCTTCTGCCTTTTTCAAAGAATTATTCTGTTGATGCACATATTTATTACCCTCCCCACTCCTCTCGGCATTTATTTTTTATTTCTCTTTGTGTCATTAACTGACTGAGGTTGGGTAGAAGAGGAGGAGCCACATAAGTCAAGGGAGAAGAAAGAAGAGGAAATAAAGATAGGTAGATTTGAATGCTCCTCGAAAAGGGAACTGGACTGGGAAAACTGAGCAAGACCATAGCCGCCATGTGTCACTGTTAATATGCTGGGAGACGCTGGGCAAGTATCTTTGCCTCTGTGGCACTTGAGCTTTTTTAACCTATAAACTGGGAGAATTCTATTTGAACTACCTACCTCCTAGGTTTACTTTGAGATGTGTGTACGAGAATTACAGAAACCATTAAGGGCAAAAGAAATTCAATGAAATCATTTCCTCCATCCGGGGCCATTATCACAAATACAAGGTTTAGGAATCGAGGTAGCCTCCTGGCTCACTAAAAAAAGAAACTAGAGAAACCCAAATCCCTGAGACACCTGGGCCAACTAAGGCTTGTCATAATAGTCAAAAGCCCTTTTCACACAGGAAGGGAATTGGAATAGCAACTAACCCTCTAATTTTCCAGGCTTACTCCCAGCATGAATCAACAGTAGTCACTGAACCTTGACCCACACCAAGATCCAGCTTCCCACTCCCTCTTCCCCATGTCTTGACCTGCTTGACTCAGATAAGAATGCTCTATACCCAGTCTCCCCCCGCTAGTGGTCTTAGCACTCCCAAGCTATTTTTATCCTCCATGATTATCTCTTATAGTCTATTTCCTATAGCATGTTTCCCCTCAATAAAGCTTGATTGTTTTACATTCTCTCTGAAAGCTCCCCTCATGCTATGTTATTCAGTCATGTCAGTCACGTTGTGATAGTAATGGCATTTAAAGATTTCCCTGTATTGGCTTAGTTTTTCAAATTGATTGTGTCAAAACCCAGAGCTTGTTAATCCCACCTGTGGGATGGACTTGTTGACTGGAAAAGAGAGACACGAACTGGGAGGAGCTGGTGACGTAGATATGGAGAGACAAGAGAGAGGCAGAAGATCTTTTTTGGAAGCAGCACCCACGTGAAGGCAGAGAGAGAGGCTAAGAGAATTGCTGGTGGCCGCTTTGAATTGCCCTGGACTTTTGAGACCTGCCCCCTGAGCTGCCAAGGACTGAGGAGACATGGCTGTTTTGCTGGTACTTTGTCTGTTTTGATGTTGTTTTGACAGATTTGCCCACTGGTGAAAGACAGTCCTGTTGAAGAAGTCCTGGAACCTGGCTTTTGGTTAAGAAACCCTGAGACTGTCCTGCAGACAGAATGAATACTGTCCACTGGTGAAGGACAGTGCTGTTGTTGCAGGGGTCTGGGAACCTTTCTGTTGGTTCAGAAGCCCTGAAGAAGGATTTTCTTGGTGTATGTTTACAGAAATCCTGGGAGAGGCTTTTGCTAATGTGTTCAGGGGTTCTAGGACTGTTCTACAGACAGAGGATGAATTAATGAAGGGACTGGCAATATATCTTGTGGCCTTGCTAAGCCTTGTCTCCCCAGGAACTAAGATTGTTGAGAACTTGCCTCGTGTCAAGATGAAGAAAAGACCTCCATTTGGGTATTAAGTGCTGTGTTTAAACTTGATGTAACTCTGGGGTAGATTCAATTGAGATCCAGGGGTGGGGAACTTTTGACCTTTCTGTGCTCTGTGATTGAACAAATGAAGGTACTTTACTTATGTTTGGAAACTAATCTCCATTTGAGAAGAGGGGCTTTGTGGTGGACTAAATGAAGGTACAGCCTAGGGGTGGAGAAGTATTTAGACCAGGAACTTTGTAATTGATTGAATGATTGGAAGGTCCTGGGGTGGGGTAGTCCTTGGAGATTATTTAATCACACTTAGTAAATGCTGTATTTGGAATGATGTCATGTTTTGATCTTCTCTGTTCTTGGTTTGTCACTGAATAAAATGGAGAGCACCTATGCTGGTATTCTGAACCTTGGGAAGCTGCCTTTCCTTGGCATTACATTACACAAGTCCAACTCATTTTGGGAATTTCTTGGCAAAGATCCTGGGGTAGTTTGCCATTTCCTTCTCCAGCTCATTTTGCAATTAAGGAAACTGAGGCAAATAAGACTGAGTGACCTGCCTAGAGTCACAAACAAGTAAGGTCAGATTTGAACAAATGAAAATGAGTCTTCTTGATTCCAAGCCCAGTGCTCTATCCACTGTGCCACCTAGATGTCCCTCATTCAAACTACATTAAGGTAAAAAGTAAGTATTGTGATCCAGATGCTTTAAAGCAAAATATACAGGAAATCATGGGTAAATATCCCTAGAAGATAGGGAAAGCTAGGATTAAAGGAAGTCCCTACAAAAACATCCCCAAAGCCATTTAACATACATTAGATTGTCGTGGTTTGGCCAGGTCTTTGGATCAATCACAGACACCTGCCCCTGGAGAGAGCTCCTCTCTTCAGTTTCTGTCAAATCTTGCCCACAAGCCATTGAGGAAGTCTTCCTCAATAAGTTCCACATCACTGGAACTGTCAGCAGAGGGAGAGTCTCTCTCATGATTTGGTATGATCATTTGTGTGATTCTACGAAGTTCTACCTGGTGAAACCGAGAAATGGTCTAGAGTCTTTGCTTTCACTCCCAAGCAGAACATTCTGCCCTTTAAAGTTTTTTTCTTATTCAATTTTTTATATTTGTCACTAAATTAAGCATTGATTCTGCATTTATAGACCAAAGTTATTCTATAGTTCTTATCATTTGGATGCTTTATGTGATATTAATGTTCATAGTTAAAGATTTTGTTTTATGCTTTTATGAGCAAAGAAATCCTGCAATGAAAAGAATTGTTTGCTAGACACTAGTAAAAGATTTTGAATGCGTGAATAAAGAATGACTGGACAAGTTGTAGTATATGATTATGATGGAATACTACTGTGCTATAAGAAATGATTAGCTTGATGATTTTAAAAAGTCATGGAAAGATTTGCATGAAATAATGAAGAGTGAAATGAGAACCATGAGAACATTGTATACAGTAATAGCAACATTGTTTTAAGAATGACTTTGAGTCAATAAGTTATTTTGACTATTATAAATACCTAGATTAACTATAAATGACATATGAAGAAAGATGCTGTCTGCATCCAGAAAAATAACTGCTAAATAGAAGTTATGTTCAGAATAATTTTACATATATAATATATATGCATATGTGTATATATGTATGTATGTATACACACATATCTATTTGTGTCTAATGGGAGCCATCTTTGGGGCAGGAGGGGAGGGAAGAAAAAAATAGAAACATTTATGTCATAATTTTGTTGTATATTTGAAAGAAATAGTGAGTTGTGCATACTAGATAGCAGTTTCATGTGCAATCATCTTTTTTATTGTACTATATTATAGAGGTGCTTGTTTTATTCCATAAACTAAAAATAAAATAAATTAAAATAAAAAAGATACTGTATTTAACAAAAGGTCATGTAGATCTTTAAATAAATAAAATGTCATCTCAAATTTTATCAGGATATAACTTGTGAATTAGACGATGAGATCTATCACCCTACATTCAGTCCTTGATATTGGTCATGATGCCCCATCACCAAGAGTGAAGAGGAAGCTTAGGTAAGAAATGGCCCTTCAACAAAAAAGCTCTCATTTAAACTAAATTTACTGTTGACATTTATCATTTTTGAAGATTTGATTTGAATATTTCTATATTAAATTAAAAACGTAGAGTTCATAGAGACCTTGGAGTATGGGTCTCCCAGCTTTTGATTGTGCACCTCTATAAATAAAAAATTTTGAGCACACCCTTCTAATATATGTGTATTTAATAATTAATAGATTACATAAATCTACTATGGAACTCTAATAATTATGAACAATGTTAAATTTATACAAAATTAGAAAATCTTACTTTCCACTCTGCCCTCTGGAAATCCTGCTCTACAAGTAACAAACTGCTTCCCACACCAGAGCTCATCCTCTCATACTTCTTCCATCTTCTAGCCCTCGTTAAGGCCTGGCTCCTCTCAGATGGCAACACACCCTCAGCCATCCTTTAGTAATAACTAACATTCATATGATGCTTCAAGGTTGGCAAAGCACTTTACAAATATTATCTCGTTTGATCTTCATGGAAACCCTGGGAGGTACGTGTTCTTATTGTTCCCATATCACAGGTGAAGAAATTTAGGCAGACTGAGGTTGAATGGCTTGCTTAGTGTCACAAGTCATTGTCAAAGGCTGAATTCAAACTTAGCTCTTCCTGAGAAAATTAGGTCTTCCCATGGATAGGGCACTAGCCTTGGAGTCATAAAGACTTGAACTCAAATCCAGTTTCATACACTTATTAGCTTTGTGACCCTGCACTAGTCATTTAATTTCTATCTGTCTCAGTTTGCCCAAATGTAAATATATTTAATGAGATAGTAATTCTAAAGCCTTTAGCACTGTGCTTAATAAATGCTTGTTAACTTCCTGACTCGATGGCCATTACTCTATCCACTGGGCCACATACCTGCCAGCTTCCTTTCTGGCACTACACTTTCCTATCCCCTAATGAGTTGTCAAATCTAATGACTTTTTCCCAATTCTCATCCTTCCTGACCTCTCAACCTTGCTTAACACTGTCTGTCAACATCTTCTCCTTGATTCTCTTCTCTAGATTTTCATGACATTGCTTTCTCCCAGTTCTCTTCCTACATGACTACTCATGAAAAGGAGATTGAAAAGTCTCTTTTTGCTGGATCTTCAGCCAAGTCAAACCTTCTCACCATGAGTGTCTCTCAAGGCTCTGTCCCAGGTCCATTTCTCTTTCTATTATCTTACATTTGGTTATCTCCTCAGATAAAAGGGGATATGTTTTCATCTTTATGAAGATAATTTCCTGGATCTCTATATCCATCCCTATTGTCTCTCCTGAGTCCTAGACCTATATCATTGTAATGAGAATGGGAATATGAAGATCTTCCCTTCCCCTTGATAGGCTTAAGTGAATCTGAGAACTTTCCCTGATTTGAAAATATACTCTGCCCCTTATAGGCTGAATGTGGTCACATTGAGCCTGTGGAGGGAGGCTTGTTTTTCAGGAATGCCCACACCTGTTACTTTGTGATTGGGCAGTGGATCAAGAGGGTTGTGACATTCTCTGACCCATAAGGCTATATATACCCTGATGTTAGATTATGCTTTGGGGCTCACTTTGGAAAGAGTTGTGTGATTTGGCCAGATGAGACTCTGCGCAGCCATTGAGTCCCCTGGCTTTGAAAACCCAGATGTTGGTGCTTCCCTCTCTGGTAACTAACTAGGTATGGATGTAATGGTCAGACAGCTAGAAGCCCTGTCTCCTGAATTGTCTTATTTTCTCTTGTAATTTCTGTTTGTATTCTCTGAAGTTCAGGGTGCTGACTTTTCCCCCTGAACTAGTTAAATGATATATGTTTGGTTAAAGTAAGATTGTTAACCCTTTTTGAATTGCTTTCCTTTAGAAAAGCAGATCAAAGAACCTGTGCTAGCAGCCATCCTGGGTATGTTAGGGTGCTTGTTGCTACAATCATCAAGCACCTTTTGGACATCTAAACAAGTTATTCCTAGGCATCTAAAGCTCAACATGTCCACAAAAAAACCTCATTATCTTTCCCCCCAAAAAAATCTCTCCTTTTTCCAAAATTCCCATTGCCTGTGAGGACACCACCATCCTCCCAGTCACCCAAGTCTACAGTCTTTGTGTCATTCCTGACTATTCTCCTGCACTCACCCTATCTGTTGCCAAGTCTTCTAATTTCTACCTTCATATGTCTCACATACACCATCTTCTCTTGGCTCATACAGCCACCAAGTTGATTAAATTAAAATAATTTGGTTGTTTCTGGGAACCACTCACAGTGATCGTTTTGCTGGATATTGTCAATGTTACTTTTTTCCCTCTCCTAGCTTTGCTAATTGCCATTGTCTCACACCTGGATTATTGCAAAAATTTTCTAAAGTATCACTCTGCCCCAAGTCTCTTCCTACTCCAACGTATCCTCTATTCAGCTGCAAAGTGACTTTTCTAATGTGCAGGTCTGATCATGCCATTCCTCTGTTCAATAAACTCCAGTGGTTCCCAATTATTTCCAGGTTTATATACAGAATCCTTTGTTTAGCATTTGAAGTCCTTCACAACCTGCTCCATCCTAGATTTCCAGGCTTCTTATAATTTACTCCACTCCACGTTCTCTGTGATTGAGCAATATTGCTCATATGCTGTTCTTCTTACAGGACACTCTATTTCTGATCCTTTTCATTGACTCTCCCCAATAATTAGAATGCTCTCTCCCTCCTCACTTCTGCCTTCTAGGTCCCCTGGATTCCTTCAAGATTCAACTTAAATCCTACCTTCCACAGGAGGCTAGTCCTGCTTCCCCTCAACTCACACTAGTAGTACTTTCCCTCCGAGATTCCTCTCCATTTGCACTCTACTTATCTTGTATGTACATGTATTTGCATGTTGTCTCACACATTAGAATGTAAACTCCTTAATAGCAGGGATTGTATTTTTGCCTTTCTTTGTATACCCAAAACTTAGCAAAGTATCTGGCATGTAGTAGGCACTTAATAAATGTTTGTTGACTAAATGATTCACTTTCCCTCATTTCTACTTCCAAAGTCTCTTTCTACCATGGTAGTACCTTGATGTTTAATAAATGTTCATTCCATCCCCTTGTCACTACATTTCTGTGTCTGTCTCACGTCTACCAAACTTATTCTCTACATCACCATGACTTTCCATCTTTCTACCCTTCTTTATTTTTCCATACCATCAGCCCTGTTCTAGCTATTGTCTGCTTCCTTCTCAGTCATCACCACTTAGTTGGATTCTTATTCTCCTCCATTCTTGAATCCCTTGCTCCTGTGTCCTGTCAATGCTAACCTTCACTAAAATCCCAGTCCAGACTATCCTTATCATTTGCCTCATCTGCTTCTACAAATATGCTTCTGAATAGAGCCCGTGGAAGTCTGCCCATGCTAATGATTGGATCCCCTCCAAACTAATGTTACCTAATATTAACTGGGACCTCACTGTATCAAAGCAATCCTTTTGATCTTTGCTCATTGATTTTCTAGCCCACTCTCTGACAGCTATTCCAAATCTTCACTTTTCTCCTCAAACCTCAAGCACCATTTCTTCCACTCTTATCTGATGTTCTTGTCTCATACTTCACACACAAAAAGAAAAGAAAAAAAATCAAAGAATTCACTAAGGATGCCCTCTTTTCCTCATCTCTCCACTTGACATACATTCCTCTTTATCTGGCATACCCTACTTTATTCCAGTCTTTGATGCAGAAGTGGTCCTTCTTACCATGACCAACTAATCTACATGCAATATTTTTTAAAATATGTATTTGTTAATATGCTTTTCTATATCACAAATCTTCCACTCCACTTGGAAAAAAGTCCTTGTAAACAAATATGCGAAATCAAGCAAAATAAATTCTCACATTGGCCATGTCCAAAAATGCATGTCTCATTCTGCATTTTAAGTCTGTCACTTCTCAAATTGGGGACGATCTACATCTGGATCCTTAAGTCAATCCGCCTTCCATCTTATTCAGCACATTGCCCACACTATCATCCCCTCCCCACCCTCTCTCTAATATTAATCTAATCTGTCTATCTATTGGTTCCTTTCATGCTGCATATAAATATGTCAATATTTCCCCCATCTTCAAAAAAGCACCCTTCATCAAAGCCTACTATCCTTCCTATCATTTTATATCTCTTCTTTCTTTCTCAGCCAAAATCTCTGAAAAAGCTATCTACATTGGGTGCCTCTACTTCTCTTCTTAATGTCTTCTTAATCCCCTATAATCTGACTACCAACCTCATAATTTACCTTAGACTGCTCTCTCCAGAGTTACCAATGATCGTTTAATCACCAAATGCAATGGCCTTTTCTCAATCCTCATCCTTCTTGAAATCACTGAAGCCTTTGTCTGCGATTATTGATCACCTACTAGGTACACCCTCTTCTCTAGGTTTTCATGACACGGTTTTCCTCCCATCTGGCTAAGCACTCCTCTGTCACCTTTGCAGATTCATCATCCATGACATGGCCATTAACTATGGGTATACTCCCCCCAACCAAGGTTCTATCCTGGGCCCTCTTCTCTTTATTCTCTCCATTCTCTCTTGTTGACCTCCTCATCTCCTATGGGTTCCACTATCTTCTCTATACACATAACTTCTACATGACTTACTAGTTCTAGTCTATCTTCTGAGTTCTAGTCCCACATCCAACAAACAACTGGACATTTTAATGAATGAATGAAAAGACAATTATTAAGTACTTAGTAAGTACCAGATATCATGCTAAATGCTAGGGCTACTTTTTTGGGGGTAAATTCCCTAGCCTCAGGAAGCTTATATTTTAATTGAGAAGAATAATACATACAGAGGAGAGGCAAAGAGAGAAGGGAGGTTTTCTTTGGGGGGGAGGCAAAGAAAGCATGTGTGTCTATGGGAGGTGGGGGGAGGGTTATCCACAAGATGGCAGGCAGATGGTGAGAGAGTTTTGGTGAAAGGCTGGTTCGAATTTGAAACTGAAACATGATCTGGTGTCTAGGTGTAGTCAGAAGAAACAGTGAGCTAGGTGGGTTACTTTGCACACACTCACCAATCAGCTGGGCTGGGCCTTAGAGTAGGAGCTCCTCAGAAAGTAGGAGTATGGACTCAGGAAGCCCTAGGTTGAGAAGTCCAGCTCCCAGGTCCAGTGTGGAGGGTGCTGATTCAGTTGGGGAAGAGCAGGTCAGAGGCAAGAGATAAATACTGAGATGACCTAGATGGGGAGCTGAATGTGGAATAAGCATCTCAAAGCCAAAATATCATTGTTGACCCCACCCCCAAACCTCTCCCTCTTCCAAACTGCCCCAGTTTTGATGAGGACACCACCATCCTCCTATTCACTCAACTTTATCACTTCAGTGTCATATTCAATTCCTCACTCTCACTCACCCCATGTTTCTAATCATCACCAGCATTGTCCTTTATAGCGCCATAACATCTCTCACATACATCCCTTTCCCTGTACACACACTACCATCATCCTGGTTCAGGTCCTCATCACTTTGCCTAGACTACTGCAACAATCTCATTTCTTCTCACTGACTCATTTCTCCCCCTCTCCAATCCATCCTCCACACAGCTGCCAAAGTGATTTTTCTAAAGCAGAAGTCTAATCATATCACCCTTCCATTAATCAAACTTCAGAGCCTTCTAATTGCCTCAAGAATCAAATGTAAATTCCTCTATTTGACTATTAAAGCTCTCAACAACCTGGACCATTCCTACCTTTCCAGTCTTCTTAAAGTTTATTTCCCTGCTCATACTCTGGGGTAGAGCCATACTTTTACAAACACCCCTCTATTCCATTCTTTTTCTCTGCCTATTCTTTGACCTTTCCCCATGTTTAGAATATACTCCCTCCTCACCTCCACCCTCTTGCAATCCTTGATTTCTTTAAAAACTCAGCTCAAGGGCCACCTTCTTCATCAAGTCTTTCTTGGTCCCACACACTACTAGTGCACTGCCTCCCCAAACTAACTAAGATTCATTCATTTTGCATATATTCTATATATTGTTGGATATGTAAGTGTTGTCTCCTGCTCGAATGTAAGCTCACTGAGGTCAGGGAGTGTTTCATTTTGTCTTCATATCCCCATTGTCTACAGCAGTGCCTAGCTAGCCCATGGTGAGCGCTTAGTATGTACTTGTTGATTGATTGATTAATTGGTCATTTGGAGCAATGCTATCAAGAAGGTGACTAGCTGACTGTGCTTCTTGAGATTTGCTTATGTTTAATGGTGATAACAGACAGAAGGATGTTGTGAAGAATAATACAAGGGCAGGATGTGGGTCTCAGACATAGATACTATAGGCAGGAAAGACAACTCTGGCTGAATGGATGTGAATGTTTATTACATTATATAAATAAAAAAGAAGGAAAAAGAGAGACAGCATAATAGGGAGGCATACCGATGCGGCCGTGGAGCTGATTTTTTACAGCGGTTACCTCTGAACAAGCTGTATGCACACTCTATTGAGCATTGTGGCCAGGGCTCCCAGCTTCAGGGTCTCTATGTCACAGATGGTTTATCAGGAGAAAAATGATAATGGCTGAAAACAGCATGAGTTTTTATTGTTAAAAGGAGCAAGGAAGGAGAGAAATGAATACACCGAGAAAAATGAAAACATCACTCTCATTGGTACAAGGCAAATTCCAGACACAATCAACTTCCTATTTAAGGCTAAAATTATTAGACAAGAATTAACCATTGCAATTTTAAGGGCAAATGACAAAGTGATTGCAAAGCCTGAGCACATTTGCTTTATGCACATATTTGAAGCTGCATCTTCAAATTCCCATTAGTTCTTCCCAGATGCCAATGGAGATACACCTGCTCTATGGAGGTGCCAGCACACACAAACACAAATGCAGAGTTGCTTTATTTAATAAACCAAGGATCAAAGTAAGGACATGTACAGAGACAGGGGCTGGAATTTTTCTTCAAAAGACCTGGGAGCACTTTCACATCCCCCCAACCCAAGACCTTCTTTGAGAAGTCTTAGCCAGGAAACTATGGAGGCAAGGCTAGTGGCCACAATAGGAAGTAAGCTGCTGTGAAACTCCCAGAGAATATCATACATGCTGTTCACCAAAGTGCCAACAAGTTGCTTGGCCAAAGGCCATGTATGTCAAGAGAAATTATTTCCCATTCTTTGAACAGCTAGCCTGATCAAGGAAGAGTGCAAAGAAAGTTTGCCAAGGATGGAAGGAGAGTTTTCCTCAGATCATTGTTAGTGCCTCCATGAAGGTAAAGAGGAAAATGAACCACATTATCTCAAACCTTTTAAGAGCTCTGTGAGCCACAGAGAGTGCTATGCTGGCTAGGGAATGTGAACTCCTTAAATGATTACCTAGAACTGCGTGATAAAAGTTCAGAATTCCACAAGACTTTAACCACATTGTGAAAATTGGCAGTTGTTCCCAATGCCCTCTGAAACTTCTCTCAGCTACACCATGGTTTCTACATAATCACCTGAGAGTATTCTCCTTTCATTTCTAAGCAACAAAGTCACCAAAGCTCAAGTCTGCTGCCATTTTGTCATAAGAAAGAGAAGCCTAAAAGGGAATATCTACCTAGGGGTGAACTAATGGGAGGTAGCTCTCACCCTTTCCCACCTTGTGAGCTGAATTGGGGCGCTGCAGCATGATGAAGTTCTAATACTAATTCCATGCCACTTATCAGCTCTGTGACCTAGAATAAGTAATTGAACCCCTCTCAGTCTCTTCACCTGCCCAAGAAGAAAGGTGGATTGTATCATTTCTAATGTCCCTCCATCTCTCACATTCCCAATTCTTACATAACAATTGCCATATTTAGCTAACCATAGCTAACAAAGACCTATATTCTGCTTCTATCTGTCCAGTCATCTTCAAATTTTGTCAGTTTATTTTTTAAAAATAAATTCTATTGATGTCTTTTGTTTTTATATCACCTAAATTTCCATCTATATATCTCCCTCTTTCACTCCAAAAAAGCTATCCCTTATAAAAAGAAAAAAATTAAAAGGAATAGGAAGAAATCAGCAAAACAATCAAGAAATACAATATATGCAATGTTCCAAATCTGTGGATCCCACCTCCAAACTCTGCAAAAGAGTAAGGAAAGGAATCTTCACCTATCTCTTTTTTGGGGGTCATAGTTGTTCTTTGTAATTTTGTAGCATTAATCTTCAGTTGTTTTTGTGACTGTCATTCTTTCCATTTACATTGATATGGACTTGTATATATTGTTTTCTGGCTCTCCTTAGATTCACTTTGCATCAGTTTATTAAACTCTTTCCATAATTCTCTGTATTAATTATGTTCATTATTTCTTATGACATAGTAATATTCCATGGCTTTTATCTACCATGATTTTTTTAGTCATCCTCCTTTCAAAGGTCATCTACCTTATTTCCAGTTCTTACCTACAACAAAAAGTGCTGCTATAAATAGTTTGGTGTATAGGGACTTTCTTTTTGTCAATGATCTTCTTGGAGGTTAAAGGTTAGAGACATCTAAGTTAAAGATTATAAACATTTTAGAGACTATTTTTAATAATTCCAAGTGGCCTTCCAAAGTGATTATACAAGTGATAGTCCTGTCAACAATTCCTTAGTGTGCCTATCATCCCACGATCCCTCCAACACTAACTATGGCCATTTTTTTTTTCATTTTTGTCAATTTGCAATGTGTGAGGTGAAACCTTGGGGCTGTTTTGATTTGAAGATATCTTATTATTAGTGATTGGAAGCATTCTTTCATATGATCATTAAGTTTGCAAGTATTCTTTTCAGAACTGTTTGTTCATATACTTTAACTACTTAACTCGGCTATGGGGACATCAACTTCTAAAATATTACATTGCTCATGGCATCTTCCTACTGAATGAGATCAATGACTCCACTTGTTTTAGTCCTGCTCTTAGTTGGCAAAAAAAATCAACTTCACACATGCAAGATACCCTTAAGTAGCCCAAATCCTACATTGACAATGCATGCCATAACTTTTAAAGGTAAGAGAGAAGCAAGGAATTCACTCAGGTAAAGGCCTGATTTGACAAGGGTTCCTATGAACATGCTGAGGGTTTACGATGGGGGGCTAAATGCTTTTCAGTTTCAATATGTGGCAACTGTATGCATGTCAACCAAAAAGTTTATGAGATATAAAGCTGCAGTAAGAGGAAACTAATGTACAGAATATGTAATAAAAGTAAATATATTAATAGCAAATTACATAGACTATGCATTCCATTCATTCACATAACCAATAATAAGTGCCTGTTATTTTTTTCTGCTATTTGGAGGGGGGAAGGCAGGGCATTTGGGGTTAAGTGACTTGCCCAAGGTCACATGGCAAGTAATATACTTGTTAATTTTTAAGGAGGTTCAGGCCAAACATAATCCAGGGAATGTTGGCAATTTGGTCTCTAGTTCCTCTGCCTCTTTGAAAATCAGCCTACTCCTTCTGGTAATTCTCAGTTTACATACTGTTTAAAGCAAATCTTGCTAGCATGTGAAATAAGTACAAGTGTGTTCAGTAATTTGACATTCCTTGATATTGCCAAGGGATTGGGACATAAACTGATCTTTTACAATCCAGTGGCCACAGTTCCAAATTTGCTGGCATATTAAATGCAGCACTTTAATGACATTATCTTTAGGGTTTTAATTAGCTCAGCAGGAATTCTGTCACCTTTGATCCACTTATTCCTAAGACCCACTTGACTTCATTCTTCAGGAAGTCTGGCTTTAGATCAGTAATCATACCCTCTTGGTTATCAGCAATGTTAAGATCTTTCTTCTATAGTTCTTTTGCATACTCTTGCTTAATCTCTTTGTCTTCTGCTGAAGACATCCCCATGGTTTTTTATCCTTTTTCATGGCCATTTTTGCATGAAACTTTCCCTTGATATCTCTAATTTTCTTGAAGAGATCTCTTGTTCTTCCCATTCTATTTTTTTCTTCTATTTCTCAGCTTTGCTCATTCAAAGACAACATTCTTATCTCTTTGCTACTCCCTGAAATTCTGCATTCAGTTGGTTACATCTTTGCTTTTCTCTTTTACCTTTCACTTTCCTTATTTCTTCAGCTTTCTGTAAAGCTTCATCAGACAGTCATTTTGCTTTCTTGCTCTTCTTTTTCTTTGGATTTTTTTTGTTGCTGCCTCCTGTAGGATATTGTGAACCTCTGTCCTTAGTTCTTCAGGCACTCTACCTACCAGATCTAATCTTTAGATATACTCATCATTTACACTTCATATTCATAAGGGTGTTGTCACATCTGTTAGATCTAAAGGTTTTCCCTACTTTCTTCAATTTAAGTCTGAATTCTGTAATAAGAAGCTTATGATCTGAGCCACAGTCAACTCCAGGTCTTGTTTTAACTGGCTATATAAAGTTTCTCCACCTTTGGTGGCAAAGTATGCAATAAATTTGATTTCTATATTGATTTGGCAAGTTATTTGAATTGAGAATTACCAGAAGAGCCAACTGGCTTTTGAAAAGGAACTAGAGGCTAAAATGCCAACATTTTCTGGGTTGTAGAGAAAGCAAGAGAGTTCCAAAAAATCATCACTTCTGCTTCATTGACCACACTAAAACTTTTGACAGTGTGGATCACAATAAAATGTGATAAATCCTCAAAGAGGCAGTATACCAGATCACCTTACTTGTCTCCTGAGGAACCTGTATGCTAGTCAAGAAGCAACAGTGGTTTAAGACTGGAAAAGTAGCACAACTAGACTGTATATGGTCACCTTGTTTAATTAACTTATATGCAGAATATATCAGGTGAAATGCCAGGCTGAATGAATCAAAAGGTAGAATTAAGGTTGACAGGAGAAATATCAACAATCTCAGACATGTAGATAATACCACTACGATGGCAGAAAGTAGAGGTATTAAGAAGCCTCTTGATAAGGGTGAAAGAGGAGACTGTAAAAAGCTACTTTGAAGCTTAATATTAAAAAAAAACTAAAATCTTGGCAACTGGTCCCATCACTTCCTGGCAAATTGAGGGAGAAGAATTGTCAGGAAGCAGGGTCAGATTTTGTATTCTTGGACTCAAAGATCACTGTAGATGGCAACTGCAGCCATGAAACTAAAAGATGTTGGCTCCTTGGAAGGAAAACTATGACAAATCTGGATACTATACAGATTGCCACCTTGCTGACAAAGGTCCATTTATCCAAAGCTATCGTTTTTCTAGTAATAATGAATGGCTATGAGGGTTGAACTATTAAGAAAGCTGAACTCTGCACAACCAATACTTTCACACTGTGGTGCCAGAGAAGACTTTTCAGAGTCCCTTGGACAAGAAGGAACTCAAATCAGTCAATACTTAAAGAAATTAATTCAGACTGTCTTCTGGAAGATAAAATACTGAAGTTGAAGCTTCAATACCTTGGCCACATAATGATAAGACACAACTCATTAAAAAAGACTCTGATGTTGGGGAAAGATTGAAAGCAAAAGGAAAAGGGGACAGCAGAGGATGAGATGGATAGATAGTGTCATGAAAACAATAAACATGAACTTGCACAGATTTTGAGAGAGAGTGGAGAATGGAAGAGCCTGGCATGCTATGGTCCATGAGGCCATGAAGAGTCAAACATAATAATCTATTGAAAAACAATAATAACTACGTGGGTCATGTCTCCATTCTTCTCCAGGCTGCATTGTGGACTCATTTATGCTTCATTCCTTCTGTGTGTTCACACAATAGTTAGGGAAAACATATTACTTACCTTTTGTAGCCTGGACTTTTGGACATTTCTGGACTTATGATATTTTTAAAACCTCTCTTGTCTTTCTTACTTGTTTTATCTTCTTTGGTTTACTTATCTTTATACCTTTATTGGATTGGAGGTTTATGCAGGAGCCAGGCTCTACCCGTTCCTTGGTCTTGTGTTGGGTCACCTGGGTTCTTACCTTAACTTCAACCTTCCTGGATTAGGAGCCCCATCCCCCAATCTTTGAGGCTCTGTTGCTGGATCTTCAGGGCCTTCTTTGACATCTGAGGACATTTTACTTGAGCTATCAGAATCCCCTGAGGCACTTTGGAGTGAACTTATCTGAGTGTTTTTATGCAATATCAGTCACTGCTACTCCTTGAGGTTTAGAACACTGCCTCCCTCCCTACACACACACACACACACACACACACACACACACACACACTGGTTTCAGCCAATCCTGTGGCTTTTTTTTTTAACATTCATGGACTTTCTTAGTGGAGATCTTTGTTCTTACTTAATCCAGAAACAGTCTTATAGCATGTATGTGACTCTTATGCTGGGAGCCTGCAGTCCTTTTTGTCCATTCTCACACAAGCTCAGCAAACCCCTTTGCTATTGACCATGGGTTTCTGACTAATTCTTTCTGCAATTTTGTTTAAAGTAGTCACTTACTATAGTTTCTCATTGAATTTTCAAAATCATTATTCATTTTGGTAAGAATTTCAGTTTTTTATTGGAGTGGATATGTGAAAGCTGGGTAGTATACTACTTCTTTTCAAGTGACCATCTTGGCAGAAAGTCCTAAGCAGAGGCATGATTCAGTGACCTTACTAATTGTTATTTTTATGTGAATATTAGAAAAACAAACAAACAAATAAATAAATAAATCAGGGGTAAAGCAAAGATGTCCATTATCATTACTAGTTAAAATAGTGCTAGAAAATGGCAACTACAGCAATGGCATAAAAAGTGAAATTGAGAGAAGAAACTTAAGCAAAAATATTGCTTTTTACAAATGATGTGATGACATACTTAGAAAATCCGAAAGAGCCAACTAGAAGAGGAGAAATAATTAGTAACTTCATCAAAGTTTCAAGATATAAGATAAATACACAGAAATCATCAGAATTCATGTGTGTGTGTGGGGGGGGTGTATATATACACACAAGGAAATCTAGGAGGAAGAACAAAAATTAAATCCCATTCAAAATAACTACAGAAGTAATAAAATACTTAGAGCATGTCTGCTAAGATTTACCAAAGAACTATTTGAATTTAATTATAAAACATTCTTTCCAGAAATATGGACCTGAATAATTGGAGAAACATTAATTGCTTGTGGTGGGTAAGGCCAAATAATTAAAATGAAAATGCAACCTAAATGAATTTACATATTCTGTGCTGTACAAATCAAACATCCAAAAGAATGTTCTATGGAACCAGAAAAATAATAAATTTCATATGAAGGAACAAAAGGTGAAGAGTTACAAAGGTAATAAGGGAAAATGTGGGAAGGGAGGGTATCCATCAGAACCAAGTCTTAAACTGTACTATAAAGCAGCAATCATCAAAATGATTTGGCACTTATGGGGGAGGAGAGGGTTCAACCACTGAACTAGATTGATGCATAGCATACAAAATAAATATAGTAACTAAGAGTTTTATAAACTCATATACCCCAGTTTTCTTTGAATGAGAGAAGCTGAGAAATAAAAGAAAAAAATAGAATGGGAAGAACAAGAGATCTCTTCAAGGAAATTAGAGATATCAAGGGAAAGTTTCATCCAAAGTCAAATACCCCAGTTACTGGGAGGAGAATTCAATATTTGACAAAAATTGCTAGGAAAACTAGACATCAAACTGGCAGAAAATGGGTTTAGACTAACACCTCACACAATGTATCAAGATAAGCTCCAAGTGGGAGCGGATGTCAAAATGACAGAGTAGAAAAAGAACTTCTGTGGGGCTCCTGCTTCCACCTCCTCCAATTCATGTAAAAGGTGACTCTGAACTAACTTTGGAGGTACAAAATCCACAAAATGACACAGAGAAGCTCACCTCCTGCAGAGGACACAATCAGGATAACACAGAATCAGGCAGCTTCTACATTGAGTGATCAAAGGGCTTGGAATATGATATTATGGAAGTTTGGAGCTGGGATTAAAAAAGAATCACCTACCCAGCAAAACTGAGTATCATGTTTCAGGGGAAAATATGGTCATTCGATGAAACAGAGGACCTTCAAGCATTCTTGATGAAAAAAAAAAAACAGAGTGGAATGGAGAATTTGACATTCAGATACAAGAAGCAAGAGAAACATGAGAAGGTAAACAGGGAAAAGAAATTACAAGGAACTTATCAAAGTTGAACTACTTACATTCCTACATGGAAAAGCGATCATTGTAACTTATGAAACTTCTCTCAGTATGAGAATAGTTTAAGGGAAAAGAAATGTATGTATATGTGTGTGTATATGCACACATACATATATATTTCTATATAGGAGGGTATATGAGTGTATGAATACATATGTGAGTATGTGTTTATATGAGTACAGGTATACATAGACAGAGGATACAGGACCAGTTGAATAGGAAGGGATGATACTTAAAAGGTGAAATTGAAAGGTGAGAGAGGAATATAACGAGAAGAGTTGGGGAGAGATAGAATGGGGTAAATTATCTCATATAGAAGAGGCAAGGGGAAATGGTTACAATGGAGGGGAAGAACAGGAAGGCAAAAGGGAATGAGTCAACCTTATTCTCAATGAATTTGGTTTAGGGAGAGAATGACATACACACTAAATAGGGTATCTCAAACTACAGGAGAGTAGGGGGAAAGGGGATGTGAGGGGGGATGATGGAAGGGAGGACAGGCTGGGGCGGGGAGGGAAGTTGGAAGCACTTTTGAAAAGGGGCAGGATCAAAGTAGACAATAGAACAAGTGGGGGATGGGATGGGATGGAGGGAAATATAGTCAGTCTTTCATAATATGTCCACTATGGAAATATTTTGCATAGCTACACATGTACAACTTATATTGAATTGCTTATTTTACCAGTAAGGGTGAATGATGAGGGCGGTAGGGAATCTGGAATTCAAAGGGTTAAAATCAAATGTTTAAAATATATATTTATTATTATTATCATCATTTTACAAGTAACTGGGAAATAAGCTATACAGGCACTGGGGCATAGAGATCCACCATGCCCTACTGGAAAGTTGGTGGGAGGATGGGGGAAGATATAGGAGAGAGCAGATTGGGGGAGGGGATATTCAGTGGGATCACTGTTTTGAGGTGGTGGGTAGGGGGAAAATGGGGAGAAAATTTGTAACTCAAAATCTTGTGAAAATGAATGATGTAAACTAAAAAATAAACTTAAAAAAAGATTATTGAGAGGAAAAAATATGAAACTGATTTAACAAAAATATTCTAAAAAGTACCATATGTAAGACCAAAAAAGCCAAAATAGAAATAAAAGAACCTAGAAACAAATTAAATGTTCAATGATCAAAGAATAGCTAAACAAATTATTGTATAAAAGTAAAAAATATTTTAAAAAAAAGATAAGCTCCAAGTAAAAGAGCCCATTAAGGAAGAAATTAACTTTTGGATTTATGAATGGAGGAAAGGCTTATGACTAAAAAAGTAATAGAAAGGATCAGATAAAATAAAATGAACAATTTAATTATATTTTTAATATAATAAAAATTAGAAAAGGAACAGATCTTGAAATAAATTTCTTTGATAAAGGTCTCCTATTCAAGATATATAAGAAACTGATTCACATCCAAAAGGTTGAGCCATTCCTACATAAATGTTCAAAGGATATGAATAATCATATTTCAAAATAAAAAAGACAAGTTATCGATATTCATAAGAAAAATGTTCAAAATCATTATTTCAGGGAATGAAAATCAAAGCAACTTTGACATTCTACCTTGTATCTGGCAGACTAGAAAAGATGACAAAAGAGAAAAAGGACAAATTTTGGAGGGGTTATGAGGAAACAAGTGCACTAATGTACTGTTAATAGAATTCTGTATTGGCTCTGCCATTCTGGAAAACAATTTAGAAACATGCCCAGAATGTAATGAAACTGTGTGTGCCTTTCAACAGATTTATACCACTATGAGACCTGTGCCCCAAAGAAAGAGAAAAAAGGATCTAAACCCATAAAAAATATTTGTAGCACGGTAACCAAAAATTGGAAACTAAGAGTATATCCCATTGAGAAAAGGCCAAACAAATTGTGGTATATGAATGTAACGGGATGTCACTGTGCTATTAGAAATGAAAAAGTGGACAGCTTCACAGGAAACTGGGAAGATCTTTATGAACTGATGCACTGAAACAAGAAGAATTAGAACCATTTACACAAAAATAATAAACAACTTCAAAAGACTTTAGAATTTAAGTCCAAAAGAATGAAGGTAAAACATGCCACTAAATTCCTTATAAAGAGGTGATGATTTTAAAAATCAGAAAGAGGTACACTTTTTTTTGCTAATGTGGGAGTTTGTTTTGCTGAATTATATAGAAATCTATTGATAGATTTGTGGTTATTTTGTTGTTGATTTTTTTTAAGTTTGATCAAACTTTTTAAAAAACTTGTTACTTGAAAAAAACTTAAAGAAAAATATATTAAGTGATTTGGACATGAATCATATTTTTTTCATTTAATTCATCACATATTTAATAAATACATACTAAGTCCATAGCATTCTGCCAGGCTCTGAAGATACAAAGAAATAATAGCTATGGGTTGTTTCATTGATGTATATTGAGCTTTTCTGCTGCATATCCCACATATATCAAAGTTGGCAATCTATTTAAAAACTAGGAAACTTTCTATATTATTATAGACTTTAGATTCCAAAATTTATCAAGAGAGACATCAGAGAAGATATAAAAGAAAATGACCACTTAATGACAATTATCAGAGGAATTACAATCCCTCAAGAGTAAGGAATTTAACTAAATTAGCTTTTATAGAAACAGGAGACTATTAGATTAAAATGTGTCTTTTAAAAATCTTTTATCTTTCAGTATCTAGCACAGAGCTTAAATTCAGTTTTCACATATTTGACATATTAAGAATAGTAAAAAGTTTCTTATTGAATAATAAAAGTATTTTTAATCCCCCTGGGAAAAAAGCATCATATAGAAACTATGATAGTCTAGTACTTCCTATCATTTGGATCCAATCTTTTAACTCTTTGGGGAAGATGGACAGCAATTTTCCATAGGAGGA
>NW_027185655.1:10543980-10597754 GCF_028583685.1 Petaurus breviceps papuanus | reverse complement strand
GTCAACCTTATTCTCAATGAATTTGGTTTAGGGAGGGAATGACATACACACTAAATAGGGTATCTCAAACTACAGGGGGAAAGGGGATGTGAGGGGGGATGATGGAAGGGAGGACAGGCTGGGGCGGGGAGGGAAGTTGGAAGCACTTTTGAAAAGGGGCAGGATCAAAGTAGACAATAGAACAAGTGGGGGATGGGATGGGATGGAGGGAAATATA
Source organism: Petaurus breviceps papuanus (assembly GCF_028583685.1). Taxonomy (NCBI): domain Eukaryota; kingdom Metazoa; phylum Chordata; class Mammalia; order Diprotodontia; family Petauridae; genus Petaurus; species Petaurus breviceps. The sequence goes on along the minus strand of NW_027185655.1, from coordinate 10,597,537 downwards.
GTCAGTCTTTCATAATATGTCCACTATGGAAATATTTTGCATAGCTACACATGTACAACTTATATTGAATTGCTTATTTTACCAGTAAGGGTGAATGATGAGGGCGGTAGGGAATCTGGAATTCAAAGGGTTAAAATCAAATGTTTAAAATATATATTTATTATTATTATCATCATTTTACAAGTAACTGGGAAATAAGCTATACAGGCACTGGGGCATAGAGATCCACCATGCCCTACTGGAAAGTTGGAGGGAGGATAGGGGAAGATATAGGAGAGAGCAGATTGGGGGAGGGGATATTCAGTGGGATCACTGTTTTGAGGTGGTGGGTAGGGGGAAAATGGGGAGAAAATTTGTAACTCAAAATCTTGTGAAAATGAATGATGTAAACTAAAAAATAAACTTAAAAAAAGATTATTGAGAGGAAAAAGTATGAAACTGATTTAACAAAAATATTCTAAAAAGTACCATATGTAAGACCAAAAAAGCCAAAATAGAAATAAAAGAACCTAGAAACAAATTAAATGTTCAATGATCAAAGAATAGCTAAACAAATTATTGTATAAAAGTAAAAAATATTTTAAAAAAAAGATAAGCTCCAAGTAAAAGAGCCCATTAAGGAAGAAATTAACTTTTGGATTTATGAATGGAGGAAAGGCTTATGACTAAAAAAGTAATAGAAAGGATCAGATAAAATAAAATGAACAATTTAATTATATTTTTAATATAATAAAAATTAGAAAAGGAACAGATCTTGAAATAAGTTTCTTTGATAAAGGTCTCCTATTCAAGATATATAAGAAACTGATTCACATCCAAAAGGTTGAGCCATTCCTACATAAATGTTCAAAGGATATGAATAATCATATTTCAAAATAAAAAAGACAAGTTATCGATATTCATAAGAAAAATGTTCAAAATCATTATTTCAGGGAATGAAAATCAAAGCAACTTTGACATTCTACCTTGTATCTGGCAGACTAGAAAAGATGACAAAAGAGAAAAAGGACAAATTTTGGAGGGGTTATGAGGAAACAAGTGCGCTAATGTACTGTTAATAGAATTCTGTATTGGCTCTGCCATTCTGGAAAACAATTTAGAAACATGCCCAGAATGTAATGAAACTGTGTGTGCCTTTCAACAGATTTATACCACTATGAGACCTGTGCCCCAAAGAAAGAGAAAAAAGGATCTAAACCCATAAAAAATATTTGTAGCACGGTAACCAAAAATTGGAAACTAAGAGTATATCCCATTGAGAAAAGGCCAAACAAATTGTGGTATATGAATGTAACGGGATGTCACTGTGCTATTAGAAATGAAAAAGTGGACAGCTTCACAGGAAACTGGGAAGATCTTTATGAACTGATGCACTGAAACAAGAAGAATTAGAACCATTTACACAAAAATAATAAACAACTTCAAAAGACTTTAGAATTTAAGTCCAAAAGAATGAAGGTAAAACATGCCACTAAATTCCTTATAAAGAGGTGATGATTTTAAAAATCAGAAAGAGGTACACTTTTTTTTGCTAATGTGGGAGTTTGTTTTGCTGAATTATATAGAAATCTATTGATAGATTTGTGGTTATTTTGTTGTTGATTTTTTTTAAGTTTGATCAAACTTTTTAAAAAACTTGTTACTTGAAAAAAACTTAAAGAAAAATATATTAAGTGATTTGGACATGAATCATATTTTTTTCATTTAATTCATCACATATTTAATAAATACATACTAAGTCCATAGCATTCTGCCAGGCTCTGAAGATACAAAGAAATAATAGCTATGGGTTGTTTCATTGATGTATATTGAGCTTTTCTGCTGCATATCCCACATATATCAAAGTTGGCAATCTATTTAAAAACTAGGAAACTTTCTATATTATTATAGACTTTAGATTCCAAAATTTATCAAGAGAGACATCAGAGAAGATATAAAAGAAAATGACCACTTAATGACAATTATCAGAGGAATTACAATCCCTCAAGAGTAAGGAATTTAACTAAATTAGCTTTTATAGAAACAGGAGACTATTAGATTAAAATGTGTCTTTTAAAAATCTTTTATCTTTCAGTATCTAGCACAGAGCTTAAATTCAGTTTTCACATATTTGACATATTAAGAATAGTAAAAAGTTTCTTATTGAATAATAAAAGTATTTTTAATCCCCCTGGGAAAAAAGCATCATATAGAAACTATGATAGTCTAGTACTTCCTATCATTTGGATCCAATCTTTTAACTCTTTGGGGAAGATGGACAGCAATTTTCCATAGGAGGATACTAAGCACAATTTCCCCTAATATTTAACAAAGAGTAAATTGGTATTTTTATGAAGTATTTTCTTTTTTTTTTTTAAGCAATCAGGGTTAAGTAACTTGCTCAAGGTTACATGGCCAGTCATTTCTGGGTGTGGTGCTGAGTATCTGAGCCCAGATTTGATCCCCAGGTCATCCCGACACTGGAGCCGATGCTCTTACTCGCTGTGCTACCTGGCCGCCCCTATGAAGTATTTTCAAAGGAATCTATAACCTGGTATTAAAGAAAGAGAAGAATTTGTGGGGAAGATTCATATTGCCGAGTCTAGAAGACATGTTTGATTTCAAAACCAAAGAAACAGAAAATTAGCAGAATGGAAAAAGGTGACATTTCTGGATTCTACCAGCTCAAGAACACACATGTTCCCTGAAAATTCATCTCCAAGTCAAATTCTCAAAGAGAACCTCACAAAATACCTCTCCAACTATGAGTTATCACCACCAACTGAAACCAGGTTTGCCTCATGTTCAGGACCTGGTGAATCTAATCAGGGAACTGACCCAAAGAGTAGCAGATTCATGGAGAGGAAGAGTACAGTTTTAACACCTGAGGCTGCTTGCTTAGGATATGGCATTCCCCGAAGCCATCACTTTGGCTCTTCCCTGACCAAGAGACCATCAACTCAACTTCAGCTTTGTACCTTCTCCAGACTAGTGTCCCAGGGAAGCTCCAATCCATATACGTCTTCTTGGGCCTTGCAGGGGACACAGAAGTCAGAGAACTGTGCCACCCTGAGAGATATACCTTCCTCCCAGGGACATCTGGCTGCTGGGATACCAGATGTTATATCCAAGCAGATCAGTGACTTATTGTCAGTATTAAATGATGAATTCTTAAGTATCTTGAGGAATATGTATACCATGATGTGACCCAGCACTATAATAGGGCCTGTCACTCTAATTATCATCCTGAGATGGATGTTTTTGCTTTCAGGGCTTGTAAACTCACTTATAAAATGAAAACGAATATATTAGAAAATAAGAGGAAAACTATGATAAAAAGACATCAGTTACCGAACCTATATTCATATATTGTTTTTTAATTTATTTTATTTTTAATTTATGAAATAAAACAAGCATTTTTATAACAGTATAATTAAAAATACAATTGAACACGAAGCTGTAAATCTACTATGTATAATTTGCTATTCCTTTTAAATATACAAAAAAATTGTGTAAATATCTTTTTCCCTCCCCCACCCACTTTATTTATTTAGTAATTCTTCATCATCTATGACCCTAAGGGAGAAACCACAAGTTTGGGTGATCTAAAAAGTATATTAATACAATCTTAAACAAAAGTAAAAGGACCATGTACTCCAGACACTGAGCAGGGAAGTGCCTAGTGGGACTATCATTTCCCTAGCAGACTTGGACACTATTCCTCTTGGGGCCTCAGTATTGTAACAAACAAACACAAGAAAGGGGATCTACTTAACTATTATTTTTGCTCCTGTTCTACTTTCCACTGAGGATGATCTTTGCACTGGGAAGGATGGAACAAAAATCATCAACAATGAATCAAACATGAATGTAAGTAAGGAGATGACAAGAGAAATTTTCCATGAGTGCAAGTGACCAAATCTAAATAAATTGCCTCCTGGGGGACTAGAAGAAGAGTCATTTGTGATTACTGAGTCACCGTTGCTGGGCTGGTGGGAGATGAGCTTAACATTGCATCAGCATTCTTGGCTGCCTCCTCACACTATTGAGTGATGTAGACCTTACGATGCACTGAGACTTTTTCAGATCTTTCTTCAGTTTCCTTGATGTCTCACCTAGACTTTCCATCTTGTGTCTATGAAGTTTTTTTTTTAAACTCAAATCTAAGATTTTACATTTATTAAATTAATTATATTTAATGACATTTTTGTCATTTAATGTCACTCTATTTAGTGACATTTTACAAGATTTGGCCCAATGTTCTAATCAATCAAGATCTTTTGGGTTTTCTACTGTCATCCAGGGTGTTACCTATCCCTCCAAGGTTTGCACCATCTTCAGATTTGAAAAGTATGTCATCTATGACTTTATCAAAATGTAAGGATCAGAGTAGATTTGGTCAATCAATCACTTACTGCAACACACTTAAAGTAACTAACAATACATTATCCCTGATACCTTTATTAAATAAGAACACCTCTTTTGAATCAATCAATCACTCAAAAGAGTTAAGCTAATGTAAGTCCTGCCGTGCCATATGGGTCTGCTATAAAACAGCAAGCCAATTTGGAACCAACATTAGTTGATTTTGTGGTATTTTAGAGGAGCAAGCAGATCCAACCACACTCCTGAGAGGGACTCACTTCACTGGTTGGGAAAGGGAGAGAGAATAAGAGCCTTGTGTGTATTTATTATATTATACTTTTTATTGCCATATGTGTACATTCATTATATAATATATATAATAACTCCATTATTAGATGGTAAGCACGCTGGATACAAGTAGAAAATATTATTCACTTTCATATTCTCAGCACCTAACACAGTACTTTGTGCATATTAAGTGAAAACTAAACTGGCTCAATTTAATTCTACCCATTATTCCACTGAGAGCTATAAGGTCAGGAATTCCCCTAGTCTGCTTCTTTCAATTTCAGTGGCGTGGCCTCTTCTTCCTAGAATGATTCATATTCCTGAATCAAAACCTTGCATGGTTCTAATGTGGGAGATCCCTGAGACCAATCTCCCATCTTCTACTGGGCTTATGAGATTATGAATGAATTATTAACAGTTGTAGGAGACCTTTTATAATAAAGGCCTGTGATATGATCATCCACTCTGTGGGGTTGATTTAAAGTCCACAAAATAGAGTAGGTATTTACTTAACAAGCTGTTTTTTGTCTTAATCCTTGCCAAGGCTTACTCCTGCACTTGTTCAGGTGATCTCATTCCATCTTTTCTCCCCCAATATATCGCCCTTCTGTCATCCCTACTCTTTCACTTATTTTCAATCTCTCCCTATTTAGTAGACCACAAGCATGCTCATGTCTTCCTCATGCTGAAAAAATTCTCACTGGATCCTTCTTTGGTAACTCGTTCTATGTCCATTCTACCTTTGTAGCTACACCCCTCCAAAAGACCATCTACAATGAGTGCTTCCTCTTCTCCTCTCTTCTTAACCCCTTGTGATATGGCTACTGAACTTATTCCACTAATACTGCTCTCACAAATCCAAATTTCTTTTCTCCATCCTCATTCTCCCTGACCTCTCTGAAGCCTTTGAAATTGTTGATGACTCTTTCCTCCTTGATACACTATTCTCTCTAGATTTTGGGGACACCATTCTCCCCTACTTTCCTACCTATATGACCACTCTTTCTCTGCCTCCTTTGCAGAATCTTCTTCCAGATCATAGCATCAGTGTCCCTCAGAGTTCTGCTATGGCTCCTCTCCCTCTATACCACATTTTATGATCTCATTGGATCCCATGGATTTAATTACCATCTCTTTGCTGAAGATTTTCAAATCTACCTATCCTTCCCCAAACTCTCCACTGACCTTCAGTCTCACCTTTCCAACTGACTTTCAGACATCTCAAACTGGATGTCCTGCAGACATATTAACTCATAAATCCAAAACAGAGCTCAGTATGTTTTCCGCTAAACCCTCTCTTCCACCTACCTTCCCTCTTACTGTAGAGGGAAAGACTCCTCTCAGTCCCTCAGGCCTGGACTCACTATCTCTCACTCCACCCCATATCCCATCTGGTGCCAAGGCCTGCCAATTTCACCTTTGCACATCTCTAGAACATGCCCCTTTCTCTCTTTTGACTTACATTGTAGTGCAGACCCTCACCACCTCATACCTGATAGGTCAGGCTGCCACAATTCTCTCCCTACTCCAATCGATCTGCCATTCAGCCATTAAGGTGATTTTCCGAAAGTGCAGATCCAGTTATGCCTCCCCCTTACTAAATAAACGTCAGTGGCTCCCTTTTGCCTCCAGCAGCAAATACAAAATCCTCTGTTTGACATTCAAAGCCTTTTATAACCTAGCCCCCTCCTACATTTCCAGTCTTCCTGTACTTTACTCCCCAATCCAGTGACACTGGACTCCTGGCTGCTCCGAGAATGAGATAGTCCATCTTTTAACTCCAGATATTTTCTCTGGCTCTCCCTCATACCTGAAATGTTCTCCTTCCTCTGCTCTGCCCACTTACCTCCCTGAATTCCTGTAAGTATCAACTAAAATGCCTTCTCTCACTGGAAAGGTTCCCCAAGGCCTCGTAATTCCAGTGTTAATTATTTCCAACTTGTCCTGCATTTAGCTGGCTTGGTGCGCGTTTGCCTGCTATCTCTCCCATTAGACTCTAAGCTCCTTGAAGGCAAGGACTGTCTTTTACCTCTTTCTGTATCCCCAGCAGTTAGCACGTTGCCTAGCACATAGGATGCACTTAATAAATGTTTTTCGACTGATTGATTAAAAGGCAATTTATTATGATATGGAGCCACATGTGCTATATAAAGATAATCCTTTGCCACAACATTAATGAGCCATTAAGGCATTTCACTGACTAATGTACAACAGCGTTATGGAGTTTTGCTGCTGAAAGATATACATAATAAAAGCAGGAATGGAAGCTAAGTATTGAAAAATGGATTTTTGCATCCTTCCCTCAGCTTTTGTTCAGGCTCAAATTCATTAACCTACCAAACCAGAAAAAAAATGGGGGAATCTCTAACCAAACCTAAGTCAGAGAATTGTATAAAATAAAGGACTGTGATCTCAGCCCCAAACATAAATGTTAAGAGGGAAAGGGGTAATCATTTTTCCTGGGCGCACTCTACCTGAATTCTGTAGCTCTGTATACTTAGCCTATGGATAAGACCTGTCCGGCCTCCCTTAGCAGAGACACGTCTTTTAGTGAGCCGACAATCCCCAGGGGCAGGGAGAGGGAATAATAGGTGACAAGTAACCAAAATGGAATATACAGTGAAGGCAAAATGGATGAGAAAATGGAATGAGAAACCCAAATGTGGACCCTGAAGAGAGCAGTGTCCAGTGGGGATCAGACCTAGAGACAACAGTATGATGACAACACCCAAAGTCATTCATTAGTGCCTTTGGCCACATGTGTTCCTATGTGTGTGACTCAGTCTTTATGTCTGACTGTTCTTTATATGTCTGTGACAAAGTGTTCCCAAGATTTATGGGGGGATGTTCCACCACTACTCTTCTTACCATGGCATTTCATTGAATGTCTTCACTTTGAAAGAATTGTGTCCTTAGTTGCCTAGTAAAAGGAAACACATTGGTGGGGGCACATGATCTATGATATTTGATTAGAAGAATAATTACAAGATACCCTGAACCTGGCATACCTTTTCTGGGGGGTCCTACATACAAGAAAGAGATGGCCCATGTGCTTATAAGAAACTAGATTTCTTTAGACACATAATTATTCATTATTGGTAATCATTTTGATGACTCTCATTTTCTAAAATTGTCTTTGTTGACCATGAAATCTGGTTTCCTTGCTCCATGAAAGTTTACTACATGAAACCAGGATTCAATCTGCTAAGTATCCCATTCTCCTAAAACATTTGCAATTCAATGAAATTTTCTGATTGCTTCATTAGTTTCCATCTCCACAGATCACAAGATCCTCAGCATTCATGTGCTCCCATAGATAGATAGATATACACACATATATGTATGCATGTATATGTATTTTTATGTATGTATATACAAATACATATCACATACATCTGTGGATGTGGATGTGTATTTATGTATGTATGTATACATCATGGTTCTTTCCTATTTATTCATTTCTTTACTGCCCTTCCTTTTCTACCATTAAGCTAACAGAAAATAACAGAAAATAATTTCTCAATTTTGACCATCCTTATTTCTTCCAATTCTGCATACCCATTGGGAAAACCCCCTCAACCTCCTAAATTTTCTCTCATTTCTTTCCAGTTTTTTTTAATTTTCCAGATAACAAATATCTTTTTAAAAAATAAATCTAAACTTCAAACTCCCATTGCTCAATTTTTAAAATGAGCCCTAAAAAGAATTACATCAATATATATCTACATAATGCAGTAAAACACAATCTCACCTTGGTGATATTTAAAAATATGTCAGCCTTTTTAGTTCATCATGTCTCTTTATGGAGGTAAATGGTATATAGCATCCTCATTCTTTTATGTTTTATCATTGCATTGGTCAGAGTTCTAAAATCTTTCATTTTTTTTTCTCTATTATGCAGCAATTCTTGTATATTTTCCCAATTTTAAAATGATATGCCATACTCCCCTGATTTCTCTCCTTTCCTCAAATTTCAATATAAATAATAATCCATATACAGAGCCCATTTATACAAGTTTCTCTCTCTTAAAAAAATTTTCAACTTTACTTTTTTTTAAAAAATTCTATCCATTTTTAGAGCAACAGCAAAGTAAACCCCATCGAACAAGCATACAGTTCTAGTCTCTCCCCTGGTAAGTCTCTGCTACCCATGGCACATGTTAAAGATAATACAAAATGATTCTCAATCCAGCAAATTCAAGGAGTAGAAAATGGAATTTCCATGAAAAAATCATTTCCCAATTAAACTAGAGTCCTAAAAGGTGACTAATTCTTGGGATACATATTCCTCCAATTCTTACTCAAAACGCCAATTGTAAAACTTCTTTTTCTCCAATTTACGACAATGGACAGTTCAAAATGCAACACTCAGACACAGCACCTATTGATAAACCTTAAGAAACCCAGGACAGCTATCTAGATACCCTAATATGTCTTCCTCCATGCAGGCTGTCAAATAAACTGCTTTCCCTTTCCGTAAGTGAGCCTAGTTTGTCCAGAGCTATCCACACGGATGAGGTGAAGGCAAAATTAGATTATTAATTTACCAGAAAGGGCAAAGGCCTCTACCATTTTTTTTTTTTGGAGAAATAAGAACATTTGGCTGAATCTGTCTATTCTCCCTCAATCCACTCATTGCAATTACTGATTAATTATCCAATTCTACATATATTTTATGGTTGGCACAACACCCTTGGGAGCAACATTTTACCACGTGTCAACATTCCCCTTTCGGTTCAGAAAATTCTCCTTTCCTCAGACTAAAGAAATAAGAGAACTTGTGTTGGAAAAGCCTTCGTCTCATCTAGCACCATCCAACCCCACCCTCCCTTATCGACTTGGGGGTTGGAGCGGATATTTCCCAAGCTGAAGTTTGGGATGGAAAGAAGGGGAGGAGGGGAATGGTATCTGGTGAACAGCTGGGGCCTATCACTTCTCATCGCGGGTCTTGGAGAGATGTAGCTGACAGAGTGATGCACAGAGGCTGTCCCAGTTAATGACTTCACCATTCTCCATCATTATCCCCATCATTAGGAAATTAGGAGGACAGAAGGTATTTACTGTAAACCTGCCACCTCCCAAGGAGAGGTAAATAGAAACTGATAAATGGGTTCTTCTGGTGCCGTTCCTCTATTAACCTTCTGTTTCCCAGCTCAGGCATATGCATACCATCCTGCCATTAATATCCAGTAATTGGCATGGCAGCAGGCAATGCAATCATACCTTTACTGTGTGAATCTCCTTCATGTTGTGGGCCTATGCAAGCACACAATTAGGTTTATAATGAAGCTTCACTAAACAGTCCAGTTGAAAGACATTAAGCAGTTGTTCACAAGCCATAACACAAGCCTCCCACAATCAGTCAGCTCTTAACTCTTCACTTCCCCATATGCACCGCCTGTCAGTCCTAACCTTCCATTCAAGTCAGCTTCCCTTAAAGGTACACTTACTCCTTATTCAAGAACACATCTAGCTAATGCTGTGGCCCTTGGGGGCAAAGCTGTGGCCAGTGTACAGCTGCCTGATTTTAATGACAGATGGATGGAGGGCAGAAAAAGGGGAAAAGGGTGGAATCTCTGTCTCTGTAACCACTAAAGTATGTGTCCAATGTGTCAGGAAGTGTGTGCGTGCACGCGTGTGTGTGTGTATGTGTGTGTGTGTTGGAGGTTGAGGGGGGAGTTGTCATCAAATGCCAACAGGTGCCTGAGCAATTCAGCAATTGTACCCCATGGTGCTTCTCTATTCCTACTGACTACAGACAGTCTGACTGGGCAGACCACACATCCTTCTAATGGGGTATTGAGCCCGTGTAGAACTTTGAGTGCAAAGCCCTGAGTCTAAGGCATGATGTTTCTAATCAGCATCTGCATGGTGAAAAGAGAATTTGGCACATTGCATGCCATGAAGAATCTCCTTTTGCAGATCCTAGAGTCCCATCTCCCTTACAGAAAAGAGCCCTTTTAATTGGGTGAAAGGGAAAAGGTGGTGGGAGTGGGGAGATTGATTTCATCTCAAGTCCTCTGTGCTAATTGATGAGGGCAAAAAAGAGGATGTTTCCTAATTTTTGATCATCTGCACTGCTCCTCTGTGCAATCCTTGTATGGGGGATTCCCATGAAGGGACTATCTCTAGAGACCCCAAAAGATAGCAGATAAATCATCATGGAGAATCGGGATCCAGAACTGTCACTGTCACTGTCACTGTCTTGTTGCCCCGCTGTCCCTAGGTCTAGTCTTTGAGTGCACCATTTGCCCTTTGCTCCCCCAAGTTTGGGCCTCCCCAAGTTGATCTCTCATGTTGACATTGAAGACTTCACGCTGATGTTGTCATGGTAGAGTTTCTGTTCCAGGCCATGAAAACTAAGTACAGTGACCGGGTGGTTTGGCCTGAGACATAAAGGATACAAACAAAGGAAGGGGATGGTCCCTGGCTTTACCCTAGAGGGAAAATTGAAAGACTAAAGAGAGGAGGGAAGGGGACAAGGTAATATCAGCAAAGACATAAAAAGCAATAAAGAGCCCAATGAGAAGAAAATGACATGACAGCCTTATTACTGGTGTTCAGGAACCATAGCCTCTCTGTCAGAAAAATACCAGATCATCCATTTGAGAACTTCATAAAATTAAATGATCAATAGATTATGGCTCTGGCCCGCCTTCCACACGGCATAAAACAAATAATAATATCTCTAATAAATATAACAAATAGGCCTATCTTCCCCAATTTCTACAGCTCCCTGACTAAACAAGCTAGGAGATTTTTTTTTTCTTTACAAAAACTGGAAGTGGCTTGTAATCAAGTACAGGCCTTTCAACTGTCTTACAAACGATCAACTTTCAATACAGAATGTGGATGTGGACAAGACTACATTGGAGAGAAGACCAAGTTAGTCAGGAAGATCAACAGCAAGATCCTATGGCAAGCCATGTTTGCCGGCACCTCAGCCCCAGAGCCCCCATCAGACATTAGCATGCATCTGGGATCGTGGTCATAACTTCAGCCCATAAAGATGACCCTGAGTTACTGGGAAACCAAGGAGACTCTAGTACCCTAGGAACCTTCCCAGTACCCACTGCATGGGCTTAGATAGCACATGATATCATGCAAAGGCCTTTCACATGTATTTTTGCATTCCATTCTCACAGTGATACGATGAGGTAGGACAGATATCTGTAGCAGCAAGCACCCCAAGCGTCCTCAGGGTTTGCTGCCAACACGGGTTCTTGGATCTGCTTTGTTAAAGGAAAGCAATTCAAAATGGGTTAATAAGCTTACTTTAATCAGTCAACATATATCGTTTACCTCATTCAGGGGAAAAAGGTCAGCACCCTGAACTTCAAAGTATACAGGCAGAATTATCAAGACAGAAACAGATCAAGTAGACAGCTTTCCAAACTGTCCAGCCATTACATCCATACCAAATCAACATCTGGGTTTTTCAAAGCCGGGGAGCTCTGGACAACGGCTTCCCAGAATCCAGATCAAATCACAGAACACTTCTCAAAGTGAGCCCCAAAACAAAGCTACACATCAGGGCTTATATAGCCTTCTCCTAGCTCAGAGAATGTAACAACCTTATTGACTCACTGGCCAATCAAGAAGTATCTACTGAAAAACAAGCCTCCCACCCCAGGCTCCAGGCGCACTTTAGCCTAGGGGCAGGGAAGATCTTTAAAATTTACATTCCCATTACAATATCCTCATTTTATTGGTGAGAAAAAACAGACTCAAAAATGGAGTTATATCCTCTGTCTCATCACTAGTAAATGATAGAACTTGAAACCAGACCTTCTGAATATCAACTCTGAGCTCTTTCCTCTTCAACAGGTTGGGTCACCCGGTGGCTTGGGATGGATCTGATTATTAGAAAATGTTTCATTGAGAGACTTGTCCAGGGTCCCATAGTTAGTGTGTGTCAGAAGTGGGGTCTTAAAGCCAGTTCATCCTGGCTTAGAAACAAATACCTTATCTAGTATATAGTAATGCCAACTAAAGGAATCTTACTCAATTTGTAGTTAACTAAAACTTCCAGGTACTTTCAATGAGCTGCTGTCTAGACTTCATCCTTCCAGGCTAGATTTACAAATATAAATACAAATATGACTGACTTGATTTGTATCATGCCCTTCCTTAGCTAGTACAGGTCATAATCACTTTTATAGGCCTAAACTGGGCTAGTCTAGTCCATTCAATAGGCACCCATGGAGCATAAAATCCAATTGAAACCAACTTTACTAATTGTGTTCAAATAAAGATACTTCAGAAGTTGAAAGGATATAAAATACAAATCTCTGTAACAACCAAATCAGTTATAGGAAGGTGACCTGAAGGCACCTGCCACCCAGAGTTATTATGAGGAACAAATGAGAAAATATTTGTAAAGCAAGTGGCACAATGCCTGGCACATAGCTATTTATTATTATTACTCAAAAATTGCCTCTTTTACAACTTAAAGGGCCATTCAGCAAAATTGGCATCCCTGTACCTTAATGAAACAACACAGGCCACGGATCACACCAGAACAAATCACCTGGTATATCCATCACCTCCTGGGACCATGAAGGAGAAAGAAGGAGGAAGATCTCCAGCCATGCCCCTGCAGGAGCGCCAACACAGCCCTATCTTCAGCAATGCCTAGGCACGGCACCCAAGCTAAATCTCAACAACAGCTCTCCAGGGTTCCACTCACTATTCACATAACAGCAGTACATGCTACAACCATAGACATTTTTTCCTAATATTTCATTCACTTTTAATTTTATCAAGTTCTTTTTAGTTAGAATTAAGAGGGTGCAAACCTTTGTGGTTTCTTGTATATTCTGAGAGTTTCTATGGTCCAGAAAACAAGTCAAGAATATGAAATACTCTGTTGGGGGTAGAATAAAACTTCTGACGGGTGCCCAGTGAATCGAGGCCTTCCTATTACTCTTTCTTGCCTCTCTGTCAGCTGTCTCAGATGTATGAACAGCATTCATATTATCCATTCACTTGGGTAGCCTGTAGTATATGCCTACAATATCACTTCTTTTTTTATTATCACCTATTTGAGGTCAGGTCTGGTTCAGGCTCATGAGGTAGCTTGAAGATTGATATATTTACAAACTAGCTAACATTTAACAACATGGAATAAACAAACAAATATTTTACTTAACAATAGCATAGAAGGGACAGTCAGTAAGGGTACATATTGATTCAGTTAGGCCCAGCTTCTCCACATACAGTGGTAAAACTAGTCAACAGCATAATTAAAACTAAACCATACCCAGTTACTCATTACATCAGTAATGTAAGTATTAGTCCCCAGCCCACCGAAGGTCTGAGGATGTTCTATGGGCTGCAGCTAGCCTTTGGAGTTAGCCCAAGTCCTTAAGCTACACTGCTCTTCTAAAAAGCCTGGGAGATAGCCACAGACTCCCAACTCCAAAAGGAAAAAGGCTTAATGAATTTTATTTTTGTTTTTGTTTTGCTAGTTTCATCCCACTGGCAGTTATATCTCACTTTAAACAAAAGTAATGTTCCCAAGAAGTCATAATTTAATTTGAATGTTGACAGCTCATAGAGTTAAAATGAACGTGACCAGTCAGGTAGTCCAAGCTCTTCATTTCAAATGCAATATTCAAGATTCTAAATACTTTGTGGACCAGAACTCTTTACATACCAGTCAGTCAATAATCATATGCCTAATATGTGTCAGACATGTAAAGTGCTAGCTAGATATTCAGAAAGAGACAAAAGATAGCCTTGCCTTCAAGGAGCTTGCAATCTCATGGGGAAGACAACAAGCAAGCAAATATGTACAAGAAGCTATAGATGGGACAAATGGGGGGAGGCACTAAAATTAAGAAGCATCAGGAAAGGATTCCTGTAAAAGGTAAGATTTTTAGCTTGGACATAAAGGGAGCCAGTGAAGCCAGGAGGCAGAATTAAGGAAGGAGTCAATGAAAAGGGGATTTTAGGCACAATAACAAAATTCTTTATGTCCAAAGCATAATAAAATATCAGAAACTTTGAGTCCTATATACGCAGGTAGAGTAAGGAGAGTAAGTAGCAATGCATAGATGCTAAATAAATGACATTTACTCTTTATGGAATAGTCACATAGGGTATCTCAATACTCTATATAAGAATCTCATACCTCCTCCATGCTTGTGTAGACACCTATTTACTCTCTCAATCATTTTGTTGATTCCAACTTGTTCTCATATTGGCTGGTCTAGGTTCCCAGCTAAGGACCAACCTTGTAATTACACTCAAATCTCTCAGGGTCCCAGTATAATCCTGCACCAACACCTTAACTCAGGAACCCTCATTTACACAAGCTAACCACTCAAAATAATGATACTTTCAGATCTTAAAAATAAAAATTTATTTTGAAATAAGGAACTATAACCAGTATTCATATTAAATATATTTTGTGAAATAAATCACAATCAATACATAATCTAGACCATAGTTTTCCACTAATATTTGCACCATTATCTATGAGAGACAGTCAAAATACCCATTTAGGAACCCATTGTGCTTAAGGTAATGCACAACAAAGGACTTGGATCCAATTGGTCTATTCACGCACATCTGCAGCATACAAAGCGACTTCTTTGCTAACCACTTGTCTGTTATCACTCTCCAACTGAGTAAATTCTCTTTTCTTCTACAGCCCAATATAACATTTGTAACCTTTTTTAACTTATGACGAGCCTTAAAAGGACATTTAGAAAATCCTTCCAAGTCAGAAAACTAATAGATTCATCAGGATGAGTATCTCTGTCCTGTATAAGCTAGCCCAGACTCACCAGGCTGCTATATACAATAAGAACAGAGGATATAACAGAGCTTGGGGGCAACTCTCTAGGCAAGACAAACGAACCTGGCCAGTGCTCCACATACAGCAATGCAGCTGTAGTACCTGTCCTTTCCCTTCTTTTCCCTTTCAAAACAGAGAGAGTAGAGAGGGATGACAGACATTTCTGAAAGGTACTAAATGGTTCTGAAGACCAAAAACTTTCTTATCAGCTGACTGTTTCTGTTGTCGGTTTCTTCATACTGCTCCAACAAGCAGATTTTGGATTGTTGTCATTTTTTCTCATCCTCTATCAGATTCTTCATGTTCACGTTAGCACATTTAGTTTCTATTTCCTTTATCTTTCAATTGCTGAAATCAGGACTTCTTGTTTGATTTATCCCTTTTTATCTAAAAGGTAACACCTCACCAAATTTAGTCTCTACATATTTGTATGACTCCTCATCTTTATGTTTTTAATAAATAAGTTACATGCAAATAAACTGAGGGACCATAATACCTCAAAGCTCTAATGTCTTCAGCCACTCAACATCAAGTTTCATATCATTGAAACTGCTTTTTAATGCTCATGAATTTTTTTCCAGTATTCAATAAATAAAAGTTTGCTTTCTGACCCTTATAACTATCAAACTTTTCACACATAGACAAGGCATCATCTTACATCTTTTACAAGTCAATTTAAGTGTTTATATTTATGCCACAACTCATTTTCTTTATAAAACTGCTCAAATTCCATCTAAAAAGTATGTTTCTTTGCACACAAATTTTAGCAGTTTTCATTAAACAAAGCTATCTTCCTTCTCCTTTCTGGCATCAAAATGTTCATGTCTAATTGTGACAGCACTTTATGTCCTATAACAAATGATTTAGATTTTTTTCTTTACACAGACTGTTTTTTGTACCCTTTATAACCCTATTCTACGTGGGGGGAAAAGGTCTTTAAAGTGGGTAGTATCTCATCTAAATAAAAAGCAATATGATCTTCCCCGAGAACAACAGTATACACAAGTAATATAAGTGCCCTGAATAAGGAATATAAATGAAAACGTGATTATGACCTCTAACAATGGTAATTTAAGTATTAATTTCCATTCATTTCGGCAACTGGCAGCATCCATCAATTACAGCATTAGCTGCCTAGCAGTTGCAGCTGCAAAAAAGCAGAATTAGCATTTAAGCTACTGTCATTCACCTGAAATTTTGCAGTTCTAATTAGTAAACTGGGAAGCTTGTCATAATCAAACATTGGATGACTGGCCTGCTGAAAAGATGGCATTTTCTAGCCCTTCCCCCATCTCTGTCCTTACCCCCCCTTTTTTTTTTGCCCCTTCTTGGTTCAACATTCAAACCTTTACAACCAAAATGCATTCAGAAGCCCATCCTCTCACAATCCCTCCAAGAATTGCCATTTACCATTTTTATCATTTTTGCCAATCTGATGGGTGTGAAATAACAATTTAAAATTGTTTTAATTTGTTGTTTTATTATTAGTGATTTGGAGCATTTTTTCATATGGCTGTTAATAATATCTTTTTTTACAAGAACTTCTTATTCATATCCATTGATCATTTATCTATTGGAAATAGCTCTCACTCTCATATATTTGTAGCAATTCTCTATATACTATATATTGGACCTTAGAGAATTTTGGTGCCAAATTTTATTTTTTTTCCCAGTTAACTATTTTCCTTCTAATTCTATTTATATTGATTTTGTTTTTGCAATATCTTTTCAACATTAGGCAATCAAAATTGTTCATTTTATTTCTGGGTTGTGAGCTTTTACCTTATCTTGTCCAGAGCTAGGCCTCTCTACATCATTCTGACTTCCCTTCCCCATACTTTTCCCAGCTTTTTTTCTTTATTTATTTTTGGTACCTTCTCTGCCATTAGAATATAAGCTTCTTGGGGGACAGGGACTGTCTTGCTTGCTTGGTTATGTATTCTCAGAATTTAGCACGCAGCCTGGCACATTGTAAGCATTTTATGGCTTTAGCTATCTTTTTATCTAACTAGGTATCTATCTATTTATCTATCTTTTTATCTTAGCGACTAGAAGCATTCATCAATTATAGCATTAGCTGCCTAGCAGTCACAGTTTCAATAAAAGCAGAATTAACGTTTAAGCTACTGTCATTTACCTGAAATTTTACAGCTCCAATCAGTAAACAGGAAAACCCATCACAATCAAACATGAGATAACTGGGTTACTGAAAAGATAGCATTTTCTAGCTCTCTCTCTCTCTCTCTCTCTCTCTCTCTCTCTCTCTCTCTCTCTCCCTCCCTTTCTCTCTCTCTCTTTCTTCCTCTCTCTCCTCTTGTGTGTGATCCTTTCTATCCCTAATCTGATCAAAAAAACTTAGCCTATATATAATTATGAAAAGCATCCCTTCACCTCCTCTAACTTTTTTATGCTATCACTCAATCAACAAGAATGTAAGTACTACTATGTGCTGTGAGCACTGGGGATACAAATACCATGAATAAAAAAGTTCTGTTTTCAAAAACTTTATATTCTAACAGAGGAGACAGTACACTAATAAATATTAATAATAAATGTAATAAATAATATAATAAATATTCAGGGTGGCTAGGTGGTGCACTGAATAAAGCACCAGCCCTAGAATCAGGAGGACCTGAGTTCAAATCCAGCTCAGACACTTAACCATTTGACCTTAGGCAAGTCACTTAACTCCAATTGCCCTGCATTCCCCACTCCAAAAAGCAAAAGTAATAATAATAATAAATGTTCTATGCAAGCATATATAAGATAAAAACCAAAAGAATAAATCCAAATAGGAAGGGCACTAGTATCTGAGAAGACAATGATTCATGAAGAAGGTAGTGCTTAAAGGCAAAGAAGGATTTTTTCAGATAAAAATAAGGAGAGAGAGCATTGAAGGTATTGGATATGGCCAGTGCAAACAACAGAGACACAAGATGGAATAACTTATATAAGGAACTTAGTTATGGCTGGATCACTGAGATATTAAGGAAAACAAATGCATAATGAGGCAAGCAAGATATTTGGAACTACACCATCAAAGGCTTTTACCCTAGAAGCAATAGGGACCTACTGGGACTCAAATTGAAAAAATGATTCAGAGGTAAAAACAAGGTTTGGTGACTGACTAGATTGAGAGAGCTTGGGGAATCAGGAATAACAATAAGGTTATTAAACTGAAATATTAGAAGAGTAGTATTTTTATAATCTCTTATTGCTAAGTCATATATTCTCTTGGAGTTTATTCTGTGAGATGCTGGTCTGCACCTAATTTCTAAAGCTAATTTCTCCTATACTTCTTTCTAGTACTCTCAAAGTTTTTAAAAAAATGAATCTATACCCAAGTAGGTGTATATCTTGGGTTTAATGAATACTATACTACTGTGTCTAGTTGTTTCTGGATCTTCTGCACCAAATCTGTTCCAATGATCAACTGCTCTAATTTTTAACCAATACCAAATAGTTTTTATAATTATTGTATTTAGTATAATTTGAGATCTTATAGTATTAAATCACCCTTCTTTCCTATTTTTGCATTATTTCCCTGGAGGTTCTTGACCTTTAATTCATTCAGATGAATTTTATCTGGTTTTATAAAGAAATACTTTAGGACTTTGATGGGTATGAAGTTACAAGTTAATTTAAGTAGTATTGTTTTGGTTATACTGATATGACCTAACCATAAGCAATTAATATCTCTCAAATTATTTGCTTTTATTTTTTCTATTAAAATATTTTCTAATGATAATGTAATCTCTATATGTGCCTTGATTGATGCATTCCCCAAAATTTTATATATTCTACAATAATTTTAATAGAATATCTCTTTATCTTTCTGCTAGGTTTTCTTGGCAATATATAGAAAGACTGATGTTTTTTTCTGAATTTATTTTTTATAGCCTACTGCTTTACAAAAGTTGTCTCAATTAATTTTAGTTGAATCTCTATAGGTTTCTAAATAAACTCATGCATGATTCACAGAAAGTGATTTTTTTTTCTTCTCCAGAGTGTATGAGGTATTCAAGAAAGACTAGCACCTCTAGTACTATACAAAATAATTAGTAGTGGCAATGAATACCTTTGCTTTGACCTTTGATCTTATTGTAAAGGCCTCTAGTAGATAATGTTAACTTTCAGTTTTTTTTATTTTTTTGTTCTTCTGTTCATTCATTCATTTAGTTTATTTTTTAAGGCTAAGTTTTTCCTTTCTCCCAGAGACTGGAGGTGTATGGGCTCCTCCTAAGTTGATCCCACTACTCAGTGGCATAGGAGCTTTGAAATGAAAATTATAATCAATAAAGTATATTTGGTTACTTTAAAAAATATGTTAAAAATAATAACAAAATTCATCTGGAAGAACAAAAGGTCAAAAATTTCATGAGAGATAATTACAAAAAAATATATAAAGGAAGCAGGGCTAGCAGTGTCAGACCTCAAACTACATCACAAAGCAGTAAGCATCCAAAGGATTTGGCATTGATTCATTGATCAGTATGCACAATCCTGATTAATTCTACCATCACCACCCCTTTCTACATATGCAGGTAGTACGGTTTTATATGCTTGTTAGCTATAAGTTGGATACCCAGTTTTTTGTTGTTGTTGATTGTAGTTATTTGCTTATTTGCATCATGAATCATGAGCATGTATGTACCACCCTGATGTGTGCATATGACATGTCCTGCATATAATTTAGGTACCTAACCATGAGAGCAGCTCGTCAAGTGATGTTTTGCATTCTGATATGTTTATTGCATGTGATATAAATGGTAATATGGGATGATTTTGTGTGATTTGAGGATAATCATTCTTGATTCATTGAACTTTTTGTTCATTATGGTGTTTATTCATTATTTGCAGTTGTTCAATTGTGTCTCATAGAATTATATAGGGACTAGAAAATCGTTGGTTGAAGTAAGGAGTACAAATAACTATACTGGCCTGGCCATTAGTAAAAGACTTATATAAAGCCTCACAAGTGGTAAAGAGGCAGACAGGGATGAGAATAACATCAACCAGGGTCCCAAAGCATGTAGATGAGGCTAATTATTTTTCTAAAGGAAAAAGAAGCTGCCCCTGAAATTTCATTGGTCGAGGGGCTTATAACTCAAGCTGTATCACTATTGATGCAGCTTAATGATTACTGAATTCTAAAAAGGGGTCAGTCCATATGGAATCAGCACCATTACAACTTGGCAAATATCCCATGACACGTCCCATATACATCAGGAAACCCTGCCCTTCTGACCAGACTCCATCTATGTATGGAGATGAGGAGGACCTGTGTCCTGTCCTTTAGACCAGGAGCTCCCCGAGAGTAGGGATTTTTCCCTTTTTTCATACCCCCCCAGCATAGTTACCTAGCACATAGTAGGTACTAAAGAAGCATTTATTAACTGACTTGACTGTTGAGTCAGTCCTTTTCTTGCTATGAATGGCTAAATAATTCTCCTTTTCTTAACTGCTAAATGTTCCTTGAGTGTCTTAGATGTTGTTCTACTCTAGAAACTAAACTATGAGGACCAGTCTGCACCAGGGCTGGTCCTTGATACAGGTTAAGATTTTACATCTGGGTATGAGATAGCAGGCCTGCTACCTAGACAGTTTACATGGGATTTTCCTGGAGAGACACAATGGGTCAACCATTCCATTACGTTTTTTCCATACAGCAGGGAGCTGAGAAGCTAGCAGCAGAAAAGCTATGGAGAGACTGGGGATCTCCTGGTATGGCAATATATCCTGACTCAGAAGAAAGGATATGTAATGGTCTCAGGATAGAAATTTGGACAGGGGATTCATTTGGTTCCAATCATGGCTCTTACACTGGTATTAGATCTTCATTGGCCTTTCTTTATACTTGTTATTGAGTTGTTTCAATCATGACCAATTCTTTGTGACCCCATTTTCTTGACAGAGATACTGTAGTGGTTTGCCATTTCCTTCACCAGTTCATTTTACAGATGAGGAAACTGAGGCAAATAGAGTTAAGTGACTTGCCCAGGGTCACCCTACTAGTATCTTAAGTTGGATTTGAATTAGAAAGATGAGTCTTCGTGATGCCAAGCCCAGTGCTCTATCCACTGGGCCACCATACTACTACATTCCAAAGTGCCCCAATGTTTCTTTGCTCCCCTTAGAGCAATAGCCTTTGTATTATGATTTTCTATTTGCCAATCTGCCATTGACTACCAAATGGGATCCTGTACACAAATGAGAAACCTTTAGCAGCTAGGAGGAAAGATTAAAAGCAGACCTTTGAATCTAAATGACAAGCTTGATTTGTTAGAACAAGTGAATTATATATAGTACTAGAAAATCCATTGTTGAGTCACACAGAAAGCTTAAGGTAAGTTTGCACAGAGTTTTGGAAACATCACTGGGTCTACAACTTTTGCTTTAGCCCTTAAATCTGTCCCTGATCTCATTTGCAATAATGATTATCTCCTTCTACCAATCTCTAACTCCCCAAAACACAATATATAAGAATCAGGCTCTGAGCTCTGGAAGGGACATCAGATACGATCATCTGTCCAATCCATCTATTTGAATTCTATTCTCCCTCTGCATGTACACAACTTCCCAGCAGACACTACCTCCTGTAACACCCACACAAAAAGGGATTGGAAAGGAGAGACAGAAGATAATTGCTTTACTAGGGATACTGTCTTTTTTTTCCCCGCTAGTCCTATGATATGGCTTCCTTTGAAATTCCTGGGCCCATGGACCAGTGAGACATAATTTCATATATAGCACTTTTTACTTTATGCTTAAGAAAAGCATAGCAGTCATTGTCCCCATTATTACAGATTGAGAAATGTGGTCCTATAGAAAATAGGTGATCTGTCCATATTGACACATTAAATTAGCAGAATTCTGGAACCAGTTCCCCGATCTCCTGATACCTACTCCAAGGTTCTATTCACTATAATAAATTGCCTGTGAAGGGATACACTCAGGTTGATGGAGTCTGGAAAAAGCAGAGCTGCATGTCATGTTGAAAACCAGTAGGTGATGATTTCAAACGTTTCCTAGGTCCTTTGTTCAAACCGGGCTCATTAAAAACCATGTTCTTAAATGGTAGGGGTAGACAGATGGGCTCCAAAACAAATGCAATTATTCTCTGGCAGAAGAATTTGGTCAACGTGGAATGATCAAGTGTCACTAACGAGTACAAGGTGTTTCTTTTTTTAAGCATCCTTAAGCAACACTACTTTGCAGCCAGTCCTTGGCACATTCATAAGCCCTCCTTACGTTGAGATTCCAACCCTCCAAACAATTGACACATAGCGGAGGTACAGTAAAGGTCTTCTTAAAAACAACATGCAGATGAGAAAAGTAAAGGCAAAACTAAACTGAAGACAAAACCTCTAACACTTGTCTATTTTTAAAAATGCTCCTCATAACAATGTGCTCTCATTTGGGAATCTTCAGCAGTTTTTTTCAGTTATACTTAAACGTAATCTGAATACTAAGTCAGTAAAATAAATATCATTACCTCCTTAGGTGAGGGCAGGGCACCTGGTCACACGGAGAAAAGTGACAAAAAGTGCAAACATTGTGTCTCCTTCATTGTCTTAGTGATTTACTAGGTTTCTGTCTTAAAAAAAAAAAAGTATAGACAGGTTGGGGAACGTGCACACACTTTATTCTTGACACACATACAAAAAGTGGCAAGCAACAAACCAGAAATAAGTGCAAAACTCAACAAATGGATTTTCTAAAGCTCATCTACATCCTCATCACTTCTCTTTTCAATGTGCGTACTGGCTCCCTATTACCTCCACAATCAAATATGAAGTCCTCTGCTGCCTTCGAAGCCCTTCATGGCTCGCCCCACCCGCGCCACATATCCAATCGTCTTATACCTTATGCTTCCCCAAGCACTCTGAGATCTATTGATGGCCTCTTTGCTCTTCCTTTCTGGAAGAGAGATAAACGCAGCACACAGGAGGATGGCTAGCACAGGTTCATGCTTGATCTGGTCAGACAGGACAGACGCTGAGAAGGGGTTAACAATCTTACTTTATTCTAGCCTAGTTTTCTCAGGAGAGGATTGCTGATAATGGGAGGACAACTCTTACAGCATTCCCCAATCACCCTTCTCACAGGGTCCGGCAGGGGCAGGGGGCCCATCTACCTCTATGTCTCAATGGGGTCAGTCGAGACAGGCACAACTTGTGCATCCCCTAAATCCCCTAAGCCTCCACGGGAGTCAGTTGAAGTACACACAACATTTATGCCTTCAACCCTAAGGTTCCTCCCAAGCCTTGATGGGGGCCGATCAAGGTTTGCACAGCATTTGTGCATTCGGCCCTAAGGTTTCCCCTAAGCCTCAATGGGGCCAGATTCAACCCTAACGTTCCCCAATCACTGACCAATGCCCACCTGCTTTACAGGGGCACCAAACAAAGTAGGCATCTTAGCAGCAATAGCCTCACAAGTTTACATCACCTCACCCCTGTATCTCACTGTGCAGTCACAGTGGATGTTTACAATTTAAGGACAAATGTTTATATTATTTATCATTACATAATGCTGCACAAGAGTGGTGGAGATGTTTTGAACCTTAATTGTGGGAACTAATATCTAATACCTGGGAACAAGAGATGGTTATGGCTATGGATCCTGGGGAACTGAACTTTAATAAATAATAACAAAAATCCACCTTAAACGCACTAAAATCCCCGTTACTTAAAAGCTGGCTTCTGACTTTACCATGCACCAAAGTTGCTCTCTCTAAAGTTACTAATGATCTCAGTGGCCAAATCCCATAATGGCCTTTCCTCAGTCCTCATTCTCCTTGACCTCTGTGCAGCCTTTGACACTCTCTCCTCCTTGATCGCTCTTCCAAGTTTTGGGACACCATTCTCTTAGTTTTCCTCCTTCTTATCTCATCCCTTTCATCCAAGATCCTCGACCACACTAGTCTCCTAAACCTTTCTCTTCTCTCAGTTCCCTATTATTGTGCAAAAGGGCACTAATGGCCTATTATTATTCCTTCAGGGAATATATTTGCATTCTAACATTTGCTCTGCCTATCTCTTGTTTTGAGACAAGTGCTTTGTAAACTATAAAAGAGGGAAGGGAAGGGAACTAGGGTACAGGAAAATTCCTCCCCCCTCCCCTGAATATCAATTTGATCACACTCACCCCTCCAATTCAAACAAGCAGGTTGGCTTCCCCAGAGAGATACTGCCTCAGGTTCAGAATACTTTGTATGTCCAAAATCCTAAAGGTCCAAGACACTTTCTATAAACCAATTATCATAGCTCAAAACAAAAGAATTTATTGAAAGGGCATAGCATGGACAGTGGTAAAACAAATCATTTCCCCCAAAACTTGAGGGCAATATCTCCCACAGAAACACACGGCATCAGTGGGGAGAGTAGGCACATGCATAGACTATATCAGTTGATAGGCACACTTAAAGAACACAAGGCCACCTTCAAAGCTTAAGCTATATGTCTTTTTTCTCCTCATGCTCACACTGCTCTCACTAAGAGCAAGTCACTCAGCTGGGATCACTGGGCTCGCTCCTCTCTACAACTCAGATCCTGACTGCCAGATCTGATTCTCCCTCCATGGCTCTCTGACGAGAAGGATGTCATTCATTGTTACTAAGGGGTAGGGAGAGAGAAGAAAAGAGAACCCTTCTCCTTACCACCCACCCACCCTGCCAATGGACTCTGAAAGAAACTCAAGAAAAAAGTCAAAGAGTAATTATTTGTCAAAAACTGGCTTTCTCCCTTATAGCTTACTCCTCTCCATTGCCAGGGCTGACCCTCCACTCCTTTGACTAATATCCCTTCTCTGCAAAGCTAGCTAGCTCATTTTTTAAAGGTCACCAGGAGCATAGATTAATCCTTTAGTCGACCAACTCCATCAAGTTTGATCGAGGAACTCCTTATCACCTCTTAAAGAAGCAAATATTTGTTAGCAATTCTTTATAATTCCTTGGCACTTCCTCCATATGTGGTTGTGAATACTGGACTGCTATAATCTCTGGCAGACTTTGAGAGAAAGTGGGGGATAGAAGGGCCTGGCATGCTATGGTCGGTGGAGTCATGAATAGCTGGACACTTCTGAATGACCGAACAACACAATATCAGAAGAGTCAAAGTGGTGAATGATCCAGAGGTCAATGGAAAAACATAAATTGGATGCAGGAAGGCTGCAGGACATTTCTAATGATGACCTATGGGAAAGGAATATCTCTCAGGAAATATACGATTGATAATAGAGATGGACTGATAATATAGTGAAAATGAGGAGAAGCTAATAGCTTAAGTACCTCACTGGTACCCATGAATGTAAAAAGATCCAGAATAAAGTCTCCAACACACTGGGTAGCTCCTTTGTATAGAACTAGAGGAAAATATGGATAGGAATCACAGTGAATGGGAAACAATGGTTGAGTTATGGTCCATACAGATGGTGGGAAAACCCACTTATGGAGGTCATAGACCCATTGCAGTAATGAAATACACTAATTTTATATAAATTACAGTTTTCTGCAGTGAAAGAGGCTGACTGGGAAACAAGATCAGAATTCAAATTAGCCTGATGCCTTAGTTATGGCAATACACCTCGGGGAAGCCAATGCTGAAAGGAGAGAAGAATTCTTCATCTTCAGCATTTTCTACCTTGGAGACTCACTCTCAGTCAGCCTTCACTGAGTGCTCTATCTCTGAAGACTATTCTGAGGTCATAAAAGACATTATCTGAGGCAATGGGGTATGGAGGCTCTGGAACCAGAAGACTGAGGTTCCAATATCCAGAGTGCACATAGACAAATTACACAATCTTCCTGAGCCTCAGTTTCCTCCTCAGTAAAATGAAAGGATTGGTTTCAATGTCTTCTAATCCATAGCTAAAAATCTACCTAATCCTATAAAATGGAACCAGATAACAGAATGGATGAAAAATCTGAATTTAACAAGATGTTGCTGGGGCGGCCAGGTAGCACAGCGAATAAGAGCACCGGCTCCAGTGTTGAGAAGACCTGGAGATCGAATCCTGGGCTCAGACACTTAGCACCCACCCAGAAACACCTGGCTGTGTAACCTTGAGCAAGTTACTTAACCCCAATTGCTTAGGGGCAGCCAGGTGGCTCAGCGAGTAAGAGCACTGGCTCCAGTGTTGGGATGACATGGATCAAATCCGGGCTCAGATACTCAGCACCACACCCAGAAATAACTGGCCATGTGTAACCTTGAGCAAGTTACTTAACCCCAATTGCTTTTAAAAAAAAAAAAAAGATGTTGCTTTCAGGAAACAAAATAAAAATGAGAGATACACACAGAGATATAATAAAGGCCTGGAGTAGAATTCATTATGAAAAAAAAAGCAGGGTTAGTAATCATGATTTCAGACAAAACTGAAGCTAAAATAGATTTAATTAAAAGAGGAAAATAGAGAAAATTATATTATGTGACACCAATATTATTTGATGTTTTAAACTAGACAGTATAAAACTTTAAATAACTATACAGAATAATTTAAAATTTAACTAGACAGTATAAAATAACTAGACAGTATAAAATACCTGAGTACACCTGCCAAAACAGACACAGAAATTACATGAACATAAAATACTTTTTATACAAATAAAGTCAGATTTAAATAAATGGAGTAATATATATTGTTCACCGGTAGGAAAAGTAGATTTAATTTTCAAAATGACAATTTAATCTAATCTAGCTATTCAATTCCTTCCCAATTAAATTACTAAAAAATATTTTACTGGGTTTGAAAAAATAACTAAATTCATTTGGAAGAACAAAATATCAAAAATTTCAAAGAAACTAAGGGGAAAAGATGTAAAGGAAGGAGATTCAACAGTATCAGATGTTAAACTATGTTATAAGGTAAGAGCATTATTGAAGTTTAAAATGGATAATTTTTATTATTTTAAATTTAAAAATTCTTGTATAAATAAAACCAATGTAGCCAAGAACGGAAGGAAAGAATAAAATTGGGGAGGGGGAACATTTGTAGGCAATTTCTCAGCTAGGATATGATTGTGTTGGAATATTACTATTATAAAAGAAATGCTGAGCTGGTTAATTTAAAAAAATGCCTATGAAGGAAGATGTCATCCATCTCCAGAGAAAGAAATGAGAAAAGAAATATACATAATAAGGTCTTACATATATGTGTATGTGTGTGTGTGTTTATAGATATCTATGTGTATGTGTGTATATGTGTGTGCATATATGTGTGTGTGTTCATGTTTAATTCCTTCCCTGGTGGGGAGAGAGGGAGAAAAAATAAAGTAAAAAGTACACAGCAAAGAACAAAGAAAACCTAGAAGGAAGCAAAGTTGGGTAGCTTTAAAAACATAGTATTTATTTATATTTATTTACTATACTGTAGTATTTATTACATAGGTTTTCTTAAAATGGAAATTTATTGTTTTACACTGAATCCTCTCATATTCTGCTGTGTACATCGAAATGTGAGGGTTTTTTTTTTCATTTTCTCATTTTATATTTAACTTTAAAATGAATAAAAATTTAAACCCCCCCTCAAAAAATAGAAAAAGTAAAGCCCACCTAATGCATTGCAAGACATTTGAGTGAAACTTTCAAAGTTGCAGAAGTGTAGATTATTACAATACAAAGTAAAATATAGTTCACCTTTTGGATTAGTTCAACATTAAAAAAATGCAATACATTTCAATTCAAGGGTTCTTTTTCAACTAAAATTAATAATCTGGATTACTACCCCACAAACAAGACAGAGGCATTTTTTTCATTTACCCTCTTGGGATAAATTAAGTATTATAGTAAATAAATTTCAAATTTAGTTGCTATATTTTTCCATGTAGAGAAGAAAATATTTTCAAGAGCACACTGCCCTAAGAAAACTTACATTAGCAGTTTGGAGATTACAGGAAATTAAGGTAGGGTTACTTGTTTGTCTGGGTTTTTTTATTTGTTGGGTTTTTGTTGTTGATTTTTTGCTGGGAGCAGAAAATTTGGCTCTTCAGCCTCAGCTCCTGGAGATGCTTTGGTGCAGAGCCCCCATTAGGGAAAGTTTGCATAGATACCAAAGTTTTGAGATTAGCAGAAGAAGGAGGTCAAAGTGTGACTCAGCTGTCCAGACTTTCTGGTACAAAGTCAAGCTGTTTGCATGGCTCTAGGGCTGCCTGACCATCTTGCCTTTTTGGCAGACAGGACAGCCTTGCAATATTGAAGCAAAAACAGAGAGACATAAGTGGAGGAGGGACCAGGGCAAAAATGGCCTTGACACACAGGGAAAGGAACTGGGCAGAAGGATGACCAACCAAATGCTTTGTGTCAGGCAGAAGGTTTCTTTTCAACAAGGACTTCTTAATATAGGGCTCCAGATTACAGCAAATTAAGGCAAATGGCATTAATTGAACCAGTTCCTAGAAATACACTAAGGTTAAAAAAATAAACCCCAAAATCAATAGCATTTATATATAGAAATATCAAAATGTGGGAGGGAATTATAGAAAAAGAAGTCATATTCAAAATAGCTTTAAAAAAAAGTATGATATCTACCTGGAAGTCAATCTACAGAAGAAATCCAAATACTTATATAGGTACAATTGCAAAATATTCCTTTAAAAAAATAGAGAACTACTTGAATCATTTGAGCAATATTTAAAAGTGTTCATAGCTGTGCTGTATCAATATAATAATAACAAAAATATCAAATTACTTTACATGTTTAGAGCTATATCAATCAAACTACAATGGGGATGCTTTCCAGAGTTAGATAAAAAAAAAACACCAAGATTCATTTGGAATAATTATAAACTTAGAGCATAAAAGGAAACAATGAAAAAGATGGAAATTAAGGGGGAGTAGCACAACCTCGAAATATGTTATAAAGTAGACATTAACTTAAGTATTTGGTGCTGAGGTTTGTTTTTATATATAAATTAGATCAATCAAACTGCACTAGAGAAGGAAGAATCTGAAATAAGTGAATTCAATAACTCACTGTTCAATAAACCCCCAAACATAAATGACTTAGAATAGAGCTCCATATTTAATAAAAATTATTGGAAAGACAAGGAAGTATTCTGGCAGAAATTAGGCTTGGGACAACAAACAAAATGGATACATAACCTAAATATTTTTTCAATATATTTTTATTTCATTAATTAAATATTTCCCAATTACATGGAAAAAATTTTAACATGATTTTTTTAAATTTTGAGCTCCTATTTTTTCCTCTTCCTTGAGAAGGCAAGCAATTTAAGAATGATTATACATGTGAAGATGCGCAAAATATATTTTCATATTAGTCATATTGTGAAAAGAACAGACCAAAAAACAGGAGAGAGGGGCGGCCAGGTGGCGCAGTGAGTAAGAGCACCAGCCTGGCATCGGCAGACCCAGGATGGGTTCCAGCCTCAGATACTTGGCACCCACACAAAATAACTGGCCGTGTAACCTTGAGCAAGTTACTTAACCCCAATTGCTTAAAAAAAAAAACAGGGGAGAAAATAAAGTTTTAAAACTATGTTTTAATTTACTTTGAGTTCTATCAGTTCTCTCTCTAGAGGTAGATGGCATTTTTCTTCATAGGCCTTTTGGAATTGTCTTGATCAGACAGTTTAGTGTTTCACAGTTGATCATTCTTATAATATTCCTATTACTGTGTACAATATTCTTCTGGTTCTGCTCACTTCACTTTGCATGAGTTCATATAAGTCTTCTCAGTGTTTTCTGAAATCATTCTGCTCATCATTTCTTAGAATACAATGGTATTCCATCACAATTATATGCCATTCCTCAATTTATGCTCATTCCCTCAATTTTCGATTTTTGCCACTACAGAAAGAGTTGCTGTAAATACTTTTGTACAAATGGGTCCTTTTTGCTTTTCTTTAATCTCTTTGGGATACAGACAGTAGTAGTATTGCAGAATTTTATGGCCCTTTGGGCATGGTTCCAAATTGTTCTCCAGAATGATTGGAACCGTTCACAACTCCACCAACAGAGGATTAGTGTCACTCACTATCTTACCATGTCCCCTCTAGCATCCACCATTTTCTTTTTCTGTCATGTTAATCTCATAGGAGTGATGTGGTATCTCAGAGTTGTTTTTAATTTGTATTTCTCTTGTCAGTAGTGATGTAGAGCTTTTTTATATGATTATTCATAGCTTTGATTTGTTCTTCTGACAACTGCATGTTCATGTCCTTTAACCATCTATCAACTGGGAAACTAGTCTTATTTTTTTTTATAAATCTGGTTCAGTTCCTTATATGTTTGAAAAATGAGGACATCAGAGAAACTTGCCACAAAAAATTTTCCATTTCCTGTTTTCCTTCAAATTTTGACTGAATTAGTTTTGTTTGTGTAAAAGCTTTTTAATTTCATGTAATCAAAATTATTCATTTTATTTCCTGTGATTTTCCTTTCTCTTGTTTGATCATAAATTATTCCCTTATCTACAGATCTGGCAGATACATTTTTCCCATGCTCACCTAATTTACTTATGATAGCACCATTTATGTCTAAATCATGTTGACCTTAATTTGACAAATGGTGTGAGATTCTCATCTATGCCTAATTTCTGCCAAACTGCTTTCCAGTTTTCCCAGAAATTTTTGTCAAATAGTGATTGTTCTTAAAAAAAAAATAGTGATTGTTCTGCACCAAAAGCTTGGATCTTTGGGTTTATAGATTACTATGGTCATTTAGTACTGTGCAGTAAATATCTAATCTATTCCACTGATCCACCACTTTATTTCTTAGCAGTACCAGATTGTTTTGATGATTATCATTTTATAATATAGTTTGAAATCTGGTATTGCTAGGCTGCCTTCCTCCACATTTTTTCCTTGATTCCCCTTTTATTCTTGACCTTTTATTCTTCCAGATGAATTTTATTATTTTTTCTAGCTTAATAAGCTAATTCTTTCATAGTTTGATTGGATATGGCACTGAATAAGCAAATTAGCTCAGGTCAAATTGCCATTTTTATTATATTGGCTAGGTTTACCTATGAGCATTTCAACCAGTTGTTGATGTCTTTATTTGTGTGAAAAGTGTTTCATAATTATGTCCACATAGTTCCTGGGTTTATTTTGGTGGGTAGATTCCCAAGTATTTTATATTGATGATGTAAATATTAAAGATCATATAAAAAAAGATGACAATCAGATCAGGTACTTTTTACAACAAAGGCACAGGGGGTGAATTCTTAACTAAATGAGATTATTGGTATGGCACTGAATAAGTAAATTAGCTCAGGTCAAATTGCCATTTTTATTATATTGGCTAGGTTTACCTATGAGCATTCCATATTTCTCCAGTTGTTGATGTCTTTATTTGTGTGAAGAGTGTTTTATAATTGTTCCTGGTTTTGTCTTGGTAGGTATTATATTATATTGATGACCTAAATATTAAAATCACATAAAAAAAGATGATGACAATCAGATCAGGTACTTTTTACACTAAGGGCTCAGGGGATGAGTTCTTAACTAAATGAGTTAGTGGGTATCACAAAAGATAAAATAAATAATTTCACTTACAAGTGTAATGGGGGTTTAGCACATGTGCAGGGCTCCTGAAACAACTTCTCCCCATGTGGAGAAACTAAGGAACATGTTTCCAGAAGAATCCAAAGGACGTTTAAGGGAAGCATCCTCGGACATTCTATAATAGGTTCCATTTAGCTAACCATTGGTGGATGGTTAGCTATGGAGGAATTCCAAATGCCTTAGTAGGTTTCCATTATAACACCCAACTCTCTTTTTTCGCCATTTAGCCCTTTACACCAGTGGTATCAAACCTAAGGGAAACTAAACCTAATATAAGGATACCTGTGGCTGCATATTGACTTAGAAACCCAGATGTTAACATTATATTCTTCTGTATTTTTATTATTTTGTTAAATATTTCCCAATTACATTTTAATCCAGTTCAGGTCCACCAGTGTTTGACCTCTCTACTTTAGAGCATAACCCAAGGTGATAAACTATATATTTTATATGTATAAAGGAAAGGAATAAGGAGCCAGCACTGTGCTAAGTGCTTTCTATAAGTATTGTTTTATTTTATCTTCACAATAACCCTATTCCTGTGACATATGTGCTGTTATTGTCCTCATTTTACAGTTGAGGAAACCAAAGCAAAGTGAGGTGACTTTCCCAGAGTCACACAGCTAGTAAACTCAGATTTAGCTCAGGCCCAGCTAGCTGCCTCAACATCTGCTTAACTCTCAGTCATGTAATTAAATGATTTCTTCTAGCACCAGAAGGAAAATAATCATTGGAATAGACATTGTAAGAATTTTTTTTTCTTTTTCATGTATTCTAATTATGACATATGCATTTATAAGTTTTATAAGGAGTAGGATAAGTAAGATTCACCTCGAGTGAAGGTTCCCATTTATTAATGAAGTCCTCTCCATTTGGCCAATGTGGTTCCCCTTCCTTTCCTTTCCTCTAACCCTTCTAAACCTCTTGAATATGGCTTCTGATCTCATCATTGAACTGAAACTGCTCTCTCCAAAGTTACTAGTGATCTCTTGATTGTTAAGTCTAGAGGCCTTTTCTCAAATCTCATCCTGCAGCCTCTCCTTCCTCTGAAATAAGAAGGGTTTTATGATAGTGCTCCCTCCTGGTTCTTCTGTCTGATGTCTCCTTCTCAATCTCCTTTAATGGATCTTCATCCACTTGACACCCACTAACTGCAGGTGTCACTCTAGACTCTGTTGGGGACCATCTTCTCCCTTTACACTATCTCTTTTAGGGATGTAATCAGTTCCCATAAATTCAATCATCATCTCTATGTAGATAATATATATAATAGTTTTAAGGTTTGTAATACCTTTTATTATGCAAAAATTATCTTATTGATCCTCACAATAATACTAGAAGATAGATGCTATTATTATCCCCATTTCCCACATGATAAAAATTGAGGCAGACAATTTAAATGACTTGTCCAGGGTGACACTCTTAGTATTGGAGGCAAGATTGAAGTCAAGGTTTTTTTAGCCCTGAACCAGCACTTTATCTACAATGCCACCTGGCTGCCTCATGTATAGTCTAAATAAGTGGCCCCAGATTCTCTCCTAATCTCCAGTCTCTCATTACCAGCTTTCTCTTGGACATATTGAAATGGATGTCCTGTAGACATCTAAAACTCAACTTGTCCAAAAAAGGGCTTATTATCTTTTCCATAAAATTTTCCTCCTTCCAGACTTCCCCATTACTGTTTAGAGTTACCATCCTCCTGCTCACCCAGGCTCACAACCTACATATCATCCTTAATTCCTCATTTGCACCCACCTCGCTTCTATAATTTATATTGTATCTATCCCCTTCCCTCCACCTACCACTGCCATCTTGGTGTTTAGATAGTTGCAATAGTTGCCTTCTGCAAATTCTTTGGAATTTGACCTACCCCCCTCCAAGAGGATTCTGTGACTGGAACAGGACTATGGCTAGGTTCTTACGCTTTGTCTTGTCTGTATCCTACAGGTGAATTTGACCAAGTTTATATGTATCTGCCCCCTCAAATATTTCTTGCCTAGAAGGGTGCTTTTGGAAGGGTTTAAAGCACAAAGGGCTTCCTTGATCTGTCCTAAGATCTGTTTGCACTGGACAACTTATCTCCTTCACACAGAATGCAAATTACACAAAAAAAAACCATCACATATAGTACACTGAGGGAACCCATTTATCCAAGCAAAAAGCAAACAAAAATTGGATAGCTTTTGAAGATTAGAATAAATAAGAAAATTCACAAGAGTGAATGAACTCTTTAGCAAATAGAAAGACAGGATCTCAGTTAAACCAAGAGACAGGCTCCAATGTCATCCAAAGGGAAATTCTTCCTAAGTCTGCAGAGGAATATGGAGGAGCTAGCTTCCCCTACATGCCTGCAGCTTCCCAAGTCTTTTTTTCATGTCTCTCTCCTAAAAAGCATCTAGAACCAAAAGCCCTCTTGTACCCACTTCTCCCCTCATAGTTCCATAGCACATTTTCTCAATCAGTTGAATCATGTTTCCTTCTACATACACAACAGTATACAAAGTACCTCAAACTTGGTTGGAAACATGATTACATCCAAAAAAAGCTCTTTGAAGGCAGAAAGTGTTTTTTGAGTGGTTTGGGGTTGGGTTATCTCTTTGTTGGTTTTGGTTTTTTAATCTTCAGGATTTATCACAATTTCTGGCACTCATTAAGCACTTAATTAGATATGAATATGGAATTGAGCTGAACTGAGTTAAACTAAATAGTGCAGGTTATCTCTAAAATCCTTTGTAGCTCTAAGATAATATACAACTTAACAAAAGTCTAATGCAATTTGTGATTTTGCACCATGCCAATGACCTTTGCATCTTATTTTCCTTAATAAGAAATGCATAAAGAAAGACTGGGAATATCCCATCCTTCCCCTCTCCACTTCCCTCATGTTTTGTGCCTCTGACCACATAGAAGTTTGGACTCTATAACTATATGCACCAGACACCCCAACATGTGTTCTTCCTCTGTCCCCCAAATGTTCAGTGCAAGATTTTTAATCCTTCCCCATTTCATGCTTCATCTGCCTGTTTTCCTTATGTCCTCATCATTTGGCTGACCAACTATGCCATTCAGGACCTAAAGAACCCATGGTTTCTGCAAACTGACTCTCCCCTCAATTATATTCCATGTGTGAGGCATTCTACAACGTGGATATTTTGAACTTTTCTCATCTGGAGAAGCAAATAATCTGAACCTTATAAATCCAGATCACATAATTACAGAATTCCAGAGTCTGCCCAGTCCTCAGAGGGTTACTGACCCAAACTGCTACTGCACAGGAATGTCTTCTTCAACACCCCCAAATATAGTCATTCAGCCTCTACTCATGGGCAATTCCACACTCCCGAGGAAGATCATCTGCTTTGAGGTAGTTCTGGTTATTAGGAAGATGTTCTTTCCTTGCAACCTAAGTCTTCCTCTCTGCAACTCCCATCCACTGCTCCCACTTCTGCTTTCTAGAGCCAAGCAGATCAAATCCAATCCCCCTTCCACATCAAATCACTTCAAACATTAGAAGATTTCCATCACGAGTACCCTTAGTCTTCTTTTCTCTTATCTAAATATCCCCAGTTACTTCAATTAATCCTCCTCTGGGTCTCTAGTTCTGTCATCAAAATGGTCACCTTCCTCTGGAAAGGTTTCAGTGTATTAATATCCTGATATATGGCATCCAGAACTGAATACCATATCCAAATGCAGTCTGATGAGGGCAGAGTACACTGAGATGAGCATTTTCCTTATTCTGGAGGCTATGATTATTTCAATGTAGCCTGAAGTCAAATTAGATGTTTTGGTGGGGCTGCTATTTCACATCAACTAATACCAAGCTTGCAGTCTACTAAAATTTCCACATCTTTTTCATATGAAGTACTGTCTAATTATGCCCCCAGATAAGCAATTTTTTTTGTAATCAGGTGAACCATTTCACATTTATCCCCATTATTGTTAGATTCTGTCCATCATTCCATTTTGCCTGGATTTTTTGGGGGGGAATCACATAGATCATATATCCAGGACCATAATTCTATGAGTCTATACAAAACACAATGAACCCAAATGAAGCTGTAATCAATTTCTGTGCTTTTTGG
The DNA here is from genome assembly GCF_028583685.1 of Petaurus breviceps papuanus. Taxonomy (NCBI): domain Eukaryota; kingdom Metazoa; phylum Chordata; class Mammalia; order Diprotodontia; family Petauridae; genus Petaurus; species Petaurus breviceps. Next base: position 10,561,488 of record NW_027185655.1, on the reverse strand, counting down.
ACAAGGATAACAGCCTTTAAAAAGTGTCTTCTATCCACCTTTGAAGAGGGAGCACAAGATTTGCTTCTAAGGTGATGAGACTGATGTTCATGAGCAGTTTTTTAAGTCAGTGTGATTGTTTTATCATTGCAACATGTGTGTGTGTGTGTAGCTTGTGTATGTTGTCTTTATAGGTTCTATGTATGTCCACGTGTGTTTGTCTAAATATTCCCTATGGGAGGCTTCAGTTGATATTATAGGAATCTTGCCCACACATCTCCAAGTGAAGCTCTTCACTATAGCCTGAGGGGTAGCAGGAAAAAGAACAATAGGGTTAGCTGTCAGAGAGATGGCACCAAATTATAATTATATCTACCCTGCCATAAAATATTGCCTGTGTAATGGAGATTGGAGTATGCCCAGATCACCTAACATGGAGGCATCTTGCTTCCTGTGTTCTCTTACCACATGGGTTGGAGTGGACTCCTCCAATTGGCTATGTAGCTGGAATAAGCTGCATATTTTTAAAACTGCCAGGCAGGGACAATCTCTCTCTTTCCTTCCAATGGGCTCAGGGGATAAAGATTATCAATAGTTCACCCAGAATGCAAGTACTGTGAACAGAATGAAAAGGGGAGATACCTTCTACCATCTTTCTCTTTTTGACCCTTGACTCTGAGAAACTGGGAATGGGTTTTTGTTTCATTTTCCTTTTCATTGTTGAGAAGATGAAGAAGATGATGACAACCTACATAATAAATGACCTTGCTCACTGGCCAAAAGCTTCTGAGCAGTACAGAGCAGAGGTGAATATGAAATATGTATGCAGCAACCTTGCAGGTCTCCTGGGAGGCATTCCTACTTCCCAGAAGAGAAGAAAACTATAGAAGTGGTGGGTTCTAGCTTGTTTTAAGAGTTTATCAATGCATACTGGAGCCATAAGTGTTTTAGCATATTTTTATACTAAAGATGTTTTTTACATCTTGAAGAAATTTATTCAATAGCTGTCAGATCCCTGATATCTGCCATGTTGTATATTAATTATTCTAGAGAGGGCTTTATTAATCCCTTTTGGGAAGACTTTAGTTATGCCTAAACTTTAAGAGATTTTCCAAAAACTGCTACTCTGGGGTGGGGTTGTAATGAATTAGAGAGTGGAAAAACCTCATTCCAATCTCTTTTTGGTCAGAATGTGTTGTGCATAATCCCAGAGCTGAGGGCATGGTTTTCTGGGAGGGGCCATGGATAATAGCTCCATAACACTTTAAGAATTACTTTAAAAATAAAATAAAGTTCCTAAGAAAAAGTCTTTGGTATAAAGAACCAAAAAAAAAAAGTTTTATTATCCTTTATGTACAAATAAGAGAACAAGGGTTCAGAGAGAAGAGATGTATGTATGGTCATGTGACTGACCTTGCATTGGGGGCAGCCTGGCAGTGCAATAAATAGAACAGTAGGCTTGGAATCAGGAAAAGCTCAAATCCAGCCTCAGACGTTTACTAGCTATGTGACCCTGGCCAAGTCACTTAACCCTGTTTGCCTCACCTGTAAAATAAGCTGGAGGAGGAAATGGCAAACCACTTCAGTATCTCTGTGAAGAAGACTCCAAATGGGGTCAGACTTGACTGAATGACAACTTTAGTCAGTGCTACACAAGTTCAAAGCAGAGGTTGAATCTATGAGTAGAGCAAGCACTTTACAATTTCCCCCCTCTCTGGGTTCTCTTTTCCATCCCCAGAGCAATGTGTTGACTTTCAAGTAGCTGCGGCAGTCAAATACTCTAGCTCTTAAGAACTGTGTCCTCTTTTCCCAATCTTTCCTAATTCTATTTTTCTTACTCCGAAGGATGGAGATGGCTCAAAAGAGAAGACAATGAGCACACCTGAAGTGTAAACTTCATGATGCCAGCATCACCTGGGCTTCTGCTGTGTGCCTCATTATGCAAATGGCTTTGAAAGTTTCACCAATTCAGAATGCCTGAATTTTCCAATATGTACTCATCTCCTTTCTCTCTCCAAAATGACAAAACACTAAAATAGATCTGAGAGAATCTCCTTGTCAGAACCCCAATGGTGTCGCATCTTCTCTCAATAACATCAATGTGGAAATAAAATTCAAAATAGAAGTGATAAGAAAATAGACTCTACGTTATAGGAATTAACACTCAAAATTTGATTCATTATTGGTTCAGTGACTTATTCAAGTGAGCACCTTCTCCCCAGACTATATTTCAGGGGGTCTCCAATCTCATCCATGCAGGTGTTCTTTTCAACAGCACAGATCTTATCTCCCTAGGAGATTCTTATTCATATCCGCCCACCTTGGCTAAATGAAATTTTTTTTTTTTTTAAATCAAGGGGAAACAATTCCAACCTTGGCTTCCCCAAATAGATGCCTGGCAGGAAACCTAGTTAAGGACATTTATCTGTGTCTTCACCCAGGAAATGGGAAAATGAGAAACCATTATTCACCTATAATTTTAAAAAAAAACTTTAAAATTTTTTTATTTAAATGTTTTAAGTTATTTGCTGTAAGCTGGAATTTAAACAGAAAAGAGTTTGAATTGTTTTTAGCAGACTGAATTAGTAGATCAATTCCTCTTATTGGTTGCTTAGCAACCAATGCAAATTAAACAGTAACCAATCAGCAGACCTGATGGGAGGGAGAGGTTGAGTGTCTTAGAAGCTGACTGCCAGAGAAACCATTGATTGGAAAAATACTCTCATGGGGATTTTAGGCTGGGGCACATTGCTGTAATGTCATTTTCTTTTCCTGTTTTGCTGTTAGTAAGAGATGAAGCTTGGAGGGTTGGAAGAGTAAACTGAATATTTCTTGAGAAGTTATTGGTAGGAAACCAAATATCTATCTCAGGTAATGGAAATATCAAAGGCTCAATAGGAGCTTCTTTCAAGAGGTTCTGATCTCCAAGCTACCATGAAACCTGGAAGATTTGGAATCTAATTATATATGTATGTGTTTATGTATGTGTATGTGTATGATAAGTATATAATACGCACATGTACAAATACTCATATATGCATATGTACATAGACAAGTACACATACATATGTATAAATTCATTGCACAATACACATATGTATATGTGTACATGTAGGTATGATATCGTATGTCCCTATATGCACATAGATATAGTGTGGTATGTCCACATACATGGTAGGTACACATACATGCACACATAGGCTACCTAGTCTAACACTCATTGATATGATCCAGCTTTTGCTTGAAGTCTTCTAGTGAGGGGCAGTGCATTCACTATCTACTTTTTGGATAGCTTTCATTTTCAAGAAGTTTTTCCTTGAATCAAACCTAAATGTGTCCCTTTATACCCTTTATAGCTTCCTACTTCTGCTTTCTGGAACTTAACAGAACATCTATAATCACTCTTCTATAAGCAACCTATGGAATACCACCCTAGGGCTGAACCACCCTACCTGGTGAATAGGAATGAGTGAGTGCAAACTCATTTAATCCACTATATCTCACTGCTGAATCAGGCTTTACTTTGTATTCAGCTCAGAAATATTGCAAGCTGCCCCCTGTTACATTTACTATGGTTCCCCACCCCCATTTCAATCTTTTCCATCATGAGCCTAAGTAAGATGACCACTATCAAGAACTTTCTTTGCAGCTTATATATCAATATCTGTTTCATAATATGGAAAAAGTAGAGAAATCTTATGCAAAAATTACCAAGATCCTCTGAATCAAGTCAGCCTATACTATGACATTTCAGCATAAGAGTAGGCATAGGGGAGAATGGCAAGAAATAGCTTGGGAAAATGAAAATTGGAAGAGGCCAAAGGATCATAGAATACTCAGAAATCTTATGTATGCTAGACATTAAAACTAAGCACAAAATAATCCAGAGCAAAATGAGCAGAACCAAGAGAACATTGTTTACAGTAACGATATTGTTTTAAGAATGACTTTGCGTGACAAAGCCATTTTGAGTATTATAAATACCCAAATTAACTATAAAGGACATACAAAGAAAGACAATATCTACATCCAGAGAAAGAACTGATAAATAGAGGTATGTATAGGATCATTTTAGACATATACACCTATTTATATATAATAGTAGCCATCTAGAGGGTGGGGGAGGGGAAGGGAAGAAAAAATAAAGGGGAAAAAATTTACATGATGACTTTTTAATACATTTAAAAGGATAAGTTGTACATAATAAATTTGCAGTTTCATGTACAGTCATCTTTTTTATTATACTATGATATGGAAATGTTTGTTTTCTTCCATAAATTTAAAAATAAATCAATAAATGGGAAGAAAAAAAAGGAAGTCAGCTTTACTGAGCATATTTAAAATATGCAGAATAGTCAGGAATGATGTTGGAATAGGTCATACCCTTTGACTGAGTCCTGAATAGACCCACATACCCTACTAGGGACCCAAATGGAATGGACCACTGCGAAGAATAGAATAGCCTTTCCAACTTATTAAGTGAAGAAACCTCAGGGAAACTAAAAAGACCATGGCAAGAAAGCTGAGTCACCCTGTCAGAGCAAGACCAGCAATAGCATTCCAAAGTCCCCTTTCCTTCCCAAACTAGCATGAATCAGCATCAGTCCCCAGTCTCAGGCTCCTCACTCCCTTTCCCTAATGACTGCTCTTGCTAGACCAGGATAAGAACCTTATAAAAGCCCACCAGGCTTTATTGGTCCCAGGGGAAAGGGTGTCCCACTCCTACCAGGGTTCCAGCAAGGTGCCTGATTCTACCAAGACCCAGTGGATCTGACATTTTTCCATTAGCCTTTCTGCACATAACTTTGTTTTGTATCTTCTCCTTAATAAAATGCAGCCTACTTTACTGTCTTGGGGGCCCCATGTTTTCTTGTCTTGGACCTTTAGCATTCTGAACCTTCCTCAGTCTTCCTAAGACAAACATTCAAAACAGGAAAGTCTCATGTGTTTTTTATAGGGTTTTTATTTGGTTCTAGTAGTATCAGGCATTGAGGAAAAGGAGTGAGGGTCCTGGACCTACAGGATGGTACTGATTTATACTAGTGGGTGAATGGGGGAAGGAGGAGGAGAAAACTCATTGGGCATTGATGGCTAGTTGACAGTGGGAAAGGGGGTTTTGGGCTGTTACAGCTGGTCTTTGGTCTGACCACCTAGTTTCCTTTAGTGTTCTAGTAATTTGGCACACAAAATTTAAAGTCAAGTTACAGAAATTCTTCTTAACGACCATTTTTTTCTACAGAGAATTGTAAACTTTATAGAAGTCTAAAGTACTATACAATCTATTCTAGCAGTAAGTGTCTGGGATCAGATTTGAACTCAAAACTTTCTGGTCCTAGACCTAGAATTCTGTCCATTCTACCTAGCTGCCTCAACATGATTTGACCCTGGAGTCAAGCCTCATCATTTTAAAAAAAGAGAAAGCTAAAGCAAAGGTGAGGGACTTATCCAGGTTTGCTCAAGAAGTAAACATGAAAGTTTGGATTTGAACACAGTTCCTCTGATCCCAGAGGCACTTCATTTTCAAAAACATGCTTATGCTTCCTGACCAAGGAGTCCACCTGCATTCTGCCAGACCGCTAACAATTTAGAGCGATAGTCTAAATGATCTCCAAATTAAAAGAAAGGATAAATGTGAGAAGGTACAACATGTAGTAATAATCACAGTGTGACCCAATCAAACAAATTGCTAATGACAAGAAAATGGGAAATGGATAAAAATAAAGACATTGACTTTGGCATTTACCATTTTATATAGAAATACAACCAACATGAAGTAGTTGCCACAACAAGGAAGGAGGCCAAAAGAATTCAAAAATCACCTTGGCCCACAAGCATATTCCATTGACCCCATAAAAGTTACTAAGCCTTTTGTTGTTAATGCTTATAAGTTAGCTGTTTATTAGGGTAGTCTTCTTCAAGGGGACCAAGCCATAAGTCTGAACATGTCACATTCCCCCGCCCCATTCCAATAAACTCCAAAGGCTCCCCTATTTGCCTCTAAGAGCAAATATAAAACATTTTGGCTGGCTTTTAAAACCCTTCATAACCTGATCTCTTCCCACCTTCCCAGTCTTCCTACATTTTGTTCTCCTCCACATACTCTGAGACCCAGTGATCCTGGCCTCTTTCATGGTCCTCACAGAACTCTCCATGTCACCTCCAGACCTTTTCACTGGCTGTTACCCATTGTCCTCTCATCTCTATATTCTGACTATACTGGCTTCCTAAGTCTCACCTTCTGCAAGAGACCTTTCCTAGTCTTCCTTAACCTTAGTGCCTTCCCTTTAAGGTGATCCCCAATATCTACATCTATTGTTTATCGTCTTTCGTTTTTGAAGAGGGTCAATGATATCATGGGGTGATGCCTTGACTTGTATATGAATTGTATTTAAGGAAGGCAAAGTTGCACAAAGTCATCAGCCTCACTCTCTCTTCCAGAGGCATTCCCTGTCATTCACTGATGGATTTGAGGCTGTCAGTTTTAGCCTGTTTGCCAAGACATTTTGCCAGGGTGTGGTCAGTGCTGCTACAGCTTCTTGGAACCAAAGGTGAGAGCTGGGTGGCAAATGAACACCAAAGGTAGATGGGCAGCCCTGAGAAGGGCTCAGCAAGCCCTCACACCAGAGGTGCTTGTCCTCTCTCAATACCCCATATGCCCCATTATATATCTATATATTCAATATACCAATATGTACATACTTGCATATGCATGCATTCATGTCTGCATACAAGTATATACATACGCATATACATATATGTACACATATACATGGCTATTTGCATTAGACTACAAGGTCCTTGAGAGCAAGGACTGGTTGGTTTGGTTTTTGTCCTTCTCTATATCCCCAGTGCTTAGCACAATGCCTAATACATAGTAGGTGGTTAAGAAATATTTATTGAGTTGACATTTACTATGTTGTCTGTAGATTTTAAATCATTGCACAAAGTCAAAGATTATCTTAAAGGATCTTTAAATATTAACATTTAATTATCTTTTTTTATTTTAACAAACACTGCCAAAGAAGCTGGAGATAATAATAGCTATAACTTTCAGAACTGTGAGATCACATATGGAAATTCCCTCGTAAATAGGGTGAATTTGTTGCGTGAATTTTTTTTCCCACCCTAAAACTTTACCACAACAGGGCAACGACCCAAATTACTTTTTGAGTCAAGATAAGAGATTAGGATCATGCAGGGATTTAGAGAAACTAGGGTTTTCCCTCAAAAAAAAAAAAATCAACTCTTTTAGTCCTACTTTACTGGATTGGAAGTGAGTGGACCTGGATTCAAATCCTGACTCCCCTACATGGTATCAGAGTGACCTTGAGCAATGCTCTGGGCTTCCTTTGGCTCATCTCTAAATGAAAGGCCATGGTGTGGGGAAGGAGGGGAACAGTTTTCAACTAGATGATGTCTAAGCTTCCTCTTTTCTCTGAATTTCCGACCCTATAATTTCATGATTGCTGCTTTCATGAAGGCAGGGATTATTAACCTAGAGTTTCTGAAATTGTGTTCTTTTTAAAAATATGTTGATAACTGTCTTCAACATAATTGATTTCTTTTATACTCCTAGGCACTGACCAGGCATAGTCGAATAGGCCTATAAGCCCTGAAGCAGCAGAGACTGAGGCTGGTGGATTGCTTGATCTTGGGATTTCTGAGCTGCAGTCCACTAAACCACACTGTCTGGCATATGGTGAGCTCCTCCAGGGGGAAGAGGAATGTGCTGGGATGCCTTAGGAGAGGTCAGAAACAACACATATCAACCCTTTCAATGCTCTCAATAATGAGACTAGGCCACAAGTGACCACTGTACTTCATTTGGGTCAGATAAGGGAGATTCAGTCTCAAAAAAATGCTATGTATTTATTTTATACACTTAAAAACACTATTGTGAGAAGAGATCTATAGGCTTCACTACCAAAGGGGTCCACGACACACAAAAAGTTAATTAAGAACCCTTGATTTAGAAAACTGGGTGGATCAAAAGTGACCATAGCTGAGGATCTTATCAGGCTCAACTTACCTTGGAAAAATCTTTCCACTTTCCAACTCTCATGATGAATGGCAAATATTCCACAGGTCCTCTAGCCAACCCAATTTACATTCTTGAAGGGCTTGAGCTAGACCTCCCACATCATTTTCTATTTTGCATCTGGAATACTCTGAAAGCTTCTAAGGGGTTTATTCTGACTTCCAAAGAGTCAAGTTCAATTTTAGAACAGGTGTGTTACTGTCTGGCACATGTCTATTGGTGACTCATAAAATGTCTCCTGTGGCCCTGGCTGCTTGGAAAATGCCAGCAAGTTATCTCAGGTGTAACATTTAATTTTTTATGGCAAAGCTTTGGTTTGATGAGTCCGTGCATGAAAATAACTTTGGAATATTGTTTCCTGTTTTTATGCTTGGAAATTCAGACTGCAAGGTGAATACATGCAGACACATACACATATTTACATGCAAACACACTGCACATATACATACATAAGTTTGTGTATGTGTGCACAAGCACACATGTGTGCATGTATCAGATGCCTTTTTTCCATATAGACAGTTCTTGGAAAATGTAATTTAAAGACATATTAACCCAGATTGCTTGAATTTCCCATTTGTTCCTCATCCTTTCTGTCTTCAAATTGACATAACATTAGAATAGGCTTGAGGCTATATATAACAGATAGATAGATAGATAGATAGATAGATAGATACATACATACATACATACATACACAGATAGATACATAGATAGATAGGGAGGGAGGGAGGGACAGACGGACAAACAGACATAGATAGATAGATATGGAGGGAGGGAGGGAGGGACGGACAGACGGACAGACAGACAGGTAGATAGATAGATATGGTAGATAGGTTGGTAGCTAGATAAATAAACAGGCAGACAGACATTTACAATACAATAAAATTCAGTGGCTTCCTATTAACTCTAGGACACAGACTCTTCCATTTGGCATTTAGAATGCTTCCCAAACTGCTTCCAACCTCCCCTTCAAGCTTTGTTGTGCATTATGCCCTCTTCTTCAGTCCAGCCAACTGACCTCATTACCATTTCTCACAAGAAGGAATCTAGTCAGGAGTGTTCTTGGTGAGGGACTCTGGGCCCAGTTTAACTATCCAGGAAGTTTTGTCATCTATGAGATCTCTGGTCCAATCTCTACTCTTCCCTCTGAGGAAGTAGATAGAAGTGGGAAAAATTCCTTTGATCCCCTATGGAGCACAGCTTTCTCTGACCCCACACTGACTGAACACCAAGTGATATATTTCACCCTTCTCCCAGCATCCTCCATTACACCAAAGTGATTGGAGAAGGTCTCTCATTTCTGCCAGTGACTAGAGACTACACCAATTCTATTCCTCTCTATTTCAGAAGTCAAAGAACCCCAGTTACACTTAACAGTGAGATTGATTTTTACAAATGAGCAAATAATATCTCTCCAATTAAGTATTCCTTAATTTTTGCAGAATGTCTAATAATTTTATTTATATGATTAGTGTGAGTATCTTGGTAGGTGTACTCCCACTATTCCCACTATTTCATACATTCTAAGTTATTTTAATATAATTTATTTTTCTATATCTCCTTAATGAGCTTTTTGGTCATATTATGAAAAGTGGGGGACTCTTATGCTTTTATTTTGTGGCCTGCTACTTTGCCAAAATAAATCTTTCCATTAATTTTTAGGTGAGTTTCTAGGATTCTTTAAGTAAATGATTAAATCATTTGTAAAAAAAAAAAAAAAAAGGAAAATTTTGCTTGTCTATGGTAACCTCTTCGGTTTCTCTATCATGCCTTGTTGCAATAGCTAATATTTCTATAACTATATCAAATAAGAGTCATGACAACAGACATCTTTGCTTTGACTTTGATCTTACTGGAAAGATCTTTACATGGTATATATAGAGTATATGATGCATGCTCCAAAGGCACTCACCATCATCATGAAGGAAATCCACCTCAGAGGTCGAGTCAAGGATGAGTGACCTATCTGTGGTATGGCTCCCCAGATTTTCTTTTTTGTAGATTTCATTATGATGATTAAATCAAGCCCCAGAAAACAGCGAAGCTTCTTAAATTCTACTCATCACCACTCATAGGAATCTGACCTAACTAACCACACAAAAATTCGAAGAATGCCTGAGGAAACCCAAAATTGGAACTATATAGTGCGTCCATGTCTACCTAATCTAGGAACCTTTGAGACTTTATTTCATCGATGTGTAAAGTAGCATTTGTGTGCTATGTGTGGTCATGTATGTGTGTATCCACAATTTAGTTCAACAAAAAGTGTATTAGATCCTGGGAATATAAAAAACAAAAGCAAGACAGTCCCAGCCCCCACCAAGACTTTATTCTACTGTACTTATTAGCTGATAAGTAAATACAAGACAATCTAAGGAGGAAAAGAACACTGACATCTCTAGAGTTTGAGGTCTTTACTGAGCCTTAAAGAAAGCTGGAGATTTTAAGAGTTGGTTATGAGAAAGGAGTGCATTCCGGGCAAAGGCTTGAAGGCAGAAGATGGAACACTGAGTTTGGACGACAGCACTGCAGTAACTTTACTTGGAATGCAGAGCTCAAGAGGGGAAGGAACATAAAACCTTTCTAGAAAGGGAAATCATCTCCATATTTTGAATGTCTCTCAATGCCAAGTCAAGGAGTTTGCATTTTAATCTAGAGACTATGCTGGGTTATCCATGAAGTAAAAAATGAACTTGCATTGGAGTCTTTCCAAACAACCAAAGCATAATGACATTGTTTACAAGGTTGAATGGAAGAAAGACAACTGGCAAGACAGGAAAACCAAAGTTTAGATAGAACTTATGGCTTAGAATCATTATCTTTTTAAAATGCTACTCTTAGAAAGTTAGAATACAAGAAAAATAGAAATCCTTACAATGGAATGTTTTATGGTTAATATATAACATGACAACATAACAACATGTAATATGAAATATTTAGTATGTAACAGAATATAATGATTTTAATGATATGCTATAGGATAGGATGTGATGTGATATTATATAATATATGATATAATGTGATTATATAAACCTTATAATATAAAATATAAAACAGAAGAATGTATTATAACATCCATACATATGAAAAGTGAGCATAAATTATATAAGAGAATCTTCCTTAAGCAAGAGGACTCTGCTCTATCCTCTGCTTATTTCCCATGGTTAGCTGTGCTTGACCCTCTTCTAATGGATTTTGCATAACTCTCCCTTACCAACAAGACGGAAAGAATGACAAAGCCCTATGAAAATGATGACCTCACTCTCTTTGAATATCACATTAACCCCCGAGCACCAGTTCTTCATTTGTCAGCTTTTCCTGAGCTCCCTGTCTCTCTCTAGCATCCCTGACCTGCTGGTCTGATTATGAATGATCAATATGCCCATTTACCAGAGAACTCTTTGCACATCTCTAGACCCTCGGCCTTTAGTCACTCATGCAGATAATAACGGCCGTTCAAGTCACTTGCCCATAACTCCAAGCTTCATTAAGCAAAGGAGATGTCACCAAGTCTCTTTCACTGTCTTTTGCTATTGCACAAGTTAAAAATGGTGCTGCTATAGACCTAGGAAGTAAATAAAATGAACAGTGTTTTTTATATTTGGTGGCATTGTACTGCACATGAATTTCTTGAGCAGGAGGGCTAGAATCCATTGACTTTTCCAGGTTAAAAATAGTAGACCCTCTCTGAGCAGACATTCGAGACAAAAATTATAACATTCATGGTGCAGATTAAGCTTTGGGGAAACTATTCAATGCAATATATCAAGGCATTAACTTGACATGCGATGTTGCCACTCCTCATTCATTATAGACCAACAAATTCTAGTGTCAGACTGGTGTCCTTGGGAGCCAGATCTGGCTTATAAGGAGATCTGCATAGACTTGCAAAGAAAGCGTCTATGTTAGCAGAATCAGACATGAAATTCACTTGGGAAACAGAACCTGAATGCGTGGGTAAGTTTGGTTGCCCATTATCTTACTCAGAAACTGGTCACAGGATTCTGATACATGGGCAGAATGGAGCTGTTTAATTTTTTCTAGGACATGGGCATCCAAAACAGAGATCCCTATTCATCATCCCCCTCACTTCCTGCCTCACATAAAACTCCCACTTCATATATTTGGACCCTCTCCATTCCCTTTCTCTCTAACTTACAAGAGCTCATCCGCACTCATACCTATCTTTACCTGGATAAATTCCCTGAAAAAATTATCAACAATCAGTGCCTTCACTTCTCCTCTCTCTCCTTACCTCTGCAGTCTGGCTCCCAATGTCATCATTCAACTGAAACTGCTCGCTCCAAATTTACCACTGATTTCTCAATTGCCAAATGTAATGGCCTTTTTAAAATCCTAATCTTTCTTGACCTCTCTGTAGCTTTTGACATTGTCACCTTCTTCTCCTTAATGCTTTCTTCTTAGTTGTTAGGACATCATTTTCTCCTACTTGTCTGACCACTCTCCATCTCTGTTACTGCATCTTCTTCCAGGTCATGCCCAGTAGCTATGGGCATCCTCCAAGGTTTTGGCCTGGGTCTTCATTTCTTCCTGTAGGCTCTTTCACTTGGTGACCTCATCAGTTCCACTGAATTCAACTATCATCTCTATACAGATGACTCACATCGATTTATCCAGCCCTAATCTCTTTGCTCTCTCACAGAACATGTCAAACTGGATGTCCTGTAGACATCTTAAACGCCCAAAAAACTCATTTTCTTTCCTTAAAAACCCTCCGCTCTTCTGAAATTTCCTGTAACTATTGAGGATACCACCAGGCCTCCTAGTGATCCAGACTCACAAGCACTCTTTGTTTGTTCAGTCATTTTCAGTTGAGTCAGACTCTCGTGGGTCCCATTTGGGGTTTTCTTGGACAAGTTATTGGAGTGGTTTGCCATTTCCTTCTCCAGTTTATGGAATATTATTGTGCTATAAGAAATGGCAAATGGGATGATTTCAGAAAACCTGGAAAGATTTACGTGAAGTGAACAGAACCATAACAGTAACAGTATTATCGTTTGATGAAGAATAGTAAATGACTTAACTATTCTCAGCAATACAATGATCCAAGACAATCCCAAAGGACTAATGATGAAGCATACTATCTACCTCCAGATAAAGAACTGATATTGTTTGAATACAGACTGAAGCATGCTATTTTCCACTTTCTTTCAATCTTTTTTCTGTTATTTGAGTCTTCTGATACAAAATTACTAATATGGATAACTAATGACTAAAATGTATATATGATTGCACATGTTTAACCTATATCTGATTTCTTACCATTTCAGGGAGAGGGGAGAGAAGAGAGGGAGGGAGGGATAAAATTTGGAACTCAAAACTTTTTTTAAAAAGGTTAAAAATTGTTTTAACATGTAATTGGTGGGGGAAGTAAAATATGTATTTAAAATATAAGGGCAGCTAGGTGGCGCAGTGGAGAGAGCACTGAACTTGGAACCAAAAAGACTCATCTTCATGAGTTCAAATCTGACGTCAAACACTTACTAGCTATCTGACCCTGGGCAAGTCACTTTACCCTGTTTGCCTCAGTCCCTCATCTGTAAAATGGGCTGGAGAAGCAAATGGCAAACCACTCCAGTTCCCTTCCAACAAAATCCTAAATGGAGTCCCAAAGAGTCAGACATGTTTGAAACAACTCAACAATAAACTTATTAAATAAAGGTATTATTTCTATAATGAGTTAATAGAAAAATAGGGAAAGACCATCTCAATGCACAGGACATTCTATTAAATAGATCAGAAAACCAACACTTCTTAGTATAGTGTCTGGCACAAGTGATTTTATTTCTTAGTCATCAGTCTAGGTATTTGTTTTTAATATTCATTAATTTCCTTTGAAATATCAGCTTTTCTAGCATTTAACTGAATATAATAGCTCTTGTAATTATTTTATTTTCTTTATGTTTTAATTAATTATATTATTTTTTAGTTTGGGTCATTTTATCTTACTCTCATTTTTTCCTCTTCAGATAGCTAATAGTTTGTGAATTTTCTGCAGCATTTCTATCATCTGTTTTTGTTTTCAAGTTTCTATATTTCTCCTCCAATTTTCAAGATTCCTTTATTTGTACTTGCTTTGTGGTTGGTAATTTATTTATTGTATTTCACATTATGTGCTTAGTTAATTGATCCAACCTTCTATTTTGTTAATACAAATTTTCATTAACATAAATTTTCCTCTGAAAACTACATTAGCTATATCCTATAAATTTCTCGATATTGTTTCATCATTATTGTCATTTTAATATAATTTCACTATTCCTTTGATCTGGATACTGCCACTGCAGAAGCCAGCGCACTACTTCCTTCATACTGGGATAAAGATAAGCTCTCATGTCCCAAGCAGGGCCTCGGATCCCCGCTGCATCGGCTCTCACCCCACCACTTCAGTAGGGCTATTATCTGTTGCCACATCGATGAGACCAAGAACAGCCAAACAAGATAGCTTAGGCAACTCAGAAGGGTTCTGGATAGTCCAGGCCAGAACTTGGGTTCCTATTCTTACAAGTGTTCATCCTTCCAGATGCATTAAATTCTTCTTGCTACTAGTCAGCCCCAACCAAAGGACCCAGGAGCTTCTGACATACTGAATTCAAAATAAAGCTAGAAAAGTCACCATTAAGGAAAAAAATTTAAAAGTTAGTCAGAGATCCTCTGGGCCAGTATAGATGCTGTGCCATGTGCCCCTAGGTAAGGTCCCCCTCTCCCCACCCCTTTCTATTTCCCTTTTATCCATTGTCTTCCCCAACTGGAATGTAAGTCGCTTGAGAGTGAAGTGTTTGGGGGTTGGGTTTTTTGGCTTGTATTTATACGACCTATGCTTAGGTGCCTGGCATCCAGTAAGTGCTTCATTGTTGTCCTTATTTTACAGTCATGTCCAACTCTCCATGACACCATTTGGGGTTTTCTTGACAGAGATACTGGAACAGTTTGTCATTTCCTTCTCTAGCTCATTTTACAGATGAGGAAACTTAGACAAATAGGGTTAAGTGACTTGCCCAGGGTCACACAGCTAGTGAGTGTCTGAGGCTGGATTTGAACTCGGGAAGATGAGTCTTCCTGACTCCAAGTCCAACACACTATCCACTTCAGTGCCACCTAGCTGCCACAGCTAATACTTAACAAATGCTTTATGGATCTCTAACCATATGCAAGTAGTCACAAGTCAAGCAAGGTAGGACACTTGGTGCCTGGACTCCACAGGCACCTCCCCCACTCCCTACTGGAAGAAGAGAAGAGAAGGGTTATAGTTCAAAAATCCATGCAAGAGGAAACAGTTTCTCTCTTTTAAACTTTTTAAATGGGTTTAGCATTCTACCTCCCCTTGTGCCAGAGGTACATTGGTCCACATCTCCAATTCCAGAAAGGTTAGTGGCCTTCTGAGGAGGATCTTGGGGAAGAATTCTTTGAAGTACTTTCCCTAATTTATTTTGTTCCACTATGCATATTTGTTGCAAGGTTTTTATTTCCTCCTCCACCTCCTCTTCCTTCTTTTTTCTCCTCCTCCTCCTCCTCTTCCTCCACCTTCTCCTCCTCCTTCTCCTTCTTCTCCCCCTCTCCTCTTCCTCCTTTTTCTTCTTTTTTCTTCTTCTTTAAGGTGGTAAGAAAAAAAAGAGAATGGTTAAAAAAAGAAAAAGAGAAGAGCACTGAAGTCTTTTTTTTCTTTTTGAATGCACAGAACAGAAAGAATCAGATAAAGAGGACAGCTTAGAGAGTTGAATGTTGAATATATCATATGTTTAAAAATAAGAGCAAATTGTACACAATAAAGATTCATGGTTCAGGTAGATGAAACATTAGGGGACACAAGATTAGACTCTGTAATCTGCTGAGGCAGATTTAAATTCCCAGTCTCAGAGTAATTCTACCCTTGGAAATATAGTTGTGAAACATGAATGTCTCCTAAGTATTCTCCCAGTTAGAGAAGGAAGTCTCCAAGAGTGTACTGGTAAAAGTTTAACAACTGGATCTCTGTTGCAAGGATTTTACACTTAACCCTGACTGCCTCACCAAAAGGAAAAAAAAGCAATAGTTACACAGCAAACTTTATTTTTTAATGGTAAACATTTATTGAATACTCATTCACAACTGACATTAGTCTATCCAACAAATTTAAGAAACAAACTTAATTTTTTTTAAACTAAGCTTTACCCTCCCCCCCCCATACAAACTTTGAAAATATACAAAATATTCAGATGTGCCTGGACCCACCTGGTATATCCTACATCAATGGGTGCCTTATGGTAATGAGTTCCTATACTTTTTGCTCTTTCTTTACTTTTAATATGTAGTCTGCATGGCAGGCTTGTGACAAGGTTAGTGTTTCCATTAGGGATTCGACTTCTCCTTTAAATAAAATGATGACAGCTGCAGGAAAATTAATTTGGTAAAAAGAAACTTGAAAGCAAAGAACAGCCAACTGATTGGATGTGTCATTCTGCTATGGGATTTAATTCAAGAAGAATCCATGTGTCATTCTGAATACAATGTAAAGTAATGGAGCTTGTCTATTTGAAATAAATGGTGGCTTCAGTCCAGTTTGGATGAAAAACCTATTGTCCATGTTACAGTTCCCAAAATTACAGGCCTTCATAATACAGTTTCCACCTTCTCGTCCACTTTTTAAATTTTTTCTCTGAATTTAACACCCCTAAAAGACCATCTCCATATAGACTAAAATAGAAAAGAATCATCTGTGAAACTATGAATTTCTAGTAACTGCTTTTCCAGAAAAGCATATAATAAAGTCAACATATCTTCAAAGCTGTCCTGCTTGTCTGTGTTTCCCTCTGAAGTTGTTTCCATTATCTTCTGTATGTTTTTTAATTCCTCCGTGACCTTTTTCTTTTCTCCTTTCCTTTTGGCAATACTTTTTTCTGTTCACCTCCTCCCCACAAATAGTCTCCCAAATGTAAACTGAAAAATCCAGTGTTTATAACAAAAAATAATAGTAGTCAAGCTAAACAAATCCATGTATTTGCCATGTCCAAAAATGTCCCTTCGGTCTACGATGGAGTCCATCACCCCTCTGTCAGGAGGTGGGTAACATGCTTCCTCATCAATCCTCTGGAATCATAGTTGGTCATTGCATTCAACAGTTCTAAAATCTTTCATAGCTGCTATAAGGAAAAGTAAAGAATAATGCTATTGTCACTACATAAACTGCTGTATAAGTTTTTCCCACTTCACCCTATATCAGTTCAAAAAGTCTTCCAGGTTTCTCTGAAACCATTCTTTTCACTATTTCTTTTAGCACAATAATATTCCATTACATTCAGGCACTATAACTTATTCAGTCATTTCCCGATCATTTTGTTTCCAGCTCTTTGCCTACAATAAAAAAGAACTTGTTTTGTTTTGTTTTACATAAGGGTCTCTTTCCTCTTTCTTTGTTATATTTGGGGTATGGGACTGGTAGAGGTACCCATGAGTCAAAAGATATCCACATTTTAGTGACTTTAGGATAATAG
>NW_027185655.1:10511906-10538980 GCF_028583685.1 Petaurus breviceps papuanus | reverse complement strand
TAAGCATCCTTTGTCTTTGGCTCCCAGTGGAGATACCACCACCAGTGATTTAGAAGACACCATATCAGAGATAATTAATTCAAGTGAGGCTCCAATTATCCCAGCAAAGAACTTCTCTTTTCACCAGTGAGTATTATATCTATTTAACAGAAAATGGTAGTTTTGAGGGTAACTCTACCATTTTAGCTTATTTATTCATCATAGAAAATTATCATTCTTTTTCTTATTAAATATGGCTTGTTTCCAGGTCCTTCCACATATCAAATATAAGTAGATAACAACATTAATAATATACAACCATATAGTAAAGGATTGAAGATCCCATCAATGTGGGTATGACTTAACAGTCACATCAACAGTTTTATCATCCTATGCAATTCATGCACATGGCTTCTTACAAATCCTCTACGGAAAATTTACCCAGTGCCCTAGAGGTCCTGACAGTGTGGAGACAACTTCTAATGGTGCAGATTGACAACTTTTATGAAACTTAAAATCTTACACAAAGAAGTTAAATGACTTCCACATGGTCATACAGCTAAAAATTGTTAGATATAGACCTCTACCTTAGGGCAGCTAGGTGGTTCAGTGGATAGAGAATTGGGCCTAAAGTCAAGAAGACTCATCTTCTTGAGTTGAAGTCTGGCCTCAGATACTTACTAGCTGTATGACACTGAGCAAGTCTCTTCACCCTGTTTGCCTCAGTTCTTTTTCCATAAAATGAGCTGGAGAAGGAAATGGCAAATCACTCCAGTATCTTTGCCAAGAAAATCCCCAAATGGGGTCACAGGGAGTCAGATATAACTAACAACAACAATAGACCTTTAGCTAGGTCCTTCTGATATCTGACATCTTGTATGTTAAACTGAGACACACACATGTGTATGTGTGTACATATATATGCATGTGTATGTATATATGCATGTACCTGTATATCACATACATACATGTGCCTACTTATATGGATATATGCATATGCACTAAATTATTTGTACATATTTAATTTAGCTTAAAATATACAATAGGTCTTTAACAAGAATAATAACTTGCCTTTGCATAATTTTCAAATAACATGCATTATCTCATCACTGTAGTCCATGAGCTGGTAGGATAGGTATTATTTCTCTTTTACAAATGAAAAACTAACTCAAAAGAGTTTTGTGACTTTCCCTGAAACCACAAAGATAGTTGATAACAACATGTAACCAGCACCCAGGTGTCCTGATTTCTCTTTTCACACGAGTTTTCATCCAGTCGCAGTTATGTGATCAGATTTCACCATTTTAGGGGGGGAAATACATATCTCGAAAAAGCATAATTGAAACTCTGCCCTGTTTAAAACTAGTATCATTTTGCTCAAATGGTCCCGCCTATGTGAGACCACAACTGTAAATGTGAAAAAGGACCCTTCAGCTCTGTTTCACTCTATGAAAAAAGAAATAGGAGGTGATGAAAGCATGAGGATGTTTGGGTGGAGACTTTTCTGAAACAAAAACTCAAAATCCATAACAAAGACACCAATGCAATGTATTAGCAAATCCCAGAAATTCAAGCCAATTAAAAAAAAAAAGCCTATAGTCATGTTGCAGGGATGAGGAGGACAGAAGTTTGTAAATTATGCTGTGTACATATATATTTTGTGGCAAGATGCAGCACTGAAGTCAAGAAATCAAAGAGATGTATTGTAACCTTGACACAAGTTTAGGAATGAAGCCCCTCTTTTCACCTCAACAGCAGGAATAGTCTAATTCTGGTCTGACTAGACAAAAGCATTAACAGCAGGGCACTGATGCTTAGTTCTGTCATGCAAATTCAGTCTTGAACTGGAGAAGATTCCATTGTCCAATTTGCTTAAACGGAACAGAAGGTCAGTGACTGAAACAAGAGTAGTAAAAGAATTACAGTGAAAGAAGGAGAAAAGGCTTTGGGGTGGGAGGAGCAGGACATAGAAACGATCCCACAAAAGGAGAAATGGCGAAGCCAACGTCCTTTCACACTTTAAAAGAGTGTTTAGCTTAGGTCGGGAGCACCCCAACACCTCCTGAACCTAATGGACTCGGAAATGTTGTTTCAGAATTAATCAAGTCATTTAAAATCATAGCTGTAGTTTCCATTCACTACTCGTGTGCATAAATGTGCTGATCCCGATACTAATCCATGTCGGGTGACTTGAGCAATATATCACCATAATTGCCATTTTAGGGCAGCAAATTGGAGCTAAAATAACCAGATGCAAAAGAGATGGTCGGATCATACTCACAAGATGGATCTCCAAAGTTCAAGGAGAGTTCAAGCATGGAAGAGGCAATAGAGAGGGGTCAAGTGTAAGAGGATTGTTCATGTTCAAGAAGAATTAACTTTACAAATATATTGTTTCTGAGGTGGTAATTGTCCCATCTCACAACCATTCATACCTCATTTGCTCATTGCCTTCTTCTTAGTCATTTAATGAAATGAATTTTATTTTGAAAAAATATTTCTTTTCAAAACTGCAGTTGATTTGCAAAGATGTTTCCCTCTCCCTTAGATAATCATTTTTAAATACAAAGAGATTGAATTTAGAAAACTCTGAGATATCCTTACATAAGTCATCAGTTTGTATGCATCCACTAACTGCTCAAAATGTCAGTTTCAGGGAAACATAATGATTTTTTCCTAGATTAGTCTAATAGGTTATCAGATTGATTGGTCAAACAGACTATGAAATGAAAAACAATCATATAGAAAGTTTTCATGTTTCCCACAAGGGTTGAGTTAAGAGGATAGCTGAAGTTGTTTCCCCCTCTGATACTCCATGATTCTTTAGATCATTACTCCAAGGCCTCACTGTGGCATTGAGGTGATCATGGGTTCACAAAAGCCATACTGTTCACACTGTCATAATCTACCAAGTTGGATACTAGGTTTCAAATATGGGACAGACAACAGATTCTGTCTGCTGCCCATGTATCTATCTATCCAGCATCAAATGTTGACCAAAATAATCATTTTATGTTGTTTTTTAACCTTAGAAACTTATGAAAGAATAGAAAACAACTCTCAGTCCTGAGAGACAATCTTTTGCTTGCTTCAGTGAAGATGGCAGATTGGCAAAGGGGCAGGGAGAGGGGACAGAAATTGCTAAGATTCATACCATTTTTAGACTCTTTACAAACATTAATCGATTTGTTGGCATTTTAATGGACAAATGGTTCAATGACCAGCTTGCTCTACTAGAAAAACTGTTTATGTCTATGTTCATATCCTTCTTTTCACTAAAATTCAGAAGACAGAAATACGTCACAGCTAAATAAGATAATTAATGGAGTCTTCACAGAGGTGCAAATAAAGGCATTGAAGAACTTTGTTTTATTATAAGGGCAAAACTAACAAGTTTTCAGGTGTAATTTGACTGCTTTGTTCTATATGTCTCCTGATTTGGGGTCTGGACCTGTGATTTCATCAATGTAGGGAAATCTGATATGGAAACTTCCCCATTGACATAGATCAACAGTCTCAGAAAGTTGTCTGGGTCACTGAGAGGCTAAGTGACTTGTCCAAGGTCACACAGTCAGAATATGCTAGAGGCCATCTTTGCATCCTTTTCTTCTTGACTCCTAGGTCCATGCTTTGAACACTTTACCATGTGGTGTTTATAATATGCAAAAGCAAATAAGCTGGAGTGGCCAGGTGGCTCGGCGAGTAAGAGCACTGGCCCCAGTCTCGGGATGACCTGGGGGATCGAATCTGGGCTCAGATACTTAGCACCACACCCAGAAATAACTGGCCATGTAACCTTGAACAAGTTACTTAACCCCAATTGCTTAAAAAAAAAATTTTTAATTTAAAAAAAAGCAAATAAGCCACCATAAAAATATTTTTACCTTCTGAGCTGTTATTTTCTGTGGAGGAAGACATAGAGAAATTGAATAAAATCCTTCATTGCGATTCTAGATAGAGAAACAGACAATGTCCCCAGTCTTTAATAACTTAAATAGTTTTAATAGCCATTGATAGCTTAAATAATAATTCAAAAGCTTTAATAGCTTAAATTTGCACTAAGACATTTGGGAAATACTGAATTCCTATGTATATGTGTAGAGATACATAGATGATAGGTAGATCATTACAGAAGAACATGACAGAAGACAATGAGTAAGTCCTAACTAAAACCCCACCTCATATAGGAAGGCTTTCCTTTTAGTTCTTCAGTCATTTCAGTTGTGTCCAACTCTTGGGGAAGCCATTTGAAGTTTTCTTGGCAAAGAAACCACTAGAGTGGTTTGCCATTTCTTTCTTCAGCTAACTTTACAGATGAGGAAACTGAGGCAGAGTTAAGTGACTTGCTCAGGGTCACACAGTAAGTGTCTGAGGTCACATTTGAACTCAGGAAGATGAGTCTTCCTGACTCCAGGCAAAGCAGTATATCTACTATGCCTCCTAGTTGCCTATTCCCTTTAGGCAACTTTCCCAAATCCCTTTTAATCCCAATGCTTTCCCTCTTTTAATTATTTCCTATTTATCCTTTATCATTCATTATATTCTTTATTGTATTTATTCATATAGTTTGCTTTGCATACATTTGTTTGTATGTTATTTCCCCATTATACTGTAAGCTCCTTGAGGGCAGCGACTATCTTTTTATATACTCAGCACTTAGTACAGTGCCTAGTACTTAATAAATATATATTGGATGAATTTTGAATGAAGCAGGAATAGCAAAATTAGGAAAAACAATATACACAAGTCCCCAATATTGCACATGGAAAAAAAATTTTTTTAAAGAAAGTGAATATAATGATCAAGGTTTTCTCCAAAGAAGAGAGAAGAAATTGTACCTTGCCACTTCTTTACAGAGGTGGAATACTATGGGAGTAGAATATTGCTTGTTCTGTCAGATTCAATCAATGCATTGGTCAGTTTTATGGAACTCTTTTTTCCTTATGTTTCCTATTTTATGTTACAAGGGATGAATCATTGAATAGAGGAGTGAAGAGTTATATATGCAAATATAAAGGTGATACCAAAATAAAATCATTAAAATAAAAAATTAAGAGAAAAAGAAAATGAGTCCACTGAGAACTTAGTGTAAGACCCAGATAAACCATATTAACTGAAGAAGCATTTGTAGATGGAACTGGCAATAAAACAAAATAGTATAAAAATATGAATCGATATTAATATTATCATCGTTATCTCATTCTTAATTTTTATTATGGTGTTCCGATGGAAATAGTCCAAAGATAAGTCACCATCCTTTTATTGTTCTATATTTAAGATTTTCTTGTTGAGCAGGTGAATAAGACAACTTGTTTTGTAACTGAATTACAAATGTAATTGAAATATAAGCTCATTTGTAATATCAATGAAATCATCTTTAGGACAAATCAGGAGGAGACAGACTGGCCGAGACGATATGGACCTCATCCTGTTGCCACATTGTTTTTATGTCTTCCCTAGCTCTCTATATTTTTAAAGCTTTTCATTTCATGTGGTTTGAAGGTTATGAGTTTTCAGTATTGTGACACATTTAAAATGTAATCTTTGAATCTTTATAGATGAATGATATGTCTAATGATGTAGTTTATTTCTTGAATTCTCATAGATAATTTGTTGTACAGGAATTTGTCATGTGTTCATTTTTAAAGCTTGTGATGTATAATACTAGCCACATGATCATATCTTTCTAGGTATTTGGTAAGTGCTAAATTTTGGCAATCTGAAGTCATATGTGACACAGTTTTCATTCTTCTTCATTGCATATTCTGAACCAGTCAATAAATTCTTTAAGCATAACCTCTATAATTTCTGTTGGTAGTGGTCTGATGCTGAATTGCTATCATAAAACTTGGCAGAACTATAAACAAATATGCTTGATTCAGTAATTCTTTGAATACTTCTTTGTCAACATAATATTGATTAAATGAGTGTGGATATTGACTGTGATTTCACTTTTGATTCCTAGAAATAAACCACTTTTGCTTACTTTTGAAGAAAACAATGCCTTGTACCTGTGGTCAGCCTATTCTATTGACTTAGGGAAGTGAGGTCTGTTCCATTAGTATGTCTGCTACCTCTTTGTCATTTACTCTGAGAATATCAATCCTCTTTTTTTGTTGTTTTTTGGTCTTTTTAGATGTGAGAAGGCAGGGCAACTGGGGTTCAGTGACTTGACCAAGGTCACACAGCTAGTAAGTGTGTCCAATGTCTGAGGTCAGATTTGGACTCAGGTCCTCCGGACTCCAGGGCCAGTGCTCTATTCACTGTGCCACCTAGCTGCCCCATCAATCCTCTTTTTGTAGAGGAAGTACTGGGGTATATGGAGTGTTCAGGGAGGACTAACACCTCTGGTCTGATAGCTTGCAGAACCCCTTTCAGGGCTGCTTATCCACTTTTGGTATCCTCCTGATTTACCCAAACTCTCACCTGTGGCTCCAAGAAGCTGCAGCAGGCACAGCATCCACACCCTGGCAAAACCATCTTGGCAAATGAACTAAACCAAGTTGGAGGTAACTGACAAGCTTCAAACTTGTCAGTGAGTTAGAGGGGGTGCCTACCCCAAGCATGTGAAGACAGAATGGGTGAATGAAAACAATTTATTCCAACAACTGTGAAAGTGGCAGAAGCAGCGGAACAGTTAGAGCTGGGTCAAACATGGAAGATGCCAATGCCATCCACTGCATCTCAAGACATGAACAGTTATCTTGACTTTCACCTTGCTGCTGGACTTTGATGACTCTTAAAGAGAAAATGAAGCTGACGACTGCCTCACTTAAATCCAATTCACACGCGAGTCAAGACATCACCGTCTGATGTCATTGGTCCTCTTCAAAAATGATGGACAAACAAGAGGAAGTATTAACCTTGTAATAGATCCCTTGAGTGATGAACCCTGTGCATTGTTATTTTAATGGACCTTCTGTCGAGGCTTGTACTGGTTGCCTCATAAGACAGCCTAAGTTGCTAAAGAACTGGGAGTTGTATTTCTTCTCATCTCAAGAAAAGAGGGAACTATTGCTAGTTAGAGACTGAAGGACAGAATTTTTTGGCTAGAGTGGCTCCTGAGACAGAAGAGAGGAAGAGGAGGGAATGGCTAATCATAACAATAGTAACTAACATTTTTAGAGTGCTTTAAAGATAGCAAAGTACTTTGCACATATCTCATTTTATCTTTACAACTCTGGGAGTTAGTTGCTATTATTGTCCCCATTTTACAGATCAGGAAATTGAGGCAGAGTTGAAGTAACTGACTTGTGCTAGGTCATGTAAGTATCTGATGTTGGATTTAAAGTCATGTCTTTCTGGTTCCAGGTTCAGCAATCTGTCCACTGTGCCACTTAGGCACAATTAAGCAGACATCACAGGGTAGATGTTGGCAGTTTTCTTCACCAAAACAATGTCTCTGAAAAGGCTAGAGAGACAAAAATTCCAGGGTTAAGCAGCAAAGCACATCATTGGTTTGGTTTGGCTTGTTTTTTAATATCAATTGCTTCCTGGGGTGGCTGGAGTGATAAGACAAAAAAAAAGATAGATGTTGCAGATACTGACCATCCTTATCCCTTTCCCCTATGTTAATTCATCTGGGTGTGATTGGAACCCATTTTAAAGTGTCTTTTATTCTGCTAAAAACTTCATCTGACTGATCTAGTCTTATTTCTCATAAACACCTATGGCTGATCCTTTCTTTTGCATCTCCTTTTGTCTCTTTGACAATGACAAGACACTGAACATTAAGATCCAAGCCCTTGTTAGGAAAGGTCATTATCTCCTGGGACCTGTGGCTCCCAGATGCTCCCAGAACAACCATTTATTTGAGCCACCAGACTTAGAGTGATCTATCACACCAGACCCATAATCACAACTGGTTGTAAAGCCAAACACTGGCAGCTTCTCAGAAGAATGCTACTGTAAACAGCTTTTTAGGTTCTGATTACAGAGTATCATGAACACTCTATTTATTCAATAACAAATCAGAGCAAAACATTCACAGAGAATCAAGGTACAGCATTCACAATGTTACAACTTATCACAGAAAATCAAAATACAGCTTTCACAATGACTTATCACTAAAATGGCCACATAGTTTTCACCAAAGTGGCCACAATAGTTTTCAACAAAGTACAATCATTTGGTAACTCAATCATTCTTAATGGAGGTTTGCCTCCTTAAGGATCACAAAATACAATAGTCAAAGTTCTCCACTCATGGGGCACACTAAGTTACAAATCAGTCACTATTCAATCATCATTCACTATTCAATCATCAGTCACTACTCAGTAACCTCTTAAGGGGTAGTGGAAAATACACAGTCATCCACCCCTAGGTCACAGTAAATCATAATCTCAGTCAGTATGCAATGTCCAAGTAAAGTCTTCTTTCAGCTTGACTCAAGGCTGGCTTTCAGCTTCCATGGTTCCTCTTCCATAGTCCCAGCTCCAACTGGGCAGGCAGCTCCCAGTTCCTCGTCCAGCTCCTTGTCTAGTTCTTCTTCCAGTTGCCATTCCATATTGAAACTCACAGTGTCCAGTCCACCCCAAGTCCTTCACAGTTCCTGTTTCTGGGATTACAAAGCTTAACAGAGCCACAATAATATTATACACATTACTGACACCATCATCAATTCACTATCTGCCTGTGAAATCAACTCAGACCCACCAACAAGGTCTGAGAACTCAACACAAATCATCAACATAGAAATCAACACTGACCCACAAACAAGGTCCAAGAGGCCAGCACAAATCATCAATAAAGTCCCAGGACATCCAAAACCCTCCTCCCAAACTTCTGTAAACATACAACCAGAAAATCCTCTTTCAGGGATTCCAGTAAGGTCCAGGGCTTCTGTACAAAGTATCACAAATAAACATCAACACAGACAGAGCAGACAAACAGAGTGCCAGGATACCACAACTATTCCCCTTGACTCTGCCACCACAAGAGTCCTCTTTTCAGCTCCTGCTGTCTCTAGCCCTATATAAGAGACTCTCCTTATATAGTCATGGAGCTGTGGAGTTCACATGTTCTGTTTCAGAGACTGAAACAAGGTTTTAATTCAATAGATGAAACAAGATGTGAACCACTTCTGTGCTTGCCATTACAATAGTACACATAGTACAGCCCTGTGGGTGATCCCATTTGTGGTTGACATTGTGCTGCCTGGATCATGGGAGGCCCAGGATGTCACAGATAATACTTTGGAGGCAGAATTTGAATTCAGCTTATTATTCAGCTACAGGAGAAACCAGAAGAGCTGAACTACCACTACCTAGACCTTAGATGACCACTCCGGGAAGACAATGAATTGAGCAGAGAAATGAACAGAAGGAAAGCTGGCTGGATTGCCTTTGGGAGATTGTGTGGTGATTTTAATAGGCACCAAAGCTTCTCTGGGAAACAAAGATTTATCTTTTAAAAAGCTATATTCTTCTAATGATGGTTATGAGTGATGTGATACAATGGTCTTCAAAGAATTAAAGATGTGTCACCCAAAGGGTGACATGAAGAGACATGTAGAATAAGTGAACAGGCAAAGTGCTGTCCCAGAGATGTGCAACTGACTGGTGGAAGGAGAGGTAAAGGTGAATAGTTTTGCTAATGGAAAGGAACAGAGCTAGAACATTGTGAGAGAGAAAAACCCACTGAAAAAGCCACACCACAGAGAAAAGACACAAATTCAGAATTGGGATAGCTGGCCAAAGGGTCCTGTTTCCCCAGAAGCTAGTCAGCATGTGAGTGGCTTTGAAGCTGATAACTAGGAAATCTTAATTCCTATACCTGTTTGGCAACTACAGGACAAATGTATATTGCCTAATTAGTTTGGAGATGGAGAAAATGGGGGCTTTGGTTTATCAACTTGAGTGAAAGGTGAATCATCTCTCCAAAAAGATTCTGCTTTGAAGTAGTAAGATAACTTAGGGTTCAGAGAGAGTTCAAAGCTCAGAACTCAGAAGAGCAGAATTCAGAGAAGAGTCAGTCTGAGAAATGACCCCCAGTGAGGTTGGAGAAGAGACTTCAGAATATTCACTAAGGAAACCAAGAAACAGATACCTGCTGCTAGAGAAAGAAATGTTTTCCTTTCACTGGCACTCTATACCTGACCAACAGAAACCCCTCATAGCTCAGCCAATGGAGTTGACTTGGAAAAACTTTGCAGATCTCAGACCTACGGTTCTCTTTTTGCTGGAGAGTATAACACAACCTCAGAACCAGACCAAGGAAGAAGTTCCAGAAAAGCTATATAAAGAACAGGGAAACAGGAGGGGGTAGGGGTGGGGAGAGAATTGGTGATCATCAATTGGAGGATTGTTAAATAAACTATGGCATATGAGTGGAATGGAACAGTATTGAAATGACGAATGATACAGTTTCAGAGAAACCTGGGAAGATCTGAATAAACTGATGCAGAATAAAGGAAGTGGAATCAGGAGAACAAGTCAAGCTGTAGTAATAATATCATGTCATGAGTATTATCTCCCACATGTAGAAATGATTATGGAGCTCAAAGGGAGATAGAATTGATGTCTCTAGCCTCTTCTCTCCCCACCATTATCCAAGGGAGACTTTAATTCCTGCCAGGAGGGAAAGTAGAAGATTGGGTTCAGAAGCTTGGCCACTCTGCTCTCCTCAGAGAGAGGGGGTAACAGACTAGCATTATATCTATCTACTCCCTTAAATGCTGCTAGTCTAGGGGATGTGGTTTTCAGGCTCAATATAACTTTTAATCTCTGTTTCATTAACTGAAGGAAAGCAGGACCCCAAGCTTTATAGACAAAACAACTCCCTTCCCACCAAATACCAGTTCCACAATGAACATACAAAGAAGATAAGAAAGAAACCCATTAATCCAAATTGGATAGCAAAAAAAAAATCAAAGGAAGTGTACACAGAGGAATAAACACTGGACAACATAGAGTGAAGGAGCTTTCCCACTGGAAGTGAGGTAACTCAGCTGAAGCAAGAGAGTCCCAGATTTCACCCAAGGGGAAATTTCCTAAGTCTCCAATGTAACAAACCGAGGATATGACAGGATGGAGACTGCCAACTTATCTCATGGTGGCTTCTTCCCAGAGTCTTTTACTTCAGCAACCTAAAGTATAGTTGGCATCTTCTCTCTCAAAGTTGGAAACCAGAATTGCCTGAAGCTCCAAAAGGCTGAAGACCTAAAGAAACTTTCCAGCCCAAAGAGAGAGAACCTGACCTCTTCCCCACTGTTGTCAACTTCACCTGCCCTGTCACAAAGGCACAGGGAAATGATCTTCACCACTGAGGAGAGACTGCAGTACCAATGGGCTTTGGTTACAGTTGTTGTCAAGAAAAGCCACTCTGAAGAACTTAAGGATTCTCCTCAGTGCAATGATCAGTCATGGCTCAAAAGGACTGATGAGAAAACATGCTACTCATTTTCCAACAGAGGGCTGATGGACTCAAGGTAAATAATGAGACATATATTTTTTGATATGGTCATCATAATTAGTTAGTTTTACTTGACTGTGCTTATTTATTATTGATTATCAGTGCTTTCCTCTTCTTTTTAATTGGGAGGAGGAAACAAAAGAATATAGTAGATTTCAAAAAAATGAAAAAAGAGGATTGTTGAAGCACTTTTTTTTTTAAAGCAATCGGGGTTAAGTAACTTGCTCAAGGTTACATGGCCAGTTATTTCTGGGCGTGGTGCTAAGTATCTGAGCCTGGATTCGATCCCCAGGTCATCCCAACACTGGAGCCAGTGCTCTTACTTGCTGAGCCACCTGGCCACCCCTAAGCAATTGGAGTTAAGTAAATTGCTCAAGGCTACACAGCCAGGTGTTTCTGGGTGGGTGCTAAGTGTCTGAGCCCAGATTCAATGAACAAGTCATCCCGACAGTGGAGCCGGTGCTCTTACTAGCTGTGCTATCTGGCCACCCCTTGAAGCACTTTTTAAATGCACAGAAGAGAATTGAAGGAAATTCAGGAGACACCGAGAAGCAGGATAAATTATAATAAATTATAAATTTATAAAGTATATGTAAATGTATAATATACAAATATAATTGTATATAAATAATATCATTTTAAGTTTATAATTATAATAAATCATAGTGTATGTTTCCTTAAATAATATTTGCTAAGTCTTTATGATCCAAGAAAAGATCCTACCTACCAGTGGGCTACAATTGCTAGAATTTGCTAGTTTATGAAAGTCTTTTCAACTCAGGGATAAGTTCATGTAAAGGAGATATTTTCTAAAGAAAAACTTTAAAAAGGCACAGTATGTCTTATTGAGAAACAGCATGGTCTAGAATAGATCCCTGAGGTCAAGGTCATGGAAAGAGCAGCATGTAAATCCTGCTTTGTGTAATAGTAATGAAATTGTAAGGTCCCTTTGTATTGGGAAGCTGAGGGGTACTTAGCACCTAGTTTCAAATTAAACCTCTGTTAAAGAAACAGAAGGTATGATCCCCTGTTGCTGATGTAACAGGAAGGGGCTAAACAGGGAGGAGCTATACCATATTTAAGGAAGAGTACAAGCTGGACCGTCAGAACTTCTAGGAACAAGCATCTGAAGGCTGGGTTACTGCTACAGGGGAGAGAGAGAATTTCTCTCAGTGAGCATCTGAAGGCTGGGCTGCTGCTGGACTGGAACTTCTGTGGAGAAAGTGATGATGATTTTGAGAATGGGAGAAAGTGATTTTGATTTTGAGAGTGGAGCTGCTGAAGACTGCCAGCTGGAGCTGCCAGAGGAAACATGACTGTGGTGTTGGTACTTTGTCTGTCTGTGGTTCTGTTAAGTTTTCTCTTCCCAGGAACGGAGACTGTGAAGGATTTGAGATGGACTGGACACTGTGAGCTTCAATGTGGAGCAGGAAATGCACAAAGAGCTACACAAGGAACTGGGAGCTGTCTGCCTTTGAACCCAGGTGACAATTTGGTTGATTCAGGTAGGAGCTACCTGCCTCAAGTCAAGATGAAAAAAAACCTCTCCGTGGATACTGAGTAGTGACTGATAACATTGTAACTTACTTGTGACCTATGGTGGATAGCCTGTGTATTTTCCACTACCCCTTAGAATACTGAATAGTGACTGTTGAAATTGTAACTTACTTGTGACTGAGGGGTGGATGGCCTGTGTATTTTCCACTACCCCTTAAGAGAGTACTCAGTAGTGACTGATATTGTAACTTAATTGTACCCCATGGGTGGAGAACTTTGACTATTATACTTTGTGTCCCTTAAGAGGCTTCCTTAAGGATGAGTGAGTTAAGGATTAAGTAGGCTCTCCTCCTTAAGACTGATTGAATTAAGGATGATTGAATAGTTGAATTACTAAATGACTGAGTTGCTAAAAGATTGTACTTTGTTGAAAACTGTGTGACCACTTTGATGAAAACTATGTGGCCATTTTAGCAATAAGTTGTTAAGTTATTATGTCATTGTGTGCTGTGTTTTGGTATTCTGTGACAAGTAACATTGTGAATGCTATACCTTGATTTTCTGTGAATGTTTTGTTCTGAGTTGTTATTGAATAGAGAGTTCACTAAACTATGTAATCAGTACCTTGAAATCTGTTCCTCTGGAAAGCTGCTCGTGCTTGGCTTTACACTTTGACACATACTGGTTCTGTAACACTGAAAATTATTCTCAGTGTTCTAGATAACTCCCTAAGGTATAAATTGCAAAGTACTCTTGAATCAGTAAGAGTAAGTTTTATCATTGGGAGTTCCCTAGATCAATGAGATCACTGTTCTGGATTTTTTTAATCTGATTATTCTTCCCCAAATACCATTTTTAGTTCTTCTTTAGGTCTACCAACAAATGTGTGAAACTTTCAGACAGATTTGGGAAGAATTTTGCCACAATTAGAATTAGCCAAAATTGTAATGAGCTGGAGGCCTTCAAGTAGAATATTTGTTGGATTAGAAGTGATTTGTATACAGGTACTAGTTGGACAGAGTGTCTTCTAAGTCTAAATTTTTTTAATCTGTAAAATAAATGATTGGCTATACAAATGGATGATACCGCAAGGCAGTACAGTAGATGAAGTGCCAGGCCTGGAGTCAGGAAGAATCATATTTCTGAGTTCAAATCCACTCACTTAACCCTGTTTGCCTCAGTTTTCTCATCTGTAAAATGGACTGGAGAAGGAAATGGCAAGCCACTCCAGTATCTTTGCCAAGAAAACCCCGAATGGGATCACTAAGAGTTGGAAATGACTGAAAATGATTGAACAACAATTCCAAATGAACCTCCTTACTTAACTCACCGAGGAAAGAACAATGGCGAAAACAATGAGTGGAAAATTCAGAGGAGATCACTTTGGGTCAAAGGAAAAGCTTCCTAATATTTATAACTGTCTCAAAATGATGCCTGAGGAACTGACAAGTTTCCTCTCATTACGTACATTTGACTTGGTTGGTTGTTGTCCTTCATTCTTGAAGAGGATCAAAATGACATCACTATTTTAGAGTCAAGTTACAGTGTCCAACTGTGGCTGGTCAGACCAAGATGAGCTTGGAATGCTCTAGCCCAGGTCAGGCACATGTGAACATTTGTCCATGTGAACATTTGGGGTGGATTCTCTAAATTTAAAATTTAGGTTGGATTAAATGACCTCTGAGATCCCTTCCAACTCTGAGTTTCTGCAATTCTGCAAAGTGCTTGGGTTAAGATTGGGGGTAGGGGTGTGGGGGAGGTAACACATCAAGTTATTCCTTGCTAATGGATAACAGTTTGATATTTATGAATGAGTCTTTGTGTAGCTGTTGTGTAGCATCAGGATTCCCTGGGATGGAGGGGGCCTGATTGAGGATAGCGATATTGATTTATGCGGTTCAAGTTTGTGAAGAGATTATTTAGAAGGGAAGAAAAACTGGGCTTATGTACTGAAAGAGACATACCCCTCAGAGGACATCATGACATTATGATTGGGATAGAGGCACAAAATGACATGCTTTTGACAAGGCACAAACAGCTGTTTCACATCGTGTACAGAAGTTTTATTTGGCTGGCTTTGTCTCTCCTTCTTCCCAATGGGGAAGATCACTTCACGTTCAATGCCAAAGCAAGCTCCCTCATGACATTTTGAAATACTTGTCCTATTTTAACAGGAGCAGAGTCAGCAACTCATGGCCATATTGAGTTCCTCTTTTCCATCTTTTTCCATAGAGTACCAAAAATGGCTCCCAAGTCCAAAGAATCTTATTTGCAGGGGGGGCCTCTGCTTTGGGCTTGTGGAAGAGGATGTGTTTGTTGAAAGGAAAGAATAAACAAGTCTCAACAAAGAGAAAGGGATCAAAAATAATTTGATTAAGCCACAGGCTAAAAAGTAAAGGAAGTTTGGAATTCTACTTCTACCACCAAATCAAACTTCAGTGTTTAAATGAGCCTCATTCCCTATAATTCCATCTGCCTCCCACCTCTGCACATTGCACACATAATCAGGGCCATGCGTGCCCTATTAAATGCCTACCAGAGGGTGATTTAAGGCTGGTGTGAAATTAGTACCAAACATAAACATAACTCCAATCTGTAACATGCAACATCCCGGAGCCCAGGAGACTTTCATTTTTAAGATGCTATTATTATACTCTCTGAATCCCCTAATTACCATTAAGGTGGTTCTATAGAGATCATGTAATGTAGATGTATTAGCTTTGTATATCTATTCATTAAAATTGACTAAGCACCCACTAGATGAATGGTACTGCAATAGAGAGAGTGTACTAAAGCTCTCCAGACCCATTTTGTCTCCAAAGGCAAAGCATACAGAAGGTTTAGACAATAATTTAAATACTTAACACTATCTAAATATTAAAACTAGTGGGGAATGGTGGTTAAAGTACTAGATTCAGAGTCAGGGCAATCTTCAAATATGACCTCTGGTCCTTACTTGCTGTGTGATTGTAAGCAGCTTAGCCTCTCTGAGCCTCAGTTTTCTCTTCCACAAAATGGGTATAATAATGTCTATGGTACCTAACAGGACTATTATGGGATCAAAAGTAGATATTCTCTACAAAGCAAACAGCAAGTAAGCAATCATAAAGCATTTTTCATGTTTTTATGATCTGGAAAATCATCAACAAACATGAACACCTACTTGTATGCTGCCTTTAAAGTACCCAATCAAAGGATTTAGTGACTTTCCTCACATAATTCCAAATTTCAGAATTGCTGACCAATTTATAGTTTCACTAGTAGCATATTAGCATGCTTACCTGCAACAAACATATACAAAGAAAGTCTGAAAAGGGGGATTGCACTGGAAACTGTGAATCTATAACATAAAGCTCACTTTGGGGGGGGGGAATCTATATTAAATTTAATGTGGCAATATCAACATAGTTCTGTTTATCTGGGTTCCTGTCTGAACTTTCTGTATATATTTTTTTAATATTTCATTTATAATCTTTTTTCCCTGTTTTTGTATCACTATCATTATCTCTAAATCTCTTCCACAACTCATTCTCTCTCTCCTAAAATTAACCCTTCCCTTGAAATAAATACATATGTATGCTCAAGTAACATAAAATCATATAATGCTGGTTGTCCCTGAAAATGTTTGTCTCATTCTGCACCTAAAGCCCATTCCCTTTCTGACAAAAGGTGAAAGGCATGATTCAGCTTCAGTTTTCTGGAGTTGTGATTGGTCATTACAATGATCAAAGTTTTTAAGTCTTTCAAAGTGGTTTTCCTTTAGAATGCCATAATAAGTGCATTTTTTTCCTGATTCTATTCCCTTCCCAGGTTTATCTGAAGCCATCCTTCTCATATTTTTATGAATCAATAATATTCAATCACATTCATGTACCATAATTTTTAAGTTATTTGCTAATTTATAATTACCTCCCTTGTTTCTAATTCTTTGCCACTGGAAAAGTGCTGCTATAAATATTTTTGTACATGTGAGTCTTTTCCTTTTGCCTTTGCTCTCTAGGGAGCATATGCCTAGTAGTAATATTGCTGAGTCAAAGGATATGTACAGTTTAGTGACTTTTAGGGGATTTCAATTGTTTTCCACAATGTCTGGATCATTTGTAATGCACCAACAGTGTATTAGTGCACTTGTTCCTCCACCACCTTTCTAACATTTGTCCTTTTCCTTTAATTTGGAATCTTTGTTAATCTGATAGCCATGGGTAATCTGAGCTTTTGCCCAGTTTTTAAAAACATTTTTTAATCAGAACATATATGCCATAAAAAGAAAATTTCCACATACACAGCAATACATAAGTTGTTTTTCTGATTGTGCTCATTTCAATCTGAATCAACTCACATTATCCAGGATTCTTTGAACTAACCTATTCTACCATTCTCACAGCATGATAAAATTCCATTCCATTCATACAACAAAATTTGTTCAGTTATTCCCCCATTGATAGGTGTCTCCTTTATATTCTTGGTCTTTCCTTTCATTTTCTTCCTTTTCCTTTTCCTTTCCTCCCTCCCTCTGTAGCTCCTTTCAGGATCAAGAAATTTGTTTTGCTTGTAGCTATTCCCTCCTGGATATTATCTCCCCTCTTAACACCATCACCACCACCCATCCTTACATGTTTCCCTGTTGAATTTGAGCTATTTCTATACCAAATTGTTTGTGCATGACTATTCAACTCTCCTCCATTAATTTCAGATAAGATTGAGATTGACCTGAGACTTACTCCCCCACCTCTTCTTCCATGTTTGTATATTCATCTCATGTACCACAGTTATAAGAAATAGTAAGTTCCTCTCTCTTCTTCCTGTTTTCTACACTAGTTTCCCTTCTCTTCCCCCACTTAAAAACTTCAGAACAGAACTTATCCCCATTCCTCTTACCAAGGTCTACTCTTTTCACATTGAAGTTCCTCAGTACCTCTTGAAGACATTACGTTTCTGAAGGGACAGTTATTTCTTCTTCTTCTATTAGAATTTTAATCTCTATATCATCGGACAGCTTCTTCCAATTGATCTAATAAAATTATCTTTCTAGGTTTCTTTTGACTCTTGCATCTGTAATTGAAAGTTCTTGGTCATCCCTAAGTCATCAGATATGCTAGAAAAAAAGCTATTCAATTAAAGGTCTACTCTTTCCCTGTAGTTTTATATTCAGCTTTGTAGAATAAGTTATTCTTGACTGTAAGCATAGATCTTTGGTCTTTTGGAATATTACATTCCAATATCTTCTTCCATTTATAGTAGGAGTTGCCAGAGCTTGTGTTTTCAGAGTTTCCTTGGTTGTTCAGTTACCTCTTTCTGGATGGTTGCAATGTTTTTCCCCTTTGGATTTAGGATATGACATTCCTGGGACTTTCCTTTTTGTGATTTCTTTCAGGAGATCATCAGCGGAGTCTCATTATCTTCACTTTCTTCTTTGGTTCTAATAGATATAGGCAATTTTCATTTATTTTCTTGAAGTCTAATGTTGAGGTTTTTATCATAGTTTTCAGAGAATACAATGATTCTTACATTCTCTCTCAACCCACTTTTGAGATTTTTTAAAAATACCAAATGTCTTATATTTTCCTCTATTTTCCTTTTCTTATTATTTCATTCCAATATTTCTTTTGATCTTATGAAATCATTGATTTCTATTTGGTTCATTCTAGTTTTTAGGACATCTATTACTTGAGTAAGATCCACTTATTTTCTCTTCAAAATTATCATCCTCCTTCCAGTTCTTTCCTTCCAACCTTTGATTTTATTGTTAATTTCTTCATTTTTTTCAAGTTATTTCTGTAGGGAAGTCCAGTGACTTGTCCACCACAACTAGTAAACGTCTGAGAATTTGAACCCATTTTCAAGTCCAGTACTCTATCCACTATCATGCTGCCTCTAAAAAGTTAATACTTTGGTATTAAGTAATTAATAACAATACAAAATTTAAATATGTCTAAAAACCAGGGTTTTTTCTAAAAGTATTTCTGTATTCTTGTAGAAAATCCATTTTTTTCTTTGAGTCTCCACTTTTAGTTGTTATGGAATTATTTGTTTTAAGGGACTCTAGATCTAAAAGAATTTTTCATACTGACAGTGGTTTTTATTTTGTTTTTCTAACTCTCTGACCTTATTACCTGAATTGGACCATTGTACCACAGTCATGCTCTACCTTCTTCTGCACTTTTGGGTGGGAGAGTAGGGGAGGTGGGAATTGGCTCTTTTTTGTTCTCATTTAGGGTCCTCTTGCCTCTACCACCCAGGGTTAGACCCTTTTGATCTTTGAGGTTAAAAGTACTATATCTCTGGACAGAATGCCAGGGACTTCTGAGACCTTGGGTGCCTGGGCTGTCCCAGTTCACATACTGCCTTTCCACTCTGGTAGTGGGGTTGTTGCTGTTCCCTGGGGCTCTCGAGGTGCCCACCTGGTGGCTTTGTGTCTTCCTTGTATCTTTCTCAGGAGCCTTCTGCTCTTACCTCAAGGCACAGAGCCTTACATGTTGAACTATGGTGAAGGGTCTGGCTATTGCTGATCAGGCTTGAAAGGTGAGCTTCCTCATGTTTTTTGTCCCTGGCTTTGCTCATGGACTTATGGGTGAGTTTATGTGCAGTTCTGGGATGGGATAAGTCACTGGAATTGCTCATAGGTTTTCTTAATCAGTGTTAGGTCTGGTATGAATGTTAGGGGTTTTTTTGGGGGGGGTTGATTTTGGGGATTTTTTGGAATAGGTATGTGATAACTGGCTCTGTTCAGACAGATATCTTCCTTGAAGATTTTTTTTAACTATATTTCTCTTATTAGTCATTTAAAGCATTTTTTAATTCAAGGTAATTAGAAGCTTAGACATTTTCCCTGGAGAACTGACTGACGTATTCCCTGACTATTTTTCTGTTAGAGAATAGTTTTGGTCTTACTTATTTGAATCAATTCTTTATATAACATGGATATCAAATCTGTATTAAAGAAATTTGTTGCAAAGATATTTTTCCAAGTGAATGGTTTCTGTTTGGGTAAAAAACTTTAGAATTTTATTTAGTCAAAATTGTTCATTTTATCTGTTTGGTCAAGACTTCTTCCTTTATCAATAATTGCAAATGGTAATTTTGTCTCTTCTCTTCTAATTTGTTTATGATATGGCCTTTTATATCTAGGTCATAGATCTGCTTAGAGTTTATTATAACATATGGTATGAGATGTTGGTTTAAGATTAAGATTTCTCCCAGATTGCTTTCTGAACCTCCAACAGCTTTTGTTGAATGGTGAGTTATTACTCTAGCCATTATGGTCCCTAAGTTTATTGGATACTATGCAACTGGATTCAATGGCTTCTGGATTTTACATATTTTATCTTTTCTATTGATCTTTTCTACTTTTAAATAAGTTCAGAATTATTTTTACAATTACTACTTTAAGGTAAAATTTGAAATTCATTATTATTAGACACCCTACCTTCCCATTTTGGTTCATTATTTCCCTTTTTTTTTAAACTTTTATTCTTTGACGTGAACTTTTGTTATAATTTTGTCTAGTTATATAAAGGAAGCTTTCAGTTTTTTTTTATTAGTATGGCATTAAATCAAGTTATATAATGTTGTAATTTGTATTATGTTATCCTGAGCTAACAATAAACAATGACTTTCTTTCCAATTATTTAAATCTTCCTTTAATTCTTTAAGTAGCGTTTTGTAATTGCATTCATATAATTTGATAAGTAGACTCCTAGATATTAAGTGCCTACTGTAGTAATTTTTTTTAAAGCAATCGGGGTTAAGTAACTTGCTCAAGGTTACACGGCCAGTTATTTCTGGGTGTGGTGCTGAGTATCTGAGGCCGGATTAGATCCAGGTCATCCCGACACTGGAGCCGGTGCTCTTACTCACTGAGCCACCTGGCCACCCCTGTAGTAATTTTTAATGGAATTTCTTTTTCTATCTCTTTTTATTTCTAACATATAATCATTGTGACTATTTTTAGTTGAATTTCTAGGTTTCTCTAAGTAAACTTTTATATCAACTGCAAAAAAATACCATTTTGCTTCTTTGCCTATGATTACTTCCTCAATTTATTTTTCTTAACATATTTCTATAGAGAGTTTGTATCAAATTATGTCAAATAATGGTGGTGACAGTCAACATCATGCTTTACTCCTGCTCTAACTAAAAAGGCCTTTGCCATTAAAGATATTGTTAGCTTTTGCTCCTGGATGGATACCACTTGCTATATTAAGGAAGTTCCATTTATTCCTGTGTTTTACCAGGAATTGGTTCATTTTGCTTTGTCTTGCAATATTTATTTAGAGAGATTGGTTTTCAGTCTTTTAGATGTCTTTGGAGGCATCTTCCCTTCAGATTTTGGTAACTTTCCTTTTGATTTATATGCTTGTGCCTTAACTTTTTAACTGAATTTTCTTCTTCCTAATATCTTTGGTGGTGGTGGTGGTGGTGGTTTTAGACTTTTTTCATCATATTCCCTTATAAGTTACTTTCTGAATATTCCCTTTATGATGGTGGGGTTAGCTTCCTAGGGACCATGCCTCACCTCTATGTCAGCCTCTTCCCGTGTTGAGGAATTCACCTCTCAATATCCTCAGTCCCAGGTCAAAATGACTTCTAGAAGAGCAGAACTGCCCCAGATGTATTCCAGTCCTCTTTCCTTCTGGTCCAGGGTAGATCCTCAAGCTGGTTCCTTGTCTCATGCTCCTCCATTCTTTAGCTCTCTGACTGTGTATGACCACCTTCTGACTGTATGACCACCTTAGGCAAAATGCAGCAGCACCATCCTCACCACCCCCCATATCCACCCTACACAAAAGTTACTAGAAAGAATTGAAGTCTATTGCTTATGGCCACAGAATGATTGGGGAAGGACAGAGGCATAGTCTACCGGCAGAAACTGCTGCAGCAATGTGGAAATAACTGAGTGGGTCCCAGAACCTAATCTAGTAAGTCAGGTTGTATGCCTTTCCAAAGAACAGAAGCTGGCAGTAGGAGATGTTCTAGCATTCTTCACTGCAAAGTTGTGAGGCAGAAGCTATATTGTTAGTCCTTTCGGTTTCTTGGTATGTGAAAAGCATTGTAATTCCTCTAACTCTGATGTATAATTCCTTTTTGAGAATTAGTGGGGGCTGGAGATAAAATAAAGGCACAATCAAGTCATTGAACAGCTAATTAAAAAGTGAACTGTATCAAAGATTAAACATAGACTACACCTTTCCAAAAAAAAAAGTTGTTCAATGTACAAAGGAGTAGATATCAGATGTAGACAGGATGACTATTTCCTCTACCATGAAAGAAATTCTTAAAATTCATTTCACACATATGGGTCCTACACCAATTCTCTCCACCCCAATTCACACTAGCAGGCCCAATTCCCAGAGTTCTGGTGACTTCTTGGCCCTAGCAGAGTCTAGGGGTAGCCTAGAGGGGTGGTGGGTTGGGAGGACATCATTGTCTAATGCTACTGATTACAAGTCCTAACCAGTACACAGCATAAAGCCTAGATATAGCTCATATCTAGAGTCTTTCCAAAAGATACTAAGAGAATGCCTTCAAGAAAAGTTAGGGCAGCGTGGGGGGAGGGTAGGAAAAAAAAGGAATTGACATGATAATTTTGTTGTATATTTGAAAGGAACAGCAAGTTCTGCATGACAGATTTGTAGTCTTGTGCACAAACATCTTTTTAACTATGGAAATGCTTGTTTTATTCCATAAATGTGTATTACTATAAC
Source organism: Petaurus breviceps papuanus (assembly GCF_028583685.1). Classification (NCBI taxonomy): domain Eukaryota; kingdom Metazoa; phylum Chordata; class Mammalia; order Diprotodontia; family Petauridae; genus Petaurus; species Petaurus breviceps. The sequence continues at coordinate 10,516,388 of NW_027185655.1, read as the reverse complement.
CCGAAAATGGGGGGGGGGAGAAAAAAGGGGAAAAAAAAGTTACTCAATTTACAAAGTACAGATTTTTCTCCTGGATTCAAAAAGGGTGGGACCTCAGTGGATAAGAGAGTATAAGAAAGAAAAGAAAGTTTTAATCCCATCTTTAATACCATCTCAGTCTAGAGCAGGATTCTCTTTGTAGACAAGGGATCCCTGGAGCCATAAGTAACACATATGCATATTCATAGAAACAAATATGCAAATATGTATATACATGTGTAAGTGTATACAGACACACACAGAGTATCCCCAAAGTCTTAGAGCATGGTCTTAAGCTCATAAAATTTTTAAAGATTAAAACTGCACTAAAACATTGGGGACATTGTAGTTTTGAATAGTTATAACAATATATGACACACAATAAACATGGAAATTTTTTTTGTAAGCCTTAACAGATTTATATAACAGTTCTCTCTCTTTCTCTCTCTGTGTCTGTCTGTCTCTGATTCTCTCTCTCTCTCTCTCTCTCTCTCTCTCTCTCTCTCTCTCTCTCTCTCTCTCTCTCTCTCTCTCTCTCTCTCTCTCTCTCTCTCTCTCTCTCTCTCTCTCTCTCTCTCTCTCTCTCTCTCTGTCTCTCTCTCTCTTTCTCTCTCTCTCTCTCTCTCTTTCTCTCTCTCTCTCTATATATATATATAATGTATATATATAATGTATATATATACATACATACACATATACAGGCTAGCTCTTATTATAATTATTCACAACCATAATCCAAGACTCTTTTTTCAAAGAAAACTGTATGACCAGGCAGTATTTTCCTGAGATTACCAAATGTATAGGCATAAATTTGGAAGCAGGTGAAAAGCCAACACAGGATATTGTTGCACAGAAAGAGAAACATGCCCTAATTGTATTTATGTGCAAATAATAATGCTCTTCTCTCATAAATATCATCAAATATGATATATTTCTGATTGTCTCTCTAGCTCTCGCTCTGTCTCCCTCTTCTATCCCTCTAATCTCTCCCCCCCTCCTCCTTTTCCTTTACCTCTCCCTCTCTCATCCAGGATATCAGGCAGATAAGTGTTATCAGTAAAGGTCATCCTCAATTTCTGTACAGAAATGATCTGTCTCCGGTATGTAATAAACATTTACCCATGCCTTTATTAGCTATATTGGATCTGACAGTTCTGTTAAACCATTTTCTTTCATTTTGCTAGGTCATGACGGTTAATGCTGCTAAAAAATCTCATCACCACTTTTGATCACTGTATTGTCTTCCCTGTATTATCAGGATTTTGTGAAGGTAAGCACTGGCTGGAATGACCTATTAAAGTTACAGCCCGTTGAGTCTCTGGGTTTTTTTCTTTGCCACAATAAAAAAGCAAAGGAGTGCAAAGCATAAATTCTACTTTTGGAGTTATATTTAGTTGGGTATTTGACATGTACAGTCAACTCTCAATTATCCACAATAATGGAGACCACAGTGTAGATAAATGAAAACTACAGATTAACCAAAATCATCATTTTAGATTCACTATTTCCCCCACAAATCTATTTCCTGGGGGCATTAATAGATAATTTTCATATTACTTCCATGCTTTTTTGCTGCCTATCTCCATTAGCTAAGTAGTTAACGTAGAAACAAAGAATCCACAGAGATTAAAAAATAAATTTCTAAAAGTTGTGAGTTGATTTGGGTAAAGAAGTCACTTTGGGTCTGCTTTGGATAGGACTTTTCATTTTTTTTATTCATATAGAATGAAAGTCACAATTTCAGAAATTCACAACTGAAAAAACATTCCACTTTAGCCACTTATATTCTAACTAAAGTGGTCTCTGAGAAAAGCTGCAACTGTTTTTGGAACAAATCTTGATTTCACTGGGATAGGAAATCCCTGTGAGGATTCTTTTTAACAAATAAAAATCAACACCCACTTTGCAACTGACAGAGTTGGCTGGGAAGCACTGAGTTAAAGTCACTGACTCAAGGACATGCAGTACAGTATATATCAGCAACATGACATGAACCACCATCTTCCCAGCTTTGACATGACTGTCTATCAAGAGTGTGCCAGAGCCCGCTCAAACCAGCTCAGTGAGTCAGTGGTTAAGTTTTCGATGTGAGTATTTACACTTCCAAAATTGGCAAAGGCTACAAATCAAAGCAGCATTTGTTGTTTTATTGATTCTATAGATTTAAGAAAGTGTTGGAGAGGGGAGGGAGGCAGAGAAAATTTAAAACTCAAAAGCTTATGAAAGTGAACGTTGAAGACTAAAATTAAATAAATTAATTGAAAAACTGAAAAAAAAAGTATTGAAAAAAATGTTAATCATTGAAAGTAAGCTTAAAAATTGTGCATCCATTTGTTTCCAGAGAGTTAAACAGTTACCAGAACACTGCTTTCTATCCACCAAGCTACACTGCACCTCACTATGAAAAATAAATACAAAATATTTTTTTAAAAGCCATCAGATTGTGTCCGTTTGTTCATTAGAGAAATTATGAAATTTACCAAATGAAGGCTATAGATGACATTGCAAGAGCCCTAGAGTTCAAGTTCTCATCTCTTCTTAGGTGGAGTGTTACAATAACTTTCTACCCAGTGTCGCCTCAAGTCTCTCCCCACTCCAATCTGTCCTCCACTCAGGTACTATAGTAACTTCAAAGCAAAATCCATTCATATCAACCCCCAACTCAGGGAGCTCCAGCGATTCTGTATCACCCCCAGGCTCAATTACAAGCTCATCTGTCAGGCATTTAAAGTTCTTTCTAATCTGCCCATTTCCTACTTTTCCAGTCTTCCTCCCCTCCACTCTTTCTAGACTTCCTTGAACTTGTCACTCCATCTCCTCTTTCTGTGCCTTTGCATTAGCAGCCAGCCCATCATGTGTGGAATGCTCTGACCTTAGTTACCCTGGGTTTCCTGAAGACCCAACTCAGATCCCCCCTTTTGCAGGGTGCCTCTCCCTATTCCAGCCCCAGCTGCTAAGACATTCACCTTTCAGATTATCCTCATTCACTTTGTTCTTATTTTATATGCACCTTGTTATTTACATGTCTCTTCCAATGGAATTTATGTTCTTTGGGAACAAGGATGTGTTGGTGTTATTTTGGTTTGGATTTTGCCTTTCTTTCTTATGCCAGTGTCCAGCACCCGGTAGCCACTTGTCCACTGAATGGCTGATTAAATAATAGGAATAAATAATTGATCGATTATCACTTCTCTGTGATTTCATGTGCATTTAAATACTATGAAATAAACTTATTAAGCAGCAGTTTCCTGATATCATCCCTATTAAGTAAAGCTAATACCTGATTCAGCATGTAAACACCAAAGTCTAGTTGAAACAATCAATCAATAAGTATATGTCAAACATCGACTTTGTGCCAGGCACTCTGATGGACAGGCATGCAAAGACAACGTAAGTGGCAAAGAGCTTTCATTCTATCAGATATTTGCGTGTGAGTGTGAGTGTGAGTGTGTGTGTGTGTGTGTGTGTGTGTGTGACAGAAAACAGAGGCCAAGGAGACTGAGGCATACTGAGGGATATAGACTCTAGACTCAGTACCTGGCTCCCATCCTAGGGAGGCCTGACCTTTAAAGAAAGGAATTAAGCCCTTTTTTCTTGCATTATTCAGCCCTGCCCTGCAGTCCTATGGAAAATGACTTAAAGGTCAGTCTTGGCTTATTCCTGGGGCTTTCCCAAAAGTGTTTCATGGGATTTCTTCTACAACAGTACTCAATGGGCATAATAGTTCAGGTATAGGACAGCTATTTCTTTCTTTTTCTACAGATGAAATGTTTAAAAACAAAAGCTCAATACACATTTTCAAATAGTAAAAACATGATACAAATGCATAAGCCATGAAGAGGCATTTCACTTTCATGTCAACCCTGTAGAGTCTGGTCAGCAACAAAAAGTCCCCATCTCCTGAAAAACCAGGGCATGATTTAGGCCAGTCCTCTTCTCAGTAATGATCTTCTCCTCTGAAAAGCACTATTAGTTGCAAGGGGGCACTTCCTGCATAGACTGAGGGAGCTCTGATGTTCCAAAAGCAAGAAGTTGCCACAAAGCCTGGAAACTCCCCTCTCAGGATTGCTGTTCTGTCACCTGTGTTCTGGGAAAGAAACACAGATCAAAAGAAGCAGCCAGAACCTCATGATGAGGTCTCATGCTCACCTAGACAAACACCTGTTCTTTCTGCTTTGTAAGTATCCCCTTCCAGAATCCCAGACAGGGACAGCAACGACTTATGTTATCGACAACTCTTCACTGTCCCTCACCTCACATATCGAATTGTTATCAAATGAGTTTACAAATCTGGGAGACTGAAAGGATGCATGGAAGGATGAAAGTTTGGTTGGAAAAGATAATAAATTCTGTTTTGAATGCAATGAGTCTGAGATGCCTGTAAGACATCTAGGTTGAAATATCCAAATCACAGTTGTAGATAGATAGATAGATAGATAGATAGATAGATAGATAGATAGATAG
>NW_027185655.1:10505900-10511896 GCF_028583685.1 Petaurus breviceps papuanus | reverse complement strand
AAAGTCACTAGCCTCACTTTCTCCTGTAGAGCCATCTGGGTCCAGTGGCCAGATATTTATCATATGAATTGGAGATGGCCCAGGATGCAATAGGAGACCCTGTTCCTTTTAGGCTAAGGCCTAAAATGGATGGATGGATGGATGGATGGATGGATGGATGGATGGATGGATGGATGGATGGATGTTGTTCAGTCATGTCCAACTTGTTGCGACCCTATTTGGGGATTTCTTGGCAAAGATACTAGAGTGGTTTGCCATTTCCTTCTCCAGCTCATTTTATAGATAAGGAAACTGAGGCAAACAGGATCAAACAACTTGTCCAGGGTCACACAGCTAGTAAGTATCTGAGGCCAGATTGGAACATGGGTCTTCCTGACTCCAGTCCCAGTGCTCTATCTACTACGCAACCTAGCTCTTGCTATATAAATCTATGGATAGTTCTATACATGGTTTTTTTTGAGTAATTTTCATAGAGATTTTAATTAAACCCATGGGGGAGGTGATAAGGTCACCAAAAGACAGAGTGTAGTGGAAGAACAGAGCCAACGACAGACACTTGGGGTATACTCATTACTAGGGGATATACTAGGATGATGAGCCAGAAAAGGAGATTAAGAAGGCTCAGTCAAAGGTATCAGAAGGCTCAAGTATCATGAAAACCCAAAGAGAAAGTGTACAAAGTAGTCAACAGTATAAATACAGCAGACAGATCAAAAAGGGAAAGAGCTGAGCAAAAAGGCTTTTTGGTTTAGAAGTTAGGAAATTGTTGGTAACTTTGGAGAGAGGAATTTCAGTTGAATGATGATATCCAAAGCCAGAGGAAAGGGAAGGGCAATTACTGTAGATGGCATTTTCTAGGAATTTGAGAAAAAGAAGAATATAGGGTGAGAGATTGAAGGGATAGTAGACTTTGGTGGAGATTCTTTAAAGTCGGGGAAGATTTGGGTGTGTTTGAAGGCACCAGGAAAGGAACCAGTGGATAGAGACTGAAGAGACAGGGCAATGCAAGGGGTGATCTGCTAGAGAAGATAGGAAGGGATGGTATCCAAGGTACAAGTAGACCTTGTCAAGGAGAAGACCACCTCATTTTCAGAGACTATGGGAAAGGAGGGGGAGAATGGGGAATGTCAGGAATTTTTTATATAAAGAGGAGAGAAGATGGAGCTCTCAGTTAATGGTCTCAGTTTCCTTATCTCTATAAATGAAAATAATAATAGTACCCATCTTACAGGGGGATGAGATAACATAAATAAAACACTTTGTAAAACCTAAAACACTATATAATGCTAGTTATTACCATTATTATTATGAATATTATTATTATTCAGTATAACATATACATAATTCAATATCATTGTTTCAGTTTTAATATCTGTAAAATAGGAATAAATTTTGCCAGTAGGACTTTAATGATAATGTCAGTTCCTAGAGTAAATTAATGTAAATGTATAATGTCTATTTATATGTAACATATATTATTTTAATACATCATAATTCTTTTGAATGCATTATACATAGATAGCCATAGATAAACCAATTCCTGTCATATGTGGTGCTCAAGTACACATTGGCACAGGATAGCAATTTTTTGGTATTTACTAGTCTTGTTTATAAAATCATCAACACCAGATAACCTATCTTTTTAATTGGTTGTGAGCCTGATGATATTCAATCTTTGATAGCTTTCAGCATGTGCTTGAATTTATTTTACTTCTCTTTACATATGCCCAATCACCCAAGTTAGAAACCTTCGGCCTCAAAAAATAATAAATTATGAACACAACATGTGGGACTCTGTGTGCCTACGTGTCACCAAATTTAAAAAAAAAATGCTTTTCAGACATCTGCTGGCTGTGTGGGGAGATACAGCTACACAAGATTTTGTTTCAAGCTCTAAATTCAATCTCTGTTAAAAAAAAAAAAAAAGAGGACATTTTTATGTTTTTCTTCAGATGTTGTCTGCCTAGTGACTTAAGCACACACAGTCCCTCACACACATACACACTGTTTTCAACAAAGGGTATAAAAAAAGTTAGCCTTGCTAACTAGCCACGGAACTCAAAGCTCATTCCCCCAATAACAGTAGGTGTCCAGGCCTGGTCTCTTAACAAGGGTCTTCTGGCTCTTTGTGCCTCCCTCACTCAGATTTAATATCCCAATCACAATAATTCATGTTCAGTCTCCAAACAGTTCAATGTGAAATGGAGGCTAGTGCACGCCTCATCTCCTCCCTTCTCTATGCTCCATACTGACTCAAACAATAGGAGCTGCACTCTGACCTTGGTGATTTAGACCACCAGGCTCCTCAACAAGGGCCAGGACCTCTGTGGTCATGGGAATATCCAACTGACTGTTTTCAGCTATAAAATGGGGTCCCTTAAAAACCATCTCCTAACGCTTTCTTACAGTCTAGTTGTTTCATGGCCTGAAGAGTATTAACATATGAGTTGGCAGGTAAAGCTTTCTCCTTAACCTCCATCACCACCCATAAACAAGTTGGTGACGTAAAAACTCCAATGGTTAAACTATCCAGTCGCTCTTTCAAGTTATCAAGGGATATTTCAAGCCAGGTATTTACTGTGGGTTCTGCTGTGGGTTTTGATCCCAATGCCCCAAAACAATAAACTCACTAAAATCTCTCCCTGAGGACATTATCCTTAGATGCATCCTTCATGACAAAGGACCTATAAGTTAAAGAAAAGAGAGGTAATGTAGAATATTGGAATAAGTCCTGGATTTGTAATCAGGAGGCATACTCAAATCCTGGTTCTTCCTCTTGCTAATTATGTGTGACTACGGACACATCACAATTTTTCTGAGACTGAATTTCCTCATCTTCAAAATGGAATGATAATATAATGCAAGCGTTGGGTTTATTTTTTTAAAGAAAACTCTTTGCAAACTTTAAAGTATTATGGAAAGAAGAATTATTATTGCTATAAATATGTGATCGCTATATTCAAGAAGTCTATAATTCAATGCTAGGGCTTTTTTTGTTTTTATTCTGAACTTAAGAAATAAAACAAGCATTTCCATAACATAGTAGAATAGAAAAACAAGACATGAAACTGCAAAAATCTATCATGTACAACTTGCTATTCTTTTTAAATATATATTAAATTTGTCATATTTTGCCCAATTATATGCCAATAAAGTTAACAATTTAAGTGAAACAGAAGAATATTTATTAAAAAAAATACATCTGCCCAGATGAGAAGAGGAAATAGAGTGCCTAAGCAAACCTATTTTAAAAAAAGAAATTGAACAAGTCATAAATTAGCTTCCTAAGAAGAAAAGCACCAAGACCAGATACATTTACAAGTGAATTTTATCAAAAATCTAAAGACCAACTAATTTCAATATTAAATAAATTATATGAAGTATTGGGCTATGGTTTTTGTTGCTATTGTTTTTTTTAAGAGAATTGTGATTTTTATCAATGGAGAAAGTTGCCATTGAGAGACTCCTTCAACCAAGGTCCTTCTTTTCAACTTGTTAGTATTAGAGAACTACCCTGGGCACCAAGAAGTTAAATTACTTGCCCAGGTTCAGACAGTCTGTTTCAGGGAAGGCATTTGAATTCAGGTCTTCATGACTCCAAAGCCTACTTTCTATTTCCTATTGTGTATCATTATCTTCCTCCCATAGACTATATATTCAATGAAGGCAGAGACCCACCCTGTCTTCTCTAAAGTTTTATCTCTCTCAGTAGCCATACATTGCTTTATACACAAAAAGTATGTACTAAATATTTTTGAATGAATAAGGATAATCATTCTTGTCATGGCCCGGGTCTGGACTTTCTGGACTTCAAAACTAATTCTCTTCTGCTGGTTCTTGCTGGAATTTCCTTCAGCACCTGAGGCCTCCTGGCCCTGGCACAGTCGACTTCTCCTACAGCCTTCACACCCTGGAATATTCCTGTACAAGATTTTCTCCCCTCCTTCCATTGGCGAGATCCTCCTGGAATCTCCATTTTGTGGAAGGAACCAGGAGCCCTGCCTTCATTCTTCTTCTAAGCAGCAAAGCAGTTAGGTGGCATGACGTATAGATCTCAAGGCCCAGAGTCAGAAAGACCTAAATTCAAATCAGGGCTCAGACTTTTGCTAGCTGTGTGACCCTGGATAAGTCACTTAACCACTGCCTGCCTCAGGTGCCTCAACTATAAAATGGGTATAATAACATCACCTACTTTGCAGAGTTGTTGCAAAGGATCAAATGAGATAATACTTCTAAGGTATTAACAGTGTAGACACTACATAAATGCATATTCCCTTCCCTCTTCCCTTCTCCCAACCTGTCCTAGACTTGCTGGACATCAAAAACAGGTGTTGAGTACATATAGGGTCAGGTTCCCTTCACCCCCACTTTTCAGTTCCTTGGGTGTGTGTGTGTGTGTGTGTGTGTGTGTGTGTGTGTGTTGCTTTCTTCCACTAGAATGTAAGCTCCTTGACAGCAGGGACTGTCTTTCTTTTTACTTATGTTTGTACTCCAAGATTTTAGCACAATGCCCAGCACACACTGAACACTAAATGTTTTTTTCTTCCCTCGTTCCTCCCTCTCTCTTTTTCTTCCTGCCTCCCTTACTCCCCTCCTTTTTTCTTCCTTCTTTCCTTCCTCCTCCTCTCCCTCCCTCCCATCATTTTTTCTTCTTTCTTTCCTTCCTGCCTTCCTCCCCTATTCCCTCCCTCCCTGTCTTCCTTCTTTCCTTCCTTCCTACCTTCCTTTCTTCTTTCTTTGCTCCCTCCCATCCTTCCCTATTCTCTCCCTTCCTTTTTGTCTTCCTTCCTGCCTCTCTCCTTCCCATTCTTTTTTCCTTCCTTCCTTTTCTTTCTTCCTTCCTTCTTTCCTTCCTCCCTCCCTTCCTCCTTTCCTTCCTTCCTTCCTTTCTCCCTCCCTGCTTCCCTTCCTTTTCTCTCCCTCTCATCCTTCCTTCCTCCTTTCTTTCCTTCCTTATTTCTTTCCTCATAAAAAAGTGACAGATACCTATAATTATGGAGTAAAATAAAGGAAATTATACTTGTAACAAGAAGTCCCAGATTGGAGTCTCAGTTCATGCCCACTTGGTCAAACTGTTTAACCTCTCCACATGTCATTTTTCTCATCTATAAAATGGAGTCAGCACTGGCCTCCCAACCTAACAGGATTATTTCTAGAAAAGCCATTTTGTAAGTTTTCTAATCATTTGATTCCATGATCTAATCTGTTGCTTCTATTACTACCATCTCCACCCATTTTCCAAAGAAAATGAATCACTAATTACCACACTCCTTCGAGAAGTCTGCAATATAGCCTCATTCTAACACCTGAGCTAGGGAGAGGAACGTTATGATAGAGAGACTGCAGGAAGGGAAACTTGTTGATTCTGGAATTAAAAGACTGGGGAGAATTCAAGTAACAGTCCTGAATATGTCACTAATTCACTATTTGACCTCCCTCAAATCATTTAATCTTTCTGACCTAGTTACACATTCTGTAGCAGGAAAAGGATGGACGAGATGACCTTGAAGGTCCAGCTCTATTTCATGACTCCGTTTTTTGATAGCCTTATATCCTTATTAAAAAAAAAGGTAATAATGGCTTACATATCTACAGCACATCATTGTTTACAAAGCAATGGCAATGGAGTTAAGTGACTTGCCCAGGGTCACACAGCTAGTACGTGTCTGAGGCTAGATTTGAACTCAGGTCCTCCTGACTACAAGGCTGATGTTCTATCTGTTGCACTACCTAGGTGCCCCAAAGTACTTTACATATAGAGTGACCTTCTGTTTGTCCCTATCCCCTCCCTGCATCTCTCTCTCTCTCTGTCTCTCTCTCTCTCTCTGTCTCTCTCTCTGTGTCTCTCTCTCTCTCTGTCTCTGTCTCTCTCTCGCCCTCCCTCCCTTCTCTCTCTCCTCTCTTCTCTCTCTCTGTCTCTCTGTCTCTCTCTGTCTCTCTGTCTCTCTTTCTCTCTGTCTCTCTGTCTCTCTCTCTCTGTCTCTCTCTCTCTCTCT
>NW_027185655.1:10464883-10505500 GCF_028583685.1 Petaurus breviceps papuanus | reverse complement strand
CACACACACACACACACACACACACACACACACACACACACACACACACAGCAGTTGCTCCAGACCTATAGAGGAATAAGAGAAGCAGTGACCACAGAGAGTGAGTGATATGTTTGAAGCAGAGGAATGTGGTTATTTGAGACTAAAGGGACCCAGCACAGAATGATGGCCATGCTGTTACTTGGTAGAGCTGGTTAGTGAATCCACTCACCCTGTGCCCAAGTAGGTTAGCCGAGTCCAGAATTAATTAGAAGTCAATGGGAGCAAGAGGACAGCCAGACCAGGAAAAGCATTGACTTCCATGGGTTCCAATTTCCACCAAATGTTCCTTGCATGTTCACAAGCATGCAGCAGTGATGGACAAAATAAACTCCAACTGTGCATTTCCTAGAATTCCTGGGACTGAATTAATGCTATATACTGTCTGTGTGGAGATTGTGGCTTCTAGGACAGACATAAGTGTGCAGGCAGGCAGCAACTCAGTAGATGTTTTATCATGCATTGTTTTCTTGTTATTATATATAGCTCATTGCTTTTATTGTTCCTAGGTTGAGGGCAAATGCCGTGTTCAGCATCTGAACATGTTTGCATGCTTCTTTGGAAAGTCATCTCCATTTGACCAAGGTCACACTACTTGTTTCAGCAAAATATATCCAGTTCAAAGAGGACATGGTGTTCATCAGAAGTAGGGGCTCAGATGTGATTTCTAATTAGGTAAATCAACAAATCCAAATACTTTTTAATAAAAAGATGAAACTGTCCTCAAAAGAGGAGAGCTGGGTAACAGAAGGTTGCAGATTCCCAGGGATTCAAAGAAACCTTGGGATTCCTCAGCACTCTGCCCAGCATGGGAATGCCCAGAACAGTCAGGATCAGGCAAACAGGTCACAATTCCATCTCTAAAAGTGTTACTATCAGCATTTTAGATAGGAGTAAACTTAAGTGCCTTTCCTGAGGTCTTCTACTTATTGTAGCAAAGTCAGGATATTAAATTCACATGATAGTTCAGTGGCTGTTGTCCTTCCTTCTCCAAGAGGACCAAAATGACATCACCATGTTAGAGTCAAGTTATGGTGTGTCGAACTGACCAGACCCATACGAGCTCAAGACACTCTACCACAGGTCCAACGTCTTCTGATTTGTGCATAAATTGGATTTAAGTGAGGTAGCATTGCACAAAGCTGTCGGCCTCATTCTCTCTTCCAGAGTCATCTTGGTCCAGTGGCAGGACAGTCAAGATGACTAGTGATGGCTTGGGATGCAGTGGATGACCTTAGTGTCTTCAATGTCTAACCAAGTTCTAAGTGCTCCATATGGTAGTAGGTCTAGGCAGGGGTCTGGCAAAGCCAATGGACTACTCAAAATAATGTTTTTTAATGTATAAAATATATACATGGGACTACAAAACAAGCCAATTATATTGAAATCATTATTAAATTTATTTTTTTTTTAATTCTTGGAGCCCCAGTTACAAACCCCTGCTCTAATGAGTATTTTTTTAAATGCATGTACCTTGGAAATACTCAGAAAGTTATTCTCTGTCCTTGGATTTTGGTATTAGGGCACACAAATAGGAAGAATTTCAGGACAGAACTTAATATGCCCTTTTTTAAAGTGATGGTTTTAAACATAACCAAATGCTATGCTAAATTTCACATCAACAACTTCAATCCATTGCAAAAATAAACATATCTAGTTACAAAGCACAAAGCAGGACAGGGGGGCCGGGGCATAGCATCTCAAATATATTGAGACTCTATTATTTAGTGGATATGCCTTACCTATTTTTGTTCAGGAGACATGTAGTCAATGAGAGGAAGAAAAACTATTGATCTGCTAAAAAACTTTAATGAAACCCTGAAATAAATTCTGTTCAAACCCTAGAAGGCTCACTCCATAGAACAGTAAAATCAGAGTCCTGGGCAAAACAAAACTCCTGCCCCGAGGCCATTAACAGCATGAGCCTTTATTTGAAGTCTTGTCGGCTGTTCCAGAGATGGCCCTGGTGGTTTGGCCAAAGAGAAATAATGCATCCAGTCTCTCTTTCTGGGCCAAGCAAAATGGAGTCTCCCAGTATGAAAATATTAAATTATCATGGCTTCAACAGGGGGCAAGATTGTGAGTGGCCCCCTCCCACTTATGCCCTTGGTCTACTCTTCCCTGCAGTGAACACTCACTGTCACACCTCATATCTGCATGCTTTGATAATAATAAGATTGTCAAGATGATAGCAGGGAACTTTCAGGAAAAACTCAATTTTCAAAAGCCAGCTGTGCGTTCCCTTGATTGTGCTTCCTAAAAAGATGCCTTCAAAAAAGCAAAATTCCACTTAGCTCCTATTATATGGTAAACACATATGCACATTACCTAAGCTAACTTTGTTTTAGTATACTACAAAATTGATGATAGCAAGATTCAAGAGACTTGTGGAACAAAGAAGATGCAAGAAAATTCAAAGTGAGATGTCAAAGATAAGGAATGGAATCCTAACTTTCGATCTGTATGTGTTTTTCCTCCCTGAAAAGAACTGGGAAGGTTATAAATCAGGGAATGATTACCCTTGTAAGTTTTATTGATGGCCTCAGTCTAGCAGGAACAATTTGAGTTACTTTCTTCTTTCCTTTGCATGACATTCAATTCAATAGCTCCAATGAAGTGCGGGGTAATGGGATTTTTTAGAAAGAATTGTAGTATTGTTAGGTTTCAAAATCTGTATTTATTAGGGTCCAATTCGGAAAACTTACTCTTTTGTCCAAGTGAAATAATGATTTTTAGGGAAACTTGACTCATTTGCTTTCTTTTCCTCTTTAAATTTCTATGGGTCTCCAGCATTTCAGATGAAAAATACTAATGGACTAGAGAAAGCAGCTGGAGACAAAGGCATGACAGGTGGCCAGTGCTAAATACAGTATTGTAACTAGCTGGAATGAGCCCTCTTGAAGCTTTCTGAATATGGGTCAGAAGACGTGACAAATTCACATGCAGTTTTAAAGTAATAACAACCCTTAGTTATATAGGAATAGAAAGAAAATACATGGGTAAAATCATTAGATATTTTCGTTCATATATAGATTGTACCATAAAATAACATCACCCTACAAGAATGAATGGGTTGGCTCTTCTACCTCCTTATGGCCATCTATGCCCTGGAATGGATGCATAAACAAGTTTAAAAAGTTAAAAGGAAAGGTTCTTTCTATTTCATAAATAATGCCACAAATATGAGTGTTCCAATGATTCTTTCTTAAACTGAAAGATATGTGAATATGAGTGATATCTTGTATGTAGAATAACTCAGTCTTCTGCAGAGGGAGGCTTTCTACAGACCTAAGATATGGATCATGGTGATTAAAGTAGGTCCTTTAGGATCACAGATTGAAAGCTGGGCAGAGCCCCAGAGCCTACAGAGTCCAACACTCTTGATTTGCAAATGAGGAAACTGAGTCCCAGGTAGGTTAAGTAACATATCCAACATTATATGAGAATAAATGTCAGAGTTAGGATTCAAGCTCAGTTACTATGATTACAAATGTTCAGGACTCTTTCTACCATATTAAAATGACTTCATAGAATGTGTGCTATGAATTCTTACTTCCCACCTCCCCATGCCCACCAATATCAGTCATCCCATTACTCTTCATACTCTAAGTACTTTTCTACATAGATTATGTTTTATTCACTTATATTGGGTTACATAGTTCTTCAGAATCATATCTTTTTTTTGCACATTTATCTCAAATGTACTATTAGATACTATGTTTTCAAAGTAAAGAACTAAGTACCTTCTAATTTCTTTTCAACTTCCCAAAGAAGGGAATACAAAGTTCTGAAAAGATTGGTAGAGGATCAATATACGTGTTTAGGAAAGATGGTTGGCCCAATCTAAAGAGAAAGAATACAGGGGTGGCTAGGTGGCACAGTGAAAAGAGCACTGGCCCTGGAGTCAGAAGGACCTGAGTTCAAATCCAGCCTTAGACACTTAATACAAAAACTAGCCGTGTGACCCTGGGCAAGTCACTTAACCCTGTTTGCCTCAGTTTCCTTATTTGTAAAATGAGCTAGAAAAGGAAATGGCAAACCACTCCAGGAACTTTTCCAAGAAAATCCCAAATGGGGTCATGAACAGTCTTACACAACAGAAAAAAATGACCAAACAACTAGTTTAAGACTGGTTCAAGTGAGAAACAATAGAATAAGAAGGAAGTTATGTATGTGTATATGAATATATATACACATATGAATATATACATGTATGTATACATACATATATACACATGCACACACATACATAGTTTCATTCAGAGAAATAAAGAGTAAGATTGAGGCTACCTACCCACAGAGTTAACATGGGCAACAACAAAAAGCTAGTGAGCTTTCAGAAGAAATAGGACAGTACCTCACACCGCCTCTCTAGTCCAAGTACTGGTGCCAACAGATCTGAGACACCCAGGTCTCCCTTAAACTTAAACCTTATTTCGGGGGTGCTGTTTTTATCACCAACAAGAAGAGCAGGACAAAAAGGAAGGAAAAATGTGATTTATGCAGGTAGGAAATATTCATTAATTCATAGTGCTGAATTACTCAGTCCTTCTTAGCTAGACTGTATCCTAGGTCATTTGCAGGTATTGGCAATGTAATGAACACCATTAATTTACACACTGTGCCTGTTTGTTTACATGGAGACTGAGAATAATTACACCTATTGAAGGCATCTTCATAGGAAGAGAAATGCACAGGGGGCCCTCTTGTATCTTTTGCCCTAGGCCCAATGGCACATAAAGGCCCCATTGCCAGATGCTTTGCCTAGATTAATAAGTAATATGAGTTTAGATTTACATAGCACTTTTCATTCCTGTGGAAGAATAGTGGAGGCTGACTTCACGACTTTCTATTGGCTCCATATATTAAGGAGGATATGATGGTCCTGGGTGGCTATCAGTTAGCAGGGGAAAACTAGAGGAGAGAAATTTTAAAGAAAAAATAAGAAATGAACAGGGCTAGAATCATGGAATAGGGGTTTGGTTGACTGAAATGGGAATAATTTTAAATAAGAATTGTTCTTCTTCCATATCCAATTCTTCACAACCCCATTTGGGGTTTCCTTAGCAAAGATACTAGAGGGGCTTACCATTTCCTTCTCCAGCTCATTTTAAAGATGAGAAAACTGAGACAAATGGGGTTAAGTGACTTGCCCAGGGTCACACAGCAAGTAAGTGTCTGAGGTCAGATTTGAACTCAGGAAGAGGAATCTTTTTATCTCCAGGCCCAGCTGCCCTTAAATAAGATTCATCCCGTTGAACATGAGCTTTGTAGTAAGACCTGGAGACACAAAGTCAAAAACAAAAGTCCCCAACTTTAAGAAGTTCA
The DNA here is from genome assembly GCF_028583685.1 of Petaurus breviceps papuanus. NCBI lineage: Eukaryota > Metazoa > Chordata > Mammalia > Diprotodontia > Petauridae > Petaurus > Petaurus breviceps. The sequence goes on along the minus strand of NW_027185655.1, from coordinate 10,500,133 downwards.
CAATCTACTACTGATGTATTTGTTGTTACAGTTGCTGTTACTGTTTGTCCTTTGTTTTTGGAGAGAACCAATGACACCACAGAGTGATGTTCTGACTTGAGTATGAATTGGATTTCAGGGAGGCTGATGATCTGGTACAACTCTGACTGAGGTTCTCTCCCAGAGTCATCAAAGTTTAGTGGCAAGACAAAAGTCAGGATGACTAGTGATGGTCTGGGATGCAGTGGATGACCTTGGTATCTTTGATGTTTGACCAAGTTCTAAGCACTCCACACTGCCTGCTTCAGCTTCCTTTATGGCCTTTGGAACAAATTGTTCTCAACTGCCCATTCTGCTGAAGGAAGTCTTGGGGTAGGCATCCTCTAATTCACTGACAGATTTTAGGTTTCACAGTGATCTGGAAGTTACTGATAGATCTGAGAACCACAAAGGAAAGACCAGAGGTTGTATGAGTCAACTGGTCAGCAACTGGAACCATGAACCTGCCAAAATATTTTGGAAATACCCTGTTTCCTGGAGCTAAGGCCCAGGGAGAAGGTTGTTCCATGAGTTTGGCCTAACAACATCCTTTGAGCTCTCAATGATCTCACCCTTTGGTAAAGCATTAAATCCTCCTTTTCAGAAGGGGGTGGGAGGAAAGATTCCCTTGCATTGAAGTCATTTTCTTCACTCTGAAATAAATTATACCATCATTTTGTGTCCTGACACACCTGCCTCCGGCCTGATCTGTTGAGCTCTGGCCATTCCCAGGTTGGAGACCAGTCCAGTCTAGACTGCATTCAAAATTCTCTTGATGAACCACAGCCTGCCAAGAACATATTTAGTGTCTAATCCACAATTGTATGTAACTTGTAGTGGATATCTCCCCATTGTAGCAAAGTAGTTTGAGATTCTAACTGGCTGATTAAGAACGCTCTGTGTCAGAGACCCTGTGGAAGATGGCACAGGGGCAAGGAAAAAATGAGGGCAGTGATTCTCAGGCACCGATTTGTAAGAAGGCCATCCTTTGCTGCTTGCTGTCCTGTGACCATCTCCTTAACGCTCCTTTGTGAAAGAAGCAGAAAACCAGCCAGCACTAATGTGGGACTTGCCTTGCATCATTTCTTTGATATCTAAATATCTACTTTGTTTTAAACTAAACAAAATATAAGGACTAGTTGAGTTTACTCATCAGTGGTATGATAGAAAGAACATGACATCTGCAGTTAGAAGACTGGAGTCTCCCTGGAAAACTCAGGTCTCTAAAGCACTTACTAAGATTAAGAAACTTAGCCAGGGTCCTGATGAAATGACAAAAACAAAAAACAAAACAAGGAGATTACATTCTACTGAATATACCTCATCATATCTGTTGGTTCTGTCTAGATTATTTCAGGTTTACCATCACATGCTTCCTGCTGGTCATTTTCTTGCTTCTAATCCCTTGGAGGGATCTTTCAATTTTAGCCTTAGTTCCACCCATCATTTTTGCTTTATCTTTTGCTTTCTTTCGGTTCTTTTATCTGCTCTTGCACTATCTTAGAATGTTAGTTTCAGCTTTCTTCCTTTAGCTATGTAATTTATCCATTTCAAAATATCCCATAGAATGCCTTGTCTTGTTTCTTATTCTACCTGTCTTGCTTCAATCTCTGTTTCTGTAACTGTATAATATTTTGTAATGCTCTCAGCCCTTGGCTTTTGCTCATTTTCTGTTTTGAGCCATTTTTTTCTTGTATGGTTTTTAAATTGTTTTTCTTCCCTTTGGTATTTTGGTGGGATCCCTTTGGTGTGACTCTCTTCAGTAAGTTTCATTGGGTTGTGAATGAATGAGTGGATGGATGTATGAAAAAACATTTAGAAAATATTTACTATGTGCCAAGAACTGTGCTAAGCACTGAGGGTACAGAAGAAAAGCAGAGCTTTTGCTTGCCTTCCAGTAGCTTATATTCTAATGGAGGCAAGGAAGGGAGGATGGAAACGACAATATATATAGGAAGTTTCAAGTATAATTCAGAAAAAAAAAAAGGTCTGAGACTCATTAGGGTGCAATAGCAAAGCAGATGGCAATGTAGTTTTTAAAATGTCATTTCCATTAATAAAACTGCATCAGGTTTTATTATTATTATTATTATTATTATTATTTTGAACCATTGAACAGTGCCAAGGACTTAGGTAGCAAAATATTTTTTTTTCTTTTCTGGGACTTAAATATCTGTGACTGCTAAGGGCTGCTGCTCCTGCAAAAAGAGTTGTCAAGTCTCATCTACACATGGGTTGCTTCCTTGGACTATGGCACTGGAGAGCAGGGGTTTGGGTTGGTGAGAGGTGAGGGTGTTCTGAAGGCTTTAGGCTTTTCCTGCTCATTGGTGGTAGTTAGTGGGTGGTGCTGGTGGAGGGGCCCTTTCTCCACAAGGGTTATTCCCCTGGGTGGCTACAAGGCCCAAGCTGGAATGAGGGCCAGTGGTCTGGGGAGCACTGATATTTGAGGAGCTCTTCGGCCCGGGGACCTGAGCCATCCCTTCCAGAGTCTGTGGGAAGGGGGTAGTCGAGGTGCCATGACATTCCTGCTCCAAGCCATCACCTGTCTCTCCCTGCTTCAGCTAAGCTAGCTTGTCTCTCTGTCAGTAGTAGTTAGTGGGTAGTTGCTATTGGTGGAGATAGTGGGCCCCTTCTTCGCAAACATCCAACAAAAATGTGTTCTTCCAATTTTTTTTTTCAGAAGGGGAGAGAAGGGAAGGTTTCCTAAAGAAGGTAGCATTAAAGCTGGTTAAATGGAGAAGAAAAACTGTAAAGGAGAGACAGTAAGCAATGTCAAAGAGGAAAGAAAACAGGTTTTTGTGTTTAGGAACTAGCAAGTAATCCAATGAGGTGAGGAAGGAAGGAAGGAAGGAAGGAAGGAAGGAAGGAAGGAAGGAGGGAGGGAGGGAGGGAGGGAGGAAAAAGTATACATTAATGATTAAAAGAAAAGTACCTACTGTGTGCCGGGCACTGTGCTGAATGCTTTAGAATGATCTCATCTGGTTCTCACAACAACCCTGGGAAATAGGTGTTACTATGATTCCCATTTTACAGTTAAGGACATTGAGGCAAAGGGAGAACACGTGACTTCCCAGGGTTGCATAGCTTATAAATGTCTTAAGACTGCAGGTTTTCCTAACTCCAAGCCCAAGGCTCTACCCACTACACCACCTGGCCTGTACGATTCAATTAGAAAAGACCTTAGGAATCATCTGGTCTAACTTCTTAATTTTTCCAATGAATAAAATGGGGCTCCGAGATATTTTAACTTTTCTAAATCCACTCAATAAATGACAGAGATGTAGCTCAAAGCCCGATCTTCTTCCCCGTAGTCCTTTGTTCTTCCTACTAAGACAATGCCCCTTCCAGGCATCTGGACATTACGGGGCTATCCATGGCCAACCCTTAAATGGGATTTTAAAGGAGAAAGTGATAGGATTGAAGCTAGGCATTAAGAAGATTAATCTTAATTAATTTGAGGAATTTAAGGAAGGACAGACTAGAGGGTCGGAGACCCAATAGAAGGCTTTTCAAAACAATTCAAGCAAAAAAAAAAAAAGTATTGATGACCAGAAAGGGGATAATAATAGGAGAGATGAAGAGAAGTGATTTTTTTTAAGTGCAATAACATAAACTCTGTAAACTCCTTTGGTGAAAAATCTGCTGTAGGAAATGGCTTTTTAGACCGACCAGAAGAGTGACCGTAAGAGGAAATTGGGTCACAAAATAAAGCTGATAAGAGCAAGGTAATCACTCAACTATATTTGAGACTGAAAGTTTCGGTTTCTCTGTCTCTGAGTTGCCTGAGCTCCCCTTACTCAATGAAGACGCATCACTTTCATTCAGTGCCTTGAGCTCAGCCCTAGGAAAGATTTTTAAGCAACGTGTTAAATACACATATTAGTAGCTTAAAAAAAAAATCTGGGTCTTTATTTGAGTATCTCCTCTTAGAATGCGTTCTTCACCCTGCCGGAGTTTGTATTTCTGAAGACAATAGTAAATCAGACACTTCACGTAAGAAAGAATCCCTATATGTCTCTGGGTAAACTGATCCCGATTCGTTTGGCTACAGTCGGGAGGACTTTTCCAAACCCCCATCTTCGACAATCTGCTTCAAAATCACCATTTGAAGGCTCTCATTTTCCAAAAGGCATTTCCTTTCCTTCTCTGAAGTTTATCCTTCAGAGAGACGAGCTGCGGCTCAGCGTGCTCAGTGCAGTGTGGGACGGAGAAAGGGAAGAAAAAACCCCTCTTTTTCTTTCCACTTGCGCTGCTCTGAATGTGGACCATCTGTGCCCCCAGCTGGAGTGCCGGCGATGGTCTGGCACTTGAACCACACCATATTTACAGATCTAAACACAAATGGCGAATGCCTGATTGTTTCATGATTCATTAGTCAGACAAGCTCTCCTCTCCCGCCAGCACAGCTGTTACTGAGTAAACCTTTGTCACTTAATAGGCCCGATTATTACTTTCCATCAAAGGTATTGATCTGTGTCACCTCTACTTAAGGTAACGGGAAAGGGAAAGGGGGAATAAAAGGGAACAGGAAAACATAGGCATGCGGAAGAAAGGAAAGGGGCGCTAGGTAGAATGTGTGGTCTTGGCACACTCTCCCGGCCTCTCCTCCACTCCCTGCGTATCTGTATTCATGTCTTCATGCGCCGCAGTGACCGACTTATTTGTGAAAGGAGAGGGGCCATCCCTCACTCACTGAGCGAGTCCTGGTGCCGGCCCAGGCTGGGGCATGACCATGCGTGTAATCGGTCAGCCTCATGTACAGAAGGAACTGAACCAGAAACATAGACTGCTTCAGATGCCCAGCCAGCATAAGGAGAAAGTACCAACTCTAGAGGGAATTGTTTTATTGTGACTTTCATTATCTCCTTTTGTCTAACAAATAAAGTCAGCCAGTAACCATGGGCTGTTCCGGGCCTGGGTGCAGGCATTTACGCAGCTGGAGGGCTGCTCTTATAGCAGCCTGGAACGGAGCCAAGGGGAGGATGCAAGGGCAGGGGGACGCGCAGGACACGTTATCGCAGACGGCCTGATGCTTTTCCTAAACGCCAGTCTCTTCTCCTTACTTTCTGTCCTGCCCCCTCCCACAGTGAGGAGCTGCTTTGCCTGGGAGGAGGCTAGGTAATGGTTAGAGAAAATTGGGTTTGCCAGTCAATTGTATCTAATGACATGACAAGGCGAGTTAAGGAACCTTAAGGGTAACCTTTCCTCAGTCCTAGAATTCCCTGGCCCTGCTCCTGAAACCAACCTTCCTTTGCTAACTTAGGGAACAATTCACAGTCCCCTTCTTTTACAGGTAAGATGGCTAAACTGAGACCCAGAAGTGATTTATCCAAGATCATAAAACTAGTTAGTAGAAGAGCCCAGATCTGGAGGTCAGTCCTTCTGCCTTCTAGTATAATCACACTCTACCTCCTAAGGGGGGGCGGAGGGAGGGAAGACAAAGACAAAAATAAAAATGAAAAACCTGGGTTAGAGATGCAACAGCTATGGCACTACACACACGTACACACATACACACATGCATACACATACAGATGTATACACATATCAAAAGACAGGCAGTGCTGTAAATTCACGAGACTGGTGTTACTTGGGATGTAAGTCTTATTTCTTTAAAGCCAAAATGTTTGCATGTGGACATCCATATTATGAAATTCGGTCTGGTTTAATGCATACACAGACAGCAACACTTTGTATCCTACTGGACAGTGAGACCTGAACCAGACGAAAATATAATTGGAAAATATTTCAGAAAACAAATGATTCCACAACAGAACATAGATAATGTTAATACATGGTTTTCCACATCAATGTGCACTCTGCAGAGATCCCTCCATAGAGGTTAGAGGTCTCTGCTTCTATCAGAGTTTGACACGACTGGCTTAATGGATAGAGGGCCACCTTAGGGGTTAGGAAGTCATGGTGCCACCATCTATTAGCTGTGCGACCTTGGATAAGTCACTGCAACTGTCAAATCCTGAAGGCAGCTCTCTAAGACTATCAGGTAGAGAGTAGAGGCTAACCTGCATTGGCAGAAAGGGCTTCTATAAAGGCTACTCCCTATAACAACATTACACGTGTGAACCAAAGGCACAGAGCAGAGGGGATTTCCACAAAGCGTACTCCCTATAATGACAATATCACAAAAGTGGACCAAATGCATGTGTATGTTGGTGGCACAGCACCTACTTAACAGCAGGAACCAGCAGGATTACAGTTCAGTCCCAAGAAGAAACACTGTCTACACACACACACACACATACACACACATATGATAAAAGTATGTACTTCTACAGACCACACACAAGCAACTGACATTCACCCAGTCAAAAGAGGCCTTGTCCTTCCAGTTTCTTCATGCTACCATTCCCCAGAGAAGGAGGCCGTGCTTGTGTTCCCTCCTTTTGTCTCCATAACACTCATTGCAATCATGTCTGATGCTAGTGTATCAATGAGGCCTTTATTGTCCTTTTCTCCCCAGCTCCTTCCCTCTGCTCTTTACTGCATTGTTGTTATAGTTCAGGAGGGGTCAACAGCCTTCACTAAGTATATTATGGCTTTTTTTATGGTGCTCCATAGAAGAGATAGATTGACAGCCTTAGACCCTGGGGTTTTCCATCTGTGCACAGACTGCTGTCAATAGAGACCAGTGGTACGCCCACCCTGATGACTTTAGCATTCCTGATTTAGAGGTTCCTTCTCCACTCTACCTCACCCACCCCAAATTAAAGGAAAAGTACAGTGCCCAATTTATTTTCAGTTTTCTATTCCAAAAGATTTCTAAGAGATGCACCTCCGAAATACAGTAACAAAATGAGAGGTGGCCTCAGAGGGAGTGAACTCGACCATTTCATACTGATTTTATCACCAGTTGGCCACAGGCAGGGGATGGGAGGCTAATGACTGGAGATCACTCCTGACTTGGACCAGATTTAATAACCAATGAACCCCACTGTCCCATTTCCATGACTATAGTGCTCCTGGTGGTTTCATTGTCCCTCCCAGATACCCATGTCAAGTGTCATGCAGTATGTCTCCTTCACTTCCCCTCCTCTTCCCTCACTCGGTGATACCCCACCCCTAAATGTCATTGGAAATGTTACCTTTTGTAGAGAAATGCTAATGAGGCATACAATGTGTGTTTTCATGTCACTCAAGAGTATACATTCTATTATCACCTCCTGGGTTGTTTAACCCAAAGCAGAATGCATATCTGGAAGGAAAGAAAATTCTACCAACATGGAATTTCTAGCCAGAGAACTTTCTGATCAGCAGATTGAAAGGTTCCCATGGTTAGGTTTAGTTTTTATTTTGTTTTTTCTTCATGGTTGACCTCTAAGTTGAGAAAGCCAATATAAATATAACAAGGGGCAGTTAGCAAAAAAGATCTCCAAATAGTAATATATTGCATATCAACTTTACAGAAAAAGAAAATTGTTGGTAGTGATTATTTATGGAAGTTTTTTTTTAATTGTTCTTAGTCAGAATAAAAAGTAACTCATAACCATTTAAATCTAAGAAAAATAAACAGGATTTCGAGAACTCCATGGAAGACATGGAAGTTTGTGTCATATAACTTGATTTTTAAAATCTGCCTTCTCTTAACTCTCCATAAAACTCAGGGATTGCCTAAATATCCCAAGGATCTAATGACAAATTTCATTAGGAAAGATTCTGAACTATCTTCCTGATTATAAAAAAAAAAGTACAAGATACTTAAAGGACAGGTTTTTAAGTCTTATAAAATTCTTCAAAGACAAGCAAGAAGGAGGTATACTGACAGGATTTTCATTTTACATAACCATTCCAGGGGAAGGACTAATGGTGACAACCAATGTTTATAGAGTACCCATAGCTTTGGGAACTCCATCTGGAATGCACTGTTATCTCCTGGCTATGCCCCAAGGAAAACCTATCAAACACCACAAACAAAAAGGAAAACAAAATCAAAATGATTCCATTAGGAAAATTTGGCCCATAATGAACCCAAAACCCATTTGCTGCCATCCAGTGGTGTCCTAAGATCCCGTGGTAACCATATAACAGGGCCACAGAAGACCAGTCCCTTACTATGGATGTTAAAATAATGCAAACTTTTATTTTTAAGTGTATTGGTCAACAAAACATGGATGGAAAGAAATTCCTATCTTGCAGAAGGATAGGACGCAGGCTGAAAAGTTATCATTTCAAGTAGGTAACAACATGTTTTAATGTACATTTAATACTCATGAAATAAATTAAGAATGGTACTCACTCTTGAAACTATCCCCCCCAGAGTCTATTCCAGGATGGGGAACCTGTAGCCTCGAGGCCACATGTGAACCTCTAGGTCCTCAAGGGCCACACTTGAGGATCTAGAGAGCCACATGTGACCTCAAGGCTACACATTCCCCACCCCTGGTCTATTCCAAACAAGTGCTTTGCTTTAAACAACGAACCTTTGTTTCCTGGAGTCAAAGTTGCAATAGAAATAAAGAAATACTTTGTCCAATGTACTTTGTTTCACCAATCTAATTATGTGAAGAAAAAGGGGAAAACATACTTCCAGCTCAAAATCTATTATCCTATGAAGAGAAATAAAAGGTAATAATAGAGATGAAGAGAGTTCTACCAAAAAGAATTGGGGAAATATGAAAAATGATGAGAATATGAACAGGAGGGTTGTTTTTTTGTTTATATTGGGGGGGGGGGATGTTGTTGGGTTTGGTTTTTTTTTTCTAAAGACAAAAGCATTCCAGGGCCTTTTAATAGGAGCAGAGGTGAAGAAGGGGGAAATAACTGTTGACTCAGATTATGCCAGCTTTCAGGATATCGCTTCTAAGAATGCCATCCCTCTCCCTCAAAATCACAAACATTTCTAACACCACTCCTCTGAGTAGGAGAGAAAAAAAATGCTTAATCTTTGATATCAAGGATTGAGGTCCCCTGGAAGGCAAGCATGACACTCAGCCATGCCACGTGGATTGAGCTTCATGCCAAGGGATAGAGCTTGCCCCCATGCCAGGGAATCAGATATTCAGCCAGCAGCTACCCAGAAAGTCACTGAACAGGAGGCAGAAAAAGAATATGCAAATCTCAGCTGAGTTGGCCAGGCTACTATTGAGTATGGTAGCAGGACTGGGTGGGGTGAGTGGAGTTTTGATGTTTCAAAAGAGTAACTGTGATTTTTCACCAGCCAATCAACACACAGACATCACCCCCAAACCCTTAAGGAAAATAGTTGAAGCTATCTCAAGCCTGAGATGCTCCGAAGGAGAAAGCTATGAGAAATACAGCTCTAGGAGTGACCAAAGAATCGAAGTCATATAATGCAGAATTTCAGCAGATATAGGATATATCTATGCCCGTATGTGGGCACATGCATACAATTTGGACTTCCCATGTTTTTCATTAGTATAAACACCTCCCCAAAAGGAAATTCCTTCCAAAAATGGAGAGGACACATTCTCTGCATGTGTCTCTAGGATCAAACATAAAATCCGTGTAATGGTGAAAGTGCTTCCTAATTTGGCCCCTTCCTACTTTTCTAGTCTTTTTACCTCCTATTCCACTCACTCACCCACATACTCTTCAATTCAGTTACATTGGCCTTGCTCTTCCTTGAACTCAACACCATGTCTCCCAGTCCCGGCATTCTCACCAGGGAGCCCCACAATGCAATGCTCTCCCCACCCTTATCTCTGCCTTCTGGCTTCCCTGGCTTTCTTCAAGCCTCTGCTAGAATATTTCTTTCTCCAAGGAGCCTTTCCCAGTTCTCCTTAATCCTAGTGCCTTCCCTTTGATGCTAAAGTCAACTTATCCTCCATATGGTATATATCTTGTCTGCACATTTTGCGTGCATGTTGTCTCCCTCTCTGTGTTCACTGGGAGCCCCTTGAGAAATGGACTCTTTCTTACCTTTCTCTGTCCCTTCCCCAGGGCTTGGCACAGATCCTGGCACATGTGGGCACTTAATGAACGCCCACTGACTTGACTTAAAGAGTCATCTGAGGCACTGAGAAATTAAGTGACTTGTGTAGGATCACACAACTCAGATAGCTAGAGAGTGAGAGAGATCTATAGAGCTCTCTATATAGGTAGATAAGTATATATCTATAGAGAAATGTGTATGCATGCATATGTGTTTATGTATGTGTGTATTGTATATATGTACACATGTGTATATGTGTGTGTATATATGTATAAAATCAGGGAACCTGGACCCAGGTCTTTGTGAGCCTGAGGCCAGTTCTCTAGCTGTGACTAGGTGATTGCCTCAAGCTAGAGCACTGGACCTGGAGTCAGGAATGCCTGAATTCAAATCTGACCTCAGACACACTGGCTATGTGACCCTGGGTGAGTTACTAAACCTCTGCTTGCCTCCGTTTCCCCAATTGTAAAATGGGGATAATAATACCACCTTCCTTCCTAGGGTTGTCATGAGGATAGGAGATAATATTTGTATAGTATTTTGCAAATATTTTAAGTATTTGCAAAAAAAATATTAAAATATTTTGCAAATATTTTAAGTATTTTCAACTTTTAAGTACTATATAAATGTCATATATATACATTTATATGCATGTTTAAACAGACATATATATACATTATATGTTTGTACACACATATTATTATGTGTGTGTATACACACATGCACACACACATATATACACATGCACACACACATATATATATATATATATATATATCTCAAAATTTGGGATGAAGAACTGAAGTGATGGGCAGGCATTTTGCAGTGGACTTTTTCTTCTGACTCATTTCTTGAGATACCCAAGGGGAAAACAGTCCCAACCACGGCAGCTATAAATTTGCTGCCATCCGGCATCAGGTCCCTTCTATGGGCTCCATGAAGAACTTCTCTTTACGTCTGAACTGTGTCCTCAGCTAGGCTATTTTCTCATCAAGAAAAAAGGGACCGCCAGGTCAAACAATTGATTATGGTTTTGAACTACAGGGGGCTATTGATTTTTCATTGAGCCTCATGTGCTGCCTAGAAAGAGCAGGTTGGAGCAGGGAAGGTAATTCACTGATCAGAGCCGAGGGCCGTGTTCATTTATTGGCTTCCTGCCACATCCCATTAGTCCCAGTTCTAAATGTATATTGAAGTCAGTTTATTTTCATCATTGCCTCCTGTCACCAGAAATGTCTCCCAGTAACTATTAGTTTAATCATCCCTTTCTCATGATGGTAATGAGGGATAATCTCCAACATTAGGGTGGATTCATGAATAGGCTCCATGGTCTTCCAGTGGGGTATGTCATCATGCTCCAGTTAAGGCTCTGACAGTGCTTCCTTTACAAACCTGGGATGTCTGGAGAGTCTTACTTGGGGGAAAAAATATTTAAATGGAGATTGAGCATGATGCAGAGGGCATGTTCTCCTAAATAAATAGTTTCTCTTTTCTAACATGTTTAGACTTATGATCGGTTGCACTTTCCCCCCTGCCCCTTATCCTTCATATAAAAAGCCAGGAGCAGAGGCCCCTGAAAAAATGGATTTTTCTTTCAGAATCCTCATTAAATTAGGATACGAGCAGAGCCACTTGGGGTCAGGGGCCCTTCTGAGTCAGGTGATACCTCTTAGAACACACAGAATGACGGAATGGCCAGAGGAGGAATTGACAGCACAGAACGGGCATGAGATAGAACAGTATTGAATCTATTCATCAGTCCCTACCCTCTTTTTCTCAAGGAAAATACATTTTACACATCCCATAATTGCTTACCACTTCACCTCTCCCACATGTGTGAATAACTTCATAAATTCATGTCTGTCTTATTTTCCACACACAGAAAGCCAAAGACAGGCCCTGTTCTCATCTCAAGCCTTGGTACTGTAACTGTATAGGCAATATGACATGCTGGGTAGAGGGTTGAACTCAGGCCAGAGGTACGCTGGTAAATATTTAACAACTAGCTCTCCAGAAAACACTCCCAGGAACCACTTTTAGGTTTAAACTGCATTGTTAACATTTTCTCCACCACTTTCTAAAATCTAGACAATTAACAAAACAAGTCAAAGCCTGGTTTTTAGTGGTTGCTGACTTCACACTGGAAGTTTAACTATCAGCTCTTTCCAGTAATCAGGGACTAGTTCTAGGTCACCCCAAACTCACACTCTTGAGTTGTGATCTTTGACACATCACTAAACTTCTCATTACTCCAGGAAACTATCTCTGACTATTTCAGCAAAGTTGACCAATACCAACACCCATACCAAAGAAATTACAGATCTGATCTTTAAAAATAAAAATATTTAGATCCTTTTCTTCTTCAGGTCCAAATAAGGGTCTATTTCCCAACAGACCCGGTTTCACACAAAGGCAAAGTGGGTAATTGCCTACTAGCATCACTTCAGGACACCAAAATACCCACTTGCCCATTACAGCAAAGCACACTAGCTCACCATATGCCATGAAATTTCTTCCTGGGGCCTAGTATGCGCATCATTGAGAAGACTTGTGCCTCTAGAGTCCTTAGTGAGTAATTCTTCCCTCCAGGGACACAAAGTCCTGTGTGGGGAGAAACCCTAAGGAGAAGGGGGAAAATGGTAAATATCAAGGAGAGAAAGGGAAAAAAACTATATGTAAATATGGTAAGGGGGTCAGAAAAATTGATCAAGGAGCTATGTTAGTATTTCTTCTGATAAAATAGGGTGAAGACTTCAGTGGTCATGGGTTTGGCAAAAGAGAAAGGAGGTCAAGATTATGTTCTCTGACATTAATTTTTATTAGTGGATAGCACAAACGTGAAGTTTGCACATGGATAGGAAAGGTCGTGTAGTTGTAAATGAATTTCTTTGCTATACTTCTTGGAAGAAAAGATTCACAATATTTGTTGGAAAGCAAAAGCCCATGAGAGGTGGTAGTTCATGAATTGGAGAGGGGCATTTAAATACAGAAAACTCTGAAAAATTCATTCAGTTCCTAAGTTCAAATGAATAATTTTTTAAACTAAATTTATTGAGTATTGAAGTTAAAATTAAAATTTCCAGGAGATGAGAGGGACCCCATCGAAGGAAGCTAAGTTCCACTATATCCTTGCTATTTATCCTTGCTATGTTAGGGCAAAATAACCCTCCTTTTTCCTAAAAGTGCCTCATTTCATCTAAAATATGACTCATTTTGTCAAAATCAAATCAAACCTTAAAAATGAAAATTTTGTTGAGTTCATGACCAGAACTTTCCAAGGGATCATAAGGAGGCATGTTTTCTGAAGTGACTATTACTCCTTGTTCCTCTGTTCTTAGTGTGTTTTTTCATTCCCAAGGCAGTCCTTCCTCGTCCCCCTGTAAGCCACAGTCACACGAGCTAATGCCTCAGAGCTTTCTTCATAGGATTCCTAAGATACTTGAATCTTTCAACTATCAAAAAATTGCCATCTGGACAATTGTATCTCAGGATTCTTGTTTAAAAGTCTGAGGCAGGATTTGAACTCGGGTCTCCCAGTGTCTAAGCTCAGTCCTTTGGACCACCCAGTGTAACTCAATCTATTGTCTCTTAGAGAATAACAAATAGAAGAAACTTCAAGAAAATAGGAAAAGCTTACAGATAATCGTCCAAAGCAAAGCAAACGGAACAAAGATAACAATGACCAAAGTAGCATGAATGAAAATACACACAAAGATATCAGAATTCAGATTAATGTGATTCAAGAGAGGTGGTGATTAAACAACAATCTTTGCCTTTTCCTGCCAGAGAATGGTGAATTGTGGGTGCAAAGTACAGTAGACGCTGTTATACATGGGTCGTGTGTTGATTTCTTTGCTTAACTGATCCTTTCCATTACAAAAAAGAATTTATTCTCTCAGGAGTAGAGTCTATGAAGAAAGGACAGTGATGTAAAAAAGGGTCATTAAAAAACAAGGATTGGTTTTGAAGGGAAGAGGATATGCTCTCCATAATTCTAGGAACCTTTTATTCCAAATTATCATCAATTTTCAGATCTGACTTACGTCCAAATTTCCCACTGCTGTCTTGGGAATCTGCTAAGGCCAAAAAAAAAAAAACCAACCACAATTTGTGGGATGAAATTTAAAACATTTGTGGATAAAATAAGGACTTCTTTCTATCGTCTGTATTTCATATAACTTCACAGGGAAGGAAAGAATGTACAGTGAAGGTAAGTGAATAAAATAAAGAAAAGAAACTAATCCTTAGGGACACATACACAATGTTCCTTTTTTATTGAAAAAGATTTCTTCCTAACATGCTCGGAAGGCATCACAACACCTTTGATCAGAAGCACTTTTACTCATAAGGAGAATTTCCCATTTCACCTTACAAGCAATGGGTTTTCTTTATTTTCAGCTCTACTAAAAGTACAGGGTCACAAATATATGTGTATTTGTTCACGATAACACTCAAAATAGTTAAAAGTCTTACAAATCTACATCCAAGGACAGTTGTGCCTTAGAGCTCAAGGTAAGCATGAATGGCTGATGTAACACACGTACCTGAGGATATTGCCAACGTAAACCACTAGGCTCCCACGCGTCACAGCATAATCTCAAGATTTCCTAGACAACTCAAAAAGAGAAAATACTTTCAACACCAATCACTTTAGGAGATAAAATGCAATTTGTAAGGAAATCATTTCAATACCCGCCCACACAAAAATTCATTTTCTTACTCCTTCTCTGCCCCACATATGCTAACACAGTCTAAAACAAATGTGAAATAAACTATAGTTCAAGAAAATAATAATTTCTATATTTAGCCTTAGATATTAATGCCATCCTTTCCCCTATTATAGAGAACATTAGCACTAGTCAGGTAATTCAAAAGCTTTGCATAACCACATGTTTCCTCTGAGTTATGGATTCTTTTCAATTCAATTCAGTTCTTTTCAATTCAATTTCAAACCTTTAGCTAGACTTTCTTATTTAAAGTAAAACAGGAGAGATGCCAGGAACCATGTCTCATCTAAACTTTATATTTCCCCAGCAGCCCTACATGAAGTAGGTGCTTAATAAAATAAATTCCATTCCACTCAACAAGCATGTTTTAAATATCTCTGTGTGCAATTCATTATGTGAAGCAGTACAGATATAAAGACCAAAAACCCCTCCACAGTTTCTACCCTCAAGGGGCTTACAATCTAATAGATGGCTGCTGATTTCCATTTGAACCAAAAATGACCCCAAAAAGTACTGCAACATTATTTTGCTTCTTCTGGTGCCAAGTTGTGGCGTGGTTGTGATTTGAGTTTATCAAAAGCTGTAACAATGAAGGACAAACCTTGGTGGTTACTATTAAACCTCACCCAGCAATGGACATTTGGAGAACTATCCCATCCAAATATTATATCTCCAATGGCTTGTCCAATGGGTAATAAATTTTATCAGTACCAACTCATGGAGACCATCAATTAAGATATGGAATGGTTGAATCTATGAGGACCCATGACCATGTAATTATGAATCCTTAAAGTTTTGAAGAAAAATAATAATAGGTAAAATGTATGTGGCACCTTAAGATTTGCAATTACTTTTACATATCTTATCTTATTTGATCCTCACAACACCCTGTTAGATGAGTGCTATTATTTTCCCCATTTCACAGATGACAAAACTGAGCCTGAGAAAAATTAAGAGACCAAAAAACTTAAATAGCATCTGAAGCAAGATTAGTACTTATATCATTATAAGTCTAGGTCTAGGACTTTATCCCTAAAGCTAACCCTTCATTTCTCCAGCTGAGAAGACTTTTCATTTCTAGAATCATGAAAACATTCCATATTCTGCAATGAATTGCAAGGCTGAAATTGTTCTTTGTTGTTTAATTTGTATGAGAGAAGCTTTATATTTCGGAAACTATAGTACATAATTCAAAATTGAAATGTTTCCAAAATATACTTGAAGAAAAATATGTTTTTCACCAGTTAGAAAAATTCTGATCTTCTTTTCTATTACCCAATATCATAATTCATGACTTGATAGAGCAAATTTGTGAATGACTGAAATTTAATTCAACTTAATAAACACTTACTAAGCACTTATTGCATACAAATTGCTGTTCTGTGGACTAAGGATGCAAAAATAAAAAACTTTAAAAAAAAATATCTACCCTAAGGAGCTTATATCATACTTTGGGGATAAGTAAATTGACAAGTAAATACAAAATTATTTGAGAAGGGAGAGAGAAGTAATTACTGAGAGGGTAAGAGTATGTTCAAATGTGTTCAATAACATCTTTCAAAATAAAAACATATGCAATCAATTGCAAAAGTGTTCTTTCTCATTTGGTTGGAGGCAGCTAGGTGGTACAGTAGATAGAGCACTGGACCTGGAACGAGAAAGACCTGAGTTCAAATCTGACCTCAGAAAGGTACCAGTTGTGTGACCCTGAGCAAGTCACTTAACCCTGTTTACCTCAGTTCCTCATTTGTAAAATGATGTGGAGAAGGAAATATCAAGCTGCTCCAGTATCTTTGCCAAAAAAAAAAAAGACCCAAATGGGGTCACAAAGAGTTGGACACAAAAAATAACTAAACATCTCATTTGGTCCTCACAACAACAACCATAGGAAGTAGGTTCTTATCAAGCCGATTTTATAGATGAAGAAGCTGAGATTTAGGGAGGACAAGCTTAACTTCCCCAGGTTCATGCAGCTAATAACTATTTGAAGTGTGTTTCAAATCCAGGCCTTTTGGACTAAAGCTTTTCACAATTCTACAGTATTATGCAGAAGTCAGAAAGGCATCATTTAGGAGGCGATACCTGGGCTGAGCTTTGAAGGAGATCAATGCTTCTCATAGGCAGCCATGAGCAAGTGCATGAGAGGACAGGAGACAACTGGAACAAAACAAGAGGGGAAGTTCAGGAAAAGACTAGTCCAGGGAAGGGGAACCTGAGGCCTTGAGGTCACATGTGGTCCTCTAGGGCCTCAAGTGTGACCCTTTGACTTAATCCAAACTTCACAGAACAAACCTCCTTAATAAAATGATTTGTTCCGTAAAACTTGGGCTTAGTCAAAAGGCTGCACCCAAGGATCTAGAAGGCCACTTGTGGCCTCAAGGCCACAGGTTCCCCACTCCTGGACTAGACTGAAAGGTCATAGACTCATACCTCAAGAATGGAACAGAACCCCAAAGGCCACATAAACCAAAGAGGTTCTGGAGCCAACTCATGACAGTTGATTTTTAAATTTTCAGTGTGATCATTAATACCTCAGAAATTATCAAATGTGACAAAAAAGGGTTTGATGTTTAATTTTATCGATTTCTAAACTTTAAAAAGTGATAAGGAAAATGTTAATAACACAGAATAAACCTAAAAGTTTGTATTGGAAACATTTTTTCTCAAGAGATAGTTGTTAAATATTTACCAGAGTACCACTTATCTAAATCAACTCCTTCATTTTACAGGTGAGAAAACTGAGGCCTCAGCAGCTTAAATCACTTGCCCAAGGTCACACAGTTATTTAGAGGAATGAGCTATTATCATTTTGAAGAGTATTTTGGACCATTCCACTGATTCAGGGAATGAATGCCTCTCAACAGATGTCTGGATATATGAGCCAGGTTCTCTCCTCATGCTAACTAAACCAAGGATTTCTAAGCAGAGCAGGGGCAAAGGGTTACTTGCCTATCGTCACCCAACCAATCACTGTCACCAGTGGGAGATTTCCATTGGATTTTTAATGCAACCATATATGACTATACCCAATTTTAATGTCCCAACCAACACAATAAAATCCTCTCCTACAATCCTCCAAGTCATGAAATTTGTTATTCATCTCCAGAAAAAGCTGTTACACTATCCGTAAAGAAATCTCAGAAAAAATATTATAGTGTCCATCTTTACATTTCATAAAATGGTGATGGGGATGTCTGTTTACTAGATAAAAAATATCTGTCTTTTTCATCACCTACAATTCTTTGGAAAGAAATATCCATCAACCTGTGCTTTTCAGACATTTTTCTGTCTCTTGCTTTCAGTTCCTAGCTCCAATAATAGAATTTAGACTCATATTTTTGGCTTCTATCTTAACTAAATTCTAAATATAAGTGTGGACCATATAAACATGGTATGTGTTATTAAAAATAATTTATATTGTATACCTATATCTCTTGGAAGAGCTTTGCAAGTTTACAATGAAGATTTAAAAAACAGAATTATGTCACAGAAGTGAGGTGAGATAAAATGTATAGTAAGTCAAATCTTCTTCCATTATTTTTAAGTTCCTTCCCTTCCATTTTTGTCTTTCTTTTTACTTTTAATCCTCGGTTTGTTAAAAGTTATGACTGTGATGTGTTATTAAGTGCCGACTATTACTTTGAATGTGTAAAAGTTTTAAAAACTAAAATCAATCATTAAAAGTCATTCAAATTTCTTTTATGTTGATGTGAAAACTTGAAATGAAAATAATTCTTTAAGACCCACGTGCTATATTGAATTTAAAAATATGTATGCCATTATCTGTAAAGTGTTTTATGATATTTATGGATGAAAAAATGGGAAAGGATTCTATCGGATGGACGATGAGTTCCGTTCAGAGTGCACTTGCATTTTACAAAGGAAGAGGTCCTTCAGCTTTGAGAAATTGCTGTGCACATAATTTTTTGGCTAGAAAGAGTTTTAGAAATTATTTTACACACAAGAAACTAAGGCCCAGATGAACTGAGTGGCTTATCCATCACTGAGTGGGAAGAATATGGTCCCAGAGCTGACAGAAACAAAAGGCAGTGGTAGAAGAGGAATTCCTATAGGAACCTAATAGGAATCAAGAGTAGAATGGCAACGTTAGAGCCATAAGGGTTTTCAGGACATGGAAAGGAATCCCCAGAACCAAACCTCCTAGAAACAAAAAGCAATTCCTTGACAAAACAAACCAATTCCCTGAACCAAGTCTCCTAAAAACAGAGGAATAGCACTGTACCAAGCTACAATGTGGAAGAACAGACCCAGACCTTGCCTCTACTCCTACTGTGAATTACACAGACTGTGTACATATCCAGGAAAAAGGGGTTGACTCTAGCAACCCCAGTTCTTGCCCCTAGAAGAAGTAGTTCTATAAGTCTAGGGGACCTGATAGGTTCCTGAGTAAAACAAAAGTTCACCAATGAAAAGGGTCAGGCTAATAATAATAGCTAACATTTTTATAGTTTACCTGTAAGATTTATGGAGAAGGAAATAATTTATGACCAAGTAAGAGATAGAAAGCATTATGGAATGCAAAATGGATAATTTTGTTTGCATTAAATTGAAAAGGTTTTGTACAATGCCAATGTAACCAATATTAGTAGGGAAGGAAAAAATTGGGAAAGAACTTTTACAACAATGTCTCTGATAAAGGTCTCATTTCTAAAATATACAGAGAATTGAGTCAAATATATAAGAATACAAGTGAGGCACCACATCTCACCTGTCAGATTGGCTAACATGACAAAACAGGAAAATGATAAATGCTGGAGAAGATGTGGGAAAATTGGAACACTAATGCATTGTTGGTAGAGTTGTAAACTGATCCAATCATTCTGGACAGAAATTAGAAGTATGCCTAACGGGCTATAAAAATGTGCATACCCTTTGACCCAGCAATACCACTTCTAGGGCTATATCCCAAAGAGACCATACAAGTGGGAAAAGGACCCATATGTATAAAAATAATTGTTAACAGCTCTTTTTGTGGTGGCAAAGAAAAGGAAATCAAGGGGATGGCTATCAGTTGGGGGATGGCCATCAATTGGGGAATAGCTAAACAAGCTGTGGTATATGAATGTAATGCAATACTGTTGTGCTATAAGAAATGAGGATCAGGCAGACTTCATAATAACCTGGACAGACATATAAACTGAAGCTGTGAGGAGACCAGAACCAGAACTTTGTACACAATTACAGACACGTTGTATCTGTGATGACCAACTTTGACAACTGGGCTCCTCTTAGCAATGCAAGGCTATAAGACAACTCCAAAAGACTCATGATGGAAAGGGCTATCCACATCCAGAGAAAGATTTGCAGGGTCTGAATGTAGACTGAAGCAAACTACCTGCTCTCTCTTTGCTTTTGCTTTGTTCCTTCTTTCTCCTTGTTCATTCCATTGGTTATAATCCTTCTTTAAAACTTGACTAATGTTTAATGTGAAGATACTTGTAGAACCTATATCGGATTACATGCCACCATGGGCGAGAAGGGAGGAGAAGGAGGGGAAGAAAATTTGGAACTCAAAGGTTTGTGGAACTGAATGTTGTAAACTAAAAGCCAATAAATAAATAAATATTTTTAAATGCTCTAAGTCATTGTTGATTAGAGAAATGCAGATTAAAACAACCTTGAAATATCATTTTACACTACCAGATTGGCTAAAATGATCGAAGGGGAAAGTGGCAAATGTTTGAGAGGTTGTGGGAAAATTGGGACACTAATTCATTGTTGGTGGAATTGTGAAATGATCCAACTATTTTGGAGGGCAATTTGGAATTATTCCCAAGGGTTATTAAGCTACCTATACCCTTTGACCCAGTAATATAATTACTTGGTCTATTTCCAAAGATGATTACAGAAAAAGAAAAAGAATCTTTATGTTCTAAAATGTTTATAGCAGCTCTCTTTGTGGTGGCAAAGCACTGGAAATTGCAAGGATACCCATCATTTGGGGAATGGCTAAACAAGTTGGGGTTTATGATTATTATGGAACAATAATGTCCTGTAAAAAATAAAGAGTTCAATGATTGTAGAAAAGCATAAGAAGACTTGCATGAAATGATGAAGAGTGAAATAAGCAGAACCAAGAGAACATTGTATACAGTAATAGCAATATTGCTTTAAGAATGGCTTTGAGCAAAAAAGTTATTTTGCCTCTTATAAATACTCAAATGAACTGTAAGAACTGATAAATAGATGTACTGAATAATTTTTACATATAATAATTTTTACATATGCATATATAAATTTGGATCTAATGGCAGCCATCTCTAGGGTGGGGGGGGAGGGAGCAGAAGGGTAGGAAAAAGACATTTATATTAATTTTGCATATTTGAAAAGAATAGCAAATTGTGCATGGTAGATTTGTGATTCTATGTACAATCATCTTTTTATTGTATTATTTTATGGAAATGCTTGTTTCACTCCATAAATTAAAAATAAAGTTTGAAAAATGAACTTGCATGTTGATTTGATCAGTTAGTAGTCTTTCAATGTTGTTTTTCTTTATCCTGTTGCTCAAAATTTTCACTTACTATTGATCACTTAAATACGTTAGGTCCTGCTTCCTATGATTCTCTGAAATCACCCCATTTCATCAAATGATATTCTATTACACCACAATTTTTTCAGCCATTCCCCATTTTATGGACAACCCCTTAGAGAAGAAAAGTCTTTAAGAAAGCATGGTAACAAAAAATACTTAACAAACTGTCATGTCAAAAAGGAATTAAATGTATTTTGCTTGTCCCCACAGTATAGAACCAGAGGCTTCAAGGAGGTTAATTCAAGTTGGACATCAGGAAAATCTTCCTCCCAATGAGAGCTATCCCACAGTGGAAGGGCTGCCTCAGGAGGGGTAACCTCAGGAGTTCCCCCTCCCTAAAGATGTTCAAGCACAAGCTGGCTCTTCTTTAAGAGACTTTAGGAGGCTGGGGGTTGAATGAAAAGGGGTCTCTGAAACCCCTTCCAAAGTCAAGATTTTGTGATTTCTGCGATTTGGGGGTGTTGGGTAATTTCCAAGTCACCCATCCCTGGACATTGCCTTGGGTAATTGGAGCCATTGTTTTTGGTTTTATTTTCCTTAGGACTGTGTAAGCTCACCATTTTTCATTTCCTCCTGGGAGTCTCTGGACAAAAACAGCAACTGTTGCTTCACTGAACTTCCAATTCTAGGCCATTTCAGCATTGTTATGAATCACTGAAGTACCATTGTGTGTTCACTATAAGTATTGACATTTGTTGCTTTGCTTTGCACATTGGAAATCATAATCTCACCATCTCTATCCAGTCCCTGGAATACAGGTAGAGGTATAGAAGTGAGATTGGATCCCCACTTTGGTTCATCGTTTTAGGTCTGTTTACTATAGGAAAAAGAAGCCCTTTGAAAGGACCTCATACAATCAGAATCAAATAATTCAAGAGTTGGAAGGTACCTTTGTGTTCACCTATATGGTCCAGCCCATACACCAAAGGAACCCCACTATAAATTACTCAACAAGAGTCTCCATTAGAATACCACCTAGGAAGGGGAAAGATGCCACCTTGAAGCAATCCATTCCACTTTTGGACAGCTCTAATTGGCAGGAAGCTTTTCCTGATCTCAGTCCTAAATTGGCTCCTTAGCAAATCGTTGCTCCTGGTCCTGCCTCTGAGGTCAAACTGCACAAGTCTGATCTCTCACATATTACAGCTTTTCAAATTCTCAAAAATAACTGTGATGCCCCACATCAATCTCCTTTTCTTCAGGGTAGACATGTCTGCTTCTTTGAACTAGTCCAGCTCATTAATGAAAAAAAATTAAAATTGTTTTTTAAAAATTTAAAAAAATAAAAATAAAAAAAATTTTAATTAAAAGTTTAAAAAAAAATTAAAGCTCATTCCTTAAACATGGAACCCAAAGTTGAACATAACATTCTGGATGAAGCCTGATAAGGGGTTTGGGGGTTTCTTCGGGACTGCCATCACCCCACCCCCGAAAGCTGTGCTCTCTTGTTCTTGCTCTTGAATCATTCAGTCTTGCCTTAATCTTCATCACCCGGTGGACCACTGTCAATGGGGTTTTCATGGCAAAGATACTGGAGTGATTTGCCATTTTCTTCTCCAAAGCCCTCTTAATGCAGCCTAAGTCCACACAGGCTTTTGTGGCCACCATGTTACATATTCAGTTCACTAATACCCCAAGCTATTTTCGAGAGTAATTGTTATCTTCACAATTATCCCTATTGCATTTCATATTATTAGATTCAGTCCAATGCTCTAGCCTGTCAAAATCTTTCTAGATCCTGACTGTGATCCTCTTGGTTAGCTATCCCTCCCAGATTTGCATCATCTGAAAATTCAGTGAGGCTACCATGCATGCCTTTATCCAAATAATTAATAAAAATTCTAAATGGCACAGTCCATTGACACTAAACCATTAATGAATACTCTTCTAGCCTGGCCATCTAACCAGTTGTTAATTCAACTGACTGTATTATTATTGATAATATCTGTCTTCTCCATAGGAATAATGCAAGATATTTTGCCTTTATCTACCAGCTTAACAATCCAGTCAAAGAAGGAAATGAAGTTAGCCTGGCATGACCTATTATTGTTGGGGAAAGTAGCATCTGACTGGGCCTCCCATCTTCAACGGTCCTTTGGTAAGAGAGGATAATGTCAGCTCACCTTCAATAAACAGTTTAGACATGAGTCAGTAATACCTGACTTACAGTCTGGTCTCCAAGGACCTAATCTCCACTGAGAACATATACTTCACTCCCAGTCTATGGGAGCTGAGACCCCAAGCTGTCCCTTGCATCTAGTTCCCAGATGTTCAATCAAATACTAAGCATTTCCTAAGTACTTCTACATGCCAGATGCTGTGTGGGATGCCAGAAATATAAAGACAAAAACCAGACAATCCCTTCACTAAAAGAAAGGCCGCATCCTATCAGGAAGAGATAATATGTGCACATGTAAGTGTAAACCTAGGTCTGCTACATTAGGCTCACCATCCATTGAGGAAGTTTAAATGGCCCACATTTCTCATAATTCTAGAAGTTCTCTTAATAATGGGCCAGGCGTTGGGATCACAGCCTTGCCCAAGAAAAGATCACTTTCTCTTTTGTGCTGTCAGAGCTGCCCCACTCAAATGCCAATGATAAAGTCAACAAATCTTTATGAGAAATAAGGCTGGATCAGCCTGAGGCAGTCTGTGATAGGACCAGAGGTTTTCTGACTTAGCAACTGGAACTTCCCTGACTCAGTTTTCTCCCTGCCCAATGCAACCGGACTGGCCCCATTTTCCTGGTCTGGGGGCATAAAAGGTCCCAGCCCCCTGTAACTGGTGCCTCTTGGACTCTGAGCCATGATAGGTGCTTGGGAGTACTGATTCACCATACCCTTGACTTACTGACCATGCTCAGTTTCTAGATGGCCGCAAGGGAGAGCTGCAGAAGAGAAGCCAAAAGTCACTGTATCCTTATTGTGTTTGGGCAAAGGAAACCTTGTCCTTTTGTAAATATTTAGTGACTTTTGAGTGCCACATTTCATCCCAACATTGAACCTGAACTAAGAGGGTGCTGGCTTTAGAGCTAGGCCCACAACACAATCCTTAACAGCCATAGAAGAACTTGCTTAGAAATGGCAGTCAATCATCCACAAGTCTTACTAGAAAAAATATCCCATAAGTCCATAAAAACATATACCAAGGTCAATTTGAGTGAGAAAGTATTATAGCTGGGGGGATATGGAAAGACTTATGTGGAAGGTGGCACTTGAACTGAGCTTTTAAAGTCACCAGGGTACAGAGAAGTGGAATAAGACAGGAAGGACGTGCTTGTCTGTGGAAAGGTAACAAGACAGGAGGCAGAATGTCAAGTATGAGAAATAGAAAAGCTGGTTTGGTTAGACCATGGAGAATGTGAAGGCAAATAAGGCATAAGTTTGAGAAGGTAGATTAAAGCCAGGTGTGAAGAACTTTAAATACCAGAGTTTGGATTTGATCCTACAAGCAACAGGGAATCATTTTGGTCTCCCAAGTAAGGGAATGCCCTGGTCAAAGCTTTGGTGGCTCTGAGTAATCCGTAGTGCCCTGTGTCTAATGACTCTGTTTCCTGGAGGCTTGGGATTGTTGTTAGAGAGTGCTTTGCAAACATTAAAATGCTAAATAAACGTGAAATATTGCATCTCCTGGACCATGTGACTACCTAAAAATAAATACATAAATGAAGAGAAGTCATAGCTGAAAACGGCATGACATTGATTGTGGTCATATTATACCAAATGGTATAGGCTTAACAATCTTGTGCTAGCTCAGCTGTTGCCATAATAAAAACCCAGCAGCTGAGGGAAGAATCTTAAAAACATAATCAAAATTTCACACTTCCTTTCCACTGTGCGTAGACTTGGCTAATGGTAAAGCGTGTGCAGCCTTCTCTGATTATATATTCTGTTTGGAATTGGTGTGGGCCTTGTTTATGTTATCAACCTCTTCCCACCAAACCTTCCTCTCCACGCCAACTTGAGCTCTCTCCCACAAGCCTGTGCGCAGAATCCATTCAGGAGCCCTCGAACTGATGGCAGCCATCGGTTTGTTTATCTCCTTTTTATCACTTTTAATTCCTAGCCTGTGATAGAGCTGCCAAAAACCACAACACTCTCCAGAAAGAGTAGATGACACAAAGATATACCACCAACAGTACAGCACCCAAATCAGCAGCCTGCACCTCCTTTCAGCAGGGATCCCCATCTTTCTCAGTTGGGTTTACTGTGCTGACATAGGCACGAGGGGCTGCTTCCTACAGAACGAGTCTGTTACATTTGGACACAATAAGTTAGCCTGTAATTAGGAAGGGTATGACCTCATCAGATTTAATTGGGGATGCCTTCCTATGAAGTGCTTCCCAGATGATAGAAGACAACCTGTATTAAAGAAGAAGTTCTGTGTCAACCGGGAGAATACCTGCATCGTGGCAACCCATCCGTCATCGGCACTTTCCTCTGGATGACTTTGTCAATGAGCTACTGAGGTAGTTAGTGCCTTATATACAAACACAGAAGACAGATGCCAAAACAGAAAAAAAATGGCATTTGTGGCAGGGTGGGAGGGACAAGCAAATGCCACTTCTAAATACCAAGAAGCTTATCCTCCACAATAGCTTGCTATCCAGAATATCATATTCCTAAAGTTCTTAAAAGAGAGAATGAAGAAACAAATATTTTGTGCTGCTGAAACTGTTCCTATCAATTTTGCTTATGTGATTTATTATATATTTTGCATTGGCTGTCATCATATATATGTATGTGTGTACATATATTTGTGTGTATGCATATGTGTATATGTGTATACATACATGTATATGTGTGTATACATGTGTGTGGGTAAGTATATATACTATATATATATATATATCCCTGTGAAAGAAAACTCAGTATATGACCATCATGCTTCTAAAACAGATAAAGTTAGTATCATTATTCTCATCATAAAGCATTTGTCTCTTAAGAGTGAATTCAAGTCAAGATCCAATGCTCTCTCCCTCAGGAGGGGTGGTAAATTGGCCCCAGGGAATCAGAAGAGCTGAATCTAGGGCCCTTATGTCCCAAACCTTGCACATACATCTGTGAGTCAATTTTAAACACACCATGTGGCCTCTGGCACTGCCTTTCCATGTTTTAGCTGCTCAAGAGATTCTATAGGCAAGAAAATCAAGAGAAAACAATCCTTTTTGGCGACTGAGTACGTTTAAATCAAGTTCTGATTGCACCAAATGTTAAATGCCAAAGATAAACATTCAGAAAATTAAAGCTCTAGACCTGTATGGATTTTACATCACAGAATGATGAATGGCAAAGAGATGGAGTATCGACTGCAATTTCTTAGAGCAAGAGAAGGCAGTAAGGGAAATTCTGCAGTATCCCTTTTAGCTACCAATCCTTCTTGAAATTATTCCCCATTTTTCTCTCTTTCATTTTCATTTTTATTTATTATATATTTTTATAGCAGGTCTTTAGGACAGTTGAGTTCTCTCCCACAAGATTTTGCACAGAATTCATTGTTTAAAATTCGTCTTTGTCATAGGGGGGAAGTGGAAGGAAAGAGTACATAGCTGAATCTGACCTGCTGTAGAATGTTTATCCAGTCTGAAAACTGAAAGAGTAAACAAATTGATCATACCTTCATGTTAATAGGAAATACATGTAACTGTCTACAATAAAATAGAATTAAAACTAAATCAGTTCAGCGAATTTCATTTTCATGTGTAAATCTGTATTTTTAAAATTTGGACATATTTTGTTTTTTAGTTTCTAATCACTTCAGGTAACTGCCTGCCAGGATCCACTCTCTTGCCAAAAACTAAATAAAACAATTAAATAAGATTAATTATTCAACCACCTGAACTTTTGACAGCGACTGATAAGAATTCACAGTTTTAAAAATGAGACAGAGAGTTTCTGTGACTTGCTCAGGGACACAGAGCTAGTAGGCATCTGAAGCAGGATTCGAACCCATATCTTTCTGATTTCTAGTCTAACTATGTATCTAAATAGAAGCCTGCCTTTCTGTCTGCTCCTTTCTAGAGCAAGGAAGGAAATGGTACATTCTCAATAGCTTTTATCAGAAACAGACATTCTTCATTACATTTTATCTTAATTCTGTAGCTCTCTGTGTTGTCTTCATTTATATAATGTCAATCAAAATTTAAGCCCCTACTATGCTCCAAGACACACGACTAAGCACTGAGGATGCCAGGAAAGGTCAGAAGTCAGTCTCTGCTCTCAAGGAGCTCACAGAATAATGGGGGAGCCAACATGCAAATAACCACATATGAGCAAGATACAGGATAAACTGGAAATTATCAGCAGAGGAAAAACACTAGAATTAAGAGAGATTGGAAAAGGCCTCCTGTACAAGGTAGCATTTTAATTGGGATTTACTGGAAACCAGGGGAGTCATGATGGAGAGACACAGAGCCAGAGCCTTGTAAGCATGGTAGACAGCCAGAGAAAATGCATGATGTTGGAAGCTTAACTGGTTTGTTTGAGTGGTTCCTCAAAGGAGGTCAGTGTTACTGGATTTAAGAGGATGAGAAAAAAGGTGTAAGGTTCAAGAAGGCTGGAAGGAGAGAGAGCCTAGGTTGTGAAGGGTTTGGGAAGCCAGAAGATTTTCTGATTATATATGATGATTATATTTGATTTTATATTGATACAAGATTTAATGGAAGTGATATGGACCCATTAAAGTTTATCGATCAAGTGACTGACGTAGTTAAATTTGTGCTTTTGGAATATCCCTTTGACAGATGAGTGGAGGATAGTCAGGAGTGGGGAAGAGTCTTATGGCAGATGGACCAACCAGAAAGCTATTGTGATAATCCTCAATAGTTCTCATCACCTCAGGTCTGCACTAAGGTTGAACAACTGGGTCAAAGGTGAGAAGGAAGCATACGGGAGGGATATCATGGTGGCAAAATCAATAGATCTTGCCCACAAATTTGATATGGGGGGGTGAGAAAGAGTGAGGAGCCAAGGATGACACCTAAATTGTCAGCTTGAGTGACTGAGGGGAGGTCAGTATTACTCAACAGTAATAAGGAAATTAGGAAGAAGGGAGGTTGGGAGAAGAAAAAATGAGTTCAAGTTTAGATAAAGGTAACTGCAAGACATACATTTCAAGATAATCAATGGGCAGTTGGTTATATGAAACTGGAGGTCAGTCGAGAACTTAGGGCTGGCTAAAAAGATTTAAGAATCATCATCGTAGAGATTACAACTGAAAGCATGGGAGCTGGTGAGATCACCAAGTAGAACAGAATAGAGGACCCAGGAAAGAACCCTGTGGGATGCCCACAGTTATGCGAAGGCATAACATATTAGGCATGAGCTGGAAGAAGCAGCAAAGGAGACATGAGGACCTAGAGGAAAAGCGGGTCTAGGAGAAATGGGATTCACAGGGCCTGAGAGTATGGAGACTCTTGATGACATGGCCTCAGGGGTCACCTTTCCTCATTCCACAAGCCAGTTGAGGTGGGGGATTGGAGTGCCCTTTTCTCCCATGTCTCCATCAGTTTTCTCTTCCACTGAGGGTCATACTGTTCATACCTACCACTTACCACTTACCACAATCCTGGTAGTTATCTACAGACTCCCAGATCACTCCCCTAATTTCCTAAATTCACAAATTTTTTTTCTCTTCTCCAACTTATGCCCTCATTCTAGGGGCCTTCAATACACAGAATGACTTTCCCTCAAACACCATAATCACTCAGTTCAACCGACTCATTTCCTATGACCTATTCCCCTACCCCACCTCAGTCATGCAAAAAGATTGACTTGCCATCACCCACAAATGTACCGCTTCTATGTTCAAAAATGCTGAAATTTCCCTATCTGACTATAATCTATTGGCTTTTCATGTCTCATTCTGCCTTTTTGTCCATACCATGACTTCCAAACCTGTGACACCTCAGTTCTCTTTCAGGTCATTTCCCTTGCACTAACCACTCTCCTCTTTCCCCTAACTTGGCCACCTGGTGAGTCAGTGAGACTCCACACTGTTCTCTTCTGAATTCCTCTCTCCCTTTTCATACCACTCAAGCCTTGGATGACTCCCACCTTCTCTCCTACTCACATGCTGCTGAAAAAGATGTAGAAAATCATGCAACCATTCTGACCGGGTGCATTACAAATTTATGTTTTGTTGTTCAGTCTTTCAGTCTTGTCCAACTGCTCATGACCCCATTTGGGGTTTTCTTGGCAAAGATACTTGGAGTGGTTTGTCCTTTCCTTCTCAAGCTCATTTTACAGATGAGGAAAAACTGAGGCAAATAGAATTAAATACTTGCTCAGGGTCATGCAGCTAGTAAGTGTCTGAGGTCAGATTTGAACTCAGGTCTTCCTACCACCTAACTTCCCCTGCCCAAATTTATGTTCCACAACTTCAACTGGTCCCTTACTGCTGTTAGATAGTCCTAGTATACCCCCTCTTTTAAATTTATTCTCTCACTTTCCACCACAGTTTTCCAAACTGTTACATTTCTTCTCAAATCTTCCATGACTTCCCTTCCCCTCACTGTCTCACAGCTGAGAACTTTGCCTCATAGACTATAAAAAATATTGAAATCACTCATTGTGAATTCCCTCTTCTCTCCTCCTCATCTCCTCTTATGCAAGTGCTTTCTGCCACTCTCTCTCTTCTTTCACTTCTGCCTCACAGGATGAAGGGTCCTTACTCCCTACCAAGGCTAATTCCTCTGCTTGAATGATCCCACTCCATCCTGCCTCCTCTAGACTGCCCCCCTCAGCCATCCCCACTTTTTAAACTTATTTTCAATCCCTCCCTGTCTGCTGGCTCATTCCCTACTATTTCTAAACATGCCCACGTCTTCCCCATCTTAACAAAACCTTCATTTGATCCTTCAGTACTATTGTCCCATATCTCTTCTGCCTTTTACGATGAAATTCCTTCCAAAGCTCTCCCACAATAGCTGCCTCCACTCTCTCTTCTCATTCTCTTCTTAACCCCTCACAGTCCAGCTTCCAACCTCCTCATCCCACTGACATTGTTCTCTTCAAAGTTACTAATGATCTCTGAGTTGCCAAATCCAATGGCCTTTTTCCAGTCCTCATTCTCCTTGACCTCTCTGCTGCCTTGGGTGCTGCTGATCACTCTCTCCCCCTCAATACTATCTTCTCATTGGGTTTTCCAGACACCATTCTCTCCTGCTTTTCCTCCTCTCTATATGACTCCTCCTCCTCTTTCTCCTTTGCTGAATCCTCTTCCACATCATGCCCTCTAACCATAGTTGTCCCTCAAGATCCTGTCCTGGGCCTTCTTTTCTTTTCCCTCTATATACTATTTGACTTGGTAATGTCATTAGTTCCCATGGATTTAATTACCATCTGTATAGTGATGATTCTCAAATCCACTCCTCCTGCCCAAAATCTTTGCTGACCTCCAAATCTTACATATCCAACTGCATTCAGATCCCTTCATAACCTAACACCCCTCTACCTTTCCAATCTCCTTACCCCTTACTCTTAACGCATACATATTCTTCAGTTCAGTGACACTGGCCTCCTGGCTGCTCCACCATCAACACACTCCATTTCTTGGCTCCAGACATTTTTTCTGGCTATTTCCCATGCCTGGACTGCTCTCCCTTCTCTGCTCTAACTACTGACCTCCCTGGCTGCCTCTAACTCCCATCTAAAATCTCACCTCCTACAGAAAGTCTTCCCTAGCCTTCTTAATTCTGCCTCATCCCCTCTTAATATTTTCTACTTATCCTGTACATAGCATGTTTTGTATATATCAAGGGTGAGGAAACATGTGGCCTCAAGGCCAGGTGTGGCCCTCTAGGTCCTCAAGTACAGTCCTTTGACTGAATCCAAACTCTCAGAACATCTTCTTTTGTTAAGATTTGTTCTATGAAGTCTCGGTTCAGACAAAGGGCCACACTTGAGGACCTAGAGGGCCACAGGCTCCCCACCCCTGGTATATATGTTGCCTTCCCATTGAATTGTAAACTCCTTGAGGGCAGAGTCTGTCTTTTACCTCTTTTTGCATTCTCAGAGCTTAGCATAATACATAATACATAGCATCATTACTTAATAAATGTTTACTGATTAACTGATATTCTCTAGACTCTGTTTCCAGATTTTTTTTGCCACTACAAAAAGTGTTTCTATTAATATTTCAATGTGTAACCAAGAAATGATCCCCATCCTTGTGATCAAACATAGCACATTCTGAGAATGTATTCCCCAGTGATAACAGGAAGATGAAAAACCGTTTTAAATGTCTGATTAAGCAAGAACTGGGCACTCGTTTAAGCGGCCAAAGCAAGTCTCTATCTTTCTCTCTTTCCAGTCTGACAGGCATTTAAGAAAGATGATTAGATGTGAACGACCTCCAGGTGAGGAAGGGGCCTTGAGTCTTCTCAAGCCTGAAGCCAAGAGTACATGACTCTGCTAATACATTGTTTCTGACCTGGGAACTTTGAAAAGTCAGGAGAGCAAGTCACCTAAAGTCCAGTAGCTGGAATTTTGTTAGGATTTATTAGAAGCCAGACAGTGAGAAGTAAAGCCCCAAGCAACCCGCCTAGCTCAGTCCAGCAAAAGTAGAGATGCATTCATCTATCAACCATCTATGCTGAATTGGTGGGATAAATGCTATGTAGAAACTTCATTAAATCTGATCCCACTCTCCCCAAAGAACAAGATGGTATGGTGAGTATATTCCCAGGTATTGAAGGTAGGGGGATGTAATGTGAATGTAAATTTTAAAGATCTTCCCTGCCCCTAGGCTAAAGTGCACTAGAAGCCTGGGGAGGGAGGCTTGTTTTTCAGTAAATACTTCTTGATTGGCCAGTGAGTCAATAAGGTTGTTACATTTTCTGAGCCAGGAGAAGGCTATATAAGCCCTGATGTGTAGCTTTGTTTTGGGGACTCACTTTGAGAAGTGTTCTGTGATTTGATCTGAATTCTGGGAAGCGGTTGTTGAGAGTCCCCCGGCTTTGAAAAACCCAGAATGTGGAAACCCAGATGTTGACTGGGTATGGATGTAATGGTTGGACAGTTTGGAAATCTGTCTATTTGATGTTTCTGTCTTGATAATTATGCCTGTATACTTTGAGGTTCAGGGTGCTGACCTTTTCTCCTGAACAAGGTAAACGATATATGTCTGACTGATTAAAGTAAGCTTGTTAACCCATTTTGAGTTGCTTTCCTTTAACAAAGCAGATCCAAGAACCTGTGGTAGCTGCAAACCCTGAGGACTCTTGGGGTGCTTGCTGCTACAGGGGAGGAGAGGAATATTTGTAATTTGTGTTCCTACTATATGTGATTGTAGTAAATATCCCTTTGTCAAGGCTAATTAATGTTAATTGTTAGTCAGTCAATAAGCATTTAAGAGAGTACTATATGGTGTCTAACAGTGGGGGAAGCACCCTGAAATTGGTGCTTGAGTTGATAGCTATCACCAGAGAAAATCACTTTTATTCCTAAGACCCCAAGGTGGAAATGCAGACAGCCTCACTCTAGAAGAACAAGTCCAAAGTTTCACTACAAGTATATGTGCGTAAGTCTCACTACATGTATGTATGTGTTCTATGTGTGTGAGTGGTCCATTATTGACCTCCTTGGGGTCCTTATTGAGTAGTGGGATCTCCTGGCCAGATAACACGAACAGTTTAGTAATCTTGCTCACAAAATAACAAATAGTTTTACAGAACAGTTGAACCTTATCAAGGGTACATCACCATGTCTGTCTTCTCATAGTTCTTCCAACATTAACTATTTCCATCTTTGCCATAACTAACAGGCTGAAAGTGAAACTTCAGGTTTCTTTGGATTTACAATAAAAATAATTTTTTAAAAGTTCTTATTATTTAGATCTTTTTTCATATTGTTTATCATCTTGATTTCTTCATTTGTAAACTTTTCTGTTCATGTACTTTGAATAGGATATTATGCTTTTATCAACTCCCTATACATTGTAGATGCCAGACTTTTATCAGAGATGTCTGCTGAAATTTTCCCCAATAAATAGTTTCTCCTCTTATTTTGGCTTTATAGAGTCAGTTTGTATTTCAGCTTCTGAGTTGAGTTTTTAATCTTGCTATCTGAGTGGAAAAGCCCATTTATTCTTGTGTATTCTGTCATCCATCCCAACAAATATTAGTCCCTGGATTTCTGCCTTATGGCTTGCTCATATAAATACGTCTGCTAGCCATCCCTTATCGTCTTTTGACCTGGAACCAATATAATAGATTCAATCAGAGCTGCTCAGGGAACAGACCCCAGAAGGACAGTGATCAAGAAAACAATAAGGTGGCACAAGGGTAACTAAAAAGCTTTAAGCCAGCCAAGACAATAAATGGGAGAGGTAAATAAAGTATGTGAAAGAGACAGACAGAGACATAGGGAGAAAGACAGACCAGAGACATAGATAAGGAAAGACAGACAGACAATAAATGGGAGAGGTAAATAAAGTATGTGAAAGAGACAGACAGACAGACAGAGACATAGGGAGAAAGACAGATAAGGAAAGACAGACAGACAATAAATGGGCGAGGTAAATAATGTGAAAGAGACAGACAGAGACATAGAGAGGGAAAGACAGACAATAAATGGGCTAGGTAAATAAAGTATGTGAAAGAGACAGACAGAGACATAGAGAGAAAGACAGACAGACAGAAACATAGAGAGAAAGACAGACAGACAATAAGATAGTAATGTTTAAACCTGTACTCATTCCTAGATCAGTTGAGCCCACAACCTTAGAAACCCAATGGCAGGAACAAATGAGAGGAAGTTGGGAGAGAAATTATGGGACCTGGTCTTATTCCTGGTAGTTGACCTCAGTCTAGTCCAAGAAAGCCACTTAAATCATCAGTCATGTGGAGAACCCCAGGCTTCATTATATATGTTTCCAAAGACAGAAATTTGCACTGAAGGAATAATAAAGTCACCTACAATTATTATAGTACTATCAATGTCTTTTATATTTGATTTGTGGTAGCTGTCCCTTTAACAATTTGGATTCTATGCTATATATGCATATAAATATATGCATATATATACATTTAATAATACTTTCATGCTACTGTATGTTCTTGAATATAGGGCGGTTTCCCTGTTTATCTCTATTGGCAGATCAATTGTTGCTGTCATCCCCTCTGAAAGCATGCTTGTAACTACCTTTTCTGGAATTATCTGGAGCATAATAAATTGCCTTCCATTCCTTCAGTTTCTTTTTTCTTTTTTTTTTGTTCGTTTTATTTGTACTTTTATTTCTTTTAATTTCACATTTATTTCTAAACATATCCCTCCTGTTCCCAGGGAAACTTTTCTTGTAATGAAAATTTTAGAATTAAAAAAAAAAAACAATTCAATAGAACCAACTGATACTTCAGCCATATCTGCTAGCATGTGACAGCATTCCCCACAAATGCCCCTCCCCCAGGAAAGGAGGAAGGTGTGTTCGCTCCGTGCTACTCCGGTCACTGTGCTTACACAGCACTCACTTTTATCTTACTGCTCTTTCCATTTACAATTCATAGTTATTATACACGTGTAGAACATGGACACATATACTCTGCCTTATTCTGTTTGGTCACAAGGGAACTTAGTGGCTGCTTCCAGCCACATGGTGACCATTGCTGAAGGGACTTAGAATTCTAGTATCATGTGGAGGAGAAAGAGAGAGACAGAAAGAGAGAGACAGAGACAGAGAGAGAGAGAGAGAGAGAGAGAGAGAGAGAGAGAGAGAGAGAGAGAGAGAGAGAGAGAGAGAGAGAGAGAGAGAGAGAGAGAGAGAAGGAGGGAGAGGGAGAGGGAGAGGAAGAGGGAGAGATGGAAAGAATCACGCACAGACAAAATCACAAACATAGATAGATAGAATCACCTATTTAGGTAGATGACAGACAGACAGACAGAATCACCCACATCTATAGAATCAGAAAGAACCAACACAGAATCACATGGACAGAATCAGATAGATAGATAGATAGATAGATAGATAGATAGATAGATAGATAGATAGATAGATAGATAGATAGATAGATAGATAGATAGATAGATAGATAGATAGATAGA
>NW_027185655.1:10402398-10464873 GCF_028583685.1 Petaurus breviceps papuanus | reverse complement strand
AGATAGATAGATAGATAGATAGATAGATAGATAGATAGATAGATAGAAAGAAGATATATTAGATGGAAGGATGGATGGATGGATGGATGGATGGATGGATGGATGGATGGATGGATGGATGGATGGATGGATGGATGGATGCATGGATGGATGGATGGATGGAAGGATGGATGGATGGATGGATGATGGATGGATGGACAGGTTAGATAGATACATGATAGATGGATGCATGGATATGGATGGATATGGAGGGAGGGAGGGAAGCAGAGGATGTATTAAATACTGTGCCTGGCATTATGCTAAGCCCTGGGGATACAAGTAAACAAGGCAAGACTCATACTTTGCCGCTCAGACTCTGGGGGGCACTCTGCAGGTGACAAGATACAACTCCGACAGGAAGAAGACAGGGTCCTTCTCGCCTTCCCTCCCATGTGGCATGTAGGGCTGGGGACCGCACCTGCGTGAGCTTGCTTCTGGGTCCCTGAAAGCTCCCTGCTCTTTTGTGTTTTCTCCCCTGTCCAACTGGCCTTATAAATTCAGAAGGCCCTGAGATCTGTGAGTGAGTCAGCAGCATCCACTGGAGTGAAGACTGGGTATGATTGCAGCAGCAGAGGCAAGGAAGCTTCCGGGAATAGGTCACAGGAAGCTGCTGCTTCTTTTAGTAGATACAGCACCCCATCTCCTCCTTGGCCTTCTTCCACTGCCACAAAGGGAGGCTGAGAACCAAGGGACTGCTCAAGGTCTCACCCATCGTCCTTAGCCAAGTCCTTTCAACAAGGCCAGAAATATCCCCAAAGCTCCTCCACGTCTAACTGGAAGCCAGCAGAAAGTCAGGCTGCTGCTTTAGACACATGGCTGGATTGGAGTCAGGAAGTTACGGGTTCAGATACGTGATTCAGATACGTACTAGCTCTGTGTCCCTGGGCCTCATCTTTCCTGTCTTTAAAATAAAGGGGCTGGATTCGGATTGCTCTAAGATCCTTCAGGAATTGCCTAATATTTGGGTGACGGAAAAACCATAATGCCGGTTTTCCTGTTTAAGTACTATAAATCAAATGGAAAAGTATCCTGTGAGCAAAGTCCCAAACCGAGACACTTCCACAAGAAAAGCTTTTCCAATCGGAATTCCCTGATGAGCGGAGTCTGTATTAATCTCTCCCCTGGACTCCGTTGGGCCTTATTGTCTGACCTGCACAATGAGACCTTTATCATCAACCATCCTGTTCTGTGACTGCCTGTACCACGTAATTTAGCACTCTACCATAAGCATACAGCATTCCACAAACATTTATTAGGCACCGATTATGTGTAAGGCATTGAGCTAAGCAATTTCCCTTGACATTAAAATGCAGCTTTTAAAATGCTGCAGAATTGCTTTCTGATGATCAGACAAGAAAAAATGTCAGCATGCCCTACTGGATATCCTCTCAGTGGTGGTGGTGATGGTGATGGCGATGATATTTATATAGTTCTTTAAGCACTGACCAAATATTACCCCACTTGGTCCTCCCAACAACCTTGGGAGGTGGGCGCTATTTTTATCCCCATTTTACAGATGAGGAAACTGAGACATGCACAGGTTAAATGACTTCCCCAGAGTCCCATACCTGGTTGGGATCTGAGGCAAGACTTGAAATTGGCTGTTCCTGATTCCTGATCCAGCATTTGGTCCACTGCCCCACCCGACTCATGATGCCTTTAAGCTCTTCTTGATCAAAGGGGTGAACAAAAGAGCTAAGATGTCTACAGTTGGTTCGTCTTCTGTCCATAATGAATATGTGGGAAACATCTACTGCTTCTTTAGAGATATATCGAGTCCAATGAGAGAGAGGGTGGGCCAAGGGCAGCTCCCCATAGATATAAAATATGATTCTAAAGTGAGCTAAACTACTTCTAATAAAGACCGACTATTAATATCCACTCAGCTTTTGATGGATCACATAAGTGGGACAAATAAAAAGATGTATGGCTGTGAGCAGGATGGTTTCTCTCCCTTCCTCAGCATCAAAAAGGAGGTACACCCCTCCCTACTCCCACCCTCCCTTCTTGTCCCAGCCCCTTTTCAACTGGGTCTCCAAAACAATTAAATCTTAGTCTGCTCTCACAGGAGGGGAGGCCTGGCTTCCTTGTGTCCTGGGAAAGCCTGTAGGCATGGCAAGCTTAGCCCTACATGCAGAGTGCTGGCACAACCCACTATTCCATGACATTGCAGGGTAAAGGACAAAAAGAAACGCAAAGCCTTGTTCAGGCCCAGGCTTCCTTCTTTCTCATCTCTCTTTGAATCCCCTTCCCCCTCCCACTCCCACTTTAAAAAAGAAGGAAGGGGCAGGGGGTGCAGATAAGACCAGTGCCGAGCCTGCATCTATGACTGTGGCCGAGAAGAGTCCATCACTCCTTGAAGCTCATCTCACATTCAGCCAGCTGCATATAAATTTCCCTCTATCTCATCAAGCTCTCACTGTTTGGCCTCCTCTGACTGATATTGGCTCATCATACTTAATCTAGGGTGAAATTTCCTCGTCTGAGCTAAATTACTCGCAGCCATCAAGGGAAGCGATATTTATTTTTCGTGGGGCTAATGACCTGTCCCCCGGACCCACCCACTGATGGTTATTTACTAGGGCCCAGATGCTTGAGCTCAAGATGAGTGCTAATGTCAGCAGGCGCCATCCCTCATTCAGCCCCATGATTGAATTGGAGCGATCCCATTGACATTGACTCGGTGACTTTTAAGGCCATTACCCTCAGCCAGAGAGGAACCAACCTCTCATCATCGCCATGACACTGACAGCTGATTTGCAACAAATTACAGGCCAGAAGATGGGGAGACTTCACTGGGCATGGGCAGAAGGAAGAGGTAAGGGGGGGAAAGCATGGGAAGAAGGATCAGGATAAAGAAGGAGAAGACAGAATAGGAAGGCCACAGAAAGGATGTCAGGGAGAGGCAGAATACAGTCCCTTAGTTTGTGTTTTGTTCATCATATAGATATACATACATATATATGTATACATATAATGTATATACACATGCACATGTGTGTATATGGAGGTGAGGAGAGAGTTTTGCTTTGTTAGGTCATGCCTGACGCTCCGTGACCCCATTCAGGGCTTTCTCAACAAAGATACTGGAGTCGTTTGCCATTTCCTTCTCCAGCTCATTTTAGAGATGAGGAACTGAGGTAAACAGGGTGAAGTGACTTGCCCAGGGTTACACAGCTAGTATCTGAAGCCAGACTTGAAGTCAGGTTCTCCTGACTCCAAGGCTGGCACTCAATCCACCTTGCCACCTAGCTGATATACACTTATATGTAGACATAGATACAGATACAGACACATATATGTATGCAGATATTTAGCCCTATATAAATATTTTGAATCAATGCTCAAATATACAGACTATTTTTAAAATATCTATATGTGCATATCCATAACATAAATACTAACCCTTGTAAAAACCAACTTCCTCTCATGTCCTAGGAATTTTATCTATAGAAAAGTAACAGAAATAGTAAAAAGGCCACTGCAGCCCAACACCAATAACTGTTTGTTTTGAAATTTTAATGATAGATGTTTGCAATGGGTTCTGTTTTTCTTACTTTCTCAATGCGGGTGGGGAAAGAAGAGAAACAGGAGGGACAGAATTCAGAACTGAAAATAAATCAAACTGGAGTTAAAAATTTTTAAAGTGAAGCAAAATTAAAGAATGAATGAATTTCTTCAACAGAGCTGACATCTCCCAACTACAGGTACACAAACTCTTCATAAAGTGTGCTTCCTAAAAAATGGTTAAGCAAAATTGTCTAAGAGATTATAACTAATATAACATGGCAATTTTTACTTTCATAAACCACTGCTTATGAAGAAAAAGGGAAGATGCAGGCTTTAGCTTTAGTAATTTGGTGCCAGTGTTGTATATGACCTATGTCTTACTATCTCTGAGTGATGCTTTTATTTGTACTGTTGGAGTCACTAGACTTCTAATTTGATTAAACAAGAAAAGGATTTTGTTTCTCTAACTTTTCTTTTTTGGAATTTTTTTTCTGATATCTGCGCCATATTCTCGCAGCATATTCAGTAAGATACAAAAGACAAATCCTATCTCCCTTGACTCTGTCTTATGTAGCATGCAATCATGATGCTAATGAACCTGGTCTGCACTGCCTGAAGGCCAGGTGGCTTCTATTTCATTCCTTCCCCAGGGTTCTCCTGTACCTTTAAGGGCATTTGGAGTGTCTAGGCTCTCTGCAAACGTCTTCAACCCCATCCATGGTGATCCCCCAAGTGGAGGAGTGGAGTCCCTCTCACAGCAGTACCACTTAACCACTAACAAGTAGATTAGCTATTACAAAGAAACATTGACTTCAAAAGGATAATCACAATTATACAAACTTTCTCTCCAATATGTGAGTTTTAAGCCTCTTTCCCTTCTTTTACTACCTCAGTTTCTGCGGAGTGGAAGGGCTTGATTCAATTCTTAAAGAGTACACAGTTCCAATTCCAAGTCCAAAGTCTCCCTTAGGCTCAAGTTCAAGGACCTCTGGGCTTCTCAGGGCTTCCCTGCCTGGCTAGGTAGCTGCACCATTCCCCCTGGGATCCCGGCTTCCAAAGTCACCATGACTCTAACTCCTGGTCTGGTAGGGATTCCTACCTGCACCTAGAAACTGAGAAAGACAAAGAGAGCAGAACATAACATGGAAAACAAAACAGAAGATAGAACAGAAACAAATACCCCTAGGCCCCTTTCTCAGAGATGTGGTAAAAGAGGCATGAGTAGGAAGGTAAGGTATGACCCTTCCAGGTTCCGTTAACCGTGCCCATGGCGTGCATGAACTACATGTGATCTTCACTGTCTGGGTGCATTAAGAAAAGAGAAGAGGATGAGATTGTCCCAGTCTTCCAGAGTTAAATATGTACCTCTGCTGGCTATGCAGTCAATCAAAGCAAGATATACCCACCCACAAGGTAGGAAAACACAGGACAAAGTGGCCTCCATGCTGGTTAGATGATCTGTGCATGCTCAAGTGAAGCCCTGTACACAATGAAATGTTGAGAGATGCCGTAGGAAAATATTAGCATTTCCATCACTCTTCTTTTATGGAGTACTTTCTTTGTTTGTAGCATTGTGCTAGGCATTGCATGGAGGGAGATATATAAGACAGACTGACAGATACATACATACATACATGTACATATATGTGATATATAACCCTCCTATACACTCACATACACTTTAAAGATATCTGGAAGATACCAAGCTTTGTTTGTTTGTTTTTTAAATTAGTTTTGCTTTTAAATATTTAATGAATTACTTTCCTTGAATTTCTAGGCAGCTAGGTGGTACAGTGGACAGGACCCAAACCTAGAGGCAGGAAGACCTCACTTCAAATCTAGCCTCAGACGCTTACTAGCTAGGTGACCATGGGAAAGTCATATAACCTCTGTCTGCCAGTTTCCTCATCTGTAAAATGGGGATAATGATAGCACTTATCTCCAAGGGTTATTGTGAGAATCAAATGAGAAAACACTTAGAAAATACTTTGCAAAATTTAAAGTGGTATATATGCTACCTAGCAGTAATAGTAGCACTAGTAGAAGTGGGGGGGGGGTGACGGTGGTGGTGGTATAAATTTCATCTCTGAACATCTATATCTTGCCATGAGTCTTGGTCATGTATAGCATCAGTGTGTTTATTGATACTGCAAGCCAGTGAGGACATGAAACAGGATTTGTGATTAATGTCTTTTGTGTACCCAAGGGACAATCCATAAGTCTTTGAAAATGATGAAGGGGCTAATCTGCTACCCCCCTCAGCAGGTTAAATAATATTTCCCCTTGATTCTTTTCCACTTGGAGAGTAGGTGGGCCATGCATGGTCTAAACAAGAATTGGTTGTTTCTGTGCTTCGTGGTGTGCACTACAACCATGGAGCCCAATGCTATAACCAGCCAAAATAATTGTTCCATATCCTGTTCTATTTAAAATTGTATGGAACAATGATTAACCTGGAAAATTTTTATTAAAATACAGAAAACCATGAAGTTTTAGTGAAATGGTGAGTGCAGCTCATCCCCAGAGCAGTTTCCAAATGCAGTGGGTTAAATGAGAGAAGGGAGAGCAAGGTCTCAAGAAGTCTGATTTAGATGGTGCTATTCAAAACTTGAAGAAAGGGGCCACTGGTAGTGAAGATGGTGAGATAATCCAGGTGGATACCTGGATGGGATCTATACTTACTGCTCTCTTTCTCAGAAAATTAGTGGCTCCCTATTACCCCTAGATAAAACACAGAATCCCCTGTTTGGCATTTGTAGAAGATGCTGTGGAAGCAGAATCAATAAACCCAATACACCTAACTGGATATGGGAGGTGAAGAAAAGGAAAGAGTTGGAGGTGATTCTAAGGTTTGAAATTTGAGTAACTAGAAGAACAGTAGAGTACCATCAACAACAAAAAACAGAAATTCATAAATGGGATAGGCTTGGGGCTAGGGGAGCTAGGGTGGGAAGGAACATAAGTTCCATCTTGGACATGAGTTTGAGGTACCTATTGGACAGTCGTTTGGAAATGTCCAAGAAGCACTTGGTAATAAGGAATTAGATTCTGTGACTATTCATGTTTAAAGGTACATTACTACAAAACATAAAATAAGAAGATTGGTCAGAACTGGTTAAAATTTATAGAAACCTCAGGCTACATACAAACAGGGTGACATTTTCCAAAATGTATAATTTCCTTGAGGAAACAGTCAATCAATTAGCATTTATTAAATCAACTAGAATTAATTAAAGGTTTGCTATGTGCCAGGCACTGAAGATACAAACAGAATGAATGAAACAGCTCCAACTCACAAGGAGATTACATTCTAATTGGAAAAACAAAAAGTAAATATGTAAGCATGTATAGAGTAACTATGTAGAGGATGAATATAATGTAGTTAAGTGCAAGGTGGTTTGGGATGATGGGCACTACAAAATTGGGAAATCGGGAAAGGTTTCATGATGGTGATGCTTGAGCTATGTCTTGAAGAGAGAAATTTAACGAGACCAAGATATCGAGGAAGGACATTCCAGGTGGAAGGAATATCTCTGTAAGACTATAGAAATAGTCAAGTCAACAAACCTTTATTTATTAACCACCTACTATGTGCCAGGTACTGTGTTAAACACTGATGGTACAAAGAAGGGAAAAAACAGTCCCCACCATTGAGGAATTTACAATCCAAAGGAGGTGAAATGTGCAACAACTATGTAGAAACAATATATGCAGGATAAGGGGAGTTACTATGGTCAAG
Organism: Petaurus breviceps papuanus; assembly: GCF_028583685.1. Classification (NCBI taxonomy): domain Eukaryota; kingdom Metazoa; phylum Chordata; class Mammalia; order Diprotodontia; family Petauridae; genus Petaurus; species Petaurus breviceps. The sequence continues at coordinate 10,457,585 of NW_027185655.1, read as the reverse complement.
GGGTATTAGGAGTGGCTTCTTGCAGAAGGTGGGATTTTAGCTGAGGACTGAAGGAAATCAAGGAAGCCAGGAAGTAGAGATAAGGAAGGAAAACGCTGCATGATAGCCAGGAGAAGTGCAGGGCATTGTGAGATTTAGCGTCTTGTATAAGGAATAGCAAGTTTTATGGAGTCTATGGTGGGGAGTTAAGTGTAAAAAGACTGGAAAGGTAGGAGGGGGTCAGGTTATAAATGTACTTAAAGGATATACAGGGCAGGGAGGTGGTACAGTGGATACATACATACATGTATATCATATACATACATGTATATATGTATGATATATAACCCTCACATGGTACCTCCTAGACACACACTCACGTCCACTTTTAAGATATCTGGAAGATGCTCGGGAGTCAGGAAGACCTTAGTTCAAATCTGACCTCACAGAGTTACTAGCTGTATGAACCTGGGTAAGTCACTTAAACCTGAGGAGGGTTATATTGGCAGAGACACTAAAATGTAAAGAGGAAGGTCTTTGGGTACAAAATAGACATTCTCCACCCTAGAAAGTGGCTGAGGTTTGAGTAGTTCAAATGAATATATAGAAACTGCACTCGTACCCTTTTCCCTAGCCACTCGTCTTCATTGTATGAGAAGGAGAAGTGTGTTAGTTGGACAGATCACCCAAACTCAAGGTGGGGTTGATAAGGGAAAGGGTTTCTGAGCAAGGAAAATTTATCTTAATAGAGGGACTTCTAGGTATCTTAAAGATCCTTGTCCTAGCTGAAAAAGCATTATAGCACTCCAGTTGAAAATAGCCCTTTAACAATCTAGCTGAAGCAAGCATGGTACCACTGAGCCAAGCCAATGGATAAAAATGAGAAGAGACTATGGTTTTGAAGAGATTGAAGAGAAGAGTCAGGGAATGAATTGACCCACACAACAGAAACACCACCCCCTGTTAAGAGCCAAGCATCTGAGAAATCCAGGACCATCAAGCAATCAGTTTCTGTCCAATGGCAGTGTGGCTGCCCCAGCATTGTCATGCGGCAGCTGTCCAGCAGTAAAGCAGCCTGCCCAGCTCAGTCCAGCAACAGCTGAGCCTCATGAGGAACCAGAACAATAGCAAAGTTCAGCTTGACCCAGAACAACAGATTGACCCACACAGTTGAGATAATGTGCCCTAGGAATAGCTCCTTCATTCCCTGAGAGGAGACAGTCTCATCTTGGCACAAAAGTCCCTTCCACAGTAAGGCTAGGGACACGAATTCATTGTGTCCTTGAGGTTACTTCATTGTTTCACTGGCTTCTTTGTATGAAATTGAACTATTCAATTTTCAGACTCTTTCTAGGGTGGGGAAAGTCTGCTTATCACCTGAAGGTCACTCTCTGTATATAACAATATCTGTCTTTTGTTCCCTTCATACTTACAATAGTGTCATGAAAACTCAGAGAAGAGAGAATATCCAAGAGAAGAAAGTGGACAAAAGAGTCGAATGCAACAGATAACAAAAGAAGACTGGAATCTTAATGTTCTGCGCAATACAAATGGCAGATTTTGGGTACTTTTCAAAAGTAAATATTAAAATAGATGAAAAAGAGAGCAACAGATAACAAAAGAAGACTGGAATCTTAACGTTCTGTGCAATACAAATGGCAGATATTGGATACTTTTCAAAAGTAAATATTAAAATAGATGAAAAAGAGAAAAAACAAGTGGCATTAAATAATCATACCAATGAAAGTTAATGGAAGGAACTTACCCATAAAAGGTAAGACAACTGTGAAATGTATAACAACTAAAATTTATAAACTTGGTTAAAGTTTACAAGGTTTTTTTTTACATCATTTATCTCATTTAATCCTCACAGTAACACCATCTCATTTTGCAGATGGAAACAGAGGCTCAGAAAGGTTAATTGATTTATCTATGGTTACACAGCAAAGATCAGAGGTAGGAGTTGAACCCAGTTCTTCCTAACTCCAGGTCCAGCCATCTACTCACTACAAAAGCAAAACCCAACAATTTGCCATATACATGAGATGCATTTAAAACAAAGTTCATGCAAAGTTGAAATACAAAGGTAAGTTAGAATTTATTGTATCTCAGTTGATCCTGAAAGGTAAGAGTAAGATAAGCATCTCAGATAAAGTAACATTAAAAATAAACAATTAGGTCAAACAACAAATCTTGCAGTATTTAAACAATTACATTAAATAAAATAACAGTAAGACAATATACCAAAATGAAAGGAATTTATTGTTTTAAGACTTTTCCTTAAAATAGTAAAATTATCTAAAAATTAGTTAAGATATTTTTGTATCAGAAAAATGCATAAAACTTTTCTAGTAAAATTAGAGGGAAATGTAAACTGTAACAATAAGAAAGAAAAATTATAAGAAAAGTAAAAAGGAAGTCAAATCATTTCTATTTGCATATGATATGATAGTGTTCTTAGAGAACCTTAAACAGTCATCAAAAAAATTGAGACAATTTATAGCTTCAGCAAAGTAGTAGAATACAAAATAAATTCATAACAATCCTAAGCTTTTCCAGTGAAGAAGTGTACAAAACCTAAGAAGTTATAGGAAGATAAATGCCATTTAATATTAAAAAACAAAATTAATGAAAGATGTGAACATTAATCTACCAAGACATAAGCAGGGTTTTTAAACTATAACGCTTTATTTTTTTACAAAAATGAAAGCATACCTAAATAATTGGAAAGATAGTCAATTTTCATGGTTCAGTCATGCCAATTTAATAAAAATGATGGTAGTATATAAATTAATTTACAGATATAGCAATATGCCAAACACACTGCCAATAAGTTATGACATGGAATTATATGAAATAATAATGAGATTAACTTTGAGGAACAAAAGGCCAAAAATCTCAGGCAAAATAATGAAAAAAGGAATGAGAGGGGCATAGTATTGCTGGATTTCAAATTACATTATAAAGCATTAGTCATGACTGTTTTGGGGTACTCATCACTTAAACAAACTAGAAGAATAAGAAAAATAAACCAATGAATGCAGCAGCCCAGTGTTTGACAAACACAAAAATATAAACATGGAGCAGAGACACTTTATTCAACAAAAGCTGCTAAAAAAAAAAAATCGACTACATCAAGGTCAAAAAATAGGTTTAAGATTAAATTTTTGTCCTAAATGGTATAGAAAATTACAAATTAATAAATAACCTAGATATTAAAAATTGCACCACAAAAAATGAGAATAGAAAGTTTCATTTTCATAATTGTGAGAGGAAAAACATTCATAATTAGACATGGGATAGAATTCATAAAGGACAAAACTGTCTACTGAAGTTGTACCAATTTACTAGGCTTTGTACAAATAAAATCAATACAGCTATAATCACAAGAAAAGCTAAAGACTGGAAAATATGTAGTAAATACCTCCAATCAAAGTCCAAAATCTATAGGAAATTTACAAAAATACATAAAATAAGAGCCATTCCCCCAATAGACAAGTGAAAGGATATGAATAGTTTTACAAAGGAGTAATGCAAGCTACCAACAATCACCTGAAAAGTATTCAAAATCATTAATAATCAAAGAAATGGAAATTAAAACAATTCAAAGGTTAACAACTATATTAAACTAAGAAAACTGCCAGAAAACTCATTGATGCAAAGGAACTCTGAGAAGACTGACATGTCCTTACTGCCATGGAATTGTGAATTCTACTAATTTAGAAAATAATTTAGAATTAGGCAAGAAATTTTACTAAAATTTCCATACCCTTTGACTCAAAGATTACACTACTAATGCTACACACAAGGTTGCCGATAGTAAGAAAAGACCTACATGTACAAAAATGTTCATTGAACCATTATTTGTGATTAAAAAAAAGGATTAGAAATAGTGATTGGGGGATGAGGGCATATTACAGTACTTGAAGAATTGAAAATTACTGTGCTATATGGAATGATTAATATGAATTCAGAGAAACCTAGGAAGAGTTTTATGAAGTGATGCCAAGTGAAGAAAATGATGCCAAAAGGACAAAAAATATAATGACTACAGGAGAAGCGGCAACAGCAACAGAAGGTCAATGATAGTACTGTACTTTCAAAGTTAAAGGACATATCCTAGTTTTCTATTAATAATTGACACTCTCTATATAAATACCTTGTAACTATAATTAGCTTGTTTTAAGACTTAGAACAATACAATACTCTTAGAACTCTCTACCCTTGAGGCTTTAAGGAGTTTATTTTAGATTTTAAAGTTATGAGTCCAATTATAAACCCTCCAAACTATGATTAGTTATTTTTAGGCAGGAATTTGGCTTTCTGCCTTACTTTATACTTATATTTATCTAACTCCCTCCTCTTTGTGGTTAAGGCAAGATTCAGGTTTTATAATCATTTGGGTAAGAAAGTATCAAATTATAGTATTGACTGATTAATTCTCTGTAGATAGATTTGTAAAACAAGGTGAAAGAAAAGTAGACCTTTTCTTTTTGGTACTTCTCTTTGTCTTTAAATAGCTGAATGCAGCTGGGGGCCTGTAATAGTAATGAAATTTGAAGATGCCTTGTATTGGCAAGTTAACAGGTACTTAGCACTTAGTTGCAAGTTAATTATATCAAGCCTCTGTTAAGAAACAGAAGGTATGAACCCCTGTAGCTGACATAACAGGAAGTGGTGGGACAGGGAGGAGCTAATCCATATATAACAAAAAGCACAAGCTGGAAAGTCAGTTCTTGGATCGAGCAACATGGGCGCTAAGGAGAAAGTGATTTTGATTTTGAGAATGAAGCTTATGATGGCAGAGCTCCTTCTGAGAGCCAGCTGGAGCTTCTGCTGAGACTTTTCTTCTGAGAATTTCTGCTGAGAACTTTTGAGAACCAGGCTGAGGAGCTACCAACTTCTCTGAGAGCTTCCAAGAACTTCTGAGGGCCAGCCAGAGCTGCCAAGGACTGAGGAAGCATGACTGTGGTGCCGGTACTTTGTCTATCTGTTTTGGGTCTCTGCTGATTTCACAGGCAGAAAGTGAACTGATGAGGATGCTGGTAATGTGTGTGCATGTTATTGTGGTTTGGTTAAGCTTTGTCTCCTCAGGAACAGAAACCATGAAGGACTTGAGATGGATTAGAAACTGTGAACTTCAATATGGAATAGGAACTGCATGGAGAGCTGGACAAGAAACTGAGAGCTGTCTGCCTCTGAACTCAGGTGGCAGTTGACTAGATTTGGGCAGGAGCTGGGACCATGGAAGAGGAACCATGGATGCTGAGAGCTTGCCTCGAGTCAAGATGAAAAGACCTCTCCTTGGGTATTTAATGCTGACAGATGACTTTGTAACTTATTTGCACCCTGTGGGTGAGAGACTTTGACCTTTGTACTTTGTGTCAATTAATTGAATTAAGGATTTACTAAATCAAATATTTACTAAATAAATTTACTAAATGAATTACTAAATTACTAAATAAAAATATTTTATTAAAGGATTTACTAAATAAGGACTTACTAACTGAATATTATCTTTTGCTTAAAACTATATGACCTCTTTGGTGAAAACTATGTGACCATTTTAGTGATAAGTTGTGAAGTTAAAACATTCTGAATGCTATACTTTGTTTTCTGTGAATGTTTTGTCTTGGTTTGTTATTGAATAAATACACAGTTCACTATACTGTGTAATAAGAACCTTGAAAGCTACTCGTGCTTGGCTTTACAGGGCCTCAGCCCCAACCTTCTACTCCAAGATGCCCCTAGAGCCAATGGCCTTCCTCCATATTTCCCTTCTCTGCCACATCTGGGTACTCCTCTTTCTTCTTCCACTGGTTGACCCTCAGCTATTGGTTCTTTCTAATTCAACTCTATGTGATGCCACTCTTTCCTTACCACTTCTAGATCATATGAATATATATTCATTTCTTTTCGGGGGGACAGGATTACTAAACAGGTAGATCAGGAGAATATTACAAATATAGTTTGACTTGATTTTAGTTGAATATTTGGCAAAATATTTTGTGCTATTCTTGTGAGAAAGAGGGACAGATATGAGTTAGAAAATAATATAATTAGGCAGAGGTGAAAATAATCAAATGACTGGTACCAAAGAGCATTTATTATTTATTCAACATCAAGTTAGAAAGATACTTCCAATAGAGTATCTTGGAGATCTACATTTGGTCTCTTATGAACACTTTTATTAACTACTTGAATATATACAGAAATGGTATATTTATTGTAGGTAACACAAACCTGGTGTGCCGTAGCTATATAGACACCAAAGACTTAGGATTCAAAAATATCTTGATAGATCAGAAAATTCGACTGAATCACACAAGGTGAAATATAATAAGGATAAATGTAAAGGTTACAGATTGGTTCAAAAAATCAATTGCACAACTATAAGATTTGGAAGATATGACTAGATAGTAGTGTCTCTGAAAAGGACTTTGATGGACTACAGGCTCATGTTAGTTAATAGGGTAATGTGTAACCAAAATAAACTAACTCAATCTTAGACTACATTTAGATAAACATAATTCTCAGGATTAGGGAAATTATAATTCCACTATATTCAACTCTGATCAGATTACTTGTAGAGTACTAAAGTTATTCCAGGGGAACCACATTCTGGGAAGGTTCTTATTAAACTGGTAAGCACCCAAAGAAGAACAACTACCTTTGTAAAGAGCCTTGAGATCATGGCACATGGAGATTAGTGGAAGGAACTGGAGATGTTCATACTGGAGGAAATATGTTGTGCAGGCTTGCTAACAGTCTTCAAGTATTTGAAGAGTTATTATAAGGGGAAAAGATTACTCCTGTTCTTCTTAACCTATAGATATATGATGGGAGTAATATCCTGACCCTTTTTTCCCATTCACATTATGTTAGCTTTTCCCTGAGAAGTAATAAGACTGTCCCTGGGACTTGAATGGACCAAGGATCTAAGGCTTGAGTTGTGTCTCCCTTGACACAGCTTCTTGGTAGGCTCTGCCATATTAATAAAGACTCAGGGTTATTTACAGGCATTAAAAGGCCCATCCATGAGGAACTGGGACTCCTAAAAATTGGTGGAAATCCCAAGGTCCTGCCCTGCTGACCAGAGAGGTTTCCATATGAAAAATAAAGGGTCATGTCTATCCAAGTTAAGTATCCTCATTGAATATCCTTTCTATGTAATGGTTAATTAAACCTTTGCTAACTAGAATGATTTATGAGTGCCCTGTTGCATTCCAACATCAAACCTAAACTAACAGGGTAGAAGTTGATGTCAAGAAAAAAAAAAAACGTCCTATTAATTAGAGCTATCCGAAAGTGGAATGAATTGACTCAGGGGAAGTGGTTTCTCCTCTAGAGGTCTTCAAGAACAGCTTGGATATCCACTTGGTCATTGTGTCATCAGCGAAATTATTATTCAGATGCAAATTGGATTAGAAGTCCCTTCTAGTTTTGTGATTCTTGTGAATATTTCTGCCAGATAAATGAGACCAAACATTTTGCAAGATGATAATTCTGCAGTGACTCCTTCAGGAATATCAACCAGGAGAAACATCAAGTGGAAGAAGTCCAATAACAGAAAAAGAAGCTGGAACGACCCCGTCTACCCAAGGTACCCAAAGTGTTCCTCTGAAGCCTTTCCGGATTCCTAGCTGTGTATGCCCTTAGCCTCCTCAAATTATTGTGTGTATATTTAGTTGTTTCTTCATTTTATCCTTTCAGTAGAAGTGTACTTCTATAAGAATGGTTTGGTTTTCATCTTTGTGTGTCCAGTGCCAACCACAGTGCCTGGCATGGAGCAGGCTTCTAATAAATGCTTATTGAATCGAATCAAGTCACGTGCCATGTCTGAGCATACATCATATAATAATGTAAACATAGCAGAGGTGTGTGTGGGGGGTCACTTTCCTCTGCTCTGTCAGTTTAGGCTTCCTTAATGAATGTGACTATAGCACATTCAGATTGCTATTTCTTCTATTTGATTATTGCAGAGGGCTGGTACTGAGCCTAGAAAAGCATACAACACTCAGTTCTGGAGAATGTGCTAGGAAAAGCACAGAATGTTGAAGCTGGAAAGATGCTCCAGAGATGATCTGGTCTGTGTTCTCATTTTATCAACGAGGAAGATGAGGGTCAGACAGGGGGTGTGCCTTGCCCAAAATCAAAGAAAGTGTAAGTGGAAATGCCAAGATATGTCTAATATCAAGCTCTTTCCACTTTCTACCACATCACAATATTTCCAAATGCCTTAAGAAAAACCGACATCATGAGGCCAATCTTGATCCATTTAGCACAACAGTGTGTTGTTTGTTTTTTTTTTCTATTTCTTTAACAGTGTGTTGTTTGGAAAGGATTTAACACTGTCCTGTTCAACGAAACAAATAAACAAAAAAAGCAATGCTTATACTCTTTCTGGTACTTTGAATGTCTTGACAATCCAGTCAGACTGACTTTGAGTTCAGGCAGCAGCAGCAGGGAAGAAGACATGAGTGATGGAGCATGCCGGTACAGCCATGAGGTGCACAGTTGCTGGGGTGGGTTTGTGAGACTGAGCATCCAAATAAGCTAATGTCCTCCCCATTGCCCTGATTGGTCCATTTGGATGACATATTTTGGGCATCTTCACTTAACTTTGTGACTACAAGTTGTACGCCATCCACGAATTTCCATCTGCAACTGCAGATGGTTCACATTTTTTTTCCATTGTGTGTGTAACAGCTCTTTGGGGTGGGGGTGAGGGGAACTAAGGCTTCACAGTCAAGCTGTCCCAGTCAGGTAAGTATCCAATCCTGGTGAACTAGGGTGCATACAAATATTGAATTTATAATACTATGCTTATTCAATGTTGGCAAGGCACATCCCTGTAATTAAGCCTCACATATATACAAAAATTGACTAGGAGAAAATTATCTCTGTTATGTCACATATACTAGATTTATTAAAGAAAAAAGTGTTCAGAATAATTCTCTGAGTGTCTCGGAGCAATGATACTATACAACTACTGAGTATTCTTTTTATTGAAATTACCATCACATTATCATGAGTGTTATCAGCTTTTACTACATAGTTGGGATTCACTTCTTCGCCCAGTCAAATGTTTGCTTTGTTCTGCGACCGATGGATACTGCAACCTACTTGAACAACAGAACTGTCATCTCCCTTTTGGAAGATACTGTATCTGGTCCACTATTCTAATGTATTTTAAGGACACAGAATATTTCTCTAAAACCTAACAGCTTCAGGGGTAGGTTGCTTTTTCAATTTTGATTATTTATTCATGATCAAAATTCTACGTTGAAAAAATTCTATGTTAAAAAAATAAATTTTTTAACTAACAACTAGGACTAACAAAACATACACACACACACACACACACACACACACTGAAAAAATTATCTAGCCTCTCCACAATTCAACATTTATTAAGGGTCCATCCTAAATGCTGGGGATACAAGAACAAAGTTCCTATCACTGCCATCAAGAGGCAGCTAGCAGTGAGGTGGATAGAGCCTAGGTCAGTTACTTAACCTCTGTTTGCCTCAGTTTCCTCCACTCTAAAATGGGGATAATAGTAACAACTATTTCAAAGAGTTGTAATATTTGTAAAAAACCACTTAGCACATTGCCTGACACACAGTAGGTAATATACAAATGTTTATTTTCATGCTTTCCTCTATTATGGCTTAATATTTACTATATTTCAACCAACCTGCTAATTTTGGTATAAAATAAATTATACAAATTGTTTTAGAATGTAGTAAATATAACAATAATGTGTATATGTATGATATGCATAGATATAAATAATAAATGCATAATGAATAAAATAAAGTACATTACATATGAATAATGTATAATAATAAAATATTTGGAAATGTTATAAATATAAATTGTGTAAAATAAGTGTAAGTGAGGTTGAAAACACCCCAATTTCACTCTTTGTATGTTTATTTGTTTTGCCTTAGCATCATCTATATGCTGCATAATTTGTTAACGATGCAAAATTTGCTATTAGCATAATCCCAGGTTCAAGGAGGCTGCCTGCCTCTTGAACTTGGGAGTTCTAAGCTATTGTGAAATAAGTCCTGTCCAGTGTCCACACTATTTAGCAATAATACAGTGAGCCTCCCGGAATGGGGAGCCACTAGGTTGACTAAGGAGGGGTAAACTGACTCAAGTCAGAAACAGAGAAGATTGAAGGTTTCATGACAGAGTGGGATCAGGCTGTAAGTAATCCTGGCACTTCCAGCCTGAATAAGATAGGGAGACCCAATTTTAAAATAAATGAGAGAGAGAAAGGAGAGGGAGGGGAGGGGAGAGAGAAAGGGAGGGGAAGAAGAGGGGAAAGAAGAGAGAGAATAAACAAAGAAGAGATACAGAGAGAGATATTAAATTTTTTATTGCTCTTAGCAAATTAATTTGGCTATTTTGAATGATCAGTCAACACTATTATCAAGTGAATGCCATGGTCACTCCCAGCAAAGCATGAACTGGCTATCTCAAAGTCTAGATCACTGACGACCTTGGGTGTTATATTTCTTCTCAGCACTGGAAGAGAAAAAAAGCTCTGTTGGGATCACATGAGAACTGGAGGGGAGACTGTTTTATTTTGTTTTCCCAATACAAAGGCAGTTAAAAATCTTTTGGAGTAAAAAGAATGTTAATTACTAGATTTGATTATTAACTTTGCCACAAAGACTGGATCAGGGATCTCAGAACCTCCTGAAGTCATTAAAGAACCATTCAGGATTTGACTTTTGCCAACAAACTCTACTGGATTTGCTGAGGACAAGTAGCTGTAGTTGATTGGTTTAAATAAAAATTATTTTTAACCTAGCATTTTGATTATGAATAAATATTTTTTAAAAAGCAACTCACCCTGAAACTGTTCAGTTTTTGATACAGGTTTTCCAAAAGAATAATAACAATACTGGCATTGAAGTAGGTTACAGCATCCACGGGTAAAAGAATAAAATAAACATTTGACTAAGCACAGTAGTGAAACCCAGCTATGGGGCAAAAGCTAACAAGAGGCACAACAGTGGGATAATAATTTCAATCAAAACAACACTCAATAACTACATAGAATCATTGCTCTAAGGCACTCTTTTTTCCCTTACACACATACATATATGCATGTATATATAAAATATACATATATGAGTACATGTATGTATATATATAATAAGCACATATACATTTGAAAATTAAACTTTTTCTCTTTGGTTGTAGTTTGGAAAGTGAATTTTAGAATGAGACAGAATTATTGCCTAACTACCCCTCGCTATTTTTTTCCTAGGTTCATTCATCATTTTACACATTTGCAAACCTATAAGAATTCCTAGTCCAGTTCTCCTGACCTCTTCCAAATCAGGGAAATATGCATTATACTTATACAATAATCCTTAGTTCCTTTCTAACTGTTTACCAAGAATGTTAGTTCCAAACTATGTTAAACTTCTACTTCAAAAAAAAATCTTGTTTAAATACTGGAGGAAATATGGAAAAATAAGTAAACTGGTACACTTTGGTAGAGCTGTAAAATGATCTAATCATTCTAGAGAACAATTTGGATCTATATCCAAAGGCCTATAAACTGTGCATACCCTTTGACCAAGTAATACCACTATTAAGTCTGTATCCCAAAGAGATTTTGTAAAAAAGGAAAAACAGCTATATGTGCAAAACTATCTATAGCAGCACTTTTTGTAGTGGCAAAGAATTAGAAATTGAGGGGATGTCCAGCAATTGGGGAATGATTGAACAAGTTATGGTATGTGCCTGCGACAGAATTAAGAAATGACAAGGAGGAAATGGTTTCAGAAAAACCTAAGAAGACATAAATGAACTGATGCAAAGTAAAGTGAGCAGAACCAAGAGAACGTTGTTGGTCAACTGTGAAAGACTTAGCTGCTGTGATTGTTATAATGATCCAAGACAATTCCAAAAGACTCATGATGAAAAATGTTGCCCCCTTCCAGAGAGAACTAATGAACTCTGAGTGAAAACATAGCACAATTTTTTTCTTTATTTTTCTTGCTTTTTTTGTTTCACAATAAATATAATATGGAAATGTTTTGTATGCTTTCACATGTATAACTGACATCATATTACTTGCCTTCTCAATGGGTGGAAGAAGGGCTAAAAGGAGGCAGAGAATTGAGGACTCAAAAAATTTTTAAATGAATGTTAAAAATAAACAGAAGATTTTGCCTTAAAAAATCTTGTTTAAAATGTGTTTAAATAATTCTGTGCTAAAAGATATAAATTATTCCCAAAAAATAGTTCTAGGGGTTTTCTCAGTCTCTTGGGAATAGTTTGTTTCATTATTCTTATGCCTCAAAAGCCAAATACTAGTATATAGCAGGAATTTAATAAATGTTTGTCAGATTAATTGATAAGTGATCAAAAGATATGAACAGTTTTTAAGGGATAAAATACAAATTATCAGTAACCACATGAAAGAATGGCTCCAAATCACTGATCAGAGAACATTATAAAGCACTTAGCTGTCACCTCATTTCCCAGCAAATTGCCAAAGATGATAAAAGATCATATTACTGAAGTATCCCTTATATAGACATGCTCAGACTTGCCCTCACTATTTCCAGTTGACCATGTGAAGATGCATCTCTAAGGAGTTTGCACTGAGATAAGGAAGAATGACTTAGTTGGCTGTTGAACCAGAGGAGATAATGGCTTAGTGGATGCACAAAAGAGGTAAAAAGATGAAAAGAAAGGGGTGATTGTGCCCTTCTTCCACCTGGCCTCCATGTAGCCTTGTCTTGTCTAGGGAAGGATGGATTTGGGTGCCTGATGACATTTTCTCCTCTGTGTTTTTTTTTCTTTTGGGATCTTAAGCAAATGAGTAACCTGGGAAGAACACATCAAGGGTTGAAGCACCCTAGTGAGTTCAAGAGGCCCAAAGGTCTTGGATCCCATTGAGTTGAGGCTGACTGGTGGCGGGGAAGCTTTTGCATCAGAAAGATCAAGTGTTGACAACAAGGCTAGACCAAGCTAGCCATTTTACCAGAAGAGTCATAAGGACAGTGCTAAGTTGAGCTGAAACATAAAATACCAAATTAGCAGCACTGAAAACCGCTTTATGTTCTGTCATATCTGTCAGCAACTTGTCCAGAGAGAGTGTGTTCCAGAGGCTAAATCTTGATCACCAGTCCTAAGCTCTAGCCATAGATTGACCTCAGTAGAGGCAAGGAGGATGAGGTAGGGGAAGATGCTAGGATCATAGATTGGAAACCTCAGAGACCATAGAATCCAACCTCTTCTTTTTACAACTGAGGAGGGAGTTTATGACTTTGCCAGGATCATAGAAGTAGTGAGCATCTGAGGTGGGTTTTGGACCAAGAACCTCTGAACCCAGAGCTGTACCATGCCATTCCATACTGCTCCGATTCATTTCTTCTTTTCAGCAACATGCTTCCCTTCCCCTGAGTCATAAACTGAATGTCCATGCTTTTCTTCTAAGTGTTTGAGTCAGTTTTGTTAGACCATCCGAGTGAGAGATGGGTTTCCTCATCTGGCTAGGGGGGGGTCTCACTTTCCCCTGTCAAACATCTTCACTCCTCATTAATGTTCCTTGCTGACATATGGGCATTTTGTTTAAATAAAGTTATACTTAAGGGGAAAAAATAGCAAAAGAAAAAGTAAATTCTAGCCTTTTTCAATTTTGTATAAGAAATGAGCAGGACAGGAAAAAGTTCCACTGAGAAGAGTAAAGTCAACTTCTTAAAACTGGAAGATAAAAAAGACTCTCATGTCCTCACTATGAGAGCATCTGGCTAGCCCCTAACTGCCCCTGCCAGAGGGAAAAGGGACAGTCAAGAGCAAAAAACAAGGTGAGTCATTTTTTCCTCCTGAAAATCCTTCCATAGGCAACAGAGGAAAAGACTAAAAGCGGAGGTCAGGTCTTAAGCCAAGGAAACTACAGGGGCTTATAATTCCAAATGAAGCCATCAGGGGATGCTGAACAATCCCATGGAGGTTCAGCAATGAAGCAAGTAAGGAAGAGAAAAAGGAGTTAAGCATTTGGAACTATGAAAAGGATGGAGAGATCATGATGTGTCATAGTATGTGAACTCTGAGGCTGGAACTCTATCCACCAGACCATGCCTCCTCCACATTTTTGTTTATTAAATTTCATCTTGAAATACACAAAGTGCTAAACAAGTGTAAGATTGTTTAGTGTTCCAACCCTCTAGAAAGTCTGTAGTTCTCTGGGTAGAGAAAATTGTAGTTGAGGGGCAGCTAGGTGGTGCAGAATAGAGCATCGGCCTTGGAGTCAGGAGGACCTGAGCTCAAATCCAGCCCCAGACACTTAACACTTACTAGCCGTGTGACCCCGGGCAAGTCACTTAACCCCAATTGCCCTGCTTTTCCCCCTCCAAACAGCAAAAAAAAATGGTAGTTGAGAAGAATTTGTATGACCCAATTTTTAAAATTATGACCACTGTTTTATTAAAATACCAGAGGCAGTTAAATGGTAATGGATAAAACGCTGGATCCGGAGTCAGAAAGACCTGAGTTCAAATCCAGCCTCAGCTAGTTACCAGCTATGTGATGCTCAAGACATTTACCTAAGTAAACTGCTTCAACTGCTTCAGTTTCCTCAACTGTAAAAATCTAACAAATAACTCCTCTAGGCCAAATAATTTCATTTACAATATTAAGGTTATGTACCAGAATTCAATATAACATCAATGTGTTATATCACATACAGTATAGTACACAAGGGTTAATTACTTGGAGAGAGGAAGAACTGTTTTCAGTAGGAGCCATCTAGTCCACATTTAGACCAAAAAAAAAAAGTTTCACATGAAAATGCTTGCCAATAACTGAAAAATTCACTATTCACTAGAACTTTAAAATAGGACCAATATACTTGGATAATAATAGCCCCTATCTCCCAGAGTTGTTGTGAGGATAAAATGAGATCATAGTTATAAAGCTCTTTATCATGATGCCTGGAGAATAGTAGGTGCTTAATAAGTGCATGTTTCCTTCCTTCCTTCCCTCCCCCAATCCCATCCTCAATAATAAAATCAGCAAAGTGTTGTATTGCTGATGTGTAGTCCTGAAAATACAGCATAAAATAAGATTTGGAAATAGAGTCTTGGTACACATCCAGAAATGGTAGAATCATAGTGTCGTGGTGTTGGAAGGATTGTGAGAGGTCCTAGAGTGTCTAATCCCTCCATTTCATAGATATGGAAGAATCTGACAATCTTTAAGTTTTCACAGCAGTGGATCAAAGCACATCTATATGATTAAATACGTTCAGCATAGATGAATCTTAATTTAATGGAACTCTCATGCATGTAGGTATATATGGTTATATGCATGTATCCATACACACACATCCATATACATATTAAAGGGTGATTATTAGCGCTACTAAAGACTTTTCACTTGGCCAAAAATTCATTGCAAATTTTCTTCTAGCAAATAGCTCTTCTAGGGGATATAAAATATAATTTAATTTACAAATATTAGGTTTACACACCTGAATTCAATATAACATCAATTGTGTTGTATTACATACAGTACAGCACGTTAGAGTTAAATACTTGGAAGGAGGAAGAACTGTTTTTAGTAAAGGCCATCTAGTCCTCATTTAGACAAAATAAAAATTTCACATGAAAATGCTTGCCAATAACTGAAAACTTGACTATTTCACTGGAACCTCAAAATAGGACCAATATGATGGGAACCTTAAATTTTGTGAACAATAAATGTTCCTACTTACTAGCACATACAGCTATTCTAAACAGATGTATTTGGAGTTTGCATTTAAATAGACATTAATTTATTATGAAGGATGTGTGCTTATGTGTATATGTGCTACAAATGTCCTAACTGTAGCTGATGCTGAGGTTAGCTAGCCAATCAGTACTAGCCAAAGTCACATCCTATATTTCAATTCCAAATAACTTCCAAATAATTCTTTAATAATGCTAACTTAATGAAAATAATGCTACAGATTTCTGTTTGCTGCTTCAGATTAGCCAAAGTATATATCTGAAATGATTTTATGGTGGTTAAAATTCATAGGATGATTGAGTTCAAATTAATCTATTCCACTATATCTAGACAGCCCCAAACCATGCTGGATATCTCTGATGACAATAATATCTTCCCCACCTTGCAAATTAGGCTTTTTTTTTCTTCTTAAAAGGTATTAAAACCATCCTTGAGACTTAACTGTCTTAAAAGGCTGTGGATTTCGTTTCCTGGATTCCTGCGTACAAAGAAGCCATGACACCCTCCAGGTATTCTTAGATATTTTAACCAGGTGACCACCAGGGTACTTCAGAGACAGGCAAGCTTTATTTGCTCAGTTGAATAATTTTTGGTGACCAGGATGCATATTCTTGTTGGATAGCCTTCTCCTGCCATGATTAAATGGACATTTTTGAGAACTATTGAACAACCCACAAATGTCTCATTTTGTTCCAAACTACCAGGGAAGTGACCTGAGTCAGGACTCCAGTTGTCCTTGGCTTCCACTCTCCCTACCTCGAACAGCACATTCTGGACAAGACCAGGAGAGACTGTGCCCTCCTTTCTTGGGTGAATAACCAACTCAGTTTTGGAAATTCACCTGGGGCAGGATTATTGCTGAGTAAGCAAGCACACTCACCTAACCCACTATCCTCAGCCAGTCCCAGATCATTCTTTTTAAATCACCCATTCATCCATCATGGACACTTTGTCATACTCCCCAATCCCACAAGAGGGAGGGGAAGGGATGTGCATTTATTAAGTACTAACTATGTGCCATGTACTATATTAAGTGCTTTACAAATATTATCTCATTGGGTCATTTTATCCTCACAACAGCCCTGAGAGGTAAATGCTCTTGTTATCCTCCATTTCACAGTTGAGGAATTTGAGAGTAAAAGGTTAAGTAACTTGCCCAGGGTCACACAGCTAATAAGTGTCTGAGGCAAAATTTGAACTCAGGTCTGCGTTTGTCCAGGTCCAGCACACTATCCAATATGACACCTAGATGCCCCATGCATATCACAAACTTCCCATTTCTTGTGTTTTGTGAACAATCATCAAATCAATGTGATTGCCTCTGGAAATTGTCTCAAAATAAACAACCCCATGGGTCTATTAAATATTCTCATCATTTGCCAAAACAAATTCCCTTCCACCACCACCCTACATTACAGTCCCCTGTTAAAACAAGCTCCAGCAGCCTTCCCCCACTCCTTTGCAGGAGTGGAGTTGGGGTTTGCCACAGAGGTGAATTATTGCAAATAATGCTAGATGTTTTTCATGCATTGGTCAGACTTGCTTATTTTTTCCTCTTTTTGCTTTTTTAAAATGTTTTATTATAAATGGAGTGATACATTATAAAGGGGGAAAATTAAGTGATAAAAAAAACTAACAGATATCTGTGAAAACCTATTTTTAAAAAAAAGAATGTAAGTTCCTTGAGAGGAGGGGCAATCTCATTTTTCTGTCTGTATATGTAGCACACAGCACAGTATTTGGCCCATAGTAGGCACCGTAGAGTATTTTTTTTTTCATTCATTCATCATAGATTGAGAGCCAGAAGGAACTTTTGAGGTCATCTAACTCAACCCCCTCATTTTACAGAAGAGAAAATCAAGGCCCAGAGAGGGTAAATTACTTGTCCAAGGTCATACAGGTAGAAGTGACAGAATCAGAACTGGAGCTACAGCCAGCTGATTCCAAATTCATTGATCTTGCCTCTATACAATGCTTTTTGAGAACAAAAATAAGTCATGTTATTTAAAAAATAACAATGTCAATTGTTGATACAGTAGCCACTAAATAGAAAAATGATTCCCCATCTTATATGTTTTCACATATACTTTGGGGTGGGGGGGAGGTAAATTGAGTTTAAGTGACTTGCTCAGGGTCACATAGCTATTAAGTGTCTGAAGCTGGATTTGAACCTAGGTCTTCCTGACTCCAGGGCCAATGTTCTAGCCACTGCACCACCTATCTGCCCCCATACATACTTTTAAATAGGCAGATTTATCATTTTCCTTCAAAGTTATAATAACGCCTTGATCTGAAATTCTCATTATATTTAACTCCAGTTAAGTGTTGCTAATGATAAAGCCAGTGGTTGTTTTCTTTGGTAAGCAATTATTAAAACTGTAGAACACTTTCTTTCATTGCTTGTGTCACCATTGTCCCTTTTGCCCATAATTAAAGAAAAATTACTGTGCTTAACAGATGTAGTCAAAAACAAGTTAAATTAGATTACATCAGGATTTTATAATTTTTTTTAAATAGGTAGCAAACTTCCTCCTTTCCATGATACCCAAGTATTCAATTTCAATCAGCTTTTTCAGGGTCAACAGAGTTTGTTTTTATGTTGCTTAAGGTAACCATAGACATAATTATTTCTATCGTGCCTAGACATAGAGAAAGAGAAGCACAGACAATTATCCCAATTATGAAATAATCTGGATGCTAGAGGCTATTTGAGGTGGGAGAGACATGCTCTGCATGAACTCTTGATTTTAGTCAGCCGTGCTGAGAACAGAAGTCATTGCCAACTGGTGGAAGCTGAAACAAATAAATATAAAGCCTTTGGCAGAGTAAAGAAGTCATATATATCAATGCAATGCATTTGTCACCCCAAACAAAAAAAGCCATAGTTTAAAACTTGAGATTGGTTAGGTTGGCATGAGCATAGCAGCCTGAGATGGAAGCAGTAAGGACCTTGCTTAAGTGAAGTGATGCTGAATCCTAGAAGTATGTTAGCACAAGAGAGAATCCATCTAACCTTTCCCTAAGCCAGTATTCCTAAAACCACACACACAATTATAAAGCTGGTACAAAGAAGGTCATTTTTAAAGCTTTCTGGAAGGTATGTTTCTGACTCCTCCCTTCTTTTCATTCCAATCATTGTAGTTCAGTCATTTGGGGCTTTGTCTTACTCTTTATGAACCTATTTTGGGGGTTTTATTGGCAGAGATACTGGAGTGCTTTGCCATTTCCATCTCCAGCCCATTTTACAGATGAGGAAACTGAGGCAAACAGGGTTAAGTGACTTGCCTAGGGTCACACAGCTAGTAAGTGTCTGAGACCAAATTTGAACTCAAGAAGATGAGTCTTTCTGACTACAGACCCAGCACTCTATGCACTATGGCACCACCTAGCTGTATCATTCCCATTACCACTACCCAACTTACCATCTGATGTCTGAATTACACTACAATTCTCCTGAGGGGTCTTTCTGGTTCCAATCTCTCTACCTATTGCTACCTTACTAATCTTCCTCAAATATTATTTTTCTCAAGTCATCTTCCTGTTGAAGTGGTGACAACAAGTCTGAAAAATATCTAGTTGCAAATCTAAACTTTTAGCTTTCAAGATCTTTGTAATCTGCTCCCATCCCATCTACCCAAATTTTTTCCTATTGCTTCAAAATAAACACAATTCATTTTAGTCAGATCTTAGCTATCTTCCACACATGCCACGTTAATTCCTGCCTTTGCATATCCTTCTATATGTCCCTGCCTCCAATGTTCACAGTGGATAGAGTAGTGAATGTGGAATCAGGAAGACTCATCTTCATGAGTTCAAATCTGACCTCAGACACTTAACTGGCTGTGTGACCCTGGGAAAGTCACATAATCCTATTTACCTAAATTTCTGCATCTGTAAAATGAGCTAGGGAAGGAAATGGCAACCCACTTCAGTGTCTTTGCCAAGAAAAACCCAAATGAGGTCATGAAGAGTTGGACATGACTGAAAAAAAACGACTAAACAATAACAAATGGTTTTCATGAGCTTTAAATTCATTATCACGGCTCCTAAGCTATCTATGACTTCCAAATTAAAAAGAAGTTGAAGCAAAATATATTTAAAACCCTATTTGTTGTCTTATTTATGAGTAGTTTATATTGTAGTTCCAGTTTCATTTGACTTTCTCACAGAGAGATGATGTTATTGTATCTTTAGGAGCCAAATGGAATGCTGTGGAAAAGTCAGTTGGAACTTACAGGTGTAGAATTACTTTTGAAAAATTTCTTGCTGTAAGGTGCTTCTCCTTGTAGAGTTAGGGAGAAAGCGTCTTTTACTTGCTTCAATGAAAAACGAGTCTGGCAAAGAGATTGGTTTTCTTACTGTGGATAGAAACAAGCTGGAAAAGACTAAGAAAAAAGATAAAGAGATCTTTTCTGATGAAGTTGTTTTCATCTTTATCTAAAAAAGATTTTTGGTAAAAAAATTACTTTTTATCTTGAGAGAAATTAAATTGAGACTATATTTTCATAAGGGAAGAAAAATTAGCTGCCATTATGTTGACTGTTAGAAGTGATTATGACTATGGTCTTCCTCCTAGCCAAAATATTATAAATAATTATCTCTAATTACTTTATTGCTGATTTTGCTAATAGTTTATATATGAATGACTACTAATGGACAAGGAGGTGTTCCTAGTTTATTAAATAAATAATATTTGATGAAGTTGGATGAAAGCTCAATTAATTGATGAGAAAAAGGTTGCCAAAGTCTCATGCTTTCCTTGTGAACATTACATAGTAATACAGGTTGGATAATGATACAAGTGGATAGATTTATAGCAGCTTTGTCTAGCAGTATGTAGTGAGCAACTTGTAAACTCTGGTGTATATCTATGAGTCAAGAATACTACAGCCTCTAAAGAACTGGAATGGAGACTCATCCAAAGGACAATAAAGCGATGTATGTTGGGTGTAAACAGGTTGAAATATATTATAAATAAGGAATTGGGAAGGAATAGTGATATAAAAGGGTGTCACAAATCAATAAATAACTGAAAAAGAAGATAAGCTATTCATGTAGCAAGAGAAGAAGCTAACCAAAACACTGACCATAAGCTCTACTCATATCCTTGCAATGTGAAAAAGAAAGTTAGGAACACCTTGGATGGATTTGCTGAGAAGTGATGAAAGAACAAGGGCTAGAGTTTCATAGGCTGAGGAAGTTTGAATGCATTGTTCTAGTCAGAATTTTTATCAGTGACTTAGATGAAGATGCAGACTGCTTATCAAACTTGTAGTTTACACAAATATGAGAAAGTTAACAATTAAGATGACAGGATTAGGATCCCCTCAAATTTTGACAAGCTGGAATGGTGAGATTGAATCTAACAAGATTTATACAATAAATTCCTGAAATTAACTTAAATAAATCATCTTCAAAAAGATAGGATGAGGGAATGTGGCTAGAGGGCAGTTCATATAAAATCCTTAGGGAATGTTTGATATGAGCCTGAAGTGTAGCTTCATGCGATCTCAGTTTGTGCTGATAGAAATTGTCTTTTACAAGGGAAGCCAAAGTGTCATTCTATTCTGTGCTGGTCAGACAATAGCTGGAGTGCTACATTTTGTTCTCAGCAGCACACTTTAAAAGGGACAGTCACCTTGTAGTGTGTCCAGGAAAGAGTGATGAGGATGATGAGGGGACTTAAAACCATAGCGAATGAGCAATGATTGAAGGAACTGGACATAATTAACCTAGAGATGAATTAAGACAGTTTTGAAAACTGTCTCCAATATTTAAGGATTTTGTTTGTTCATTTGGGAGAGAAAATTAGACATTTTGTGTAGGTCCAATTGGTGGAATTAAAAACAATGTGTAGAACTTTCAGAGGGATAGATCAGGGCTCGATATATGGAAAACTTTATAACAATTAGAATTGTCCTCAAATAGGATGAGGGAATTTGTTAAATAGGGTACTCCTGATCATTGGAGATAATAAAAAACAGCTAAATGACCATTTCTCCAAAAAAAGTAGAGAAGATCCCTGCATGGGTTAGCAAGTTGGAACCATATAACTGCTAAGGTCCTTTCCACATCTAAGATACTATGATTATTTTTCAAGACACTAAAGTTATTCTTCTAGTTATTTAAAATAGTTAATGTAATTTGCAATAACTTAAAATTATAGTTATCCTCATTTTTGTCCTGAGTATTTAGTTCTTTCTGATCATATCTATTTGCAACTTTTGTCATCCCTTCATAATTTTAAATTTACAAGAACAGTGGTCAAAAAGCTGTTTCCTACCTCCCTTTCTTGGGTTCTTTTTCCACCTTCAGGGTATGTCACTAGCAGTGAATGGTTGAGATCTTTTCATTCTTGTCACTCAAACCGGATAGCAAATTCCTTAACTGAGATCATGATTATGATCACGAAAGCTAAACATCAACAGTATTATCATACATTATTAAAATTTGTATCATGCTTTTGTAGAAAGGAAGACCTAGGAACTTGATGCATTGCATAGCCTCAGTCTCTAGGAACTGCCTTCCCAGGCTTCGATACAGCACTCAGATTCAATTTTTAGACAGGGATTTCTGATATTACTCCCTCAGCTCCATCATCTGGGATCAACAAAGCTTCAAACCACTGGCAAAGGCTAGTGCTGGTCTAGCCTTCCTTACCTCCCCCACTCAAATTTCAATGTGCTGTGAATCTTTCCAATCTGAAAGTCTAGGACCCCAGACCTTTGTCAGAGGTACTTGATCCAAAGAGGGTTTTTCCCTATTCTTTAATACCACAAAAAATATTGCTTTAAATATTTTCTTTTACATGAGCTCTTTATTTTTGTCATTGACATCCTTGGTGTATGTGCCTAGTAGTGCAATCTGGAACAAGGAGTATGGACATTTCCTGATTTTAATAGCATTTTTCTACAAAAGTAATTTAGACAATCAGGAAGCATCTCTGCAGTGTAGTATCTTTACTTCTTTGTAATGAGTAGACCCCTACTGTGATGTGTTGTCTACATCACTCCGCTTCTTCTTTCCACATAATACATTGTCGATCAATAACATGTATTAAGCACTTCATATGTGTCTAGTACACACATGGGCACTGTGCTAAGCACCATGCTTGTATTGTTTGTACTTTCTCCTTATTTTGGTAAGGCTCCAAAATGCTGACATTTTAAATGTGAAACATCAACAATTTTCAAATTTACAACCAAAAGAGTCATTTAAAATACAACCTAAACTTGAACTTAAATGGACAGATAAACATGACAAAAGATGCATGAATACTTCTGAGAAAGTTCATTTGCTCTTAAATGTACTCAAAAAAAATAGGTCATTTTAAAAAATCAACAAGAAGTTACGAAAACTGGAGTATTTGCCATAACACTACAAAATTTTAAAATCTATAGTTCCCAAACATTTCAATTAAACTTGCTTATAGAAGTAGCTCTAAAAAAAAACTAAAGCTTTTTAAAAAATTATTTGAATTTATTTCAATAAATTTTAATTCAGTTGTTAGAATCAGAGGTTTGATCAAGTCAACGAGCTGTTATTAAGTGTCTACTGTATGCCTAGCACTGTGCTAAGTACTGGGGATACAAAGAAAAATAAAATATAGTCCCCTCTCTCAAGGAGCTCACAGCCTAATGGTTGGGGCACTGGGAGGGAGGGAGACAGAATTAACATGGAAATCATTATAAATGAACATTACAGGCAGGGAAGAGAGGTCAGCAAATGTATCTTGCAAAAGATGAGATTTTAACTGAAATTTAAAGAAAGCAAGGGAAACCAGGCAGCAGAAAGTAGGAGGGAGAGGGTCCCAGGCATGGAAGAGATCCAGTGAAAATTCAGAGTTAGGAAATAGAGTATCTCATACAAGAAAAAGAAAGGATTCCAATGTCACTGGATGATAGAGTTCATGGAGGGGAATAAAGGACAAGAAAATCAAATCAAGAAACAAGAATTCTGATATAGCCACCATGCTTTTTAAAACAGAGGAAATGATGGTTATGTTCAGAGGTATGCTAGAGGCAGCTTGAACCACATCCCGAGACCTATTTCAGTGTGAACATTTATATCTCAAAATTGTCAAACATTACAGATCAGGGCTTTATTTGTTGTTTTATTGATTGGCTAGACTTGAGAAAGTGAGGGAGAAAATTATAATAATGCAGATTAAACAGAATAGGATGGTTTGTGTAGGTGTGTATATACCTATGGAAGTATATGCAAGTTGTTAAACATTTACCAGCACACAACACATGCCATAAAACTCCAGATAATGAGTCTATGATGGCTGGCAATGATGAAGATGCTCCTGGAAAAATCCTACCTTCCCCACAGAGCACAGGAGCAGAAGTCTTTACTTACTCTTTAATGACAGCAATGGAGAGCAGATCAAAAATTAAAAAAAAAAGTAAAAAACAACTTCTAAATGAGCTAGTACCAAAAGGCTTTTCACATCATAAGCGCTGCATTATCCAAACATGTAATGAAATTCCAGGAAACATCAGATGCTGCAGGTACGTGAAGATAATTTTGTTTTTATAACCAATTTCAGGCAGATAAATACTAGAATCCTTTCCAATTTCTCCCCCATGAAACTGAAGTGTCACCGAGATTTACAACCCCCTCAAGTTCTCTTTTCAGAGGAACATTCATTTACATAAACAGATAATTCCAGATAAAAATTTCCATTAGACAAAGGTGAAATGGATCAATTTTCTCTGCCAAGACAAATCTTAAATCTTGAACAGATAGGGTCATTATCACACCAGGCCCATTTCAGAAATAATGTATTTTTTAAAAATCAGCCGATAGCAGTCATTTCCAGCTTTCCAATTATCTTTAAGAAAAGCTTATTCTGTGGACAATAAAGCACATTACTGCACAATATGATACAGTCCATAAAGATCACAATGTTTTATGAAAGGTTAAAGAAAGCTCAGCATATTTAGGGAAATGTCATAACCCGCAAAGTCTTTCAAGACTTGAGTGAAGCCACACAGAGGCTCTGCAAATACTGTGCTAGAGGGAACCATGGGCTCCTTTTTGGGGAGCAAAACAGGACATAAGAAAGCATGTGATGTGAAAATGATTCTTTGGGAAACACTGAGGCTTAGGCAAAAGAAGGTAGGAAACAGAATCAATAATAACAGCTTCCCACATTTAGTATTGGCACTTAGCTGTACATGTTTGCAAAGTCCTTTATTTCCTCTGAACCTCATTTGCAACCCTGATAGACAGGTCCTATCATTATCATCCCTATTACAGAAGAGAAGACTGAGGCTGAGAAAGACTAAGGGACCTGCCCACATGCCTAGTAGGTGCCAGGGGCAAGCTTGGAACTCAGGTCTTTCTGATTCCAATTCTTACACCCTTGCCATTGCAACACCTAGATGCCATGCACAAGATGCCATTTTTTCCACACTGGTTTTCATCAGTCAGTTGGTATATCTTTTTCCCCCTCTGGATGTGATTCAATTTTCTCCCCACTTTTCTTTCTGCACAGCAAAAGCAATGAGAGTTACCTTTTCCCCCATTATATCTTACCTATATGCCAAATAATTGATTGGGTTGGGTTAGAGGGAGAGTCCGAGTTTGTTATGTCCGGGAAGTGCCTTGGGGCCAGGTTGGTGGGTCAGGTTTTCAGCTGGGTTTGGCCACCAGCCATATAGAGACCTGGGTAGGCAGGAGTCATGGTTACCAGTACGGATTCAACAGCAGACATGGTCAAGAGAAGCAGGGATAGTTGAGAGCTCAGTAGATAAAAGGCTGAGTGGAAGCAGGGAAGGTTAGCATGCATAGCCCCATCAGAAGTAAGCAAAAGCAAAGGAATCTTGACACTGAGTTGAAGAAAATGAATCTCATTCAACCTGAGAGAGCCAACTAGAGCCTATCACATCTGGACTCAGGGGCTCTCTCCTCCTCAGGTCAGGGTTCCTCACTGTCAAAAGTCTATGAAGGGTACATAATGAGAAGCCATCTGGGCCTCTTTTGGGGATTTCAGGCTAACTTAAGAGTGGCATACCTAAGGTCCATGGGTTCTCTTTTGACCTCTGGAGTTCTGTATTGTATGGCCATGGGACCAAGATTCTATATCAGCTCTACATTCCACACCCACTACACCCATAGTTCCCCCACCTTCCTCCCAAAAAAAAGGCTAGTATATTTTTCCATCTCTTCTCTGGGAGAAGTGGGACAGGGGTAGGGAACATGGGATTGTTTACATTATTGTAGTATATCTATTTCTTTTTCTGGTCCTTCCTTCATTCTGTATTAATTCATATAAATCTTCCTCTGTTTCTCAGATTTCCGCATATTCATTGTTTCTTATGGCCCAATAATATCCCATTATATTCACGTGCTATAATTTGATCAGCCATTTTCCAATGGAATCCACTTTGCTACCAATTTTTTTAATAGCATTTTGTCTTTAAAATAAATGTGCATGACAGAAAAGCTAGGAAACTTTCCTAGGAAACTAGGAAAGTAAGGAAGTAATTTGATAAAGATCAATGGATGCAGAAATCAAAGCTATAGGCCACACAGACAGAAAAAGGAAATAGAGGCAGAGTTCAGGAAAGAAGTCAAAAGCCTGAGGCATACCATAAAAGTGATGGTGACTTCAATTAACTGCTCAAATACTCTTCCTCTCTGCCAATACAGAGGAGCTAATCATTTCTTGTTCTGCCTTAGTGATAATTTCATACATTTACAGTACAAGAGCCAGTCAGGTGATCTTTTTTAATGGTAGACCTTATTCTTATCAACAAAAGGAAACTTGTTGAAGTAGAAATGATGGAAAGCTAGGAGTTCCTCTCCAAGTGTGTGATAAAGAAGGAAAATCCTGGTATAATATGGAGGGTTCTTATCCATTGGTAGGAACCAATAGATTAAATTTCTACAGGGAAAATCATCTCAAGAGTTATGGCTAGGTGGCACGGTGAATAAAGCACCAGCCCTGGAGTCAGGAGGACCTGAGTTCAAATCCAACCTCAGACACTTGACATGCATACTAGCCATGTGACCTTGGGCAAGTCACTTAATCTCAACTGCCCTTCCTCCCCCCCTAAAAAACAAAAAAAAAAAAAAGGAGTTATGGCAAGTTTTCAAGAGTGAAATTATAAAAAAAAAAAACAAAGAAAAAAAATTCCATTAAAGAAGATGGAGAAAGCAATGTTTAAAGAGACTGATTTGGAAGCGTGTAGAAATTGTTGACCAACTTAAATGGGAAAAGTCACGCAGAGAAAATGAAAGTAAGTCAAGACAATGGAGCGTAACACGGTTCTATAAAAACAGTATCAGAAGTGCTAAAGCTCGGAATGAAAGGTGGGTGATGAGAAACACTGACCACAAAAAGATCCTATTTTGAGCTATAGGGGTGGGAGGAAGGGAATAAAAGGAAGATCAAGAATGCCACTTGGATACAGGGGATGGGGATGATACACAATGGAGAGAAGCAAGAGTCACTCATCTCTGATTCTGCTTCTGTTTTCAACACCAAGAAGATTGATCTTTGGATGAAACCAGAAGAATCAAGTCACTTATTAAGAACCTGTTAAGTTACAGGCCCCCGTGCTAGATTCTGGGGATACAAATCTAATCAATGGGATCATTTGTTTTTGAAAGGAACTTATAAATTCTAACAGGAGAGACAGTATATCTACATATATGTATACTAATAAAATATATTGCATATTTATATATTCCATACATATAACATATCCATCATAATAAATAAATGTGTAAATAAATATAAATATAAGGTAGTTAGAGGAGGGACATTTGCAACTGTGGGAAATCAGGAAATTTTGGGAATAGCATTGTCTTTAAAATAAATATCCGTAAGAGAAAAGCCAGACTTTCTAAAAAAGGTGGTACTTAAGCTCTGCCTTGAAGGAAGAGAAAGATTCTATGAGGCAAAAGAGTAAGGAAGGAGGCAGGGGGCACATAGTAGGTACCTTAAACATGTTTACTGATTGATTGAAAAATAAAGTAAAGGCAGTTGTATAGATAACACACCACAAGTTAATACAAGATGATATGATAAAATGTGATAATGATACTGTGTTCTCTTCCATATGACTGTGTTAGTGGCCCAGAAAGCAGAGCCACCGGTCCTTCCCTTATCCTGGGAGACTGTAATAATAGGAGGCAGAAAGAGTTCAAATACAAAGTTAAGCTCACACAAGATAATGCTATGATTGTGAAAAAGGAGAAGGGGGGAAGAATGGACTCCAGATTAAGCATTCCTGATGAAAAGACCAGAACTGGGTAGAATCTCTGACATGAAAACACAGGAGGCAGAGAAATCTCAAAAGGTGATGCATCTGAATAACTGGGAAAGTTAAATGATGAAGTGGATACATTTTAATAGGGGAGAAAAGCAAGGGTTACTTGGGAATCCTCCTGTCTTCAAGCATCATGCATAGGATAAAGACAAACAGAGTCTGAATATGGTTTTGTTCTATTTTGTTGATCTTAAGAGAAGAAAGAAAAGGGGGGAATGAAGAAATACAAGGAAGAATTTACCATTTCTTATAACTGGGTCCTTGAGATTGTATAAACATGGAAGAGTGGCTTAGGGAAGAAGGCATCTCATAAACCTCACCCTTATTTGAACTGGACAGAAGAGAATAGAAGACATACAAAAGAGTTCATGTAGAAACACATTAAATAGGGAAAAATGTGAGAAGGAAGGTTTCAGAGGAGGGGAGAATTGGGGAAGAAGTACTCACAAGCAAAGCAAGGTTCAACTTTGGTGGGTTGATCATAAAGGGGGAATTAAATGGAAAGAAAATATAAAAATGAGAGAGATTGGTGTCAATAAGCAGGAAAAGAGAGGAAGAGGAGAGGGAGCAGAACATTAGAGATTACTACGGTAGATCCCCTTCCTTTTCTTTCCCCCACTTTTTTCTTCTTTGTAAAGGAGCAAAGAGAGGAAGAATTGCAAAAGGATATGCTAAAGGGAAAAATACAATTAATATTCATAACAATGAATGTGAATAGAATGAACTCACCCATAAAAATGCAAATATTTTAGAAAGCAGAATCCCATAATATGTGATATACAAGAAACATATTTGAAGCCAAAAGAGTCACATTGAATTAAAATGAGAAGTTAAAGAAGAATTTATCATGCTTCAGACAATTAAAAAAAAAAACAGAGGAGACCATTATGATCTCAGACAAAACAATAGGAAAAATCATCATGGTTAAAAGAGAATGGCATATAAACTACATTATCTTCAAAGGTACCATAGATAAATATAAATATTTCCTATATGTGTACATGCACTGGATGGCATAGAACCTAAGGACTTAAAAGAAGAGCTAATCAAATTAGAGGAGAAATTGATCTAATTGGATTATGAGTTCCTTGTGGGCATTCTTACCTCTCTTTGTAACCATAGTCCCTGGCACATACCACAGACTTAATAAGATAGAATGAATTGGAAACAAAAATAGTGGAGAATTTCAATGTACCCCCTTTCTGACCTAGACAAATCTGACCAAAAAAAAAAACCCAAAACAAAACAAATGAACAAGAAGTTAAGGACCTGAAAAGAGTTTTAGAAAAGTGAGTTAAGATAGATCTCTGGTGATTACAGAACACAAAAAAAAAGAGTATAAACATTCTTTCAATTTGCCATGGCAAACATAAGAAAGCAGAAATATTAAATAGTCCTGTACAGATAAAAATGTAAAGAAAATTAAAAATTGTAAAAGGCTTTCAAAGAAAGGATTCAACCTTAAATGAAGAGCAATAATATAATCCTTGAGAATATGTGAATCAGAATAAATCATAGCAAAACTATAATTTCATCAAAGTACATTTTTTTTAAATTTTGCAACATACCAAAATTTTGTAGATGCAGTCAAAACATTTTTAAAGTAAAATTGACATCTCCGTGGATAGCAAAAAGAGAGAGAACAAAGAAATGGACTGAATATGTTTACTACAAAAACAACAAATTAAAAACTCAAATGGAACAGAAAAACTGAAATTCTGAAAATCAAAAACAATAACAGCAACTTATATTTATACAGAGCTTCAAAGCCTGCAAAGCACTTTGTAAATATTATTTCATTTGATCCTCACAACAACCCTGAGAAATAGATGCTATTATGTTCCCCATTTTACAGATGAGGAAAGTGAGGTACATCGAGGCTAAATGGCTTGTCAGGGATCATACAGTTAGTATATTTGAGGCTAGATTTGAACCCAGGTCTTTCATGTTCAGTGTTCTATCCAATGCACCATGTTACCAAATGGAATTGATAAAATTAGGAGCTGGTTTTCTGTAAGTGGTGTTTTCACTTTGGCATCACCTCCACCACAGTCTCCTTTCTCCACTTGCTGAGTTCCTTCCCAGAACCTCCATTTGAGGAAGATTCAACAGCAGGTGTGTTCACTTCACATCTGGCTCAGTCCATGAATCCCCAGACTCCACTACTCTATTACTACCCAATTTTCAGTTCCTTTTTTTTTTGCTTTTTTTTTGGGGGGGGGGGCAATTGGGGTTAAGTGACTTGCCCAAGGTCACACAGCTAGTTTTTGTGTTAAGTGTTTGAAGCCAAATTCGAACTCAGGTCCTCCTGACTCCAGGGCCAGTGCTCTATTCACTGCACCACCTAGCTGCCCCAGATCTTTTTTTCCAAACAAAACAGCTCCTACTTTTATTTATCAAGTCAATAGTGGTTGAAGTTTTTTTTTTAATTTTATCTCTTATTTGGCTTTCAGAAATATATGTGTGTGTATATATATATATACATGTTTGCTTTTATTTAGGGTCATTTATTTATTGCCTTTATAGATTTTTTTAGTTGCATCTCAAATGTGTTGACTTGTTCACTTTTGGTGATGAAAGTGTTAGGAGATGCAAAAGTTCACCTAAGGACTGCTTTGGCTGCATCCCAAATATTTTGGCCTGTAATCTCATTTTTGTCATTTTCTTTGATAAAATCATTTGTCTGCAGCAGCTAGGTGGTGCAGTGAATAGAGCACCGGCCCTGGAGTCAGGAGGTCCTGAGTTCAAACCCAGCCTCAGACACTTAACACTTACTAGCTGTGTGACCTTGGGCAAGTCATTTAACCCCAATTGCCTTCCAAAAAGAAAAAAATCATTTATTGTTTTTAATATTTGTCCTTTGACAAAAAAAGCTCTTTAGCATTCATTTATTTAGTCTCCATTTAAGTGAAATTCTTTCTTTAAATTATATTTATTAAAATTTTATTGCATGGTAAATTTTTATTATAATTTTTTAAATTCCCAATTATTAATCACCACAGATATATCATATTCAACTTTAGTAATACTCTACTCAGGTACTTAATTTCTTTCTTATTTATTATTTTGTCAAATTTGTCCAGGTCTAAAAAGCGGGCATATTGAAGAGCCTAGCTATTATGCTTTTGCTATCTTTTCTCTCTTTAATTCAATTAGCTTTCCTTTAAAAGTATTTAAAGGCTATGTCATTTAGTACATATATATTTAATATTGATATTATTCTGTTATTTATGGTACATTTAAACATAATGTAGTTTCCCTGGCCTTATCTTTTAGACATGATTATTTTTTCTGTTGTTTTGTCTGAAATCACCACTGTCACCCCTACTGTTTTTGAATTAGCCTGAGACATAATAAATTTTGGTCTAACCCCATTTTAACTGTGTGAATCTTCAAGTCTGTTTCTTTTAATTAACATATTTTTGGATTCTGATTTTAATTCATTCTTCTACCCTCCAGTTTTATGGGTGAGTTCATCCCATTCGCATTCATGGTTATAAATGTTAATTGTATATTTCTCTCTATCATATCCTCTTACGATTTTTTCTCTCCCACCAAAGTTGAAGTTTGTTTTGCTTGTGACTGTCTCCACCCCCATCTACTCCTTCCCCCTTAAACCTTTCTTCTCTCTCTGTTCCCTCCTACTTAGCTGTTAAGTTTAATATATTTCTATATCAGTATGTGTTTATGTGTGCTTTCAAACTCTCCTTTGACTGATTTGTTCATCACAAGGATAAACCCCAAATTAATGCTTTATTGTTTCATGGTGTTTATGTTTGCCTGCAAAAAGGATATGCCCAAATTCCTTTTATCTATTGTTCAGAGATCAGGGACATTCTTCTGCAACCTTTGGTTAACAGAAAGTCTATCTTCTGTTTATATTAACCTCACCTGACCAAAACTTGATTTATGGAATAATAATGTTAAGTGTTTGACATTCCTCAGGTAAAAGCTGAAGAGAAGTTTGAGCTTCCTGAAGTGATCTAGCCATTTGTCAGTTTCCCTGGTTAACTGTGTAAGGCAAAATTTCCCTGATGTCTAGTTTTCTTGGTTACCTTGGTGATATGTAAATCTTACTCTCAATCAGTCTATTTTGAACCCTCTAAATCCAGTTAACTCTGAAACCTGACTTGGTTTACCTATAGAGTCTATTTGATTGGGTTTGTCTCCTTAATGATAATGATAAGAGATAATGACTCTGCTTAACTAAATTTGTTCAACTTTTATGACCTTGAAGGAAACATGGGATTATGATTTTTGTGATACTCATGGCACAGTACACTTTGCTTTCTGTTGTAAGTTTTTCTCCCAATTTAAAGTCCTTGAGACTTGTACAAATTCATCCCTCTGACTATGAGACACTGGGAGAAGTTTGTCAGTAATCTGGCCACTAGCCATCTCTAAAGAATTCTGTCACGCTCTAGATGAGATGGGTATTGAGGAGAACATCCTTGAGTCAGGTTATTATAATAAACTTTGAAAACATAGCCCAGCTTTCTGCATCTGTGATTATGCTTTTGCTAGTATGAGAATGTTGGACTTTCAGCCCAAAAGAGGGATATTGTGGAATAACACTTTATTATTTATCTTTTATTCATATTATTTGAACCTAGCTTTATGGAGCTAGAAATTGTCAAACGCAAAAACTTATCATAGAGGTTAGATGGACCTCAGAGAAACTATTAAGGAAGCCACACTAAGATCCCACCCAGTGCTTGTTTTGTGTCCTCCCAAAGCTTGTGTTTAGGGTTCTCCCAACTAGATTCACTTAGCTGCTGTACACATTTCAAATTGCCCTTCTTGGAGCCTACCTACTGCCTACATGAGGCCAATCAGGCAAATGTCTTTAGACCTTTGTAAAGCTCTCCCAGCTTCTCTCCTCTGCCAAATGACCAACTAAATTTCTTCTGTATAAAACTATTTCATATTTTGGGGTACATTCTCCTGACTAACAAGTTCAAATAGGAATGAAGTTTATAAAATTCTCTTTACCTCCTGCAACTCAATTTGGGGAAATTTTTAATTACTCCCCCTTCTTCCTCACCTCTCCCTTAGTGTATTCCTTTTCCCCTGCCTTTTGAAACCAATAAAACTGAAGAAAGTCATACCTACACCTTTCTATTCCATGCTCATCATTAACTCTCTCATCTTGGGTAACTTGGCAGTGGCTTCAGCATCTGCAAAGCAGAGTCTGTCTTGGGCAGATTAAGACTGGGTATCATGTCTCTGCAAA
This sequence comes from Petaurus breviceps papuanus, assembly GCF_028583685.1. Taxonomy (NCBI): domain Eukaryota; kingdom Metazoa; phylum Chordata; class Mammalia; order Diprotodontia; family Petauridae; genus Petaurus; species Petaurus breviceps. The sequence continues at coordinate 10,424,321 of NW_027185655.1, read as the reverse complement.
TTTTTGCATTTCAGGTAAATCTGTTCTTTTGGATTCCACTGTGCCCCCCTGCTGTAATCCCTGGCAAGTACTCCTGAAGTATGAAGTCAGAACTTTTTCCTTTGTGCTGCATCTTAATGCCTAGCCTCCACCACCCTAATGCATTCAAACAAGCCTACCAGATAACTTTAGGCCCTCTACCATAAGGCTGTGTGCTAAGGCAGAAGCTATCCCTTTGTCAATCTCATTGCTTTCTCTAATTCAGTTGCATTTCACCATTTCAGTGCCTCTGAGGCAGGGGTGTTCTGGTAAATGTTTAAGGAATAGCTCTGGGGGAAAAATGTATGCATGACACATTTTCTAATTTAATCTCCATCATTAAAATTGTTTCTATCACCTTCTTAGGTCTAGCCAATCAATCAAATGAACCCTTCTTTGGATCAGCATTTACCAATTCTGATGTGTAATGAACATTTAACATCAGCTTTTGAAAGTCAGTATAAGCTGGCTTCAGGATACCCCCTGAGACCCACCCTGTCCAAGTCTCTTCATTTGGTTCTCCAGAGAGAGTTCTTGTCCAGGGGAAATGTCAACTTTGGACCTTTAGTATATATCTCCCACAATGGGTGAGACCTCTCATTCTTACTCTCTAGACTTGACTGACTGGTTGGCTGTTCCTCAGAAGGAAAGCTTTCTTTGATTAGTAGGGCTCCTACTTTTCAATAACTTCTTATTGTCAGTCTCTCAGATATTACCAAGTAAAACAACCTTCTGACTTGCTCATTTGCAATAATGTCAGTGACCATAATTGTATACACTTCCAAGCCCTATGCATTTCAGCATAATGCCCTTAAGATGTCCTTTATCCTTAGAGTCAGGGTCCACCCCAATATTGAGTCTGCCATGGTTTTTACTTGTACTATGCATGCCAACACCAATGTGCAAATATGCATGTAAACAATAAATGTGCACTGTTACAACAAAGAAAACTTGGGGTGGCTAGGTGGCACAGTGAATAGAGCACCAGCCCTGGAGTTAGGAGGACCTGAGTTCAAATTTGGCCTCAGACACTAAACACTAGCCATGTGACCTTGGGCAAGTCACTTAACCCCAATTGCCCTGCCTTCCCCCCTCCAAAAAAACAAAAAACAAACAAAAAAAAGGAAAACTCTATGGAATTAGGACACCATTCTTACAAATTTCCCAAACAATATTGAAAACAAACAAAGCTTGGGGCAGCTAGGTGGTGCAGTGAGTAGAGCACCGGCCCTGGAGTCAGGAGGACCTGAATTCAAACCTGGCCTCAGACACTTAACACTAACTAGCTGTGTGACCTTGAGCAAGTCACTTAACCCCAACTGTCCTCAAAAATTTAAAAAAATAATAAAACTGCAGTAATGACTGAGAGAACAATCCCAGGAAATTAACCAAAATTGTCCTTTGAAAAAAACAAACTATTCACTATGGAGAAAAATGTGAAGCAAGATGTGACTTCCAGAGTTACAAAGCAAAATCCCTTTCTAAGGAAAAATAACAATAACAAAAAGAAACCATGAAGGACAGAGAAAACACTGACATGATTGCAACTCTGCTAGAAAGGTGAATTCAGATGAGGCCTTAAAACAAGTTTGAAAAAAGAATAGCCCTGAAAAATGATTCTCATTTTTTTATTTCCCTGACATGTGGGGAAAAAACAGAGTACTAAAATTTAAATGAGGTCAGAAAAGTTGGTGTGCTTTTTTTAAAAATAATCTAAACAATGCACCTCTTAAATTAGAACATCTGTGACAATAAGCAAATTAAAAGTGGCCTGGAAAGTGGACTGGCAGAAATTAGGTTTAGACCAACATCTCACATAAAGTACAATAAACTCCAAATAAAGACGTGGCTTAAATATAAGAGATCATATTATAATCAAATTAAATATATAGGAAAGTTATTTTTAAATGTAAGAATGAGCATCATTCCCTTAAGTGAAAAATTCCAAAGTATCAACAACCATTTGAAAAAATAATCCAGTTTACTTTAAGTGGAAGTACATATTAAAACAACTCTGAGTTTCTACTTCACACCCATCAAAGAAGCAAAGATGATTTTTTTTTGCTTTTTGGAGGGGGAAGGCAGGGCAACTGGGGTTAAGTGACTTGCCCAAAGTCACACGATTTGTGTTAAGTGTGTGAGGCCGGATTTGAACTCAGATCCTCCTGACTCCAGGGCCGGTACTCTATTCACTGCACCACCTCGCCACCCCTAAGATGATTTTTTTAAAGGAAAATAATTATTGTTAGATGGACTGATGAAACAAGTACATTAATTCACTTTTGATGGAGCTGTGAATTGATCTGGCCATTCTGGAAAGCAATTTGGAACTATGCTCCCAAAATCACTAAGTTGTGCACTACCACTATAGGCATATACCTTGAACAGATCAAAGAGAGAGAAGGACCCAAACATACAAAAATGTTTATAGAAGTACCTTTTGTCATAACTAAGAATGGGAAACAAAGTGGCTGCCCATCAATTAGAGGAAAGTAGAACAAATTATGCCATATGAATGTAATAGAACGTTAAAGGTACTGATTCAGAGAAAATTATAAAGACATATAAACCAATGTAAAGTGAGGAGTACCAGGAAAATAATTTATACAATGAGACTACAATGTACAGAAAAACACCATTGAAAGATTTAAGAACTCTGATCCATCAATGAACAATCATGACTCCAGAGAATCAATAATGAAATGTATTCCCCACCTCCTGACAAGATGAAGACAAGAATTACAGAATAAAACACATCTTGGAATATGGCCATTATGTGGATGTGTTTTATTAGACTGTCCTTATTTCTTACAAGGGAGGGGTTTTAATTGTTATTTAGGGACAGAGCAATTAGTGGGGGAGGAAAGGGCTAATAATAGCAACACTAAGAAAAGAGAAAAGAAATAAAAGGGATCATGGAAGCACTGAAGAGAACAGAAAAAGGTTATAAAGGAGATGTTGACAAGGAGGACATATTTGAAATAAACATTAAAATTTTAGATTTCAAAAAAAATAAGCAAGACATAATGGAGATTCACAGTTTCATACGAAATCCTTTTTCTCTCCTCTGTATATCAAAATGCCCTTGTCTGTTGGCATTAGTAAAGGTCAAAAAATTTTAAAGTTTGTTTTGCAAAGCCATCATGCTTTGCAGGTTCAGATAAATTATATTTATCTATAAAATATATAATATACAATTATATATTTATATTTAGAGAATACTAGAGAATCAACTAAAAAACTAGTTGAAACAATGACTTTAGTAAAGTTGCAGGATATAAAATAAACACATAAATCATCATCATTTCAATATATTACCAACAAAGTTCAGCAGGAAGAGATAGAAAGAGAAATTCCATTTAAAGTAACTGCAGACAATATAAAATACTTGGAAGTCTACCTGCTAAGAAAACCCTGGAACTGTATAAACACAATTACAAAACATTTTTCAAACAAATAAAGACAAATCTCAACAACTGCAGAAATATTAATTGTTCATGGGTAGAGCAGACCAGTATAATAAAAATGACCATTCTACCTAAATTAATGTACTTACTACAATGCCATATGAATCAAATGACAAAAAAAAAAAAACATATTCTATGGAGCTAGAAAAAAATAGCTCCAAAATTCATCTGGAAGAACAAATGGTCAAGAAATCAAGGGAATTCATTTAAAGAAAAAAATGTGAAGGAAGGTGGCCTAAGGGTACCAGATTTCAAACCATACTATTAAGTTTTAATCTTCACAACAATCTGGTACTGGCTAAGAAATAGAGCGGTGGATCAGTGGACTAGATCAGGTGTACCATACACTATAGTAAATCCTAGTAATCTAATGTTTGGTAAACCCAAAGATCTAAGTTTTGGGGACAAGAACTCACCATTTGACAAAAATTGGTGGGAAAATTGGAGAGCCATTTGACAGAAACTAGGTATAGACCAACATCTCACACCATATACGAAGACAAGGATAAAATAGGTACATGATTAGACATAAAGGTTACTATTATAAGTAAATTAGGGAGCACAGAAAATTTTGTCTTTCAGATCTATGGATAAAGGAAGAATGTCTGACCAAACAAGGGATAGAAAGGCACACAGACAATAAAATGGATAATTTTGATTACATTAAATTTAAAAGATTTATACAAATGCAAATGTATACAATGCAACCAAAATTAGAAGGAAAGCACAGGGTAAAATTTTACAGCAAATTTCTCTCATAAAAGCATCATTTCTTAAACATACAGGGAACTGACAAATTTATAAAAATATTTCCTTCACAACTGATAAACGGTCAAAAGATAAGAACAGGAAGTTTTCATATGAAGAAATCAAAGCTGTCTATAGTTATATGAAAAAGATGTTCTAAATCTCTCTTGATTAGAGAAATGCAAATTACAACAACTCTGAGGTCCCACTTCACACCCACCGGATTGGCTAACATGACAGAACAGGAAAATGACAAATGTTGGAGGGGATATGAAAAAAATTAGAACATTAATGCACTGATGCTAGACTTGTCAACTGATCCAACCATTCTGGAAGATAACTTGGAACTATGCCCAAAGGGTTATAAAACCATGCATACCCTTTGACCCAGCAATATCACTGTTGGGTCTGTACCCCAAAGAGACCAAAGAAAAGGATATGATACACATACATGTGTGTATGTATACATATAGAAATATATATGTATGCATGTATGTATGGGTATATAATATTTATAGCAGTTCTTTTTGTGGTGTCAAGGAATTGGAAATGGAGGGGATGCTCATCAGTTGAAGAATGCCTGAACAAGCTGTAATTGAATACTATTGTATGACAAGCAGGATGGTTTTAGAAAAACCTGGAAGAGCTCACATGAACTGATGAGAGCAAAGTGAGCAGGACAAAAAGAATATAGTAAACAGTAACATCAATTTTGTTCTGTAATCAAATGTGAGTGACTTGACTATTCTGGTCAATGCGATGATCCAAGACGATCCTGAAGGGCTTATGATGAAAAATCCAATCCACCTACAGAAAGAGAAGTTATAGAGTCTGAGTGCAGATTGAAGAATAATTTTTCACCTTATTTTTCTTAAGGTGTTTTTTTACAATGTGTAAATAATACATTTCTTGCCTTCTCAGTGGGTTAGGAGAGAGGTGGGTAGGAGGGAAAGAATTCAGAACTCAAATATTTTTAATTATAAAAATAAATAATAGTTTTAATAAACAATGAAAAAAATTTCCAAGTGGAAAAAAAGGTTTGTTTTGACAATAAAGTGACTAAAATGGTGATACCCTTTTATCCAGAGATCTTAAAGCTAGGTACCCAAAAGAGGTCAAAGTCAGAAAGAAGAGTCCCATATAAAATAAACTTAATAGTGGCATTTTCTTTGGTAGCAAAATACTGGACAAAAAAAATAATCCTCCAAATTGTAAATCAGCTAAATTGTGGCATATTAATGTAATGGAACCATTCTCCACTCTAAGAAATTATGAAGATACAGCAAATGAGCTAAACAATATACACTTTGACTAAAGCAAAAAAGATCAAAAGGAATGTCAAAATGAAACTCACTGTTGTGTCATTATAATAAGTAAGTTTGTCCCCAGAGAGGAGTTAAGAAATGGTTCCTCTTCCCCTTCATTAAAGAAGGAGACAGTTGATATGTTCGCTGATTCTCAACTACTTTTTTTCTTTCTTTGTTACAAGAGAAGGCTTGCTGGACAGGGGGAAAGCTAGGGATATATTTGAAAAAGAATATGATGTAAAAAGTAAATATATAAATAAAATAAGATACATTTTCTAAAAAATGAAGAAATTCAACCAAATTCTCTATGCAATTTTTCATTTGGAGAGTGTTTTTCTCTATCTACGTCCTACAGATATTATTACTTACTTTTTTCTATATCTCAATTTTCTGAACAGTTTTTGCACACCAGTTCCTGAAATATGGTACTTTTTAAAAAAAAAGTGTATCATGTTCTTTCCAGAAGACTTTATTCCTTGTTATTTCTGTGCATCCTATTTTCAAGGTGAGTGGTTTTAACATATATAGATTCATGTGTCCTTTTAAAAATCACTGTCTTTGGCTTCTTCCATTAAAAAAAAATTATGTATCAAATCTGTCATGCTCTTTTCAGAGTCTCTACTACTTGTGATAAATTATCTGACCTAAATTCATTCCTTAAATCTTCTTTTAAAAGTTTTATTTTTAAAAAACTATAGTTTCTTCTATTATCTCTGAGTTTTTTCTGTTATTTCTATTATTCCCTTAATTATCAGTGATTTTTCTTCATAGTATAATTGTGTTCTAATTTGTCTATGATTTTTTACTCATTTTTCTTTGTTTTTATGAGTCTTTAGTTATTTATCTGCTTGTGAGCTACATTTTTATACTCGAGGTTTGTCCCTTGGATTTTTTATGTTTTAGACCTTCCCTGATTATCTCACATACCTCTGGTTTTCCTTTGGTCCCTTCATCTTCCACTGCTGCACAGATCCCTGGGACTTGGGAACCTCAGATCTTAGGTATGCCAGCATTTCCTACTCTAGGCAGCTGTGGGCATCCTTTTTCTACCTTAAGCCACTCTGACCCACACCTTGCATCCAGGTGCTCTCTCTTTCCTTCATGTGACCCAGAAATTCCACTGCTAGGCAAAGCAAAGACAAAAAGAAAAATCCTATATTTGCAAAAAAAATTATAGCAACAATCTTGTGGTAGCAAAAAAAAAGTGGACTCCCATTGATTGGGGAATTTCAGAATCAGAGCCTGCAAAGTTGGGGGATAGGGGTGGGAGCCAGACAAGGGACCTCCATAGCCAGACTGTAAAACATAAGGATGTCAGGCTAATTGTACTATATGTACCAGTGTAACCATAGTGTGGGTTGGGATTGAAAATGTTAACTTGGAGCTCCAGTATTATAGTTTTTGTGATGTCTTATAATGTTTGCACCTTGTCATATATCTGTCCTCTAATTTTGTGAACTCAGCTTTATTTCTCAATATCTGACATACAATTATCTTTCCTGATATAAAATTGCATGTCATTTAGACTTCAACAAAAGTTGTAGGGAGTAAGAGGCAGAGAAATTTAAATATCATTTTCTTTCTCTACCACCACCACCATGGACTCTGTGTATATTTGTGGGAGAGCATGTCCTAGACCTGGGTGTTTAAAACTTCCTAAGTTCTGTTGTTTGTAAATTCCCTTTCTAAAATTCAGTCTCCTGGATAATTTCTAAGGGAAAGCACACCAATAAGGGGCTTACACACTACATTGTCAGGGGTACAGCCACACATAAAGTTATCCTGAGGACTCTGGAAGTAGTTTCAGTTTCCTATCTAGAGACCTCACCTATCAATGCCAATGCAGATTGGAAGACTGTGTCTAGATGGGATGTGACACTGATGTTTTTAGGTTGCAGAGATTTAAGGAAGTAACTATGTGTCATGCCAATCATGTGATACCTTATGCTTAAAGGTACCATAAACAATGGATTGGTATCAATAGTTAAGCATATCTGTGAATATTATAGAATGAAAGTGCTTAAAGAAAAATCTAACTGAATCACAGGAAGGCACATGCTAAAAGTCAAATTTGGGGACAATTAAATATTCATCTTTCAGACTTAGGAAATTCATTTAAAGAGAAAACAAATCAAGCAGAGATTCCTATTGTAATTCAAGGAAATATGAATCACAACCTTTTATACTTTAGACAGATCATGAGTTAGAAGAAAGCTATTTTGTCATTCTGTACCTCGGTCAGTACACAGTGCCAGAATAGTTCAGAGAAATAGAGGATTTCAGAGATGGAAGGGCCCTTAAAAATGCATCTTTTGGACTTAGACAAATCATTTAAAGGGTGAGGAGAAAGGGAAGGTTGATATGGAAGCCTAGTGTTAAACACGGCTCTCAGACCTGGAAGGTCCTTCAAAGTTCATCTAATTCAACCTAACAATGTCCTCTATCAAATCCCCCACAAGTGGTCATCAAACCTCCTCTGGAGGATGTACAGCAATGGGGACCTACCTCCTGAGATAGGTCTCCATTCAGAACTGGACAGTTCACATCCTTAGGAATTATTTCCTTACATTGAACTAAAATCTGTTTTTCTGCATCTTCCACCCATTTTTCTTAAGTTTTATCACATGAGACTAAGCAGCATAAGTCTAATTCTTTCACCAACCAGATAGACATTCAAATACTTAATTATCATGCCCCTCCCCAATCTTCCCTACTCTAAGTAAACATCCCCAGTTGCTTCAATTTATCCTAGTCTGCCATTTCCAGTCACTTAATTGATCATCCACTGACTGACTAGCTAACATATTTCTCAATAAAAGAGTTAACTATTGTTGCCTTGACAAAGTAGGAAGAAGGCTTTAGAAGTTCTCTGTTTTTTGAAGGCATTATTCTTTATAACATCTAGACTGCAGTCAAATATCTCCCTTTCTGACTCTTCAGATTTAAAAATTCCTAAGTTTTTATTGTTAAAGATAATTTAGTATCCCTTTTTCAAAATCAAAATTGAGTTAATAAAGGTATGTTTCTGTACAATTAGATTTTTTAAGAATACTAGTACATATTGTTCTGCTTTTTTATTAAGTACCTGTCACACTTCTTCATTGACTCTTCCCTTTCTCCCTCACTGCATTTTACAAAATAAACCTATCCCGCAGCATCCTTATTATTAATTCATTTAACTTCTGCTACAAGAAGATCAATCCATTAGTCCCCTTTTTGAGTGTTCACCTCCCTGTAAGCTCAGAACCATTTGAGTGACAGTCCTAGCTAACCCCACTGTGTCTGTGTAAACAGGAGTTTATGGGCTGCTATGTAGGCAGCCTTTGTGATTTACTTTCTGGTTGTTGGGATTTATTTATTTTTTGATGGACTGGTAAATTATGAGGCTGTAGACCTTGCCAAGTTTTCAGGTATCAATGCAAAAGAGTCCCTGGAAAAATGGTAGTTGGCACTGTAACACAGAGAATGACCAATGATGCATCATATATTTTTAATAGATATAATGTTTTAATAAACATTCTCATCCTAAAGCAATGGGTTTTAAAATAAGCTTTTGCCTTGAGCCATGTAACTACCCAGCTGTGAGTTTTATAAGGCAACAATCTCCACATCGTTAGATGTTATGACTAATATTCTACCAACTGAAATACATGTACAAATTTCATGTGTAAAAAAAGTTTAAATTACATTTAAGGTTCTGTTGAATTTTGGGAAGTGAACTTGTGAAAAACTTCGCAATTTCATCTCTCATTTTCTCTATCTTGCATCTATTTAATTATGCCAAAAAAACTTATCTACTAGAAAACTTTCTATTGGATTTGAGCCCATTCTCTCCCTCTGTGCACACGAGGCTACCAGTTATATGCTCTGCTATATTGGAGGGGGGAGATTTATTCTTAATTTACCATGCCATTCTTCTCTTACAATAAGACAAAGGCTTGGTGAGAAAGAATACATATAGTCCAAGAAACTAACTTGAATCATTCAGAGAAAAAGAAAATTCCCTTAAATTTAAGCTTTTCAGTTTCTCCTCTGAGTGGCTGCAAAAAAAATAACGTAGACATCAGATTTAAAAATCCCTCATAACATATCCTCAGTATTGGCAGGCCCTACTCACCTAGAGTGTGAAGCCTTATTTTGATAACTAGTCTATATAATTCATATAGAATACATGTCAAAAAAAATCTCCAAAGACCCTCATTTTACAGATGAGGAAACTGAGTCCCATGAAAGCAAAGTGACTTGCTCAAAGTCACACAGATAAGGATCAAAGGTCAAATTTGAACCCAGTTCCTATTACTCTGGAGTTAATATTCTTTCCATCATACCATGGATTCATTTAGACATAGCTCACATCCTTGGAAGGGGAGTAAAAAGATCATGTGTGGCTTTGTCTCCATTACCTAGTACAATGTCTGAAATGTAGTAAATACTTCATAAATGCTCGTTAATTGCTTGGCTTTTGTGTTTTAAATTTTATTTTGTAATATAGTCTATCAAAATCCTACAAAACGAGGATAAACGTGTTTATTCCTATTTTCAGAGAAGGAAACAGACTGAAAGAGGAATGTGACTTAGTCCACAAGTAAGCAATTAAGTCAATATTAAAATCCAAAACTGTTAACTAGTTGTTCTCAGGCATGTTGTGACTATCTTGGACCATTCTTTTACTGTTGTGATTTATATAGAATTCTTTCAAGAGCACATCAGAGCTGTGCCTTACCATTTGTTCTAAGCTTATTGAATTTGATTTCATTAATATAGACCTATTCTCTCACGATATTCAATAACACAAATTCCAAACCCATGAAAAAAGAAAAAAGTTTTCTATTATTTTGTAGTAAGAAGGGAAGGTGAAAATCTGTATATATTGAGGTCCTCCTTTCAAAAATCCACCAACTATGTTACCTCCTTCTACCTGAGGATTCACAGCACAGTTTTATCATACTCCTCTCAGATACTGAAACGGAATAGGGAGAAAAAAGAAATCACATTGGAAAAGATGGTATACAGTTTGTAAAAATATGGCTTTGTCATTTTTTAAGTATATCCCAAGTTCCTAATTATCAATAACTCAGTGATAAAATGATATTTCTTGCCTCTAACTGTAGGTTTAGTTTCTTTCTTAGAGATTAAATTTCAAGATTTCAAAAAAAGTAAATTTTGCAGATATCCAGGAAAATGGTCTTTAAATAAAAAGAAACAGTCATTTAAATAACTCAGAATTACTTCCAAGTAGCAAAATATCAGAGGAAGGAATGGAATATGATATTCAAAAAGCACTAGAGTTCAAGTGACAAACTAAACTAACATTGGCAAAGACAAATTTATAACCGTAACGGAAACAAAAAATATGGATCTGAAAATGAAAGGATCTGCAAAAGAAAAAAATTATAATGGAAGGGAGAAAGGAAGGGGAGAAGGGAAAAGGGTCATGATAAGGGGAGGGTGGGAGGGAGAAAGGGGTCAAAAGTAAAACAGGTTATGGGGAGGGCAAAGGAAGGGTGAAGGGAAAGAAGGAGGGAGGAAAGGAGGAGAAGGGAAGAGCTGGAAGGAAAAGTACGGAGAGAGAAGCAATTTAATTCAAGGAACTTGCCATATGGTAACTGAACATAAGTGGGGTGGGGAATGCCTCCCCATTGGCACATAGTAAGGGCCAATAAATGCTTATTTCTTTCCTACTCACTCCAACCCCTCACCAGACTAATACACTGGGCTACTAGACCACAGAGGAAACATTCTTTAGAGTCTCTGAAAATTTTCAAATGATAAAGCAAGCTATACACCAAATCCAAGACAAAAAAGCACTACTGTTCTTTCACCTTGTTCCCATCTTTATGAACAGGGTCTGAACTTGTGATTCCATAGTTATAGGGAACTTCCAGATGAGGAAACTAGCCCTGCCAATGCAGTTTGGTACTTTCTTGGCAACTTGGATTCTTGAGGAATCTTAGAGCAATGAGATGTTAGATGGCTTGCCTGGAGTCACAACGCCAATATGTATTAGAGACAGGACTTAAACTGGGGTCTTTCTTACTCCAAGGTTGATTCTCTATCCAGTTCACCACACTGCTTCTTCTTCTACCTATAGGTCTCCTTATTACTATACCAGAGTTACTTGTAACGTTTGTACTTTTTTGTTAAGCATACAGAGGAAAAGGAAGTGTCTGAATAGCAAACACATTAGAATTGCAGAACTCAATCAAAACTTGCTCCCTCAGCCAACCTTGAACCATTCCTAAAGAAACAAGGTCAAGTCACTTAACCCCAATTGCCCTCCAAAAAGCAAAAAAAGGCTTGCTGTGAGAGGGAAAGAGGAAGGAAGGGAGAGAAGGTAAAAGGATGGGGGGAGGAAGAAAGGGAGGAAGGGGGAAAGGAAGGAAGAGAGGGAGGGAAGGAAGGGAGGGAGGAAGGAAGGAAGGAAGGAAGGAAGGAAGGAAGGAAGGAAGGAAGGAAGGAAGGAAGGAAGGAAGGAAGGAAGGAAGACTTATAGGGCACCTTCCATATACCAAGCAATGTGCTAAGTGCTTTACAAATATCTCATTTTATCCTCACAACAACCCTAGGAGAAGGGTACTATTATTATCCTTAATGGAATAGCAATGAGATGTGTAGGTCTAATTGTGTCAGAAACAGAATTCAATTTTCATTTTGAAAATTTCACCTTTGAGTTGCCCTTCTTACCTACAAGTTGCTGGGAGGTCCTAGACCTCTTAGCATAAAACAACTTTACCCTAGTTGGTAATTATAAAAGGACATAGGGAGAAAGCTATCCAATCAGCCCTAGAAATAGTCTTTTCAGAATGAAATTGAGATAGGAAAAAAAGGCTCCAAAGAGGAAGGTTATAATTTGCTATCATAAATATGACTTCTTTGCATTAAAAAAAGGCTTCTGAATCCAGCATTAAGCAACATCTACAGAGCTCCAAGGTCCCTTTAAAGTGAAAGGAACAAGAATCCTCTAAATCAATCATCCCCAGCACCCAGTGCTAAAGTTCAGGTCACAGCACTAGCCCATAAATATTGCTTCGAGGTGCTCTCCCAAGTGCTGCAAGTGCAGAATGAAAGCTCACTGTGCTAATAAAAGCTCATACGTTCACTGGTCTGAATTCTGCTAACTCAGCCAAGAGACTATACATGGAGAGGAGCCAGACTGGCAAGAATCTTTTTTCAAGTCTGGGCAGGAATAACCTTCTCCTAGAACAAGCAAAATACGTGAGACATTACATTCAAAAGTACATGGTTGCGAAAATTGAAGTAAGCAGAACCAGGAAAATAATACACACAATGGCTACAATAATTTAAATTGCAAAAACAATCATCTCCTTTCCCCCCACCTCTTAAAAAATGTTTTCATTAAAACTAAATACTGTGGAAATTACAGTGACCAAGCATGGCCCCAAAGAAAAGATGTAAGGAGGCACTTCTCTCCCCTTTTGGCAGAGGTAGAAGATTATGGATCTTGGACATGGCATATAATGTCAGACTTGCTTAGTGTCTTCAGAGATATTGAGAAAGGAAAAAGAATCCATGGGTTAAAGGCAGAAGGGACAAAAGAAAAAAGTCAGAAGAGTAGAAAGTAGTAAAATAATATTGGGTAGAAATCTGAGGTCCTCATTAGCAAATATTAAAGTGATGGGAGAACATGGTACAGAGTTCCTTAATCTAGTATTCAAGGACCCCCCCCCAAAAAAAATTGGTGGATTGACCTCAGAGATTCTGTGATTTTTTTATCTTGATAACTGTATTTCAATATGATTGTTTTCCTTTTGTAACACTAGAGGTTTTATTTTATACTTTTGAAAACATAGTTCCTAACTAATAATAGCTAACATTTACATAGCACTTTAAAATTTGCAAAACACTTTACATATGTTATCTCCTTTGATCCTCATAACAATCCTAGGAAGTAGGTATTATCATTATTCCTATTTTACAGATGAGGAAACAGGCAGAGTGGTTATGGGATTTGCCCAGGGTCCCCCAGCTAAAATGTCTGAAGCAGGATTAAAACTCGGGTCATCCTGAGTCCAATCTGAGTTTCACAAGAGTGTTAAAGGAGTCCATGACAAAAAAGTGAAGAACCCCGGGTATAAAAGAACTGTCTTTTGCCAGGAGGGATTACTGTTGTTCACCTTTCATTCTCCAAGAGGACCAATGACATCAGGAGGGTGGTGTCTTGACTTGCAAGTGGATTGGATTTAAGTGAGTCTGGGCTGTACAAAGTCATTGGCCTCACTCTCTCCTCCAGAGTCACTGGAGTCTAGTGGCAAGACATAGGTCAGGAGGACTGGCGATGGCCCCGGATGCAGATGAGAGTGGAATGAAAAAGGGCCAGAAAATGTCATGAATCAAGAAGGCTTTGAATTTCTTCTTCTGACTTTGGGACACTAGGAAATTAAGGATAGAACATCAGAAGAAGAAATTTCACAGAGAGAAATCAGAATTGGATCCCATGAGCAGAGAAAGGACACTATGGAAGAACCCAAAGCAGTGTCACAGAAGAGGACCAAGTACACACTTTAAAAGACTAGAAAGCAAGCAAATTAGTAGGCCTAAAGCAATGAAAGAAGGAATTTTGAAAAATAGATGAAGAACTAAAAATTATCCAATTACAACAAAACGAAGAGCTATTTTTAAAACTAATAAAAACTGTCAAATCTCAAGTGAATCTGATTAAGAAAGAGAAGAAAATCAAGATGGTAAAATTAAAGAAGCAAAACCAAAAAACACCAAGGTGAATTCGCAAAAAGGAAATACAAATTATCCTCAGAAATGAAGACACAATTATGTGCCATTAAATCTGAGAATTCAGAGGAAGTGATGAATATGATGAAACAGAAAATACTCAGAACGTTAAAATAATCCGCACAAGAACTAGAGACCATAAACAATCCTACTTCAAGGAGTAAATCAAGCAAGTCATGAAAGGAAAAAGCAAAACAAAATCTGGGCTGAATGGACTTAAAATCGAGTTTTATCAAACATTTAAAGAGTGATTAATTACCTCATTACTAAAAGGATTTGCCCTCTGTTCCTCAGATCAACTCTAGGGCAGACTCTGGTAATGACTAGGTGATTTCCAGTACAGTAGGCATAGGGGACTCAAGATCTCTGGTCTTGTGTTGGTGGGTCATGTGGAGGAGGTGGTATAGCAGGAAGAGAGATGTCCAATGGCCTCTGACTGGCCCTGCCTGATGGTGAAGGTGGTGGGCAGTGGACTCCCCTAAGCTCCACACCAAGAATGACTCCAATTGAGAAATATGTGCATCCAGAGAAAGAACTAGAAAGAACTGAGTTTATATCCAGGTGGAAGCAAAATACCTCATCTTTTTCGTTTTCTTGTTTGGTTTTATGTCCTCTTTACCATTTTTCATTCCAGCTGGTACAATCTGTCTTTATAACCTGACTAATGTATAATGTGAAAGTATTTACAGATCCTATACTTGACTATATGCCACCATGGTGGGGGGGAGGGAGGGGGACAAAATGTGAAACTCAAGGAATTGTGGAACTGAATCCTGTAAACTAAAAGGAAACAAACAAATTAATTTAAAAAAAAAAGAATGACTCCAATTTTGGAATGCTGTTCCTTCCTATCTTCACCAATTAAATTGCCATAAAGCCCAACTCAAATAGCTCCACTTACGAAAACTTTTAGCCATTCCTGCTGGCAATAAACCCCACCCCAGGACCTTACTTAGCACTTTCTTTTACATCTCGATTATACATTCAGTTTATATTATAAAGAATGAATAAAACGCATTTATTAAGCACTTATTTTGTGCTGTGGTTGGGATAAAAATAGAAGATAGCCCCAGCTCATAAGGATAGCCCATCCTCTCTTTGAAAAAAGACAACACATAAAAGAAAACTTATTGGGGCAACTAGGTGGCGCAGTAAATAGAGCACCGGCACTGGAGTCAGGAGGACCTGAGTTCAAATGCAGCCTCAGATACTTAACACAAAAACTAGCTGTGTGACCTTGGGCAAGTCACTTAACCCCAATTGCCCTCCAAAAAAAAAGAAAAGTAAACATATATAAGGGGGACAGAAAGGCCCAGAAAGTCATAGTGTTCAGTTTCTGGGTGGATGACAAGATTCATTGATCCTTAGGTTGCACTGGTAGGTCCAATGACTGTACCAGGGTTCTGAAAGGTATCAAAGCAGCATGGGAGATAAGGCCTAGAGGACCTTAAGGGCAGATGGTAGGGCCTGTTTGTCCTCCAGTTCATTGAAAGGGATACAGGTCATGAGCTCCACCTTCTAAAAGCATTGTGAACAAACAGCCCAGATGGGTTCTAGGACTTGGGTCCTGGATAAGGGGATGAAAGGTAAGGCAAAGGAGGGAAGGGTTGCCACAGTGGGTTCATTATATTTTTTCAGTGTATGTGTCTTAGCCACTTGTGAGATTATAAGCAAATAAACTAACAATAAAAAAGTAAATATTTTTTAAACACCTATAATGTGCTGGGTACTATGTTAAGCAATGAAGGTACAAAGAACACAGTCTCTTCTGTCAAGGAGCATTCATTCTAACCGGGAAGACAACTCTTGTAAGGAAAAAAAAATCACCTTTTAACCCACATGAATTTACAAATGAAATCTATTAATCATTTTAATAATAACTTTAATGTTACATAAATTTTAGGTCATCTTTAAAAACTCCTGTGAAACAAATATTGTCCTGATGTTGAAACCAGAAGGGATAATCCACAGAAAAAAAACTATAGACCATTATCTCTAATAAATGCTATTGTAAAAATATTGACTAAAACCTTAACAAAGAGGTTATTACAATGTGCTAAAAGAATTTTACATTATGACCAAGCTAGATTTATACCAAGAATGTGAGATATACTCAATATTAGAAAAACTATAAGCACAATAGATGATATTAATAACCAAAAGAATAAAAATGACATGGGGAGGTTAAGTGGCACAGTGAATAGAGCACTGGCCCTGGAGTCAGGAGGACCTGAGTTCAAATCTGGCCTCAGACACTTAACACAAAACTAGCCCTGTGACCTTGGGCAAGTCACTTAACCCCAATTGCCCTACCTTTCCCCCTCCAAAAAGAAAAAAAAAAGAAACTAAGAATAAAAATGACATGATCATATCAACAGCTGTAGGAAAAGGGGGAGTTTTATATTTTGTTATAAACTTTTCCCACAGCTATTGATACAAAAAAAACGGAAGGTCTCTGTTCCATGAAATAAGTTTTGCTTAAAAACTTAGCAAGACAATTCTCAAGAAACTCTTTAGCCAACACATCCTTCTGACTAGGCACATCATTCTGGAAGATTTGGAGGCAAGGGAAGAAGCATCCAATTGAACCAACATTGTATTTTGCTGAACATACTTTCTATGTTATATTTGAGTAAATTTCCATTTGTTAAGTTATGTGGTCTATAAATATCTCATTTTGGCTCCAATCCTAAGCATGAACAACCAGATTGGCTTGAAACAGCCCTTGCCCAGAACATTGTGTGTAGCCAACACACTTAGTTTAAGATTATCTCATTGACGACCTAGTGGTTGAAGTGAAGAAAGCGGATTCAAATATTGTATAACTGGACAGATGATCTTGAAACCAAGTAGCCAGTGAGTTTCCGATTGCATACAAGGAGTTTTCTTAATGGCACAGGAAGCAAACCCAACTAACCTGGAAGGACTAGCCAAATCAGTGTTTGAGGAGGTTGATGGGAAAAATAAAGACACCACCATGGCATCTGCCTTCAGCTTTTGGGTATCAGCTATTTCCTGGCTGTGCTGACAGCTCCCTCCCCTCAAAAAAAAAAAAAAAAACTAGCTCACCAGCATAAACCAAATGAATGTAGTCTATCTGCACACATTCAGTAACTGGAAATGCTTGAGAATATGCCTTGGTCTTTAAGGATCATGCCATAAAGGTAAAGGATTGTTCAGAGACTTAGAAACTACATAAATGAAAGGAATCTTACTGATGGGAGTGAGGACCAAACAATTACGGTCTGCAAGGAAGGTCCATAACGCAGAGATCTCGATGGAAAATGTGTTGAACCCATTTGAGAATGAGATCAGAGCTGTAAGGATAAGAGGGACATGACCTGGTGGTAAGAAAGCCTTTGCTTTTTCCTCTTCTCATTCACTAAAGGATGACTTGCTCCACAGGGGGGTTCAAGGTGAGATAGTTTTCACCACCAAGGAATATGAAAGGAGAAGGACAAGTTTAAACAGCAACATGATTTACTAGAACAATAGTTGGCAAAGTGATGGTCCAATAAGGCCAATGGGGACCTTGCTTTGGTCACTAAATAACAGAGGCCTGGAAATCTTGAAAACTTATATAGTGCATTGACTCTATGCAACCCATGACCAGCCAGCGTCCAGAGGACTAAGCTTCCACCTTCTGGATGGAGCGTCATTTAAGTGGTAATAGGCCTTGGCTTGACAATGCAGGTATGAACAGACCAACTAACTGCTCAACGGTGCCCATTAGTAAAATACCATTTTATGCACAAGCATTCCAAAAGAGGGAGAAAAAAAATGGCTAGATTCCATGTTCCTGTTTCTTAAAGTTAAAAGAGACTCAGGTTGGGGGTATACCTACTTGTAGATTCATCTTGCTCACCACTAAATGGTTGTTATTTGTCGCCCTGAATTCAAGATTTAGCAGCATGGTCTTCTCAGTTTGAGGAATTTTTTACCCCAAGTATCCTATCAAAGTGGATGGGGAGAGAAAGGATATGACATGGAGGAGAAGGGGGGGGGAGAGTTCTAACTGATTATGCAACTTCAGGAGAACCTAGAGCAAAAATCGGAAGATCTGTTCTCATATGCCAATTTCTGCAAGGTTGAAACTGTTTGAATCCAATACAAAGAGTGGTATCAGAGGACAGGGGGTTAAATTCTAGTTCTGTCACTTTAATTAATCGATCTCTCTGGGCTTCAGTTTCCTTACCTATAAAATTGGAGGGTTGGACCAGATGACTACTAAACTCTAAGGTTTCTTCCAACTCGAGATCTATGATCCTATTGGCCTAAAAACTGCTGGAATTTGCCTGGGAGTTGAAACTTCCATAAAAGCTATCCAAGAAAATGCCCCACCCACCCAACTAGATCAGTGAGCAGAGAGTTATGAAACCATCTTCTATAATGAATTTGGAATATGGCTTCTGAAACACGGGGTTACAAAGAAGATTAATAGTCAGTCTATGGCAGGTGCTACTGAGAGTCTACTACAGCATCTGTGATTGGGGCAATGAGAACCCTTCTCCCCTACACAAGCTTTAGGCATCACCCAAAACCTCTATCCCACTTGGTTATTGAAAGCCTCCTGAGTCCCTTTATGCAGAACCATCATAGCATTGTAGATTTATAACTGAAAGGGCCCCCAAAAGGTAGGTAAGTCCAACCCCCTCATTTTATAGATGAGAAAACTCTATGAAGCCTAGACCAGGTGAAGCGATTTGCCCAGGGTCACACAGTCTCCAAACTAATGCTGGAATTCCACCCCAGAAAAAAGGCTGAAGTTCCCCACAAGACTCAGGTCATTCTAACTACAGAACAGAGTTAAAATGAGAGGCCATATATACCTGAATCAGGATAGTATGGAAGGAGGAGTCAGCAAATGTAGAAGGGGCTCCCTGACACCAGTAGCCAAGTTACAGTCGTACCAAAGGACTCCCAATAAGCCCATCAGGACTCCTCAATCTCCATAAGTGTGAGAGAAATTATTATTTTTCTCTTATATTAATAACCAATCATTAAATTAGGATTAAGGTTTTTCCTTTCTATTTCCTCATTCAGAGACCAGTCCCTATAGCTCATTCAGTCAGTCTCTGAAGGACATTGCTAATAGATGAGATTGTCCAGATCTTCTGGGTACATGTTTCTCAATCTTGGGCAGGACCCCACCCAACTAGAGGACCTTACAAATAGAATCAAGTACAGGCAAGTTCTTGCCCTTAGAAAATAAGCCCTGTCCTTGGAACCCTCCATTAGATGTTAGAGTGACCCAGCTTACAAAGGAGAAAACCAACCAGAGTGATCTGGGTAGAGATGGATTCCTTTGTCCAAAATGCTAGAAGCAGCTGAGCCTCATGATCAAATCATGTTCTCAACAGAAGAAGCTGAACACTTTTAGCGCACCTCCTCATTAATATGTCTACCCTTATATTAACTGTTCACCAATCAGGGTTGATTTCCACCTAACAGGGGTACCTCCTTTTCCAAAGTTACTTAAACACACAGGGATCTCCATGGTCTTGTCTTTGGTGTCAATAGAGATCAATGATCACCAATTTATTATTAGCTAATCTAATTAATAAATTGCCTATTAATTACCCAGAAACTCTATCTTGGGATTTTTATTCATCACAAGTGACTTGGGTGGGCAGACCATTAGGGAAAGGTGGAGGTGCTTAGAGGACCACTCCCCATTCAGGTTCACAGCTATGCTGGTCAGTTATGTTGAGTGTATAGTGGAAATGGACATAATAATCTTTTGGAAGTCAATAGTGTCTGTATGGGTGTTTTCATCATTTTCTATGTTTGTTATTATGAAGATAAATGGTGACCTCTGGAGGTGCTGAGTCATCTATGCTGTCCAATCAAAATAATACCAGATCTTAGGCAAGATGAAAGTTATTTCCTTCCTGGGATGGGCATTAAAGAAGCCAGAATACTTCACTATACCAATTTCCCTTCAAATATCCCTGTTCAGCCTGTAGGGAAGGCAGATAGCAGCTGGAAACTTAGAGCAGACCACAGGCAGCCAAATATTGTCATCATGCTTATGATTGCAGCTATTCCTGACCTCATCAATGCTACTGACCAGCAAGCCCGAGCCTAGTGCTATGGGGCTATTGATCTTGCTTATTCCTTTTTTTTTCTATTTCTGTAGCCAAGACTAGTTTGGAACCATATAATTTCACTTGGGAAGGAGTTCAGTATTCCTTCACTAGCTCCCTAAATTCAGCTTCATACTGCCAATCTGGTCAGCAGAGACATAAATAAGGCCCCACTTTCTGGGGGCATTTATGTTCAACTATATAAATGATAGAATATTGGACAAACCAAATGAGGCCCAAATATAAAACTACCCAGTCTTATGTAGTTCTCAATCTGTTTCAAACTGGCAAATTGAATATATTGGTCGCTCTTCCCCATCTCAAGGCAAAATGTTTTGTTCTTTTAGATGGAAAGCATTAGCTTTCCCACCCCACCCCCAATGGAATTGTCCTGATTTTTGGCAGAATACAGAAATGAAATGTCCACCAGGACCTGGATCTGACTGTGGCTCAGATCATGAGCTTCTTATTGCAAATTTCAGGTTTAAATTGAAGAAAGTAGGGAAAACCATCAGACTGAATAGGTATGGCCTAAATAATACCCTTATAATATGAAGTGGAAGTGATTAATGTATTGAAAGGATTAGACATGTTTGGTAGAATGCCTGACAGCCTATAGACAGAGGTTAACAATATTGTACAGAAGGTAGCAACAGCAACAGCAAAAATTTCCAAAGAAAAAGTAGAGCAAAAAAGCAAAGTGGCTATCTGATGAAGCTTTACTAACGGAAGGAAAGTGAAAGGTAAAGGAGAAAGGCAAAGATATACCCAACTGAATGCAGAATTCCAGAGAATAGCAAGGAGGGATAAGAAGGTTTCCTTAAATGAGCAATTCAAGGAAATAGAAGAAAACAATAGAATGAGAAAGACAAAGATTTCTTCAGGAAAACTGGAGGGAAAGCTTTATGCAAAATGAGCATGATAAAAGACAAAAAGGGTAGGGACTTAACAAAAGTAGAAGAGATTAGAAAGAGGCAAGAATATACAGAAGTATAGAAGAAAGAGCTTAACATCACTGATAAGCAGGATGGTGTGGTTACTGATCTAGAATGAAGTCAAGTGGGCCTTCAGAAGCATTGCTAGCAATAAATGGAGAGGAGGTGACAGAATTAGAGCTGAGCTATTGTAGCAGAAAGCACCCCAGCATCCCCAGGATGGCTTCCAACATAGGTTCTTAGATCTGCTTTTCTAAAGGAAAGAAACTCAAAAAGGGTTAACAATCTTGCTTCAATCAAACATATGTCATTTACCTAGTTCAGGGGGAAAAGGTCAGCACCCCGAACTTCAGAGAATACAAACAAGTTACAAGCACAAGTTACAAGCAGAGAGAGAAACAGATCAGCAGACAGGCTTCCAGCTGTCTGACCATTACATCCATACTTAGTCAGTTACCAGAGAGGGAAGCACCAGCATCTGGGTTTTCAAAGCCAGAGGGGGCTCAACGGCTGCCCAGAGTCTCATCTGGTCAAATCACACAACTTCTCAAAGTGAGCCCTAAAACAAAATCTCACATCAGGGTATATATATATATACATACATACATATATATA
>NW_027185655.1:10369584-10402298 GCF_028583685.1 Petaurus breviceps papuanus | reverse complement strand
TATGTATATATACACACATATATATACATATATATACACATATATACATATATATATATATATATATATATCTCCTTCTCCTGGCTCAGAGAATGTCACAACCCTCTTGACCCACTGCCCAATCACAAAGCACCAAGGTGTGGGCATTCCTGAAAAACAAGCCTCCTGCCACAGGCTCCATGTCACCACACTGAGCCTATTAGGGGGAAGAGTATATTTTCAAATCTGGGAAGGTTCTCAGAGTCACTTAAGCCTAGCCAAGGGGCAGGGAAGATCTTAGATTCCCATTCCCATAAAAGCTATTTAAAATACTAAAAGAGGAGATGCTGTTAAAGTACCACACTCAATATACCAGCAAATTTGGACAGCTCAACAGTGGCCAATGGATTGGAAAAGATCGGTTTACATCCCAATCCTAAAAAAGGACAATGCCAAAGAATGTTCAAATTACCAAACAATTATGGTCATTTCACATGCCAGCAAGGTTGTGTTTAAGATTCTTCAAGTTAGGCTTCTGCCATATGTGAACCAAGAATTACCAGAAGAGCAAGCTGGCTTTTGAAAAGACAGAGGAACTAGAGACCAAATTGTGGACATTCACTAGATTATGGAGAAAGCAAGAGAATTCCAGAATTAAAAAAAAAAACACCTACTTCTGCATCATTGATGATACTAAAGCCTTTGATTGTGTGGATCATAATAAAATGTGGTAAATAATGAAAAAGATGGGACTACTAGTTCATCTTACCTGTCTCCTCTACACAGGTCAAGAAGCAACAATTAGAACCAAACATGGAGCGACTGATTGATTTAAGACTGGAAAAGTCATCTGACAAGGTTGTATATTACCATCTTATTTATTTAACTCATATGCAGCATACATCATGGGAAATGCCAGGCTGAATGAATCAAAAATTGGAATTAAGTTTGCAAGGAGAGATATCAATAATCTCAGAGATGCAGATGATGCCACTATGATGGCAAAAAGTGACAAAGAATTAAGAAACCTCTTGATGAGGGTAAGAGAGGAGACTATAGAAGCTGGCTTAAAGCTGCACATTTAAAAAACTAAGATTTTGGCAACTGGTCCCATAAGTTACTGGCAAAAAGAGGGAGAAGAAATGGAAGCAGTGTCAGATTTTATATCCTTGGTCTCTAAGATCATTGCTGATGATTACTGCAGCCATGAGATTAAGACACTTGCTCCTTGAAAGGAAAGCTATGGCAAATATGGACAGCATAGGACAAAGCAGAGACATCACTTAGTTGAAAAAGGCCCATATTGTCAAAGCTATGGTTTTTCCAGTAATAATGTATGGCTGTAAGAGTTGGATTATAAGGAAAGCTGAGTACCACAGAACAGACACTTTCAAATTATAGTGCTAGAAAAGACTTTTGAGTGTCCCTGGGACAATAAAGAATTCAAATTAATTAATACTTAAAGAAATTAATGCAGAATATTCACTGGAAGGTCAAATATTGAAGCTGAAGATTAAATACTTTAGTCATATAATGAGAAGATAGGACTCATCGGAAAAGACCCTGGTGTTTGGAAAGATTGAAGGCAAAAGGAAAAGTGAATGGCAGAAAATGAGATGGATAGATAATTTCATGGAAATAATAAACATGAGTTTGGACAGAGTTTCAGAGATAGAGAAGAGAAGGGCCTGGTATGCAATGGCCTATGGGGTCACAAAGAATCAAACATGACTGAACAACTGGTTAACAATAATAAGAAGAAGAAACTAGCAACCGGGTAGACCAGGAAAGGCCTCTTGAGGAAGATGGCATTTGAGTTCAGTCTTCAAGGAAACCAGGGATTCTCAGAAGGGGTCAGACAGGATTTTAGTCATAGAAGAGAGCCCATGCAAAGGCATGAAAACATGTGGAGTGTCATGTGTAAGTAATTGCGAATAGACCAGTACAGCTGGGCTAGAGAGTGTAGGGGTAAGAATAATGTGTAAGAAAGCTAGAAAGGTAGGATAATAGCAGGTTGGAAAGACCTTTAAATGCCAATGACAGGAATTTATATTTAGTCCTAGAGGCAACAGGAAACTATTAGAGTTTACTGAACAGGTGAGTGACACGGTCAGACATGTGCTTTAAGAAAATCCATTTGGAAGCTAGGAGGATGAGTCAATTGCTATAATTCAGGCTAGAGGTGAGAGGGGATTTAATTAGCTTAGTGACTATGTAGGTAAAGAGGAGATATGGGAAAGATGTGGAGATGGAAACAGCAAGATTTGGCACCTAATTGGAAATGTTGGATTAGTAAGAGTGAGGAGTGGAAAATTACTGAAGTTGCAAACATGGCAGACGGATAATTTTAAAAATCCCTCAAGAAGAAACTCAAGTAATCTTTACCAGATTTTATTGAAATCTTCAATCTCTTTAGAGACCACTTAGCTAGGCTGTAAATCTTATATTCAGTCTATTAATCATCTGCTTGATTTATTCCCAGCATTCAACAAAGAACTGCTGATTTTCTTTCTATGGCCCCAAACAGATATGTGAACTGCTGATTTTTATTCTATGGTACAAAACCCTGTTGTAATGGCCCAAAGCAGGACTACTATTCCTTGTTCTCATAATCATAACACTCAACAACTGGGAGAATCCCACCCTGGACATTCGGAAGCATCCTTGGTTTTAGGGTTTTATCTTTAAATGGAATAGACAAGAATGAATTCAAACATTCTGCTTGCATATGAACCATGATTCTTTTGTTCCCATGTGAAAAAAAAATTCTAGAAAATTTGGGAACTTTAAGTATTGTACACTTGTAAACCGAAAAAAAGTACCCAAAGCACAAGAGTTCTTTATACTGAGAATAGCCTAACTGTTCCCAACCCATATTCCAAGTACCATGTGTTTGCTTGGTTAGCATAGCAAACTTTTTTTTTTTTTACCACTGCCAGCATCGCAAAGTCAAAATAGCTAGGGAAGAACAAGCTGTTCTGCCTCATGTCTCACCAACATTTCTTGCTCTGTGTATCAAAACACAGAGAACATGAGCAAATGCAAAAAACCTTTCACAAGTGCATCGTTGAGTTTCTGGTTCTGAGAAACCATCTCCAACTCTTTGCTCAGTACATGGCAGCCCTCAATATAACAGGCAGGTGAGCCTCCCAATCCAAATCTCCGGATAAATAAAACCCAAAGGGGAACGGTTTTAAATTTTCGTTCTGTCTGTTTTTTCCTTCAAAACTATATACCATATGGACCTCCGAGAGCTAATAAAAATTAAAACATTCAAGCAATTCATCCAATTGACCAATTTATAATTAATGTTGCTCCTGGTTAATCAAATATACCCTTAATGAAATGTAATGGGAAACTGATTAGTACACATCTGATTAATTGATTTCCCCAGGTACAGATGATAAAATCACGGAAGATAAGAGGCAGAAAATAGAGGCAAGGGAGTCTTAAAGAACTATAAAGAATAGTTTCCACTTTGTTACCTCTTTGCAAAAAAGTAAAGTTTTCCATGATGTGAGAAGTGAGAAGCTAACTACTAGTTGGCCAAAAGTTGGTCATGCCTCTGGTGACCCAGTTAAAAATAAGGCACACTCTCTAAGTCAAGGTGGTATGACCTCTGGCAGCAGAGGAAAGAGTCTACCCTGGCCACAGAAAGAAGGAAGTCCAGTTGAGAAACCTGCCTGGTAGAGATGCTGTAACAAGAAGATGAAGGGCTTTGGAGTCCTCAGAGGAGTGATGCACTTCAGCCACATGTTAGAGTACACTCTAAGCACATAACCAACTATTCCCACTGATACTGTATTTAGTTAAAGTAAAAGGAACCCTGGGTCTATGGGGGGAACATTTTGTTTCTATTGTTCTTACTATCTCAGTAAATTTCTTTTGTTTGAGCTAACTATGTCTACTAGCTGACTTTTTAATTTTGAATTTAAACAACAAAAAAGGGCATTTCTCTATATATAGCAGAGCACAAAAACTGTCTATAACACCATGGCTCTCCATTTTATACTGCTCATTTTAAATATGTATGTATATACAGTCAATCTTTAACATTTGTGCATTTAACTTTCAAGACTACAAGCATTTGCATGATTTTATTAGTTATTATCATTTTTGCTTTTGCATTGGAAACCCCACACATTCTTGGCAATGCATAATAAAGGAAAATAAATGAAAGTCAGAATGCCCATCAGTTTGCAGAGTGGCTGGTATGCTATTAGGGATTTTTTTAACTCTACCATCTTAAAGGGCTCCCTATGCATACATTGTACATTTTTATAATTTACCTTTAAAACTCAAGCTTTCTGTTGCAATAATGCCCCCAAAAAGGCAGTGCAAGTCCTTTGGGCTCTAACATGATGCTGAGACATTCCATTCTCAGCATCTTCCTGATCTACCTCTTGCCACTGGATTCAGGTGACTCTAAAGGACAAAGTGAAGCTAGTGACTTTGCCTCACCTAAATCCAACTCACTTGAAAATCAAGCCATCATCTTCCTGATGTCATCAGTCCTCTTCAAGAATGAAATACAAACAGCCTCAAACAACAACATCTAATAGCAGTGACTAAAGTGCTAGCAACATCTCCCTTGGTTTTCAGAGGGCAGTCAAGCTAAAGAGTTTTATGGTACAATGCCCTCACACTATCATCTGACAGAGTGGAAGGTAAGATTCTGGTTTAAAAAATGTTTAGTTTTAAGAATTTTTATGTGCTATACAGCACTTATGGTATTATAAATTTTGTATGTTGTGAAGTGAATATTATCTGAAGTCATTTTTTTGAGATGTCATAAAAGGTCACAGAAATCTAGGGAATTTCTAGTGAGAAAAAATGTTTTGCATGTTACCAATTTTATTTTGCATACTTCACTTTGTGAGTTATTTCATGGTTACTGTGTTAGGGAAAGTGCATATTATCAGAATTAATGTTTTGTTATACAGAAGTGCACATAGGAAAGTGTTATCTTCAGCAGTCTCTAGCGAGAGATTACAGTTTTGAGTAGTTGCAGGAATTTAATCCACTATTTTAGATATGTTCAATGTATCAACACTCACTTTTTTTTTACTTTTGCACCATTTTCTAGGAACATTACCCCCATGAAAGTTGAAGACTGACTGTATAGTGTATGTTGAATACTTTTCAAACAGTATTTCTTGTCTATGCTTCTTTCTAATTTAGTTAAAGGATATTTGTTCTCTTCTGTGCATTTTAAAAAATGCTTTAATGGCCTTACTATTTTTGACATTAGTATTGCTAAGTTCCCCATGCTCCCAACCATCTTCTTCCCAATTAAAAAAACAAGAGAAAGAAAGAAAAAGTCCTTGTGACAAAAAAGCATAATCAAACAAAATGAATCCACACAATGGCCATGTCCAAAAATAAATATAGATTTGAGGTGGTATCTCAGAATTGTTTTAATTTGCATGTATCTAGTCAGTAGAAATTTAGAGCATTTTTTTCATGTGACTATTGATAGCTTTCATTTCTTCTTCTAAAAACTGACTTTTCCTGTCCTTTGACTATTTATCCACTGGGGAATGGCTCTTGTTTTTGTAAATTTGTCTCAGTTTCCTATGTATTTGAGAAATGGGGTCTTTATCAGAGAAACAGTTGCATAATTTTCCCAGTTTCCTGTTTTCCTTCTAATTTTAGCTACATTGGTTTTGTTTTGTGTGAAAGCTTTTTAATTTCATGTAACCAAAATTATTTTACTTCCCATAATTTTTTCTCTCTCTTTTTTGGTCATAAACTCTTCCTTTACCCATCAATCTGACGGGTATATTTTCTGATGTTCCCCTAATTTAATTATATCACCCTTTATGTCTAAATCATATATCCATTTTGACCTTATATTGTGTGAGGTGCTGATCTATGTCTAGTTTCTGCCAAACTGCTTTCAAGTTTTTCCACCAATTTATGTCAAATAGTGAATTCTTACACCAAAATCTTAGATCATTGGTATTATCAAACACTATATTACTATGATCTTTTACTACTGTGTTCTGTAATTAATATATTCCACTGATTCACCACAATATTTCTTAGCCTGTAACAGATTATTTTGATGATTAAGGCTTAATAACATAATTTGAAATCTGGAACTCCTACACCACCTGCCCTCACATTTTTTTCATTGATTCCCTTGATATTCTTGACCTTTCATTCTGCTAGATAAATGATGTCGCTATTTTTTCTAGCTCTATAAAATAATTCTTTGGTAGTTTGAGTGGTATGGCACTGAATAAGTAAATTAGCTTGGGTAAAATTGTCATTTTTATCATATCGGTTAAGCCTACCCATGAATAATTTCAATTTCTTGAGTTGTTTAGATCTGTCTTTATTTTTTATGTGAAAAATGTGCTGTGATTGTATTCATATACTTCCTGGGCTTGTCTTGGCAGGTAGATTCCCAAGTATTTTATATTGTCCACAGATATATTAAATTGAATTTAATTTTTTATCTCTTCCTACTGGGTTTTGTTGATAGTATATGGAAATGTTGATGATTTATGTAGGCTTATTTTACATCTTGCATTTACATCTTACTAGTTCAAGTGGGTTCTCTAGGTCTCTAATTATACCATCATATCATATGCAGAGAAAGTTTTGTTTCCTCATTGCCCATTTTCATTCCATCAACTTCTTTTTCTTGTCTTACTGCTATATCTAGTATTTCTAGTACAAAATATTGAATAATAATGATAATGAACATCCATATTTCATTCCTGATCTTATTGGAAAGACTTCAAGTTTATCACCATATATATAATGCTTGCCCTTTTAGATGGATTCTACTTATCATTTCAAGAAATAAATATATATATAAACTCCTATTGACAATAACAAAAAAATCATATAAATTACCTCAATAGATACAGAAAAAGCATTTGACAAAATGCAACACTCATTCCTACTAAAAACACTAGAAAACATAGGAATCAATGTGCTTTTCTTTGCTATATTTTTCCAACAGTTTATATAGTATTGAGATTAAGTATTCCTTAAATATTTGGTAGAACTCAACTGGGAATCCATCAAATCCTGGGGATTTTTTTTTCTTAAAGAGTTCATTGGTGCATTACTCAATTTATTTTTCTTAGATAGGGTTACTTAACTATTCTATTTTCTCTTCTTTGAATCTGGGCAGTTTGTATTTTTGTAAATATTCATCCATTTCACTTAGAATGTAAGTTTTGCTGGCATATAATTGGGCAAAATAACTGCTAGTAATTACTTTAATTTCATCTTATTGTTTATGCATTCACACTTTTCATTTTTGATGCTAGTAATTTGGTTTTCTTTTTAAAAATCAAATTAACAAATGGTTTGTCTATTTTATTGATTTTATTATAAAAACAGCTTCTAGTTTTATTTATTAGTTCAATGATTTTTTTTAACTTTCAATTTTATTAGTCTCTTCTTTGATTCACAGGATTTCAATTTTGGAGTTTGATTGAGGATTTGTAGCTTGTTCTTTTTATATTTACTTGCATATCCAACTCACTGATCTGCTCTTTCTTTCTCTCTTTCTTCTTTCCTTCCTTCCTTCCTTCCTTCCTTCCTTTCTTTCTTTCTTTCATTTGAATCTGTACACATTTAGAGATATAAATTTTCCCCTAAGTACTGCATCCCACAAACTTTGGAATGTTGTATCATTGTCATTTTCTTTAATGAAATTATTTATTGTTTCTATAATTTGTTCTTCAACCAGCACTTATTCTTTAGAATTAGATTATTTAGTTTCCAATTAGCTAATTAGCTTTTAAACCATGCTTCCATAGCTCTTTATTAAATTTTATTGCATTATGGTTAGAAAAGAGTGTATTTAATATTTCTGCTTTTCTGCATATGTTTGTAAGGTTTTATGCCCTGATAATGGTCAGTTTTTGTAAAGGTGCCACATACAGCTGAGAATAAAGGTATACTCTTTTCTATTCCTATTCTGTTTTCTCCAGAAGTCTAGCATATCCAACTTTTCCAAGATTCTATTCATCTCCTTCTTATTTGTTTTGTGATTAAATTTACCTAACTCTATAGAGGTGCATAACCAATATAGTTTTACTATTTCCTCCCATGATTCATTTAAATTTTCCTTTAACAATTTGAATGCTATGCCATTTGGTGCATATGTTTTGGATTAATATTACTTCATTGTCTATGGTTCCTTTTAGCAAGATGTAGTTTCCCTGCTTATCCCTTTTAGTTAGGTCTATTTTTGCTTTTGCTTTGATCATGATTTCTACTCTTGCCTTTTTTACTTCACTGAGGCACATTAGTTCTGTACCAGCCTCTTATTTTAACTCTCTGTGTGTCTCTCTGTTTCAAGAGTGTAATGCACTTCTGTTTTATGGGTGAATTCATCCCATTCACATTCACAGTTATGATTACTAATGGTACATTTCCCTCCATCTTATTTTATTCTTTTTATCCTGTCCCACCTCAAAATTCTATTTTTCTTCTGACCACTAACATCTTTTATCTGCTCTCCCCTTTATCACCTACCTTTGCTCTTATTGCCTTCCCCCAACTACTTCCCTGTTGGGTAAAATATATTTAGCAATTGATTAAGTAGATATATAACCTTGGAACCAATGTAGATACACACTGCCTGCCCCACCACCATTTTCCCATGTACTATAAATGCTCTTCCTTGAGTATGTCTTTTATGATTACTTTTTTTTTTTGCTTTTTGGAAGGGGGAAGGCAGGGCAATTGGGGTTAAGTGGCTTGCCCAAGGTCACACGACTAGTAAGTGTTAAGTGTCTGAGGCCAGATTTGAACTCAGGTCCTCCTGACTCCAGGGCCAGTGCTCTATCCACTGCGCCACCTAGCTGCCCTAGTGCCTCTTTTATGTAAGATAATTTCCCCCATTTTTCTTCTCCTGTCCCCCTTCTCCTAAGGGTGCTTCTTTCTCACCTATCAAATTTTTTTTACATTATCCCAACATAATAGGCTCACTTATTCACCCTCTTTCTATGTAGAATCCTTATAACTGTTCCAATAATGATAAAGTTCTTAGAAGATATACCTATCACTTCCTATACAGAAAGCTAGTTTAAACTTAGTGAGTTTCTGATGATTTCTCTTTCATGTTTACCCTTGTAAGTTTCTCTTTATTCTTGCATTTGAAAGTCAATTTTAGTATTCAGCTGTAGTTTTTTCCATTTGGAATGTTTGAAAGTTTTCTATTTTGTTATATAACTATTTTTTTTTTACCTTAAAGTATTACCCTCAGTTTTGCTGGGTAGGTTATTCTTGACTGTAATCACAGCTCTTTTGCCTTCTAGAATATAAAATTCCAAGATCCCCACTCCTTTAACATGGTAGCTGCTAAATCTTTTGTGATCCTGACTGTGGCTCCATGATATTTGATGGTTTCTTTCTTACTGCTTGAAGTATTTACTTTTTGACCTGAGAGTTCTGGAATTTGGCTACAGTATTCCTGGGAGTTTTCATTTTGTGATTTCTTTCTCAAGGTAACCAGTGGATTCTTTCCATTTCTATGTTATCCTCTGGTTCTAGAATATTGAAGCAATTTACCTACATAATTTCTTGAATGGGCTCCTTTTTTTGATGATGGCTTTCTGGTGATATAATAATGCTTAAATTATCTCTCTGGAACCTATATTGATTTGGGCATATACAAACTCCCTGAGGATTTCTCAAGGGAATCTCCTCTCTTTCTGCCTCTAGACACAGCTGCAGGAGTCATGTTCTTTTTTCCCTTCTCTCATCACCTTGGAAAACTACAGGCTTGTTTGCCAGCATTGGTTCTGCCTTTGCCAGTGATTGCCTTTCCTATTGCTACTAGATGACCTTTCATGCATTTCGACGTTGGAAGAAATCACTGGGTTTTTCCCCACTGGATTTCTGGATCATTATTTAGACTTGTACAAATTTCAGGGTTTTTCTGGAGTAGATGTGGGTGAACTGGGTAGCTTGCTTCCCTTCAGGCAGCATTCTTGTCTAGAAGTTACTGGCTAACTATTATAAGATAAGCAAATGAGTCGTGGTTTGTGAATTATAATTTTAGAAGTCTAGATCTGAACAATACCTTGAAAATGTGGCAATCATCTCCTGGGAGATAAACTTGTAAATTCAAGCTGTGGGGAGTTGGGGAGGAGGTAATTATAGAAGTTAAAATGTAAACCAAGTACACCAGTCACTAAGGAGACTTTGACCTGTAATATGTCTATCATACTTTCCAAGAGATTCAAGCTACATTTACCTGACAAAAACCACCAGGAATATTTGTAATAGTACTTGGAGTTGTGTCCATGTAGTTTATGGTCAAACTCAATAATTTACTCTACTGTTTAAGAGAGTCAAAGAAAATAAAACCATTTCAAAATAGTGGTTATAGCTGAGAAATTGAACAGGCAATGTTCTCTCTTTGTCTTAATTATGACCTTCTAATTAAAACAAGCTCTTGAAATGACAAGGCAGCTTTTATTCAGACACTGAAAAACAAGAGAGTTTGTACCGGATACAAAAACAATACTACAAAATTGTTTAAAATCCAAAAATAATTTAGTCTAATATCTTAGTGTTGTGATAGAGAGGTGATTTTTCATTGTTGATAAGAACCAGAATATTTTAGCCTGAGAATAGAACTCAGAGGACCAGGTTTGGAATCTAAGTTCTGTTACAGACATATGACCTTAAGCAAGGACTTTAATCTCTCAGTCCTTTGGTTAACTCATCTGTAACATTAAGAGGTATATTATTAGGTACATATCCTAAAGAAATAAAAGATGGAAAGGACTCTTATATTGAAAAATAATTATAGTAACTTTTTGTTGTAACAAAGAACTGGAAACAAAGGAGATGTCCAACAATTAAGATATACCTAGACAAAATATGACATGTGAATGCAGTATCAGTAGAAATGATGAAAGGTGGCACTTTAGAAAAACATGGAAAGAGTCATATGAACTGATGAAGAGGAAAGTGAGAGGAACCAGAACTACTGATACAGTGACTACATCATATAGGAAAATAGCTGTGAAAGACTTAAAAACAAATGATGACCTGTCACAACTCCAAAAGACTGGCTTCCTCCCTCTTGGCAGAGAGGTGATGGAATAAAAGTGAAAATTGAGACATACGTTTTCAGACATGGCCAATATGTAGATCTGTTTTGTGTGATTATGCTTATTTGCATAACCTAAGTTCCCAACTAAAACTGGGACATTTTCCATGCTGCTGATTAGGCATGACTATGGATTAGTAGAAAGAATGCTGGTATAAGGCTGAGTGCCTGTGTGAGGATGGTTCACTGTTGTGAGAGCTTTAGAAAGGGGAGACTGTTTTTGAGAGGACAAATCTGGGTTAGATTCATTATAAGGGAGAATTTTAAAAAACAAAATGTTCCTTATTAAAGAGTCTAATTTAAGTCATATAAGCAGTCAATAAGAATGGGTCAACAGTCTATATTCAAATGACTGAATCTCTCACAAAGAAAAAAAAAGAAATTAGACTAATGGTATATTACCTTCTACGAATAATAGACTAGATGATGAAAGGATTGGGTTTAGAAAAACCTAGAAGGATTTCTCATATGAACTGATACAGAGTAAAGTAGGAAGTGCCAGAAGAAAACCTTGCTTTCTATTTCATTGATAAAATTTAGACCATTTTCTAAGGGTTCCCTCTCCTCCACTTCTCCTTACCTCACATTACACAAATCTTCTGCCTCTATTTCCTCCTTCACTCCATTCTCACATGAAAAGGTGACATTCTTCTGTGTGCTTCAGTGATCCCATTCCATCTCATCTCTCTAACAGATTTCTCCCACTCTAATTTTCATCTCTTTTCTCTCTCTAATCTCCAGTAATTTAATCTCTTCCAGTCTACCAGTTCCTCCTCTTCTGTCTACAAGCAAACCTAAATCTTCCCTCTCCTTTAAAAAAAAATCCTCATTAGATTCTATCATGTGCTCTTAACTCTAGTCCTCGAGCTTGCCATCCCTTCAATCTAAATTCCATTAAAAAAAAACCCTATATATAATTGGTAGCTACATTTCCTTTCTTTTCATTATCTTCTGAACCTTTTGTAATCTTGTTTATAGTCTCATCATTAAACTGGAACTTCTTTCTCCAAAGTTATCTATGATCTCTTAATTACCAAATCGAATGGCATTTTCTCAGACTTCATCCTTCTCTAAAGCCTTCAATTCTGTTATTTTTCTCCTTGACACTCTTCTCTACAGATTTTTGCTGCCTTTAGCCTGTTTCTCTTCCTATCTGACTGATCCCCAGCCTCTTTGCTTGATCTTCGTATCTAGCCTGTGCCCACTAGCCTACAAGGTCCCCCAAAGCTCTGTTTCTTGTTGTCTTCTCTTCTCCCTCTACACTATTTAATCTGGCAGTCTCCTCAGCTTCCATAAATTCAATCACCATCTCTACACAGATGGTTCTCACATGCTTTTATCTAGACCTAACCTCTCTTCTGACCTCCTGTCTCACATCTCCAACTACCTATTGGACATCTCAAATTGGATATCCCACAGATATCTGAAATTCAAAATGTCCAACATTGAACTCATTACCTTTCTCCCACACCCTCCTCCCTTCCTAGGTTCCCTATCACTGTTGAGGGCCCCTAAAACCTAGACGTTATCTTCTACTATTCATCTGCACTCACCCAACATATCCACTCTGTTGCTAAGGTCCATAATTCTACCTTTGAGCTCTTTTTCATATATGCCTCTTCTCCTCTGACACTAACATCCCCTTACCTCCGACCTACTGCAAGACTTCTGATTGCTGGGGCGGCCAGGTGGCTCAGCAAGTAAGAGCACCGGCTCCAGTGTCGGGATGACCTGGATCAAATCCGGGGGCAGACACTCAGCAGCACACCCAGAAATAACTGGCCGTGTAACCTTGAGCAAGTTACTTAACCCCAATTGCTTTTATTAAAAAAAAAATTTAATAAAAAAAGACTTCTGATTGGTTACTTTTCCACTCCAACTCATCCTCTGCTCAGCTATCAAAATGACCTTCCTAAAGCACATGTCCATAAGCTCCAGTGGTTTCCTTTTACCTCCAGGATCAAATAAAAAATCCTATTGGTATTTAAAGCATAATAACCTGGCCCCTTCCTACCTCTCCAGTCTTCTCACACTTTTACTGCTATCTACATAGTCTACAATCTAGTGACATCAGCCTTCTTGCTGTCTCATTTCACTAGCCCATGTGAACTCCATGCCTAGAGTCCTCTTGCTTCCTTCAAGCCTGAGCTAAAATGCTTCCTTCTGCAAAAAGCCCTCTTGATGCCTGGCCTTGGCCTTCTATCTTAGATTACTTCTAAGTTATTTTATACATATATATTTATATTGTGTGTGACATACACACACATGTATACACACATACACATATACATGCACGCACAACTGTAGATATAATTTATTTGCATGTAGTTGTTTTCATGCTGTCTTCCCTAACAGATCATGAGCAAGTACCATCTTACTCTCTTTGTACCCCTAACACTCAGCACAGTATCTAACATATAGTAAACACTTATAAATGCCTGTTTACTTGAATAATGCCAGCTTGAATGATGGACAAATCCTAGACCAAACGACTCTCCACTACTGTGTAAGTTTTGATTTTATTCCACTTTAGGGAGGTCACACATTATGCTGGAGGGGGAAGGGGGAGCTCAGCTAGACTGCATAGACTCAGGAGTCTGGAAAAGCTTATCTAAAAAGGCTCCACTGCAAAGGTTTGTATCTTGAATATAAACTGGAATGTGCAGTGATCCTCAGAATCTGGTCTATACTAAGATGCCCTAACCTAGCAGGCCCAGCCCAGAAGAATTTAGGAATGAAATTAAACTCTTAATGCAGACTCAGTAAAGAACTGAAGCCCTCCCTTACAACTCCCCAGTTCTCCAAAGATAAAGAAGAGAGACAGCCCTTGCATCCCTGAAGCCTGGTTTTCATCTATTATTCAAGGAACATGATTAGTCTTGTCAAAATAGGCTACAGACAGCATAAAGTAAGACTGAACCATATTAAATCAGTAAATTTTACATATAATTGAAGAATTGTACCTAAAAATATTTTAACAGTTTTCATAAACAGATGATTATAGCATAGCATCTTGTATTTGGAAGAGATTTTATAGATTATCTAGCCCAAGCCTACCATAAATTAAAAAAAATGTTTTATTCATTCATAAATGAAAAAAGTTGAGACCTAAAGAAGTTAAATAACTTACCTAATGTCACATATTAACAACTGTAATAGGCCAGGATCTTCCCCAGCACCTTTCCCCCTGTTGTGTAGGGCAGGTTAGTTCTGGTCCTACATAACAGGGAAGATGTCCCCAAGACTCGATTGGCCTAGAGGGCTAAGACTCAAGCTGCTTTGCTATTGACACAGGAGAGATAAAGGTGGAGGGGGTAGGGAGAGAGAAGGGGATAAGCATTTATAGAATGCCTACTACATGTCAGGCACTGTGCTAAGTGTTTTACAAATATTAACTCATTTGATCTTCACATGAACCCTGTGTGCTTATTATCCCCTCTGGACGGCTGAGGAAACTGAGGCAAGATTAGGTGATTTGCTCAGGGTCATACAGTTAATAAGTGTCTGAGCTCACATTTGAACTCAGGTCTTCCTGACTCCAGATCCAGCACTCTATCTACAGCAACCACTAGCTGCTTCTCTGTGACCTCTCAGCTAAGCTACCAGAGGACCAGTCTGAGTAAGGTTTAGCCCACTATGATTAATGAAGGTGGTTCTCATTCATCCTTAGGTCTCAAAGAGGACCACTGACATCAAGTAATGGAACGGCATTGTGGCTCACATCTTGACTGAAGTGAGGGAAGAACAATGTAAATTCAAAAGGCAGAGAGGACAGGATGATCAGATAGCCAGATACAGCAATCTGGAACCCTGTGATAAGGCCCATTTGGATGGTGCACAGAGAGTCTTCTCAGTGGAACAGAGGGAAAGCTCCCATTGATGGCGAAGTAATTAACTCAGTTATTCCTGGAGGATGTTGCCAGAGAGAGTAAAGAAAGCACAAGACCTACCGCTCCCTGGTTATTATCCATCATTCAAATACAACTTGCCAGTATGAAAAAGTTGCATGAAAACAGGCCCAGAACGTTGACAAGCTGGAGACAGAGCCCACGGTTTTTAAGGACTGTGTAATGAAAACAGAGCACAGACATGAGAGTTTATTACATACAACACAAATGAAACAGGCAGTTCTTTGGGGGGCAGAAACTAATCAGGAGTCAATGGGCAGGAACAGGTCCCCAGAGGGGGTATGGTCTCTGACCCAGAAATTTCACTGGAAAATGTGGGCTTTCTGCTGGAATCAGGACCAGAGCACATGAGACTGAGAACAGAGATGAGAATAAGGCTTAGGAACCTGTGATGAGATGGACTCAGATTTAGGCTAGTACTGCTCCGCAGGGGTGATTTCCTCCACAGAGGGGACAGAGGGTGGATGGACTTTCACCACCAAGTAACTGGTGACATAGTAAGAGAAGTTTAAATAGCACCTGAATAGTGGTTCCTGAGAGTGCCGCAATGGAGACAATTCTAGCAGCTTGGGAAGGAACCTCTCCTAGGATTTACTTTTGAAAAGCCATTTAAATCAGTTAGATGGTCCACAAGATGACTAAGTGTGTGTTGTTGGTCAGTTGTGTCGGACTCTCCACAACCCATCTGGGGTTCTCTTGGCAAAGATACTGGAGGAGTTTGCCATTTCCTTCTCTGGTTCATTTTACATATGAGGAAAGTGGGGCAAACAGGGTGAAATGACTTGCCCAGGGTCACACAGCTAATAAGTATTTGAGGCTAGATTTGAAGACAAGTCTTCCTGACTCTAGTTTCAGGGCCCTATGCACTATGGCACTGCCTAGCGCCCCAACCCTGATAGAGCATCAAGGTAATATCAAGGCAACGTAGTCTCTGATACACAGCTCTAGTCCTCAGAGTCAGTCCACATTAGAAATTCAAATAAACCCAATAAACATTTATTAAGCACCTACCATATGTATTCAAATTCTACTGCAGAGAATGCAACTCCAATGGACTGGCCACGCTATTCAAATGCCAAGACTTTTATGGCGAACTCACACAGGGCAAGCACCCACATGATGGTCAGAAAAAGAGATACAAGGATACTCTCGGGAAATTTGGAATTGTGTGACATGGGAGACAGTGGCACAGGCCTGCTCAGCATGGCGTGCCTACATCAGGTAAGGTGCTGTGCTCTATGTATGAGCAAAGTAGAATTGAAACAGCTCCCGTGTAACCTTGGGCAAGTTACTTAACCCCAATTGCCCTCCAAAAAGGAAAAAAAAAAAAGAATTGAAACAGCTCAAAGGAAATGCAGAATGTGCAAATTTAGAGAATCTGCCCCAAATGCTCACATGTCGCTGACCTGGAGAAGAGCATTCTGAGCTCGGATTGGTCTGATCAGCCACAGGCGGACATAGTGAAACTGGCCTCTAGCATAGTGAGGTCATTTTGGTCTTCTTCGAGGACAGATACCAACTATATGCCAGGAACTGCACTAAATGCCAGGCTTCCCTGTGATCGTTCCTGGCTAGACGCCTTCCCAAGTGCCCTTGGGGCTCTGACCCAGGCCAACTTGGGCTACAAAAAAGCCCCCACTACAATTTCTCTCTGACTGCCTATCATTCAGTCTGGCATTCTTTGTCACTTTTGCTGGTGTAGCTGTATGGTAGATCTGGGCTAGACTGCTTCCTCTCCACCATTCCTAGACACACGATGTCAAGATATCTAGAGGAATGTTCCTAGCACTTTGAGTACACCCCATGGGGAGGATTTATGGGACAATATAGACTAGAAATGGGGGCATGGGTGGGTTACAATCTGAACCACTGGAAGAACTGACTATTCACACTGATGAGACATGTCAAAGTACCAGTGACTCAGACAATAGTAATTTCCACTAAAGTCTTCCTTCTTTCCTTCCATAGTGTGTTGACCCCAAGTTCTCAAAGGCCCTGTTAACAGAGTGCAATCTCTGGAAGGTCCTTCTAAACTGGGAAGGCTTTAAGTCTAGCCCAGGGGCATCTGCTGTCTCAAGACCAACCTACTTAACAGAGAGAAAAATCAGTAGATTGGTTGCAAGTAGATGATTTGTCTCTAGTAACCCTCAAAACCCCTAAGCTAAGTTACAGAGGGACTGCAATCATTATCAGTGAAGGGTACAACCATGGCAGTAAAACTATAGATGCTTCAGAATAGTTAAAACACACACACACACACACACACACACACACACACAAGCTTATGCTTGAAGATGTTTGCATAAAAGTCCCCTGGGTTTATTTTTTTAAATTTTAAGAAATTGGATGAAACTAGCAAAATAGATAATTAAAACAGACAACATACTTTTCAAATCTTGTTTGTAAAATGTTGTTTTATTCATCATGAATAATACAACAGGGTAAAGCTTAATCTAATTCTGGACTCATAATTGGCAGCTGCCCTTATACCATCAAGAGATAAACTTATGACTGTTGAGAATAGAGATTCACCACAAGCTAAAAGCTGGTATTTTTTTCTTTTTTATTATGAACTTGTCAACAAATGCAAATATTTGTGTTTACAAAGAATAAAAAAAAAAGGCTGGTAGATGAAATCACTAATTGCTATTAAGTTGTGACTTTTGCTAACACAATCATTGTCTTGATGACAGTACAAAGCCTTGAAATCTTCCATGTGGAGGTATGGGATGTCTTCCTTGTCCCCAGCAGCATAATGGATGGCGTCTCTCTATGAAGATAAAAGGTCTGTCGATGTGGATTAGAATATGATTTTGATGTTATTATATTGAGGTTACTACACGCAAAGAAAATCTGTAGATAAGGATCATGCCCAGATGAAGAAAAGTCTTTGTAAGTGCTTCCTGAAAAAAGGATTCTTCGGAATCCCTCCTGGGTTTGGTCAAGCACCCACCCTCCTTTCCTTTCAGTTCATGTGCATATATTGTATGCCAGCAATGCCCCCTGCAGGCTGCATATGGTACAGCCACGCGTTCATAAATGCATTTCAAAATTGTGTTCTAAAGAATACACATAAAGAAAAAACAAAATGTGCCCTATTTTCTAGAAGGGCAATAGTAACCTTCTTCTTATGTATGCAGAAAGACCATCTTATACGCTCC
Organism: Petaurus breviceps papuanus; assembly: GCF_028583685.1. Classification (NCBI taxonomy): domain Eukaryota; kingdom Metazoa; phylum Chordata; class Mammalia; order Diprotodontia; family Petauridae; genus Petaurus; species Petaurus breviceps. Next base: position 10,384,155 of record NW_027185655.1, on the reverse strand, counting down.
TACCCTCTAAACAATATTGTGCCCGACCTGTGGTAGAGCATTCCGCACTCATATGGTCTGATCAGCCTCTCTAAACAATGTCTAGATGGAGAGAGAAAACTTTCCAATGACCAATATAAATAGTGAGCAGGTCAGAGAATCCCAATCATTATGTTGCTTCTAGTTTCATCCTTACAATCTTACCCCTTAGTCATTGCTCTTCCCTCTGTCTCTCTCTCTCTGTCTCTGTCTGTCTGTCTGTCTGTCTCTCTCTCTCTCTCTCTCTCTCTCACACACACACACATACACACACACACACACACACACACACACCCAAAATCCCCAGGAATGTTTCACTCCTAAATATTGATCAGAGCAGAATTCAGAAGTGTTCATTTTGTACCTTTGTAGTATGCTTCCTTCTATTCCTATGTTTGATTATAAAATAGAACTGAAAAGACAATAAAATAAAGACAAATACAAAGTAATTTATCCTCCGGTGTTAACCTTTCAACCCTTGGATCCCCAGGAGTTAGGAAGGAAGGAAGGATCAAGGTATTTTATGGGTTCACATTCCTAAAACTACAGCTCACAAATCCCCACTGCTGTGCCAGACACAGGACATAATTAGCTTAGCTCAAAGTAAAGGCATTTACCAGAATGGTATAGTATGAACACAAGTTCTGTCTCTTAAATATGGGACTCTCTGTCTCCAAAATACACACTGTGTCAATAGGATAAATACACACACTAGCATGCACATTCTAGTGTGCACACTAGTAAAGAGATATACAAATAGCTAACATGTATGGCCAAGGCAACTTATAAGACAAGGCCTTCAATACTATCTCTACTAGGCAAGTTTCTCAGCTAGAACCTGTGAGCCTGGTCCTCTCCATAGCTCAGCTCAGCTCAGCTCTACACCTGGACTGTCTAGGTCTTCTCCATTGGGTGAAATGTCTCCTGCTAGGGAAGCCGCCTACTACAATATCCAATTATTGAGGAGGGGAGGAGAGAAAGAAATGCCTGTCCATCTCTTACTCCCCTCCCATTAGACCTGAAACTCAATGAGAAAAGTGAAGAATTCCCTCTCAAAAAGTGGGTTCTTCCACAACAGGCTTTCTTCTCAATTGACAAGGATGATTCCCTTTCTCTTGTCAGAATTCCTGTCTTGGCTGATTACGGATCTGGCTGGCTCACTTTTTAAAGGTCACCAGAGGCATGACAGATCTTTTAGTCACCTAATGACAATTCAAAATCCAGTCAAGTTCAACAAGAAGAGCTCCTTCACCCCTTCTAAAGAAGCAACTAAGACCAATACTTCCTTGTCTTTGATTCACGATCTGTGAATGGTCATGCCCAACATCTTACCCTTTACAACTGGCAAAGAGGCTACTCGAGGTACAAGCCACTCAAGACTAGGACTGTGACTCATATCTGAGTATAAATGAATTGCAACTTCCAGGAGTATTCACATTTTAATAGAGGCCTAGAACTTTAATCTGCTGGGATGAAATTCTACAGAAATTTTGGTAATCAGTTAGCATGAGGTAGAGGACAACTGATGGCACGAGGGGACTCTGTGATCCCCTTCCCCCGTATTCACACCATATTAGTGACAATCTACTTTATGTGTACAACTAGATTTGGCTATAATGACGTTAGCAAGATGTGGTGAGAAGAACATGGAACTAGGGGGTCAGCAAGTTTAAATTCCTATCTTAGCTCTGTCACTAATACTGAGCAAATCACTTAATCCCTATGGGCCTCAATTTCTTAATCTGTCAAATGAAGGAATGGAACTATTTCCAACTTTCCTGCAAGCTCGAAAATTCAATGATTTTGATTTATATCTATTTGAAACCTCTCAGCACAGGTTCAACATTGCATTAGGCATCAGAGATCAGTCACTTGAAAGAAAGCATACAGGTTTGAGAAAGTCAAAACTTTGGCAGAAAAGCTAATATAGATAAACATTGTTGTAGATAAACAAGTTGTAGTCTCTTGTAGCAAGAGACTAATCTCTAGCTAGAACTCAGAGTTATGATGGGAGTAAAATTCTAAAGCCTTCAACCACTGAATTTAGGCTATTTTTTTTCTTAAAACATATTTAAGCTTTCCTTGAGATTAAATGGTTCATAAGACTAAGGCTTGGGCCTTTCTAGTCGCCTAAATAGAAAAATGATCAAAATGTGACGGGTTGGAAGCTCTTCCCTAGGTTTCAGACTACAGACCAGTAGTAGCATGACCAACATTAGTACAGGAAAGCTATGCTTAACTGAACCAATCATAGCTTCAGTTAATATCTTTTCCCTTCTCTCAATGTCTTTCCACTACTAGGTCTAAGCAAACTTCCTTTTCTAGATGAACCTTTCATTGTAATCTTGGGTTTGAGTCACCAAGATGTCCTGGTTATCTCTGGTTTATAATAACACCATACTGGAGCGTTCATGAAGCTGAGATGAACTCCTCTGACCACTTCCAGGGACACATCTGACTCCACATTCAAGGATTTTCACTTTGAGATGATGAAATAATCGCTTTATTGGATTATGAAAAGGAAGAGCTGCCCCCTCCTACACTTTAAAGGCAGAAAACATTTGTTCTTGCTTTCTTCTGGAATCTAAGGCATGGGACTCTCCCCTGACTCCTCAACAGCTATTGGTGGTGCCTCACATAATACATAATGCTACATTCCTCCTTGGGGACAAAAAATTTACAGTGTCTTCCAAAAATCAGCAAGATTACTTGAATAATATACTTGAAGTCTTCAATTAAATAGCATAGGCATCAAAAGAAACATCAATACTTCAAACTAACAAGGACGATTATTTCAGTGTCTTAAACGATCATTTTATTCCAATTTTAGCCATGGGTCTGAATGAATGGTCTGGGGAGAACAGGACTGAGCAATTGAAGGCCTTTGGGTTCAGGACCAATGGAGAAATTCTGCCAAAGCTTTCCACCATCCATAGTTGTTAATGTGGTCATCATCACATACAGTCAATTCTCAATATCCCCACATTTAAGTTTCGAGAGTTCAATCATTCTCGTGATTTTATTAGTAGTCTCATTTTCACTTTCATATTGGCAACCATGCACATTCACAGCTATGGACAGTAGGGTAAAACATGAGAGGCATGATGCACACAAGTCTGTAGGGTAGCTGGTATCCTATTAGGTGCTCCTCCAGTCTCACTCTGTCTTTGTAAAGAGCCCCCAGGCATTCATTACATATTTTCATTGTTTGCCTTTAAAATTCAAGCTTTATGTTGCAATTATGTCTCCAGAGTATAGCGCAAGTATATAGGTCCCCCCAAAAAGAACATTGTATAAGTGTATCTCATAGATATCACACAGAACCTTTATAAGAATGGATTAGGATTCTAAACACAACCTTTACAAATCACGTTGCAATACAACTGCAATCAATACTGGGATCATAAGATTCTATAGGCATGGGTTCCCAGAATAAGCAACACTGCCCCCTGGGGGGCACTGGGATGATGTGGGGGTCGTAGTAGCCTCTGGTGCAACTGGGGAGCATAGAATAAAACTCAGGGGGTGGTGGAAACATAAGAAGAAAATTTTGAAAAACTGTTGTCCATGTTTCGTCTGTTGTGTAACAGAGTTAAAGTTGTAGTGATTACTTTATTTTCCAAATAAACATACAAAATACAAGTTATAATTGATCAATGGTCAAGTATGCTGACAAGTCTTAACAAGGAAGTGTTGGGAGGTGAGAGTGTTGCACATTGTTGAGAAATCTAACGTGTATTAGCTAGAATATGTGAGTGCAATGATTTGTTTATAATACAATACTATACAGTTAGATGACATAATATTGCATCATCAAAATTTTAATGCAGGAAAAAACCTACAAATTTACAATAAATTGCTAAATTTAAGATGTCATTATTTTTATTTTTATATACTTTTTGAAATGATGCAAATTTCAAAAAGAAACTCTTAAAGGGTTAAAGAAAGTTGATTTCTTTATGGGCACTGAGTAATTTTTTTTTAAGGGGACAATAGGTCAAGTAAGTTTGAGAACCTCTGTTCTATAGCTTAGAAAAGAGATTTATTAATTTACTTAGTATCTACCAGCCACAGTGTTAAGTGCTGAGAATACAAATGCAAGCAAAAGGAAAGACAGCCACTGCCCTAAAAAAAACTTAAATTCTACTGAGAGAAAATAATACATAAAAGATATCTGGAAAAGGATGAGAGGAAAGGCATCTCCCTGGGGAGCATGGCAGAAAATAAGTGTAGAGAGTCGCAGGCCAAGGTGGACTAGAAATAGTGTTTTCAGCAATCTCTAGCAAAATATAGGTTTGGGTGGTTGTGGGAACCTGACCAGATATTTCCCATATATTCAATGTATCAACATTTACATTTTTTTATTTTTGCCCATTCTCTAATAATGTTACAAAGCTGAGGGTTAACCTACTTTCTGCTAAGCTAAATAACCATGTTAATGCCACGATAAGAATGATAGAGATTGGGGAGCAGATCGATAGCAAATCTTTGCATGGAGGTGTGATGACCTGCTCTACTCGGACAGGATCATTATGATTCACTTAAATAAGGATGAGTCAACTCCTTTTAACCAAGAGGACTCCTCTTGTCAATCAGAGAACCTCCCACATGTCCCATATGGCCCTTGGCCTGCTCCCAGCCGGCAAGCTGGACCTTTCTTTCTCCTCTCAGAGCAAGAGATTTAGGGCCCTCTTACCTTCTTTCTCAGCTGAGAGATCTACTGTTGCACATTTTCATCATCCTCATTCAGAACTCCAAGGCAGAAGTCAGTCGACAGCAGACATGACTATTACCTCAAAATAAACATGTAAGGCATAAAGTGTGACTCCTAGCGGAGTGGCACTCGAAATGGTACGTTGCTCCACTGAGATTTTTATTCTGGTCTTTGATCTGTTCTGGTCATACCTTATCAACATGAGACTGAAGGAAGGAGAAGAAAGGGGGAAGAATGAGTATTACTATCATGCCACTATGTGTCAGGCGCCATGAAGCACTTTTTAAAATACTGTCCCACTAGATCCTTACCTGCAAAGTAGGCACTGCTGTCCTCATTTTACATGGAGGAATCTGAGGCAAACTGTAGTTAAGTGACTTGCTCAGGTCACACAGTCAGTGAGTATTCAACACTGAACTCAAGTCGTCCTGACTCCAGGCCCAGCACTCAATCCACTGTGTCACCAGACGAAACACACAAGTCTAGGGTCTCCCCAGAAAGGACTAGAAAAGTACTCAACGTTAAGTACAGAATACGTACAGGAGAACTACTTACTTCTTCCAAATAAAACCGATGCTTAAAATACAAATGCCTCTTGACAAACAAGTTAACGGTAACCTTTAACTCTTAGTACAGGAATCTGATGGTTAAAATGATTCAAACACAGAATCTCTAGTGGGATCATTAAACAGGCATTTTTACACTCACCTCAGCAATGTACTTTCCAAACAATTCCTTCGGGTCTGGCTTTTAGCACATCTTTTCCACTTAGAAGAGATAAAGTAAGCGCAGAGAACACCTCCCACAATGCAGCCATTACTGCCTGGGGGACCCAGGAATTTCTGACTTCTTACGCTCAGGCTGCCTCCAGAGTCAGAGACAACAAAACAGAAGGGGCCTTGAGATCTAGTTTCAAGCTCACCAATAAAGCATATGTGTGCACTGCCAAATGTGAATGACTATCATGGTTACAGTGGAGTAGAGGGAGAAGAGGGAGGTAACATCTCTCTCTCCTTTTCCTTATGGGAAGACACAGAGAGAGTTCAAAACAAGGCATTCTGGAGACAGAAGGAAGATCTGGAGAGTAAAAATTGTAGGCCAAAGGGAGATTGCTTCATGATCTCAAAGTGTAACTCCACCAGTGCTGGGTCACACACATCCCCAGAAGCAGTAAGGGGAACCCAGCTCCAACTGAGTCATAACATGCAATGGGTTATGCTCTAACCAGAAAATATTGGCAGGAACAGGGGGTAGGTGAGAGGTGTCTTGGTCACTTCCGTTACATAAAATGATAAACTAAGTTAGAAAGTTGTAGCTGGACTTGTCCAGTGTTATGCAGCATGTAAGAAAAGCTGTACTCTAAAGTCGACAACTAACTCTCTCAAATACATGTTTATTTCAGTTTCCCCTAGAAAAACAGAACTATAAATTAAAGCCTTTTAGACTAAGATAAAAGGGAAACTGTGAAGCAATTTAAAAATCTCTCATTTAGTCAGTGAAAACAAAAAAAAATCTCTCTCCTCTATTCTCAGAAGTTGGCTACTTTTGCTTAGAAACATTAATTCAAGCATATTATTGAATTCGTTGTAGAATGTTAACCATAAAACAGTTTCCTGGCTATTACTGTACTTTAGATCTACTCTAAAATTGTGTGCCTTTTAGCCAGTAATCAAGCATTCTGCAGGAGTAGACTGACATCTACAGGAACAACTGATATTTACACAGAAAATCCTGCATTTTTTAAAAAACAAATTCTTAAAAGAGTTTATTGTCCATCTATATTTTCACAGAGAAATTGTTTTGAAAATGGTTTTAAAAAATATGAAGAATAAGTTAGAAGGTTATCTAGTCAATCCTGATTATTTTAATAAGAAATAAGCCATAAGAATCTTTCTTTGTTTTTGAAGATCTTTGAGAAGGAAATTACATAGCCTCCCACATGCCTTAAAAGGTTTCTTGAACTGAAATGAATTGCTGGTGGATTCTAGCCAAGATGGCAGCCCAACAGAAGCAAAGCACTCAGTTCCCACTCATACCTATTCCAGCAAACACATGAAATTCACACCAGATTAAATGATAAACAAGAAATTCGATGAGTAAAGGTAGTAAGTGGTTTGTTCCACTACAGGACTGCACAAAAAGTATGCCCAAAGCAAAAGGAAAAGGGGCTGCCCATAAAGCCAAAACAAGCCAGTCAGTCAATAAGCATTTATAAGGGTATACCCTGTGCCAGGCACTAAGTGCTAGGGATACAAAAAGAGATAAAAAACAAAAACCCAGTCCCCCCTCCCCCAAGGAGCTCATAATCTAATGCCAACAGAGGCAAACAAGCCAGAAGCCTCCCAACAGGACCAAAAAGGTGACAAGCCAGTAACTTGCAAGGCTCTGCGTCTGGAAGCAGCAGAATAGAGGACTACCACAAGAAAGCCCCAGGGGTATTGAAAAATCAACCTTCCAAACTCCAGGGATAACCCATCTGCCCAACGTCATAACCACTGCCCCAAGACTGAGTTCAAGCCAGGCCCAAGGGCTCTGAGGTCCCTAACACCCTGTCCTGAAATGCCACAGAAGGGCCCGGAAGGCTATAAACCTCAAAGACCCAGCCAGAGGGGTCTAACTCTGGAAGGGAGAAGCCAAGGGACCTAGGACAAGGCCAAACAGGGAAAACCACCCACCCCAAAGTATATCAAGGGCCAGAGACTTCTCTGGTACAAAGTCTCAATTCAGAAACTGAAGAACCAAAGAGTAAACCCAAAAAAGCAGCAATAAATACAAAATATATATATATATATTTAAAATCTACAGATTCCCCCAAAAGGAAAAATTGTGAACTAAATAAAATGTCTCTGAGTGCCCTGTGCTCATTCCCAAGTGTTTCTCTGTCTTTATCCTACAACATACAGGCCTCTAGTTTTTTCAAGCTTTTTCTTGCCCGGGGCTTACCTCTGCTGGTGCTCTCTTGGAAGCACCTCACAAGCTTGGGACATTTCCTGATCTCTCTCCCACCAAAAGATGAGGCAAGAATACTTGTCCTGGTTTCCAGTCCTCAGCTTCCTGCTCTCTGTAATAGCCAGTTAATCTAATGAACAAATGTGATAGTGACTGATAAAATGTTAATATATTTCATCTTCTAAAGACATATTGCATGTTAACAGGGGCTTTCTTTTTTTTTTTTTAAAGTAATCAGGGTTAAGTAACTTGCTCAAGGTTACATGGCCAGGTGTTTCTGGGTGTGTGCTACCTGGCTGCCCCAGCAGGGGCTTTCTTTAATGGTAATGTTTTAACCCAAAGAAATTACCCAAATGGTCAGAATTTCTAGCTGAGCAGTAGGCTAGCAGACATTCTGGGGCAGACAGGAACCTCTGCCCACCTTGAAATTACACCATACAATACCTATTACACCTAAGGGTATGAGTGGCCTTATGCTTGAGATTTAAATTTATTTCCTGACTAATGAATAAAATAATCCTTTAAGTACCTTATAAACAAAATCAAGACTTTTCTCAAAGTTCTTATCCTCTCCAAAAAGAGACTACCCACATGAAATCAAACTAATCAAATGAAAAATGAGAACATCAGTCAATCAGTTTTGCTATTTTGTCTATTATGGTTACAAATAAAAAAATATTCTAAAAAGTTATAAGGTTGTCAAGAGAGACTATGGACCCCAGAATTAAATGAAAAAGTAAGTGGGCAAGTAGGTGGGGAGGAAGGGAGTAAGGGAGGAGGGAAGGAAGGAAGGAAGGAAGGAAGGAAGGAAGGAAGGAAGGAAGGAAGGAAGGAAAGAAAAAGGAAGGAAGGAAGGAAGGAAGGAAGGAAGGAAGGAAGGAAGAAAAGTCAATTGATCTAAGTAGGCAGCAAGGCAAATCAGTAAATAGAGGACTGAACCTGGAGTCAGGAAGACCTGAATTCAAAGCCAGCCTTAGCTGTGTGACCCTGTGACCCTGCCTCAAGTTTCCTCATCTATAAAATGGGAATAATAGTGGCATCTACCGTGTTTCCCCGATAATAAGACCTATCCCGAAAATAAGCCCTCCCCTTACTGTGTAAGATTCCTCTAAAATAAGCCCTCCCCCGAAAATAAGCCCTATTGAGATTGCTACTGTAGTGAAGGTGATCCCCTGCGCTACACGCTACATTACGGTACCCTCTGTATGCACCGTCCCCCCCCCCGGGTGAAACGCATGCCGCGCTCTGAGCTGCATCCAATCAGAGCTGCAGCAGTGAGCGCGTCATCCTGTTCTTCCCCAGTGGTTTTCTTGCTGGCACCATTGAGAGCAGTGCCGCGGAGGAGAGCTGAGGCAGGACAACATAAGCCCTCCCCTGAAAATAAGCCCTCTGGTGTTTTTCTTTCCAAAAAAAATAATAAGACACTCGGGGAAACACGGTACCTCCCAGGGTTGTGGTAAGGATAAAATGAGATTATTATCTCATTACTAAAGTTCAGAATTGCACCAAGACTTTGGGGACAACTTGTATCTGTAAAGTGTTATATAAATCCTAGCAATTATAAGTTTAACAAAATGAAACAAAGTAATATCCCATATACATAGATAAATTATTCTCTCTCCAAGCCTTCTTGCAGATTATTAAACTACTCTTCTTACTTCTACCAAAGGGTACCTTGTCCAGGTAGGTCTTGGCTGCAGGCTGCCCCTTCCCTGCAGGTTGGTGGTGTATACATTGTGCAAGATGACATAGAACACCTGTGACATTCCACGATGTCTCTGTGGGGAGGTGAGCAGATTGGCGGAAAAGACCAACAGCCAAATGGGCGCAAATGGTACTGTCTGCACGTGTATGTCCTTGATGATTATTTATAACTGTCAGTGGCTGCAACAGCTTTTCCTAAGTCCCATTGGGCGCGTTCTTGATCACCCTCTGCTGTGCTTACCTAGGTGTTAGCTCCTTCAGGGTGCGTGATGTTAGCAGGACTAGGCAGCTCTTCACTCTCAGGTGGGTCATCCTGTGGTGGGGGTGTCTTTTCTTTCTGGAAGGACATCGGCAGGGTGTTCCTTGTATCAGATGCATTCTCTGGAGGTTCTGTGAACACTCGGACGTGCTGTTGTGGGGTCTATATTGGAGCGGCTTCATCACCTGGGGAAATACAAACAAGTAATTACTATCCCAAGCTCCTTGCAGGTGTTTGTGGCCAGGTCTTTCCACATCGGTCTATTATAGGGTGTTCCATCCCTGTCTCCCCCTTTTTTCTGTTCTTGAAGGACTTTACCACAGGGAGGATAAGTTACATCCATCCTCTGTGGGAAGAAGTCATAAGGACAACACAAGTGGATGCAATTTTTAAGGATCTGTGTAGCTTGTTCCTATGGAATTATTGAGGTCCAGAAAGGAAAAATGAGCTTCACTATGAGTTACATACGTATAAGTTGTAACCTCTTTCCTATGAGGGCTTGTAATTTTTAAGGAAAATTTGTATTCTGTGTGTGTTTAAGCTTAGCAGTATCAATACTGTTGGCATATGTACACTAAATTTTTGCTGTCTGACACAATATCAAGGGTTGCGGTTTGAGCAGTAGAGTATTAATAACTTTATACTTATTAGAATTAGTGTAGTAGCTTGCATTCCCAGGAAGCCAGTATGCAGAAGTTCCTAATAATAAACATATATATCCCTGTTCAACAAAGCTTTTTTATACTCTGATTGTATTCATTTTGGAAGAAAGAGATACTTCAGAAATTGGATCTTTTACCTATAATAAGTTCAGACACTACTTAACTCTTGCTTAGGTTGCAGAGTGAGCATACTTTTGGATCAAAACAGTAAATCCGTCCCACTTTATGTTCACTATAAATTGTTGTGGAAATAGGGGTTTTAGTAAGCCTCCTAAAAAGGCATACTAAAGATTGAAAAGAAATTTTTAAAGTATATTCCTTGTGAGCAAAAGAATTTTAAGCTTCATAAAAGATTATCAAAACTCTGTGAAGAAAATCCATGGCAAAGTTGTAACTAATTCTTGATGAAAAAATTTAACATTAAACAGTAAAGCAATTTAGGTAATAATTTCCATAAGTGATAACCAAATGGTTTAGCTGTAGCCTCTTTTTAAACTATAGGTAAAGGTATAAATACCTGGTGTGGGGGGTTTTCTCTTCTCCTCAGGGCTTCAAAGCCTAATGGTGGATTTAGGGATTTGAATTGGAGAGGTCTATTTACTTGTTTAAAGGTGTGGCTTCAGGGTGCCTCAGGGCTGTTGTTTGAGGGGTCCTTGACAAATTCAGTATGCTTCCTTCCTTTTGTCAGATTTGGGAGAGCCTCAGAAACTCTCCACTAATCTTTGGCATTTTCTCTACTGCTCTAGTCTGGGACAAGAGGCTTCAATGAATCTTTGCAAAGTATTTTAAACTGTCTGTTCCCTAAAAACCTTCTTGAAAGTGAGAGCTCCGAACTCTTTAGCAAAAAGAAATTAAAAATGGTGCCTTACTTCTCTTCCTTCATACTAGAGAGCTCATAAACTTCCCGTTTTTTATCAGATCCTAAAGAATGTCCCAATCTTCCCAAATACCTAACAGCATAACAAATTCTGACCTATCTCCAGCATAAATCAGGAGTGACACTTCCTATCCTTCACATGAATTTAATTGACTTATAGTTGCATTCTGAACACACACAATTTTTTTTCACAGGAAGGCAGAAATGGTGAAATGCTTGTCTGTTTGCCTCTTTGATCTGAGGGGAAAGTTCCTTATCCTATCTCTTTGCTGACACCCAACCTGGCCAGCATTGAGAAAAAAAGATTCCTAAGCTCTTAAAAAATCTCAAAATTTTTGTTCACACTTTTCACACAACTAATTTATACCTATCTTAAATTTCCTACCTAGCTCCTCTCTCTACTACATGCTTAAATTTCTTTCTAATTCTGGCTTGACATTGCCCCTACACTTTTCGAACCTGTAGTGGAAATACAGTTTTGTATCTCTTTGTGTATATTTGCAATACATTCTTAAAATGGAATTCATTTTCTGGTAAGCAAGAAAGGAGAGAGGGAGTTTTGCTGTAGAATAGGGAAGTAAAGATTATCTGGGCTGCATAGGAGGGAAGCTTCACCCAAGGATGCTAAGCCCTTAGATGTAGCACAGCAGAAGAATTAACAGGTGTAATGTAGAACCTTAATTTGTGCCCTGGGCAGGGGTGGGGTGTGCCAAGAGGACTCCTACAGTAAAATGGTGTGCCCTGCTTTATGACAATGATAGGACTTAAACTGAAGTACTGTGGCTTCCTGATCAGAAAAAAATAGGAACAGCTGCCACATGAAGCGAGGGTCGACTGATACCAACCGCCTTAAAATGGATTTGCTATTTAGTTTTCAACTGAGCTGCCTAAGTGCAGGTGGCAAGCATATATGCCTTTACTTTTTACCAATCAAATATGTGAGAAGTGGGGGGCAGGAAGGGCTAATACAAATATGTTCATATTTTCATGTTACTCTCAATTTCCAGTTTAACCAATTTCTCACATTTATTTGTCCCAATGTTTCTGTGGTGACCTGTTCTGGTGCCAGCCCTTCAGTATACACCTTTAGCCAGCTGGGAAAATCCCAACGCAACAAAATTAGTGTATTGCAAAACGCAAACTTAAGCAAAGTTTGCCAAGTTATTCCGTCAGTCTCAGTTTGTCTCAGCCTTCACTATGTGGCCCTCGTTTAACTTACGGGGTTGTTGATGCCGACAAGAATTGATTCATATTGCACAAAAGCTTTCAAGGAGGCAACATTCGGAAGAACATTCTCTATAGACCTCCTTCTTATGTGCTTCTAGGCAGGCTGCTATATCCTATTTCTTAAAAATGTAAGAAGGCCTTGGGTTTATGCAATTAGACTATTATTAGCAGTAGTGCAGTTTATTAGTTAGAATTCTAAATTTGTTTCTGCATACTTTGCATCCAGGAGCTTCGATCCCCAGTGGCTCTGTCCCACTAGATTTTTTGTTGGATACACTGCAGCTGTAAACTAGGAGGGTTACTCAAGGCTGTGGCTTTCCGGGCTGTCGTTGACGGCCTGGGGAAATGGCCCCTAAGCCATTTTCTAATCTACATTCTAATGGTTTATTCCCACACCTTGGGCATGGGTTGTAGGGCCTGGAGGGCCTAGCTCTAGTGGGTTCTCTTTCGTTAATCCCCTTTTGTCTACCCTGGGCTAGCAAAAGACCCAGTTTCCCACCATTGGAAGATCTTCCTTCCTCCCAGCTTTCTTGTGTTCTGCACTAAAGTCTATTGACCCCAATTTCCTCCCAAGCAGGTTCACAGAACTGTGGCACACTTCTGAATCATCTCTTCTGTGGTGACACCCTTGTCTGCAGCCTGCAGGAGCTCTTTTGCAGTCCTGGTTGTAGTCTTCTCTCGCTGATAGCCTTGTTAAAATATAAGCTGCGTATTCTTCTTGAGTTGTCCTAATTGTAAGGCAGGCTAGAAAATCTGTGCATATTTCTTGGGCCCCTGAGTTATCTTTGTGAATGAATGACCCTTGCTTCCTTCTTCTGGGAGTGCTGCCCAAGCCCTAGTAGCACATATAGCTATCTACTGGTATCCCCCTATATCATAGCGTCACTGCCTACCTACTGCCTGCTATGGGCCGGGACCTAAGAGCTGTTCATAACTGAAGGGCAGCCGCACTACAGGAGGCCTGTTGCCTGCACTGCTCAAGAAACGCAGAGCACCAAATCAAAAATTCTCGGGGTTCCAGGCAGGTGCGAGCCACCTATCTCCAATCATGACGAAGTAGGATGGTATAGGCTACTTGGTCCCAAAGTGCTTGAAGTTCATGGAAGTTGAACCAAATTCACTAGAGGCCTTTTTGATTTCTCTGAGCACTCTAATAAGGGGCTCGTAATCACAGAGGACTTGTCCAGGATTATTAGGGTCAGGTCTCTCCAATACAGGGAATGTTTGCAACCCTAGGTCTCAGCAGTCCTCTGCCTGCTGGTTAGCTCGCTGGATAGCTTTTTCCAGAGGGCAGAGTGCACTGCACTTTCTGCTCAGCTATGTGCCCAGCAGGGTTATGCAGGGCTATAAGAGGGTCACTGAGACAAAGGCGGGGCGGATGGCTGCACCGGGTTCTCCACCTTAATTGGGTAACAGCCCTTTTCTCCCTGTATACTCTCCCGATCTCGTTCTTCTTCCTCCTCTACCTCCACCTGAATCCCTGCATCAAACTTCTACACCCCTTGGTAGTGGTCTGGCTTGCCTAAACACAATTTGAGAATATTATATAGCTGGAAGCAACACCCAGGGAAGTTCTCTGGCTCCGCTGGGGAGTAATTCTATCCGTTGTTTCCCGGCTATTTCCCATTTTTTAGGATTTAATGCACTCGGTAACCATGGACATGCAATTTCTAACATTCCAGAAACTCCTTTATCTGGCTCTGTGTGACAGTAAGTCCTTTCTCCTTCATTATGCTTAAGGGGACTTTTCTGTACATCTCTCTGCTAGGCTACTTAGTCTACAATTGCCACATAGCCATTGCTTGCTTGCTCTGGAAAAAATGAATGTACCGGGTTCGGTTTTTCCCAGCCTTCCCCTTGCCTTATCCCAGGCTCCTGTGTTACTTATGGGGTACCTCCTGGGTGAAACCAACATGGTCTCACAGGACCCCTCACTCGGCCCTTCGTTCCTTCGCCTGGGCCTGCCTTCTTGTGCCTTGGTCTCGGATTGGGCGTATTGCCTATATGTCTTAAGTAGGCCCCACGTTGTGGTGTCTAATGCCTCCATGTTTTATGTAGGCCCCACGTTGTGGCGTCTAATGCCTCTATGTTTTATGTAGGCCCCACGTTGTGGCGTCTAATGCCTCTATGTTTTATGTAGGCCCCACGTTGTGGTGTCTAA
>NW_027185655.1:10351573-10369574 GCF_028583685.1 Petaurus breviceps papuanus | reverse complement strand
CCCCACGTTGTGGTGTCTAATGCCTCTATGTTTTATGTAGGCCCCACATTGTGGTGTCTAATGCCTCTATGTTTTATGTAGGCCCCACGTTGGGCACCAGTTGTGATGGGCCAAGACAGGGAACAGGGTTGAGAGAAAGTGGAGGACCCTGCCATCACCCAGCAAGATTAAGAGAGTTATCTACTGTAAGGGTTATGGGATTTAAAGATCTCCCATGCCCCATGGACGTGCTGACATAGCAGAGCAAGAGAAAGTGAAAAGCCGAGCTAAAGGTCCTGCTGTTGGCAGTTGGCGGCGATTGCGGTTGCCTTTTTTTTTTTTGAGTTAGGACCCCTGCTGAGCACTGCCGGGGACCGGAGCTGCTGGGAGCGCACTTCCCGGACGCTGGGTGGTTGCTGTGAGTGGGGAGAGGAGGACCTTTGCCTGAGGTAGCCTGTTCTGTTTTAAAGGCTTGAAAATGTGGGTGCTTTCTACTTTATCTACCTGTGCCAATGTCATAACTATTCTGATGGCTTTCACTTTCTGGTTTTGGGACTCAGTCTTTTGGTATCTTAATAAATTTTCTAGTTTATTTCCCCAAATGGCAAACCTGACGTATTTTGTGATGGATAATTATATCAGCATATTTGTAATCTCTATAGGCATTGTGAATATGGCATTGCTGATACATCTACCCAGAGGCTATGACTTAAAAGAGAGATGGGGACTCAAAGGATGGCGGAAAATGGAGTCTCGTTTATTGTCTGGAATGCAAGCCTTTTATAGGATGCTTCCTAATGGCTTTCCCCTGTGGACATTGCACACGACTGCGTTCCTAGGCAGGGAGCAAAAACACTACACCCCTCTCAGGGATCCAATCCTCACACCTGCTTGAACTCTGCTCTGGGGGATGGGGGATGGATCTGGGCCTGGCAGCAAGCCCTTTGCCTGAGGGGGCTTATTCAGCCTTCAGGGTCAGTCTCACTGGCCCATGGTCCTCAACACAAATGTACAGATTTTTTTAAATGTACCTTGCCCAGGTTAACACGTAGCTGATCAGTCAGCCCACTGCTGCCCTCTGCTGTCCTGTCTCTGTCTGCCTCTCTATCTATGTATACACACATACACAAATACACATACATGTATACATATATGTGTATGTATGTGATGTGTATAAATATATGGCATATATACAGGGTATGCCAGACGTACCCAAACATACTATAACATCTTTTAGAAAAGGGAGGCTTTGTTTTACTATTACTGCACTAACATCACTGTCTTATGGTTCTAAGGTATGGACTGATTTTGGCTCCCCAAAGTTGTTTGTTTTATTGATGTCTTGTGTTTTTATGTTAGTAGGATTTACAAATTGCCTCCAGCATCCTTAGGAAGAAGTGGACTCACACCTGAGTACAACTGAAGTGAAGTGCAAATGCAGGTAACATTCACAACTCCTGGCACTGAGTCCTGGAAATCCTCTCTCCATTCATAAAGTCCTTGAACAGCTCCCTTTGGAGAGAGTGTCTTCAGCATTCTTTTTTACCCTGAGGCGTCATGCTCCCTAGTGTTTGGTATCAATCGATCCTTTCTTCTGTTACCAGCCACTCCAGTTCTGGTGCATGCTGGTGGTAGCTACCCAGGCTTCCCTGGACATTTAGATTTTTAAGAATTTATGAGATGAGGCAGCTAGGTGGCGCAGTGAATAGAGCACCGGCCCTGGAATCAGAAGGACCCTGAGTTCAAATCCGGCCTCAGACACTTAACACAAAAAGTAGCTGTGTGACCTTGGGCAAGTCACTTAACCCCAATTGCCCTCCCAAAAAAAAGCAAAAAAAAAGATTTTATGAGACTAGCTCCAGTCCTTGATATGTGCACTGCAGAATGCTAGTTTGCTTAAGATCAAGAAAGAACAATCACAAAAGAGATAAAGCCTGTTCAAAGTCACATGGAGGCTAGGTGGGAGAAGGCAGCTCTTAGGAAACACTGTTGTATAGAGGAAAAAGCACTAAACCTGGGTTCAAGTGCAGGTGCATGGTGTTACCATGACCCAGTCCCTTAACCCCTTCATTTTCTTCCTCTGCAAAATGAGGTGACATTTGTATTACCCTTTTCACAAGGTTATTGTGAACAATGTACTTGGTAAACTTCAAATCATTGCACGAACAGTGTTATTTTTTGTTGTTATTGTTATAGTGAAAATATCTAATTTGTAGAGTATAAGACAAGATGGCATAATGTAAAGAACACTTATTTAGAATCAAAAAACCTAGGTCAAGTCCTGGTTCCACCATTTAATGGTTGTGTGGTCTTGGATGAGTCACTTAACTGTACCTCAGGTAACATCTAAATGATCTACCTAATAATATGTGTAAAGTACTTTGTAAATCTTAACACACTCTATGAGTATAAATTCTAATAACTATTTCACCTGCTTTGTCTCCTTCTGGGACCCATGCCAATGCCACAGTAAGGTTTAAGGCTCCAGGGAAGAGAAATTTTAAAAGACAGAAGACCTCAAAGAAGCTGAAAATAATTCATTCACCTTGAGTCAGTCTGGGCTGCTGGCAATCCCAAATCTTTCCTCCTCCCAGACTCCCTACTGTGAACATAAATCAATAAAACATGTCACTTCAGACTAATTTCTTCCGTGGAAAATAAAAGCTATTTCTTAAAGTCTAATTAAATTTTTTAAGCTCTAACAGGAGCTGAAATTTGTTTTTCTTGTTTGCACAGTACTTCTGCCACCAATTAAAAAAAAGTTTTGGAACAGCTTCTGTGGAGTGTGTAATAGCTGATCAGGAAAAGCAAAGGATTGTCACAAGGCAACAGGGAAAAATGTTGAAATTAGATAACATACAGGCAGAGGATTGCGGGTTCAGACCAACCTGAATCCAATCCTGGGCAGTGAGCCCAGAAGAGGGTCGTTATCTTTCTTTGGCTCATTGCCTGACCCTGGATTAAAAATTTGAGGAAATCTGAATAAAGCTATTGGGAAATCTGAACAAAGATTAGTTATATAGCTGGTGTCTTCTTGTCATTCAGTCGTTTCAGTTCTATCTGACTCATTGTGACTCTATTTGGGGTTTTCTTGGCAAAGATACTGGTATTTAACTTTCCCCAAATGTAGGTGACAGGGCTCCCAACTCCTCCTTAGCTATTAATTGTACAATAAGGATAAAGTCCTTTTAGGGCTGCTAAACCAACACTCCCCATTCACCTTGAACCTGTACCAATAAACCTAACCCCAACCATCTGTAATGCCAAGCAAAGGCAACTTCCCATGGTTCAAAATACCAGCATAGGTGCTCTCCATTTTATTCAGTGACAAATTAAGAACAGAATCAAAATTTAGCATAATTCAAAATACAGCATTTACCAAGTGCAATTCAATAATCTCCAAGTACTACCCTACCCCTGGACATTACATTCATTTAATCAATCACAAAGTCCCTCTTCTAAATACTACTCCACCCCTAGGCTGTACCTTCATTTAGTCCATCACAAAGCCCCTCTTCTCAAATGGAGATTAGTTTCCAACTATAAGTAAAGTACATTCATTTGTTCAATCACAGAGCACAAAAAGGTCAAAAGTTCCCCATCCTTGGATCACAACTGAATCTACCCCAGAGTTACAACAAGCTTAAGCACAGCATTTAATACCCAAAGAGAGGTCTTTTCTTCATCTTGACACGAGGCAAGTTCTCAGCAATCTTTGTTCCTGGGGAGACAAAGCTTAGCAAGGCCACAAGATACATTGCCAGTGTCTTCATTAATTCATCCTCTGTCTGCAGAACAGTCCTAGGACCCCTGAAAACATTAGCAGAACCCTCTTCCAGGATTTCTGTAAACATACAACAAGAAAATCCTTCTTCAGGGCTTCTGAACCAACAGCAAGGTTCCAAGACCTCAGCAACAACAGCACTGTCCTTCACCAGTGGACAAATCTGGCAAAACAACATCAAAACAGACAGACAAAGTACCAGCATAACAGCCATGTCTCCTCAGTCCTTGGCAGCTCTGGGTGGCGGCTCTCAAAAGTCCAGGACAATTCAAAGTGGCCCTCAGCAATCCTCTCTGTCTCTCTCTGCCTCCAAAGGTGCTGCTTCCAAAAAAGTTCTTCTGCTTCTCTCTTGTGTCTCTCTAAATTTACGTCACAAGCCCCTCCCATCTCAGCCCTCTCTTTTCACATCAACAAGTCCATTCCACAAGTGGGATTCACAAGCTCCGGGTTTTAACACAATCAAACCAAAAACCAAGCCAATATAGGGGGATCTTTAAATTCCATTACTATTACACCATCCAACTCCGACTCTAACCCTAACCCTGAACAACTCATTGTAATTGCTGACAAAGTCTGGATCTCTTGGCCCTTCATGGCATAACTTTTCTATCTCTCCCCTTAGAAGTACACTGTTAGTTATAACACACCCTCTGCATTCACTCTGTACTAGTAAGTTAGTTCCCCAAAAGAAATAGTATCGATTCCTTGTCCCACTTCCCACCCCCAGAGTACTAAAGAAAGACATGAGGGATTGTGACTTTTTTTAGGCAATTGGGGTTAAGTGACTTGCCCAGGGTCACACAGCTAGTAAAGTGTCTGAGGCTGGATTTAAACTTAGATCCTCCTGACTCCACCACTTCTATCTACTGCCCCTCCCACCCCCCAGCTGCCCAGGTTGTGGTTTTTAATACTATTGTTCATGAGCTCATCCACTTTGTTTCTGCTCCCCTATATCAATCAACCAGTTGATGTGATTTAGTTTTTACAAAGGGATTCACTGAGAAAGTAAAGCAAGAATAGCAATTGATTTCTCCCAGTACGGGAGTATACTCTGTTCCACATCCAGAGTCTCTGCATGGAGGGGACAAGTACCATGGCAGCGGGATCGTATCTGTAGGGAGAACAGGGGTTTGAGCGGTACCTTACAACGTCTGACCCTAGAAGCCATGCCTTCGCACAGATGGGTTTCATCTTTCAGAATGGAATGTCTTAGCTGACTGGTCAATCTAAAGCCAGGCTAGATCAAACAAAATGCTCATCTGCTGTGCAGGCACCTGACTGTCACAGCCACCAGCTCTGGCTACTGAAGAGATCCTTAATTCATCTTCACACCTTTTGAAGCTCACAAGATCGTAACTTGATCAATTATGGTTAAGGTCAGAAAAGGGTATATGTATATGTATATATGAGAGAAAAACTGAAATATTCAGACAAATGACAGACAAGTGACAAGATGATAAGGCATCCGCCATCTTCCTCTCCACCTGGTGGGTCACAGCAGTCCTCCTCACTCAGGAGCCACTGGGTAAGAGCCATTACTACTGGAACCTTTTATGGGCATATTCAGATCGGACTTCTCCAAAGACTGTCCTCATACAGTACTAAACCTCAGCCACAGGGGACATAAAGGAACTATTTCTCTCTGCCCTCACCCCTCTGAACTATTTTCCATCCTCCTCAGCCCAGCGGGATGCTTTGCGGCCTCACTATACATATCCTCCACACAGAACGGCTCTCCAGGGTCCTGGGGAGGCTTAAGCGTGGTTCTTACTGATAGACACAGGAAAGTTTTCAGACTCTCAGTCAGCAGGCACCTCTTGGACCATCTCACACGCAGAGGCAGAGATCACAACTGCCCCCAAATACAGCTATACAAATTCAACTAACTTTATCAGAGGTCACTTAAATGTCTATCAGAGGATACTTGTTGTATCCAAGTCTGGAAACCCAAGCAGGAGAACGCAGGAGAGGAGGACCGAGCTACTTCACAGCTCACTTTTCCGTTGCACTCACGCTACAAAGGGGCAGCCCCTTCCACGGGAATCCATCCACTCTGCGCCTCAAGTCAGCCAGTGCGCAGGAGGCGGCCCCAGGCACCGGAGCCCAGGCCAGAAAGGGGTCCGGGCGCAGGAGGCGGCCCCGGGCACCGGAGCCCAGGCCAGGAAGGGGTCCGGGCGCAAATCTACCTCTCCTGGAGGTGCACCCACCCGGGCCATCTAAAGGCGCTAATCCGGCCTCGGGACCCACCAGGCATGGCGCTAGCCTAAGGCTCTCCGCCTTCGTCCAGCTGGGCAGAAATGTGTTAAGTGCAGGGCCGGGGTTTGGAAGGGGGTGCCTGCGGACCAGCCAATTCAGGGGCAGAGGGCGTGTAACGATTAATTATGGGGTCCACACCAAGTCCAGACCCGGGAGAAGCGCGTGGCTGCGCTCACGGAGAGGAGGGAGCTCGCGCGACGGGGGGTCTGCCTCGCTGGGACTGAGGACGCGGGCCAAGCCAGGGGATAAGGGGGCTGCGGCCGGGAGGGCCAGGGCAGGCAAGGCGCCGGCCAGGGGGGCGTGGCCCGCACCCGTCCGGGGACAGGAGGCTCACTGCGTCCCGAGGCCGCCCACTCCGCTTCGGGCAGCTCTGCTCGGCGGGGGGTGTTTGCTTTTCAATCCCGCAGATGGCTTTCTCGCCAGGCATCCGTTTGCGCGCGGTCTCCCCCGTTAGGCTGTAAGCCCCTGGAGGGCAGGGGCGTCTTTCGCCTCCTTCTGCATCCCCAGCACGGAAGAGACAGTTACTAAACGTTGGCTGGTGGAGAGACACGCTTCCCGACATGGAGACTGGCTGGCTCCCACCGCCCAGTGCTGCCGGACCAGGGACGCACGGCGCTTCGGCCGGTGCGAGGAGGCGGCGGCGCGCGTACGCCGAGCGCGCCCCCGACCGCGCCCCCGCGGGCCGCGCGCGCGCCCCGGCTCCGCCCCGCTCTCCTCCCCGACCCCGCAGCCCGGTGGGCGGCGATGGCGACGCCAATGGCGCCGGGCGGGCATCCTAGCCGGCGTGCTGACGTCAGCATCTCCGCGGCTGCGCAGACCAGGCGTCGGCGGCCGCGCCCAGGAGCGGGGTGGGTCCCCGGCCGCCGCGTCGCCGCCCCCGCAGCCTCGGGCCGCCGCTCGCTCGGAGCCGGCGCCGGGCCCGTCCGCCCCCCGGCCGAGGGAGGGGCGGCGCAGGCGGCGGCCGCGATGCACCCGAAGCTGCTGAAGAACGCGCACTACATCGAGCTGGGCAGCTACCAGTACTGGCCCGTGCTGGTGCCGCGCGGCATCCGCCTCTACACCTACGAGCAGATCCCCGTGTCCCTCAAGGACAACCCCTACATCACGGACGGCTACCGGGCCTACCTGCCCTCCCGCCTCTGCCTCAAGAGGTAGGCGCCCCGCCCCCTCCGCGGCGCCTGCTGGGGCGGGGGAGGAAGGCGAGGGGCGTGACCAGGGCTGGCCACGCCTCCGACCCTGGGGAGAGGAGCACGTGGTCTGGGCCGAGCTCTGCCTCCTGGGGGGTGGGAGGGGAAGGGGCTGTCCTGGCCCCGCCCCCGAACATGGGGAGCAGCACGTGGGCCCGGGTCCGAGCTCCGCCTCTTGGGGGGGGTGAGGGGAAGGGGCCGGCCTGGCCCCGCCCCCGAGCGTGGGGTGGAGCACGTGGACCGGGGTCTGAGCTCCGCCTCCTCCTGGGAGGGGGGGGGGGGGGAGGAGGAGGGGCCTTTCCGGCCATGCTTTCCAGCCTGGGGAGGAGCACGTGGGCCGTGGTCCGAGCTCCGCCTCCTGGGGGCTGAGAGGGGAAGGGGCCGGCCTGGCCCCGCCCCCGAGTGTGGGGGCCGGCCGAGCTCCCGTTCCAGCTCTGGGAGGAAGGGGGCGGGACCTGCTGGTGTCGGAGGGACGGGCTTTTATTAAGCGCTGCCGGGGTGCCCGACTCAGCACCCAGCGCTGGTCCCGGGGAATGAGTCTGGGCGTGCCACGGACGTAAAAAGGCCCATAAAAAGATAAAGTCGCGTTTGCATAACGCCCCAGTGCAGCCGTGATCCACTTTGCACCCCTCCACCACCCGGGGTTTTAGGGGCTGTTGTCAAGCCCTTTTACAGATGGGGAAACTCCGCTAGGTGGCCGGAGTGGCTTGGCCGGGACCCACAGCTAATGTCTAGGCTGGACAGAACTCAGCATTTTCAGATTGTTGCTGTGCCACCCAGGTACAACAGCAAGAAAAAGGGAACCTTTGGAAACACCGCCCTGGGGCCAGACCACATCTTTAGAAAGTGATGCCTCCTGGCCTTTCTCCCTGGGTCTGCCAGCAGGGGCCCTCTTGACTTCTCTTCTTAGTTTCTGGGTCAGGATTTCAGAGATAGTGGGATCTAATTTCTGGAAACCCAGTGAGCGCCATTCTAAATTAGTAATGTTCTAGCTTGCCTTCCCCTTCTTTGTCCTGTCTTGTCCTTTTCCAGTTCAGTTCCTCTCAAGATCTAGTTGGTCTCACTCTTAAAAACAGCCTTTGCGTGCTGGGACTCATCTCCTTGCTTCTTCCTTCTTTGTTGGCAAATGAAAAGTTTTCACTTGACAGTGTGGTTAATGCATTCTCTTCTGAAAGTTGGGAAGAACCATCACACGTCTTTGGAAGGAATCTTACCAGTCAAACTCCTTCATTTTACAGAGGAGGAAACTGAAACCCCTTGAGACTGAGGGAAGTTGCCAGAAGCACAGCTTGTCAGGCTGCACTCACTTTTCAAGCACAGTCTTGCAAGGCTGTAACAACTTGAACAGGACTTAGACTACTTGAAAGTCCGTCTTTAGCCTAAAAGCTGAAATTCATGTCTAACAAGCAGATGGTCCCTGCACTAGCTTACAGAACTATTTGTTAGAATCGGTCATAAACCTTGATAAAGTCTTAAAGGTCCCTTGAGATGAAGCCAAAGAAACAGCTTGTCCAATCCCTTTTGGGTTTGATCCTTGAAGGATCAGAGTGGCCAGCTAGATCCCAGATTGCCTGATTTCCAGTGATGCACCCTTTCCATTGTACCACGTTGCCTTGGCCATTCACATTTAATCCCATGTCTGAACACCTTTAGAAGAGTAAAGGGTAAGGTTACATAACGCTGCTGACCACCTCTTTTTTTCTCCCTGGGTTTTCTTGACACGACTTCTTGTCAGTCTCTTGTAGGAGGCCCACACGTGTTCCTCCCCATCATTGTGGATATACCAGAGGGTGTATATTGGTTTCAGTTGTAATCCTATGCATTTTACTTTCTGCATTTTCAAACATTATTCTGAGAAGGGGGTCTGTAGGCTTCATCAGGCCGACATAAAAATGGTGAAGACCCCCTGATCTAGATGCTCTCCTCCCACCTTCCTTCCCTCCCCATCTCTCTGTTCCACCCTCTGTCTTTGTTCTTCTCTGTTCCTCTTTCTTCCCCTTGCTCCTATTCCATCCCAGCTCTTTTATCTCTTCCTCCCCAACACACTTAACTTGCACAACCTTAATCCAGCTCTTCCTTAACTCCAGTCAGGCCTATTCCCATAGGCTCCAAACTAACCCCCCCCCCCCCCCCCCCCATCTGTACTCCATCCTCCTTCACACAGCTGCCAGATTGTTATTCCTAGAGGACAGGTCTGATCTTGTGGGAGAGTCTGCTCAAGAGTGTTTCCCTATTGCCTCTAGGATAAAATGCAGACTCTGGTTGGCATTTGTCTTTCGTAATTTGGCTCCAGTCTATCTTCCTGGACTGTTTGCATAAATAATTCCTTTAATAAAAACATAACCCCCAGGTAAAAGTGATCCACAAGGCAGTAAGAATAGTCTGCAGGAATGTAAAACCCAAGACAATGAGAGTAAAAGCTGCTAGGGAGGAAGTTACTGGGGGTCTCCGAGTTCCCAGTGGCTTTGTTTGTATCCCCCTTCTGCAGAGGGCCCACAGGTTATTACAGAGCAGTTCACCAGGGAGCACAATGAATTCAGACAGCCCACGTCTGGGCTTAGCACCAGTGGTTGGTGATGTGGAAGGGAGATAGTAATGAAACTTTCCCTAGTTCTGCCAGCATCCTGACCCACACCACCCATCCCACCAGTTGGTTTCTCTGTCTCTCTTCCCCTCCAACTCTTCTTTCTCACCCTCTTCCTTCTCCTTCTCTCCACCCCTTTCCAGTTCATCCCTTTGCTTTTGCATATCTGATGCTTAAAGTGCACTCACTACCTCCTCACTTCCGCCTCTTGGAAAATTTAGTTCCTCCACATCTCTTGATGCCTCTCCTTCTCTCTGTTCACATCACAATGTCCCTAGATCAGGTCCTTATCACTCTGGCCTACACTATTGCAATAGATTCCTAACTGGTCTTCCACCATCCTGACTCCATTCACTTAACTATACAGCTGCCAAATTGATATTCCTGAAGCACAGCATTTGATTGTTATCACCCCCTTCTTTCCTTAGGCATTAAATACACAATCTGTCTCCAGCTTCTCTTTGCCAGCTAATTACACATCACTCCTAGCATCACACTGTGACCCAACCAAATGGATTGTTGGCTCTTCCCTGTGTGAGATATCCCATCCATCCCCTTGGCCTTTGCATAGCTTGTCTCCCCCTGAGTTGGAATGTTCTCTCCCTCAACCTCTTGAAATCCCCAGCTTCCCACAGGAGCTGCTTCCTTCAGGCAGTTAGTCTACATTCTCCCAGGTGTCACTACACTGCTTTGTAATGCCCTTAGGATGTTACTTTGTGTTGTATCTCCCCGGTAAAAGGCAGGGACTGGCTCGATTTTCTGCTTGTATCCTTAGGGTCTGTCACGTAATAGCTGCTCAGAAATGGCTGGGGGTTTATTTGTTAGTAGGTTATAACAGTAGAGGGGACCTTCGGTAGCTAGTCCTACCCCCTCATTTTATAAATGAGAAAATAGACCCAGAGGTACTTGCTTCAAGTCACACAAGGAAGATGTAGTACAGCCCAGATGGGACCCAGTTGTCCTGATTCTGATGCTCCTGTTCTTAGGCTAGGCTGAGCCAGAAGACCCCAATTCCACCCCCAGTTCTGCCACTAACTGTGTGACTCAAGTTAAGTCATTAAACTTTTCTAGTATTTATTTTTCTCCTCTGTAAAACAAGTGGTGGGAGGGGGTATGTATCCTAAGGACCCTTCCAGCTCTGCATGTCTGTGGTTCTGTGAAATATCAAATTATGTCTTACCTTACCAAGCTCAATACATTTGTCTGGACAAGTGTAGACTAATTTTCTCTTAGTTGCAAAGTCAGATGGTCAAAGTTATCAAGCTGGACAGACCTCTCAGATATTTTCCAATTCATTGGTTGCTTTTCTCAAGTCAAATGTGCTATCTGCATTTGAACATCCTTAACCTTGTAATAGAGCAGAGTCCATTTAGAAATAAGCAGGTTTCAGAGAGTCAGGTTTAGTAGGACCGTGGATAGGACCTTGGAGATTGTCTTTGGACTCACTCATTTATATTTGAAGAAACTCAGGTCCCAGTAGGCTGTGTCATTTGCCTGAAGTCACGCCTAGAGTAAATCAGAGAGCTGGTGTTTGAACCTGGATCTTGACTCCAAATCCAGCTTCCTTTCTCCTCTTCCATGCCCTATATGCAGGTGGGCTTGTTAATTCCTTCGCCTCAGCTGCAAACATTTGTAAATGTTTAGAAAATTTGTAAATGTAAAGAACTCAGAATTTCCCCATCACATGTGACTGTTGGCCGAGTGTTGGACGCTTGGGATCCAAAATGACCGCTCACGTGCTTGTTTTGCAGTTTGTTTATCTTATCCAACGAAACGGTAAACATCTGGAGCCATCTGCTGGGCTTCTTCCTCTTCTTCACACTGGGTATATATGACATGACTTCTGTGTTACCTTCAGCAAGAGCTTCTAGAGAGGACTTTGTAATTTGCTCTATTTGTCTTTTCTGCTTTCAGGTAAGTCATTTTCTAAGCAGCCGTGGAGAATGAGCCGGGAAGGAGTTTTGGCCAGGCCTGCTTGCGCAGGTGCATTGGATTGTCTCAGCCATTCTGTTTGCTTTTTAAAACAGCACAGAAGTGAATAGGTCAAATTAAATAATTCATATTTACTAATTATCAATCTTAGCATCAAAAACCTAGTATTTTCTTTTGGACATTTAAGACCCAAGTTGTTTCCAGGAGTGAAAAATGGCAGCTGCACTGACAGAAATTTCCTTCCCTCACTTTAAAAACAAATCCCCAAAGATTCCTTCACTTAATATCATCATAAATATCTAAATGAGGCAAGGACTGTTTTTGCTTTTCCTTTGTAACCCCAGAATGCAGTGCAGTGCTGGGTACGTAGTCAGCATTTAATAAATGTCAGTGATTTATGGTTGTAATCAGTTTTATCAGGCAGTGGTAAAATGTCTAATAAGTTAGTATCAACTTGTGTTTTTCCCTCTCATTGCCTCATGTTGGTTGCTTCTACTATTTCTATTTTTCCTACTTTTTAACATTATATTGTGCTTATCTGACTTGAACATCTTTTTTATGTTTATTTCTGACTCTCTGGGGTCTGCTTAAACTCTGATCCTAACTTAAGGTCGTTAGTATTTGCTTTAGCTTTCAGTCTATTCGATGTATATGTTCATGCATTTTAAATTTGTTTAGTATTTCTATGAATGACCTTTTGTCTAACTTCACTGTTCATTTTTTATCGTACAGGATTTTCAGGAAATACTGATATGGTTTCCAAATTTTAATAATTTGTGGAGGGTATGATAAAAATTATTGTAAAAGCAAACAGGATTGGAAACCAGTTTTATAGTTTTCAACCTTCTAAACACAATGTTTTCCAAAGGGATATAACCACAAAGTCATAAGACTGATTTTCACTTGTACTTTGTGAAATCAACTTATTACTTTATACTATAGTTATATCATATTTCCAATTCTGTAACAGTGAAAAATTATTATTATGTTTGAGAAGGTTAAACTGTATTCTTTGGCCAAAATACACGGAATAAACATTTGTTTATCTCTGTATGTCATTGGTAGACTTTCTGTCATACCCAAAATGTTGTTGTTCAGTTGTTTCGGTCATGTCCAGTCATTCATGACCCCATTTATGGTTTTCT
Source organism: Petaurus breviceps papuanus (assembly GCF_028583685.1). Lineage (NCBI taxonomy): Eukaryota > Metazoa > Chordata > Mammalia > Diprotodontia > Petauridae > Petaurus > Petaurus breviceps. Next base: position 10,356,707 of record NW_027185655.1, on the reverse strand, counting down.
TGGCAGATACTAGAATGGTTTGCCATTTCCTTCTCCAGATCGTTTTACAGATGAGGGAACTGAGGCAAACAGGGTCAAGTGATTTATCCAGACTCACACAGCTTGTGTCTGAGGCTGGATTTGAGCTCAGGTCTTCCTGGCCTAGCTCTCTTATCTACTAAACCACCCCATTGCCCCTTAAAGTAAATAATATATAAATGTTAATCATCATCATCATCATCCTACGTAATAAATCTTAAGTTAAAAAATTTGCTATAATCACTAATAATCTTCATGTGGAGAGAAGTTTGCAATCCAAAAAAATTTTTTTTTCTCTTCATCTCACTCTGTGGAATGGATATATTCTTCAAAAGTTATCTCTAACAAAACTTTAAACTGATCCTCCAGCCCCAATTTTTTTTCATTATAAAATGGAAATTTTTTCTAAAAGAAGAAACAGTTTAACCCTAAGATAATAAAAACAATGCAAAAATGTAGTAACTATGCTGAGATGCTACATCTAAAAGAAAAAAAGAAAAATCACATTTTAACATTTTTGATTAAAGTAGATCACATTCTTCCACCTTCCCTCTTAAAACTGAAAATGAAAGTCCGCAGACTACTAAACCATATTAGCTCCCCTTGTAGCTGGTGGTGGTGTTGTGGAAAGTCAGTGTTTAATGCAAGTCTAAATGGACCATTACTTCTCTCAAATCTAAACTGTTGGCCCCTTGCAAATCCAGTTTCCTCATTCTACCATGAATTTAAATGTGTGTGTATGTGTGTGTATATGTATACATACACAGAAACCACCAAGGCCCTCATAGCCTTTTATATTTCTCTCTACATTGTTTATCTTGAAAGAAAATAAGACCCTGATGAAGCAGAATTCCCAGTGATCAGAACATTTGCCTTACCATCTTCCTAAGCATATTCTCAGTGGGGAGAGAGCCCCTGAGGATGTGAAAGGGCCAGAGTAGGCAAGCAGGATCTGTCCTTCCCTCTTTGACTCCAGATACATTTTTTGAGACCTGCAAAATCAAGAAACACACAAAATATACCTCCCTTTCCTGTGAACTAATCTCAAGGAAAAATAGTTTCTAAAGTAATATTTAAAGTTTCTTCAGAATATGTATTATTTCCTTTAGATTTATCAGAAAACTATTTTCCCTTTAAGTTGAACCTCAAAATAATGTTTTTATTATGCTTAATGCCAAATTTTCCTCCTCCTTTTAGAATCTGTCCAATTTTATAATCACAATCAATGAGAAAACAGATGTTTCCACAAAGTTTGTTAATGGACTTTTCAAGAACATATCCATTCTACAGCATGAGATATAATAATCCTTAGCAGACAAAAGTTGGAAAATATGTCGCAAAAACTAAATGTTTATTTTAAATTGATTAATTTTTATATTCTCTGTGTGGTTTCCACAAAGTTTGTTAATAGACTTTTCAAGAACATATCCATTCTACAGCGTGAGATATAATAATCCTTAGTAGACAAAAGTTGGAAAATATGTCAAGAAAACTAAATAACGTTTATTTTAAATTGATTATTTTTTGTATTCTGTGTGTGTAGTCAGACTGCAGAACAACCATCTTCTGATTTAATGGATACCATAGAATTCTAATCGCATTCACTTTATAGATGAGAAAACTGAAACTCAAGTCCGCTTAGGTAAACTCACACATCTGGACAGCAGCAAAGCTGCAGTCTTCACACCCAGGTGTCTTCATACCCAGATTTCAGCTCTCCCCACTCTCCCCTCTCCCTATTATGCCAATTGTTGAGCCCACTGACGTGATCAGAGGCGTTGCTTTGTCAGCTGGAGGCTGTAAACCAACATAGTTTAAATCATGGTGGTTTATCCTGGAATCAAGAAAAGCTCCATTTAGTGTGTGATTTTATCATTAAACTCTTGGTTAATTGATAAAAGATGTGATAGTTTGATATTCATTTTTAGAAAGATAGTTAATAAATGTATTGTTCTTACAACATTAATGTGCTTAATCATTTTGATTTAATTTGGTCATAGTCTTAACAAGTAGTTAAATCTTACATAATAGAGGATGATACTTAATGACATTTTTAGATAAGTTTTTTTTAATTTTCAGGATTTGGATTCAGTAATCATTGCCTTGTTTTTGGTTTCAAATTGGCTTTTAAATGTCACTGAGCTTTGTTTTATTTTTGCTTTTTGTAGGTCTGTATGCTTTGTTCTGTAGGCTATCATCTTTTCTCTTGTCATCGTTCAGAAAAAACCTGTCGACGATGGATGGCATTAGATTATGCAGGAATCTCTGTAGGCATACTGGGTTGCTACGTGTCAGGAGTATTTTATGCGTTTTATTGTAATAATGTAAGTAACTGAAACATATTTCTTATTGGCCTTTCAATCTTTCATATTGGTGTTTCAGTTCCCAGGACTAAAGCTTGTATTTATGAGCGGTGCATAATTCACTGGTGGGGAATATAGAATGCTTTATGTGGAAGTAGAATGTTTATTTAGAAAAGTGATTTTTGAGGTGAGAATTGAGTTCTAGAATCTGAGTCATCTTTTTACCAATTTTACTATTCTTTCAGTAAGGAAAAATTGTGTGCCACAGGATGCAGACCTTGAGTTACTGTGCAGTGATCAGTGGTCTCTCTGTGCTGTGTGGCAGTGTATCTTCAGTATTTTCACCCCCATTTCTGAAGATCCTGCCACATGCCAGGCACTGGTGAGAGAGACAAAAGTGGCAAGTCCCTGCTCTTGAGGTCTTCACAGTCCTGTTGGGGAAAAATAGCAGGTACATAGCAAATGAAATACAAAGTAATCTCTGAAATACAAAGGAGTCTCTACTATTAATTAATGCTTAATTTTCTTGTGATTAGGAGTCACATCATTTAGTTACTCCATAGGCATGCAGATGGCTCTAAAAACTGCATCCTTAAGTGAAAATTTTCCTCTTCTCTCCTGTTCCCTATCATTGCCTGATAATAGCTCTTATCTGAAATCTTGCCAGTACACAAAATGAGGCTCATTACCTTCTTTTGTCTTTTTACTTCTTTGAGGACCAAAGTATTACTCTCAATTGCATAGGTACAATTGAAAGCAAATGAGGCAAAATTAAAAGAAAGTCAGGCTGTACTTCAGTACTCCGACTTCCTCTTTCTTCACACTTTTTCTTCTACTTTTTGGCACATCTTCAAAGCTGCACCTGCAAAGATTTTTTTTAATCTCTGTTCTGTTATCTGTCTTATTAGCTAGCCCTCCTCCAGAAATGAAAGTAAACTTTTATATGCCAATAAGGCAGACAAGAAAAAGGCAAATTTAGTCTTTGAAAGAGAACTCTAGACCTTTATAATGAGCTTAAAAAGCAAGGAACCTCAGTGTCATGGAAACACAAACACACTCATAAAAAAAAGCCAGAAATCAGGATTTTTCTTTTCTTAGATCTATCTCATGTGTCCCTTTAGAGAATGGGATAATTTTTGTGTGTGTACACATAAATAGATTGATTTTACGTAAACTGATATTAAACCAGGGATTCCCCATCCTGAACTTGTAGTGGAGTTGATTGGTTTTTAACTTAAATCTAGAAAAAAGTTCTAGACTTTTATCAGATAGGATATTTATCTAAGATGCATTCTAGTGGCTGTGGGGATTTTTTTGAATCTGTTCTCTTATTCCTCTCAGCTGAATGCTATCCACAGATTTAACAAACATGCCTTTTGCATCTTTTTCCAGACCCTTGATAGAAGTGGTGCCTAAGACAGCCATGGCATAGCACTGGGGACCTTCTTCCAGGGTCCACAAGGGCTCAGTACTTTTTTCCTTTGTTGTTTCTCTGTTATTCTTTTCTGTGCTTTTTTTCTAAAGAGATTGGGTTATTTCCTGCCCACCTGTGGACACTAGATTTTTTTTTTCTGTTTCTTAATAAAACCTCCAAACTCCTCTGATAACTTCCATCTTAGACTAGAGCGTGACACTGTCAGGGAGGGCTCCTCTCACACACTTTTGGGATGCTGTAAGTCCCTCTGCTGTTTGTGCTCTAGGTAGCTTGCTTTCTTTTCCCTGCTCTTGCCTCTTCCGTAGCTGCCAAGAACAAACCTGCATCTGAAAACACACAGCACCCTGTGAATTTCCAGAGAGCAAGGAATTAGATCAGGATGTTCCAGGGGGACTGAGGAGAGCACTCAGAAGTTTGAGAGGAGAATTTAACCAGGACAGACGCCCTGCACAGTAGAAGGAACTGGCAGAATAGGAAACTTGGATCTGTAGTAGCAAGTCTTACCAAGGACATGAACGAGAACAGCAGACTGGAAGCACCACTACTCCAGAGAAGCTGTGAACCAAACTATCACCAGAACTCATCATCTCTGTATCAGCAGAACATGCTGATATGAAGACAAGATGCAGAGAGAAAAACTGAGGATCACAGGCCTCCCAGAACAGATCAAAAAATTCTGAACACCATAATACAAGGAAATTACCCAGATGTTCCAAACAGAAAACAAAGCACCAATGGAAAGAATCCACAGATTGCCACCAGAGAAGTAATTGCGTGCTTCACTCTCAAGATACAGTGGTTAAATTTTAAAGTTCCTATGAAAAACATTAAATTCTGCAAGAGACTAGGGGAAACAGTTTCAAAAGAGACCAGGGGAAACAGTTTCAAATAATAAGGAAGATAAAATAACACAAGGCTATTTTGCACTCACCAGAAATCAGAGAAGGGAATGGAATAACATTCCAAAAAATCAAAGCGGCTTTAGATGGTCAAAGTTACATAGCCCACAGACCTGAGACTAATCGTCAGTGGATAAAGGGGGGGGGTGTTCACTAAAAGAGGGTCCATCATTTGAAGCATCCTTGCAAAGAAAAAGAATTATTAGACATGACCACATGTGTACAGAGGAAATCTCCACTTTACATCAGATATGTCAAACACTCCTTAGTGCAGCTCAAACCAGATTAAAATGTCATTCAGAAATATTTAACGGGTGGCTAGGTGGCACAGTGAATAGAACACCAGCCCGGGAGTCAGGAGGACCTGAGTTCAAATCCGGCTTCAAACACTTAACACAAAAACTAGCCGTGTGACCTTGGGCAAGTCACTTAACTCCAATTGCCCTGCCCTCTCCCCTCCAAAAAAAAAAAAAAAAAAA
>NW_027185655.1:10206154-10351473 GCF_028583685.1 Petaurus breviceps papuanus | reverse complement strand
CCAATTTGTAGTTTTCTAACCCATTATGTGGCCCACAAGGCTCCTTATTTATGATTTAGTGGCCCATATTTCTATTTGAGTTTGATACCACTGCTTTAGGTAAGGAAGACATGATATCTCAAAGAAGGGAAATGTATACAAGAATGAGAAAGATCTCATAGTACTAACAAAAAAGGGCAATTGAAAAGACATCCACAATAACCTACATGCCTGCTTCTCATCTCTAACACGGTTTGTTATGTGTGTATATATATAAGAAATGTATCATTTTAGTTTATCTTTCCAAGAATTCAAAAGCTAATAAGGAACAGCTTTTGATGTGAAAAAAGGGAACTAAATAATTTGGATTTATAATGCAGAAGCTCCAATCTCCTTGTAATTAATTAACAAAAGTGCATTTATTTTTCCTTCCCCTTCTAGTACTGGCGTCAGGTCTATCTGATTATGGTGCTTGCTATGATCCTCACCGTCTTCTTTGCTCAGATTCACCCCAATTACCTCACGCAACAGTGGCACAGACTCCGTTCCATTATCTTTTGTTCAGTGTCTGGGTATGGAGTGATTCCCACTATTCACTGGGTCTGGCTCAATGGAGGTGTCGGTGCGCCCATTGTACAGGTATGTTGTTTGTGGCCACAGCCTTTTTCATTCTGTTCTCCTGCTGTATTTCACCCAGTGATAGAAAACCAGCAAGGACACTGCCATCATCTGACTATACATTTACAATTGCAGATCAGCAGTGTCACTTTGTGAATTTGACTGGCCGTAATTATTTTTATTAAACATTTAAAAACCTAACAAAGACGGGATAAAGATTGACTGTAATTATGAATAAGAGATGATCAATCAGTGAGCAGGAAAAAGGAAACCAAAATGTGAACAGACATTTTTGCTATTATAAACTCTTAACTGTATTTTGGGGAGGCAGGATAACAAGGTTAAACATATTGACTGGTTTTTTTTTTTGTTTTTGTTTTTGTTTTTTTTGCTTTTTGGAGTGGGGAATGCAGGGCAATTGGGGTTAAGTGTCTTGCCCAAGGTCACATGGATAGTAAGTGTTGTGTCTGAGTCTGGATTTGAACTCAGGTCCTCCTGACTCCACGGCCGGTTCTTTATTCCCTGCGCCCCCTAGCTGGCCCAAATGAACGAGCAGGACATGGACAAGAGGCACATAGGATGGGTTATGATCTACATAGTTGAAGAGTTTCCTGGTGGATGTCATAGATCCATTTTGTTGTTAGGCTTCTTCATATCCTGGAAACCATCATCCATAAAAATGGTTACTGAGGATTCTGACAAAAGGCCTTTTTATTCCCCATCACTTTTTGCCATATTTTGCTAATCCTAGAGAAAAAGGATGAGAATATACATAACTACAGGTCAGCTTCTTCATACTCTTACTTTGGTCTATACAAACTTAATTTCAGAAACAGTTCAACTGAATTGCTTTGTCTATCAATGACACTAAACATCTGTTAGGGTCGTTTAGCAAGCTTGGGGGCCAGTCAGTCAGCACGTATTGAGCACCTCCTGTGCGCCTGACGCTAGGCTAGAGCTGGTGGGAAGATTCCGTTCACCTTTCCACCTAGGACTGCAGAGAGAACTGTCATGTTCTCCACTTAAACTCTGAGAGGGCAACAGGACCACTATATATAATGGACTCATTAAGTTAGGATGGAGATAATTACAGCTACCAAGTAGTTTTACCATGGACTTCAGAATAGAGTAGAATTATCCCACACTAGTAGGCCACGCTGATGCCACAGTGTTCAGGAGTATCGGACACTCACACTGCCATTCTTCATTATGGCCCAAATGTATATTTCATTACAATAAAAGTTAAGTGTGTGTCATTAGACTGTAATTGTAGTAAATCAATATCTAAATGAAATAGAAGGTACTATTGTGTTTCCCCGATAATAAGACCTATCCCGAAAATAAGCCCTCCCCTTACTGTGTAAGATTCCTCTAAAATAAGCCCTCCCCTGAAAATAAGCCCTCTGGTGTTTTTCTGTCCAAAAAATTAATAAGACAGTGTCTTATTATTGGGGAAACACGGTAGTTTAGAAAGTACATTCTTTATAAACAACCCTGAAAAGTAGACAATACAGATATTTTTATCCTCTATAGGTACAGACTGAGGCCCTTGAGAGATTGACAGAGTAGTCATCAAAATTAGTACATTGTGATTATTAAACAAAACAATATGAGGAAAGAAAACATAAGACTTTTCCGCAGTAGGAGAAACTATGCCCAACAGAAAACTAAGAAGGAGATAAAAGTTTTATGAAGCAGAGAAAAAAATACTAAGTAAAAATTTTGAAACCAGATGATGGGGAGGAAAATGGATGTGACAGAAGGCATTCCCATGGTCAAGAAGAGAGCTGGTACTTGGGAGAAAACGGAATAGACTCAAGAACAGCATTTATTTGGATGTCAAGCAGACTTTGCTGCTCCCAGGCAGTAACGTCTGGAATGGGACACAGAATTGAGTTCTTGTGATCCTAGATGGAGAGCTGTGGGGGCCTCAGGCCGCTGGGCCCAGCCCCTTCTTTTCACAGGTTAGGACACTTCAGGGCTGTGACATGCCCAGAACTATGTAGGTGGTGATCAGGAGAGGTGAGGCTTAAGTCTGGGGTCTTGACTCCAGAGCCAGAGCTCTCTCCATTCCCATGCTGCCTTGACTCCGAGTTAATGAAATAGGAATAGTATCGTTTGGTGAGAAAGGACCAGAGGAGCCAGATGCACTGTGTGCCGTGTGCATGCTGCTAAGGGCACACAGAGGCGCCCTATCTTCAAGAAGCTAAAATTCTGATGTGAGAGATTGACGGGCTGGTAGCCAGGAAAGATGATTTGATTCGGAAAGTTAGAGGAACGGTGAATAGATGGACAAACCCTTTCCAGCAGCAGTGGCGTCATTGACTTGATTGTGGTGCCAGAAGGGTGGGCAGGGTACGAGTGCGTTGGCAGCGAAGATGGCGGGGGAATGAAGTGAGGCCCTCCTAGCCTGATAGAGTGGGCTGTGTGTGAGCCATTAGTCAGAACCTCAGCAGGGGGAAGAGTGTAGAGCAGACAGCACAAGCACTGCCAGAGCTATGATCAATCATTGCATTAATACTAAGTCTTTCACAGCTGTCCTTTACAACTGTAGCTTGTTCTCATTTTGCTCATTTCACTTTGCATCGATTCATACAAGTCTTTCCAGTCTTCTCCGAATCCAAACCTATCATTTTCCACAGTGCAGTACTATCCTTTTGCATTCATATGTAATGATTTATTCAGCCATTTCCTGTTATTGGTTATATACCTTTTTTTTTTCCTTTTGGAGGGGGGAAGGCAGGGCAATTGGGGATAAGTGACTTGTCCAAGGTCACACAGCTAGTGTTAAGTGTCTGAGGCTGGATTTTAACTCAGGTCCTTTTGAACCCGGGGCCGGTGCTCTACTCACTGCACCACCTAGCTGTCCCCACACCGTTTTTAGTTCTTTGCTATGAACAATCTTCCAAAATGGCCCCTTTCCATTTCTGAATATCTCTCATTTGGAATTTTTTTCATTACCTCAAGTCAAAATCTGACCCTCCATGTTTTCTACCCATAATTTCTAATCTGGAGCCAAGCAGAATAAACCAGATTTCTCTGTCCTGTAATAGCTCGAAATACCTACCTCTCCCTTAGATCTTCTCTTCTCCAAGTTAAGCATCCCCTGTTCCTGTTCTTTTAATATAGTTCCACACTTATTGATGTCCTTTTATGAAAGGTTCCCCAGAACATTCTGTTCTCTGCATATTCCCTTTTTTCTCACATATGTCGAGTTTATGGCAACCAAGAGTGTTAACCAATGTGTATACTATCTTGTGTCCTCACTATGGCAGGGCATTGTGGGCCTGCCCCCTCCCCCGCCCTAGTTACTTCTGGACACTGTTTACTATTCACTTACAGTTCTGTCCAGGATGGGCTTTTTAGCCATCATATCACCCACTGATTCATGTGTAGCTTTTATTTTGCTTAAACACCAGTTGTTTTTCAGATGAAATGTTATGTAGAATGGATATAGAAAAGAAGGTACCATGTGAGTAACTGGCTCTAAACTATTAAGATGAAATATAACTGCTATAAATAAATGTAAAAGTCATTGTGTATTTATGTCAGGAGGGGGTACAAATAATCAAATACCCATGTGCTGCTTTAAACTAGACAGGATCTAGAAATTGATATAAAAAAAGATACACATCTTTTTCACAATGTTTCACCATAAACTTAATCAATAGTGTGGTACAGTTGTCCCCCCAAAAAAATAAATTAAAAATTTCACATGCCCCCTCCCTAAATGAATATATCCTTAGGTTACATGAATAGACCATTTGATCAAGGGAATTTTGTGTTGAATTCTGTATTGTTTAGACCATATTGGAGTACTGCATGGGCACCAGAGATTTCGAGGGACTTTGGCTAGGATTGGGGGGCTGATCCCCAGAAGGGTGATTGTTAGGAATGTCCAACAATGGAAGAGGCCTCAGAAGTGATCAACTTTGCACCTTTTGTGAATATTGTAGCAGTTGGTACATCTGGTTCTGCTAGATGGCCTCCAGAGGTCCTTCCGACTTGAGATTCTATGAGCAGGTCCCTTCCATTCTAGTCACATACCTGCTATGGAATTGGGTTCTCTTAGAGCTGAGCTAGTCCCAGGATTGACCTGGGCCTTTCCCCTGTGTGTAGTCCTGCAGTGCTTTGTGCTTCCAGGGAGCATCGTGGCTCTCACTGAAGCCTGCGTTTCTTTTACCATGATTTATGTGCTTTCGTTGGCAGGAGTTTGCACCCCGTGTAATCGTGATGTATGTGATTGCTCTTGTGGCGTTCCTATTCTACATTTCCAAAGTTCCAGAAAGATACTTCCCAGGTATGTAGCCATGTAAGTAAGAGTATCAGAGCTGCTTCATTTGAAAATCCTGTTTCAGAACTGTTTATGTTTATCAGAGCCTGAGAACAAATTCTCCCTGTGCTCCCAAGAGATAACTTTTGTTGCACGAGTCCTTTACCTTTTATAGTTTAAAACAAGAAGCCACGACTAAAGTTAAATTTTCCTTGCTCAGATTAGTCATATATCTCCCTTCAAGAAATCTTGAGACTTAGTATGTAGGTCTGTTAAAGTGGTTGAGCCTGGTGGTCTGTCCCTGCAAAGCCAGAGGTAAAAAGCAACATCCATACCAGCATCTTGAATCTGTAATTGTGTATTTTTTTCTTCTCTTTATCCTTATAGGACAGTTAAACTACCTCGGGTCCAGCCACCAAATATGGCACATCCTTGCAGTGGTCATGTTGTATTGGTGGCATCAGTCAACAGTGACTGTCATGCGGTACAGACACAGCAGGCCTTGTCCTGACTATATTGCACATTTGTGAATGCAGGTGTGGCAACCTGGGAGAGTCAAATGTCAGGCAGTATTAGATATGAAACTGTATATTCTTTACTGCTAATGTTCTGCTTTTCCCTTGTTATCTTAAGGTGTATATCTCATGATTAATATTTTATGAAAGTTTTAAAAAATATGCTCAGGGGGATTTATAGTTGCCTAATAAATCATTTATTGGGCTTCACAACTTAATTCTGCTCTATGTATTCATCTTCTCACATAATGCCAACTTAGCACCAACAAAGAATGTTAATAAACCAATCTAAATTGTTGAAAATGAGGTTATTTTATTTACTAACTTTATTTCTCTAGGAAAGATACAACATTACTGGAGGATGGCATCTGTGATTACAGAATTATTCTTGCAATCACCCCTATCGTTTATAAACGAAGATAAAAAATCAAGTTTAAGTGCCTGATCAAGGCAATAATAGCCTGAGTTTAACAAGTTAAATACTAGAGTAGTGGACTTGAATAATCATTTTGATTTGACATAGGTTTGCAATAAGGTCCTTTTTTTTAAACTTTAAAAATACTGATTTATCAAATGGTTATGTTGTAGAAGATTTCAGAAGAACATTGTCCCTTTGGGGTTTTAGGGTTCCTCAGAATAAGCTTTCTTGTTACCTCCTATGAATTTTATCCCCTAAACTTGATTTTAGACAAGCTTGGAATATATAAGGCAGTGATTAACTGTGTGATCATTCTCATTGGAAATTGATGTGATTTAGCCGTGAGACTGTTTTTATTATCAGATCGGTCACAATAGCTCATTTCATCTGTTTCTCCAAACCTTGAACATTAATACAAAGAAAGGGCCCCAGAATTCCCCAGAGCTGGAGTTATGCTAAACATTCACACATGTAATCCTTTTCCTAGAAATTAAAGATCAAAATTCTTGATGAAAGATCCCGGCTTCATAGGAATATTGCCAAGGATTCATTTTGAAATCACCCATTCATTAGCTTTGGAGAAAAAGCAGTGATTCTCAGAAAACCCCAGAGAGTCCTTGTGGGTTATATCTATTGATACTTATAGTAGAAATTAAAATATCTTAATATTATTATAATAGTTTTGATCTCGTGGATACCCTAAAGTTTCCAGGAACTCCAGTCACACTTTGAAAACCACTGGAGTACAGTAATGCAATTATCCAGTTTGAGGAGTTGCAGTTTTCATATCTGAGTCCCTTAATGTTAGCATTGTGATTATACTACAATATTGGCTAGAAATAGCCAATATTTGGAGTCTCAGAATTCAAAATTGGAATTATTTCCATTTATGAATGTACTTAGACATGCAATCTCAGTGTTCTGTCAAACAGAAAATTTTTGTGGAAAATTTTTGGATTCTCTTGTTCTAACACATAAGATAGATTTAAGAAGAGGGCTATGGTGTTTAAATGTAATGCTACAAAAGTTAAATTAAAAACTCATTGTTAAGTTGAACAAACTTTTAAAAAATAAACTATAGTTCATGAGTTAATAGCATATTTGAAGAAAATTAGAATTGCTTGGCTTTCCTAAGGAATGTGGAATGATAACACATTCAGATTATACATCTGGTATGACCTTTAGAATGCTAATTTTGCCTTCTTTTATCCATCTAGAAAATGGAAATGTTAACTTTTCTCCCCCAGCTTTTGAGATACTCAAGTGCAATATATAGGTAATAAGTTTCTGGTGGCACTCCCACTTTGAAAATAGCTATATAATAGTTACCCCATGCCTTTAGAAATAACAAAATATTGGCCGTATCTCCTCTCAAGCATCTCTTATTGGCTCATTGTAACATTTTGCCTTCAAACAATCACATATTTTGCCTTCTTGGGCAAAGGAAAAAGGATCTGTGCTATGCCACGATAGTTACAGGTAACTTCATCTGCGTCTGTAACCTGATTATTGTCAAATCTCCTCAGCATAGTTCTTTGAAACATTATTTGACAAGTTTGATACTTACACAGTGCTGTTGAGTAAGATTTTTTTTAATGGACTATACTAGTCTTGGGGAGAATTATACAAGAAACATCTCCACACTTTTAAAGCCTTTATTCTTGTAAATTTTGTACTACTTGTAAATTTTAATGTGCTATATATATATTTATTGTTCGGGTGTTAATGAATGTAGGTTGCAAACAACTCTAAGCACTTCAGTTTGTCAGTATGATTGACCACTACTTGTGTGAACTGCACACTGGCATTTTTAGAAGTCTTATTAGTTCATGTTAAATGACTACTTACACCTTGCCTCCCAAATTTGAGCCTTTTTAAATGTCCATCTGTTCATTTTATTTTACCAACTTGTCAGTAAAACAAGTTTAAAAGCACACTGATATTCCAGTTACTAATAAAACTTGAGTTCTACCAGGACCAGAAGCTGCTTTAAAACTGTAGACTAAAAAATTTTAAGTTCAGAGCCATTTTGAATATTGTATAGTAATTTATGGGTTCATAGTCAACTAGCTTTAGTAACACAAGTATTCTGTATAAAGTCAAGCCATTAGCAACAAGTAGCAAAGAAGTTATTGTCACTTTGTGTTTATGCAATTTACAGTGGGCTGCATGGAAAAATATGTATTCTGTAAATAAACTGGATTTATTAAAACATTTAGAAGCGGTTTTTTTTAATTGCTTTTAAATTTAAATTTTTTTAATCTGAGTTAGAAGGAGCCAAAATTTAATCCCCACACTCAAAGCATGGGTGGGCCCATTTTACATATCTGCAGTAAGTCATCTGATACAGCTGCACTAAATACATCCAGTGAGACCAAAACGCCTTTCCCACTGAGGAATTCATTCTAGTTTGGGCTAGCTCACTGAGAAGGAACCTCACTCAAATGTGAAGCTAAAATAGGGTTTCCTGTCAGTTACGCAGATCCATACCTATTGGTTCTGCCCTGCTTCCCCACAGGACAGCCTCTTGTGGTTCCAACCCAAAACTGAGACCTCCCCCTTTACCATGAGTTCTGACCACAGCATTGCAATCACCTCTCCTTTCCCTCCATTTGTGTGAATGTGGCCCCATACACATACCCTCAGCTTCCTGTCTGCCACCTAACACTTCCAGCTCATCATGAACCTATGGGCCACCCAAACTTCCCATTTCTTCACTGTCCTTAAATGTTTGTTTTTTAACTCAACTATGGGATGTACTACTTATTCCTATTAAATTTCATTTTATTAGCCTACAGTTGTAAAAGAGAATTGGCCCTACAGCCAGGAAAATGGGGGTTCAAGTCCTGCCTCTAACTAGCTGTGTACTTTAAGTTGTAAAAGGACTTTCCTTATCTTGTGTTGCCTGTACCAGCTTATGATGCTGGCCTATCAAGCTTTTTAAAAATTAAGATTTTCTCATTTAATATATTTCATCCCTGTAACTTTTTATTATCCTCAAATCTAAAAGATTTTCATATAAGTCAGTGGTTCTCAAACTTTTGGTCTCAGGGATCCCTTTCACACGCTCTTAAAAATTGAGGACCTCAAAATTTGAGCTTTTGTTTATGTGGGTTAAACTGATTGATATTTGCCATATTAAGAAATCAGAACATCTTCGTTTCATTTTGAAAATAATTTTGACCTCACAGACCCCATAAAAGGGGGATAAATCAGAGACCCCCCCCCCAAAAGGTCCTGGACATGCTAGGTCATTGATAAAAAATTTTTTTAAAAGTTAAAAATAGGCTAATACCAAAACCATCATACCCCCAAAACAGAGCTAACCAAATCAATCCAGTCTGTTAACCAGATATGAACCTGTCTATCCAGTCTACAAGGATGCCAGAAGAGATCTTAACTATCTTGCTAAAATTCAATACCCAATGATTTACCAGCTCTTCTGATCTGGTCAGTAACCTTGCCTAAACTTTACTAGTTATTCCTTAAGTAACATGGAGGTCTAATTAAATCTAAGAACTAGTACAAGAAAAAATAATTGCTTCTGCCCCAAGACCCTCATTCTGAATAAAAGTGCCCTTCGTGAGTGACCAATATGAGAATCACTTGTGGTGTGAATATAAAGTTTCAGGATTTAACACACAACCAGCACACCAAACTAGCAGATAGATACCTTACCTTTAATATAAATAAAATTCTGGCATGGTCAACAGGTCTTGGTTAAATTCTGGTCAACTGTTCTATGACATGGTTTACCGGTTTTCAGAGAAATGGGAAACTATGAAAAGCTAAAAAATATACAGAACACTGTTTAATCTTTCATTCAAAAGTCACTTCAAGAACTTGTGCTTCATCGTCATTATGAACATCCATTATAACAATACTAGCAAAGCACAGAAGAATGTCCTGGAACTGTCAGAAAATCCAACTTTGTCATTTTAATTCCTCAAAGTTTACATTAGAAAACACTAGTCACTGGTTGTATAGAATACAGAATCCAATTGAAATTTATTGCATTAAAAGGAAATAGAATATTAGTCATCAAGTATGATAAATACAATTAGAAAATAATTTTTAAATTTTCAAATAAAATGAAAGACATGTTGGCAAGCAATTAAGACAGCATGTAGCAATTTTTTTTTCTATTTAGTGCTTAGAGAAAACTAACTGATCGTGAACTTTAGTTATTTCCCAGTTGTATTTGATAATTAAAGCCACTTTGGCATGTATGTTTTGTAATAATCACAAGTAGTGTACAGAGAGAAATACTGTAAAGATGGTGGACTACTGGGCCTTACTGTCTGCCCTGTGATTGCCATTATGCCCTCTAGGCCCACTGTTGTCGCCATCTGACCTGCCACTGCCCCCGTGGACCACTGGGCCTTTCTGCCTCGTTGCTTAAACTTCCTGAATGGGCTATCTTGTCTCATTAGAATGTGAGCTCCCAAGAGCATGGCCCAGCTTGCTTTCCCTAGGGCTTGGCACATAGTGAAAACACTGAATAAATGCTTTTCCATTCCATATACACCTATCAATTCTGTCTAGATGTCAAAATTGTTAGTAGTACACAAAAAAAAAAATCTGGAATTTCAAGTTTAAGAACAACAAAAAAGGACACGAAATTAAAGAAAGTGCACTTAAAGCAGGTGGCCAGCAATTTTAAAATAGCTTTTAAACAATTTACTATTTGATGGCATTTCAATCACAGAAACAATTCAGTAATATAAACACATTTATTTTTTCTTTCAAAAGGAGCACTGTTTAAAACAAAACAAAAAGACATACCTAACATTAGCCTTTGCATTTGCATCCTGCTTTTGAATATAGTGGCTTTTGTTCGCTCCCTAGGAACTGATTCTCTCCTAGTCATATGAAAATGATTGTTGTTGCAATGACATTTTTAAAAATTCACATTAACTCAACAGTAGTAAAATGTGACAGGTGCATGCATGTGTGTATATATTTATAAATAAAACGAGTATAAAAATTTTCAGATAAACAATATCAGCTACATTCTCACAGTAAACACGTCATCTCATTCTCACAGTAGATGTGTCATTTCACTGTCTGGATCTGATTAACAGTGAAAAAAGTACTTCCAAAAAGGGTGGTTTCACAGACACACACACAATTTGTGGGGAAATGAAAAGGTCACCTACCGTGGTGTATATCCATTATACACTCAAAATCCAAACTCCCTCAGAGCTAGGAATTTCTGCTCACAAAACAGATTAATCCAAGGGATTCTGGTACCATTGTCCCTCTGTGATACCCAGTGCCAATGGGCACTAATACTTAATATCTTAGAAAAGTCAGCAGAGAGGCTGATACTCAAGGCCTAATGAACATTAAAATAAAAGAACAGGCTCTTTAAAATTCTCTATTGAAGGATGACAATCACCTAATTATCGCTGCTAAATGGGACATGACTAAATACTGCATCCACCTGTTTTCCCCAGATATGGTCACACATTTTATACATATATATATACACACATACATACACATAAAGTTGAGGGGAGGGGGGAAGGAGGAGGAGAGGAAGAAAGCTGCAATATTTCTGTATTGATGTCTTTTTTTCCCTGATGATCAATAATGCTACTCAATAAAAATTTTGATCATTCCCAATATCTACATCTTTTTCCTTACCTGAATGCACAACCAACGAACAACTGAGCAAATATAATCTCTTTCATTGTATCGAGTTACTTCAATAAAATAATTTTAGCATGAAAATAGTTTTGGGAGCAAGGTCAAGATCTGTTATTAGGGACCTCTCAGTGAGGAAACTCCTACCGAAGCAATGGACTGTTCTTCAGCCTTAGGGAACTGCCTGAAGGCACTAACAAGTTCAGGTCCTTGTCTCCACTGCCATAAGCCAGTATGTGACAAGCAGAACCTGAATCCAGTGCTTCTTCACTCCAAGACAGGCTTTCTATCCACTGTGCTAGGCTGCTTTTATGGTGAATGGGGCAGAAACATTAAAATAGTCAAGTAGGTAAATGGATCAGTTTTTTAAAAATAACCATTAACAAGCAACTTATATTAAAGCTATTAACTTTGACCAGTGAATTGTCAGTTTAAAAGAGACAGTATTTTGTATCCCTCAATATTGCTAAAATGCCTTAGAATTTGTTGTTAAGACTATTTTCTTAATCATTAAAGGGATACAAGAGGGCAAAGAGGAGAAAGACTAAGAAAAAATAAATTTTCTCAAGTTTCTTGCAATAACCAAGTTTGGACTAACTCAAGAACCTGTGATTTTATCTGTGGAAACTCCAAGTGGGAACTTCCTCCTTGAATTGAAAGAGAATTGCCAAGTACCTCATATGTTATTTGTGGAGCTGTGCATAGTGAGACAATCTGCGCTTAGGCCCTTTTCTGAGGGACAGATAACAAGAATATGAAGAGAGAAAACAGTGGCCCATCTGTCCTTGGAAAATGGCTAATGGCTCAACACCAAGGGAACTTGCCATATCTCTGGAGGTAAGCTGACCCTGAGTGGTAGGCCAGATTTTATTTAGGAGTTTCCTTCCTAAAAGCCCTTGCTTGGGTTACTCTACATTGAATAACTATTATCAAAAAAAAGTGTTAACAGTGCTAACTACAAGACCTTTCAAAGTAGTGATCACTTATACAACATGGCAACCCTAAGAGGCCTTCAGTACCTCCATGAAAGTATTCTATACTGAAAGGCAAAGAAACAGGACCTAAAAATTCAAGATGATTACAAGATTTGCTCTCTCTCTGTAAAATTACTAAGGGGACACACACACCACCGCCCCCCTTTTCAAAAGTTAATAACTCTATAAAATCTGGCACATGCCTACCCTGGAGCCAAAAGCCCAAAACTTATCATCTAAGATGGTATACCAAGGTGTCAGCATATCTACACACATGTACTTGGCCAGACATTTTCTGTTCACCTATTATATAACTCATGAATTTGCCAATTAATTCTTGCATCTCTCTCAACCACTCTCATAATCTCAATTATTAGGGCACATCTTTCTCCCCATCTGACTGTCCCAACTTTATTATATCCCAGTGCCTAGTATAATGCTTTAGAAACAGTGGGTGTTTAATATTTGTTAAATTCAATTCTTTTCACTTTTAAATAATTTCATATATTTTCTTTTTAACCGACATCCACTTGAAGTTGAGTTAATTATTTTAATCAACCTGAGAATTAAAAAAAAAACAAAAACAGGTGCAAACATATTTGCCTTTGGCACAAAGAAGAAACAAATGCTAAAGTCTAACAGAGCAACCATGTTCAGTTCCAAGTCAAAGTAGGATGTGAATGCTGGCCTGCTGCCACTCTATGAAGAATTCTGCATATTAACCTTAGCACGGCTTTTAATATGATTCAATATTTTCTAGAAAACAGAAAAAATGAAGGAATAAAGAGACAGATATGTAATTAAATTATTTGTACATTTGGCTTCTTTCCATGAAAAGTTAGTTGACTTCTTTCCATGAAAACTTCCAAATAGGACATCCTGGGGTACTACTGCCAAGAAGGCTAACTCAGTTACTAAAAGAAATGTATTAAGAGGGCTCCAAAAGAGCTAAATTTAAAATAAAAGCAAAACAATCAAGAATTCAAACTGATTTTGTTTTTCTTCCCCTTTTTGGAACATCTTGAACATTTCTAGAAATTTCTAATTGTATTATGTCAATTCAGTGCTAAAGTCAGGAGCCATTGAAATAGTCTTAAATTGTTTTCATCCATTTTGACAATGAGGGGAGGAGGAGTGAGAACATCAGAGACACATAGACGCACTTTCACATAGATGTTCAGTCATTCACATTTGTAATTTCTACCTTACAGACATGATGAAAATTTCTGTGAACATTTCAAGTTTCCAAGAAGGATTTGCGGTACTGAGAAAAATAATTTGTTAACTATGATCTTTTCACTAAACATGGGTTGACACAAATTAACGTCTCAGCGCCTGATGCTTTTGCATGACTTTTTAGTAGAACTGTGTGCATCTTTTGGAAAAGAGGTACTTTAGCTGATGTGGAGGTACTTGTTGCAGGTGTGAGGCCCTGCCTGTAAGGCCTTGTGGTATGATAGGAAGGTGCCCGATTGAACAGGACTAGACTTTTGATAACTATCTATAGTTTGCTACTCTGCTGCACCTGTCTTTTAACTGGCATCATGTGCACTTATTTTACCTCAGCGCATTTGGCAAGTACTACTTTACCCTCCAAAAATAAAAGAATTTTCACATGAGCAACATATGATAGTAAACAAAACGTGAAATGCAACATGATTTATATATAAAACTTATACAAAAAATCAATCACTCACAAAATGGAATTTTTTTAGCTACATCCCCTAATTTTTCATACAATAAAATGTCTACATAATTAATTCTCTTTTGTTTATCCTCACTCAATGTTTTGCTGTATTTCAGGGGCGTTACTGAAGCACTGGATAAATCAACCCTTCATAATTAATGGATTCATTTTCAAAAGTGCTGATTATGCTGGCGGTTTCCCTGCTACTATGTTTTCCTACATTCATGCTTTTTTTCCCCCCCAAAACAAAGGATTCTCCTTATCTTTAGTTTCCATTTTAGGCATTTGTGTAGTTTTTAAATATATTAATGGCACTTACTGTAAAGAATAAAAGATGTCAGGCACAAGTCAGTCACCTCTGGCTCTACATGTACGAGATCTGAAGCCACTAAGTTCTCCATGAAGACCTACAGCTTTCTAATCATTGCAGATTTAACTTGTTTTGACTCAGCCCGGATGAACATCTAATTCCTAACGCTGGATTTTGACTGAGCCAGAGCTGTGCATCCAAGAAGCATCACTTTGTTATACATAGAAAATGTGAGACCTTTTTTTCTGTCCTTCTTTATTGGCCCAGGAGTGGGAAGGCAGCACAAAGTGCAGAAATTAAATATCTCCAAAGGCTCTTTCACCATTTTAGTGAAAGAACCTTCATTTCTGTGCCAGAAAGTTAGCAGCTAAAATGATTGTTAGGGCTCATACCTGCTACCCTTTCTCCTCTTCAGAAGAAGCCCCCACACTCAGAGGGCCCCAAGTTACTACCCTGTTGAAATACTTCCTCTTCCATTTGGTTTATACAAAATCAAATAATTTTAAATCTATTCTAATTGACCTGCAGTAATGAGTGGTACAAAGAGCTATACAAATTATCTTCTTGAAAATTCATAAAACAAACTTCACTTTTTAAAAATTGGAGTCAATGAAAAAAGTTTGTTAGAAGCATCTACTGCTTAGAAGGAAATGGAGCAGCACCAAATGGGTCTAACTCTCCTTGTTGGGCCTGTGGGGACTGCTGCGGTGTGACGCTTTGTATCACAAGTTCTGTGAAGGGCACGGCCCCAAAGTCATCCATTTTTAACCCCTCTACACTATGGAATGACCCATGTAACGAGCTCTGCCTGGGTCTCCCAGGCAAGGCTGTACTGTGGTCCCCACGGTTGTCACCCAGGCTTTGATGGGAGGGGTGTCGCATCAGGTCTGGAGGATGGAAGGGTTTGGCACCAAAAGGATCCAACAGGTTCTCTTCTGATTGCAGGGCACTCCCTCTGTCTTTACTGTCAGTCAGGGCCACACTGATGTTTTCCTTGGAGTCTGATATAGTTAAAAATTCATTGCTACTCTGAGAGTCTCGCCGACCGACTTTCTTGTGCCTGCGGGCCCTCTCTGGCGTCCGGTAGGTGGGCTTGGAAGCCTTCTTGGTGCTAGTCGGGGTACCATGGTGTCGCTTCCCGTTACTTTTCAACACCTCCTGCTTTATGCGCCTCTGGCGGGAGGAGAGCTTCTGCAGGTTTCGCTGCTTCACTTTTTGCTGCTGCTGACACCCAGCTATCTCCTCAAAAGGCACAAGCCCAAAAAGGTCCTCTTTGCTTTCACTTTCACGTGTGGACGTGGGCAAGGGCTGAAAGGGAGTGCAGCCAAATATGTCTAGGCTTCTGGGGCACATGGGAAGAGTCCGTGCCTCAGACCTTGCCCCGGGGCCATCCTGCACCGGCACCTTCTTGCTGAAGGGCGCCTTTGTGAATACATCAAAGTCATCCTGCTCGGCTTCCACACAGTGAAGAACAGTCTGTGCAGACAAGTTTTTTTCATTTGTTTCTTTGTGCTGGGGCTGCTGAGCGTGAAGCACAAAGAAAGGGACTGAGCCAAACACATCAAATTCCTGCCTGGGGGTGGTTCTTCCTCCAGGAGAGGGGAGCTGTGCTGGGCTGGAGGGCAGAACCCCAGGAGCTCTGGCTTGGCCACCATTAGCTGGGTCTCGGTCTCGGGAGCTCCTTAGAGGGCCCCCGTCAGCACGTTTTGCTTTGGTGTGGTCACAATCTGAATCAGAGCTGTGTTTTTCTTCTTCTTCATCATCTTCAGAATCCATGAGGAGAGGCCTATGACCCAAATTCTCTGGTTCAGTGTCATCATCATTGAAATCCCCTGGCTCTCCTTGAAGAACATCTTCATCTTCATGTTCTTCATCTTCACTGCTCTTAGGAGAGGGAGGATCTGATTCAAAATCACTTTCGGACTCATCGCCCCTCTTCTGCACATGCCCCCCTGCTGAAGAGGCGTCTTCGATTTTTCTTCCATTCTGGTCACCTTTAGATCCCTGGCTTGTGCTTAGATCTTTGATGGAGTTCCCTATGCTATTTTCTTGACTGCTAGATGAATGTTCAACCTTCTTTTCAGGAGAACCTGCAGGTCCAAAGAAAAATTAATAAAGCATTTCAAATACATAAAAAAATGTTCACATTAAGCACCAACAGTAAAAAATTCGACAGGTAACATTTGAAAATTTTTCATGCCAGAGCTCTGGGGGGAAGGAAGGGATTCCTTACTTATTGTGTTCTTGTCATTAGACTTATATTGATTCAATAACATTTAAGTGATGTGATTATTAGCGCATAATTATGTCCAAAGTCTACTAAATATGTACCAACATTTTATAGAGCAACTGGTATTTGTAGCTGTATTCTACAACAATTTATTAAATACTGAATATGTGTACAGGTGTACATGTGTTTGAATGTGTTGTCCCTTATGCACAAAGACAGTATAATTAACTGATCTACCACTGAGGATGTAATCTTTTTCTTCCTCATCCTGGAGGGCTAGCACTATAAAACTGATTCTTTCACCTTATAAGCAAAATCAAGTATTTCTAGACAAATGGCTAGGACTGAGGGTGTCACAAAATACAGCAAATCTCAGACTACACAATGATCCACCCTGACCAAGGCCTCATTAGTACAGTGCACATGAACACATTTTCTCTACATATATGTATACATGCATACAAACACAAAGTAGATTAAAAGAAGGGCTCTTAGATATACATCATATTAAAGGCTTAAATTTGAAAAAAATAAGTATATATGTTTCAGCTGGGCATTTATTAAATACTACAGTAAAAGCTCAGTTCTTTGCCTAACTAGAATATCATTTTTTTCTTGTTATAATTTATTAAATTACTTCGTCTTTCTCAGTCTCTTGAAAATAATCTAAAAATGATATGCTACATATGTGTTAAGCCATCAATAGCTACAATTTAAATCCTGATGCCATGATACAAAATACAAACACTTGTTCTTAAGTTATCAGTCATTAACAATTCATGGTGGAAACACGACATTATTTTGCACCAAGACCAGTACCATCACTGCTACTACCTTGCTAACATCTATATAGCTATAATATACACTGTGCTAAGTGTTTTACAATAATTATTTCATTTGATCCTCACAAGTCCCAAGGGAGGTAGGTGCTATTATTATCTTCATTTTACAGATGAGGAAACTGAGGCAAATAGGAGTTAAGTGACTTGCCTAGGGCCGCACAGTTAGGAGGTGAAGAAGGTCGTTTCAACTTGGGTTTTCCTGCCTCCAGGTCCAGTGCTCTAACTACTGGGTCAGTTGTCCCTATGTTGTTGATTTTTATTGGTAGATAATTAAGTTACTACAATGATGTTAGGTTTGGATCATGCAAGAATTTTAAAAGGATGAAATAAATCTTTATTTATTAAATCACAGACTTTCCAAGTCTGTGTATACACAGTGTGTGTACAAAATCACCCATCAGTCTATTAATTTATAGCACATATAGAATTGTCATTTTAAAGTTATTTACCCTGAAGATATTTCCTTTTTAGAATGCCATTTCATTCTTATATACACACACGCACACACACGCACGCACACATGCACAGACACACACACACACGCACACACAGACGCGCACACACACAGACACACACACACACACACACACAATGCTACGCTGGAAGTCACATACACTCCATTGCTTTGGAATGGCTAGGTCCTCTCATCAAATGCTGCTCTGGTTCCCAAGCCACCTCTTTCAGAAAACTCCCTGCTGGGGCTAAACACTGACTTTGCAGCATGTACAAAGGCTCACTGGTTCTGCCTGTATGGCCGGGCAGAACAAGTCACATCTGCCTTTCATGCAGCAGCTCTTCAAAAACGTGTAGACATTGCCATGTCCTCCCTGGACCTTCTCCTCCTCTCTAAGCTAATTCCTTCAGCCTATCTTCACAACGTGATTTCAGGGCCCTTCACTACCCAGCTAGACACTCAGTAGCTTATCCATGTCCTTCCTCAAATATGGCACCCCACCCGGAATGGGCCAGTGTAATGGGAATGTAAATTTTTAAGGTCTTCCCTGCCCCTGGGCCCTTTGATAGGCTTAAGTGAACCTGGAGCCTGTGTGGGAGGCTTGTTTTTCAGGAGATACTTTTTGATTGTGCAGTGGGTCAAGAGGGTTGTTACATTCTCTGAGCCAGGAGAAGGCTATATAAGCCCTGATGGGAGGCTTTGCTTTGGGGCTCACTTTGAGAAGTGTTGTGTGATTTGACTAGATGAGACTCTGGGCAGCCGTAGAGAGCCCCCCGGCTTTGAAAAACCCAGATGTTGATGCTTCCCTCTCTGGTGACTGACTAGGTATGGATGTAATGGTTGGACAGTTGGAGGCCTGTCTGCTGAAATGTTTCTCTGTCTTGTAATTTCTGCTTGTATACTCTGAAGTTTGGGGTGCTGACTTTTCCCCCTGAACTAGGTAAATGAAATGTTTGATTGATTAAATAAAGCAAGGTTGTTAACCCATTTTGAGTTGCTTTCCTTTAGAAAAGCAGATCTACAAACCTGTGTTGGCAGCTACCCTGGGGATGCTGGGGTGCCTGCTGCTACAGCCTGGCACCTGCTCTCTGGCTCCCGCTAAGATTTCTCTCTCAACACAACTGAAAACTGTAGGAGCTTCTTTTGGTTATTTCACACTCTTGACTCATGCTGATTTCAACTGTCCAAAAAATCCCTCAAAATCTGTTTCAGAAGAGCTGCTGTCTAGACCTACCTTCCCTATCTTTTCCTTGTTAATTGAATTTTCTGAACCAAATTCTAAGCCTTTACATTCCTTCCAATAGTTAATCTTACTAGATTCAGCCTAAAGTTTCTGGAGCTTGCCTTGCCATTTCACATTAGCTATCACTTCCAAGTTCTGCATACAGATGCCATCTATACCCTTATCTGAATCATTAAGAGGATAGGGA
Source organism: Petaurus breviceps papuanus (assembly GCF_028583685.1). Taxonomy (NCBI): domain Eukaryota; kingdom Metazoa; phylum Chordata; class Mammalia; order Diprotodontia; family Petauridae; genus Petaurus; species Petaurus breviceps. The sequence continues at coordinate 10,332,094 of NW_027185655.1, read as the reverse complement.
TTAGACCTGATATTTCACTAATTTAAGCCCAATCCCTAACTTTTTTGCTCATATCTTCTTGCATTACTATGATAATATATTACCCCACTTGAGAGAGAAGAGGTAAGTAACCCCCATGTTCACAAAGTTGGTAACTCCAGGGTTGAGACCTGAACCCAGAGTTTTCTGACTCCAAGCCCACCCATTCTTAGAATCTGCTCTACTGTGCTGCTGAGCATGTCAATACCCCTTGCCTGCCTTCAAGAAACTTAACATTTCAGAGCAGGGCTTAAGCTGGGTATTCACAGCCTCCACAAATATGTGGACAGCTTTGAGATGAATGTAGACAGGAAAAAAAGTATATCTTAAATAAAACTGGCTCCATTTGTAATCCTAGGTGTGTTTGTTTTTAATGAACCTAAAACACACTCTGAGGAGGTTCCATAGTCATGACCAAGCTGACAAAGCTAAGAACCTCATGTGAGGAACAAGCATTTCAAGTCAGATGAAACCTCAGAGGGCTTCTAGTTCCCTCCTCATTTTGCAGGTGAAAAAACTGAGGACCAAAGAGGCTAAGTGCCATCCCCAGCATTGTGCAGGTCACATCAGAGATCAGCCAACAAGACCTACTAGCACCAGGCACTACGCTAATTTGAAACCAGGTCCTTCAGAATCAAAAGCCATTGATTTTTCCACTCTTCCATGCAGTCCAAAATACTCACAGCTGCATTTTTTTTTTATGAAAATAGGAAAATGGAAAGAGGGAGCCCATCAACTAGAGGAAGGTTGAGAAATGGGTAGATGACCACAACGGAATGTTACTGTACCAGAAGCAGCAGCAAATATGGAGGATTCAGGAAAACACATCAAGATTTATATGCCCTACAATGGAAACTTAAAAGGAAAAGGGAAGGACCAGTGACCACTATGATGCCAATTTCCATGTGCCACAGACTCAGAACAAGACAGCCTAGACAGTCAGAGGGAAGGAGAGATACAAAGCCCAACTGGGGCTTCCCTGAAATAGGGTGCACTCCAAAAAAGAGTGGCAAATCTACAAAGCTGAGTATAATCCCACTTGGGGGTGGGAGTAGAAAGAGAATCAACCTTTAATGGAATACAGAACTTTCAAGAGTTTCTGATAAAAAGACCAGAACTAAGTAAAAATTTTGAAATGCAAATACAAGAGAAATCTAGAAAGGTCAAGGTGTATTTGAAGAAGCTGCATGATGACGTGTTGCTAACATTCTAGTAGGGGAGAAGAAATACACACATCCCTTTAAAATCTTTTTGTCTTCAGAAAGCATTTACTGAAGGAACTGTTTTGTTTTGTTTTTCCTCTTTAAAAGATCCTGGAAGAGCATTAATTCTATTCTGAGGGTCTGAAGAAGAAAAGGAGAAGGAAGGATAAATGGAATACACTAGTGTAGTAAAGAGAAGCAAGAGATGGTTATTGGCATTTCTGATAACGGAGGCACTTGTATACAAACATGGAGGGGAGAGAAGCAGGCACAGAACCTCCTTACTCTAAAGAGGGGTGAACCCACAATTCAGAAATAGAGCAAACCCAAAAGGGAAACAAGTGGGGATGGAGAAGTGGGGGCAGGAAGGAACAGAGAGAGCACACTGCTGAGGGAGTACGAGCTGTAAGCAAGCAAAGTTTCTGCTGCTGAAAGGGAGAGAGAAAGGAAAAAAGAACAGAACTATCCATCAAGCAGAAAACGGCTAGGTATCAAATACATGGTACAAGAATGGAATGCAATTTTACATCATAAAAAATGACCAAAGAGATTACTTCACAGAATCCTGGCTAAGAGGAGGAGCTGGGGAGGAATGAAATGAGCAGAACCAGGAAAACGGTTTAGACAAAGTAAAGCAAAAGTACAAAGAGGCCTCTGAAAGACCATCATATCTGTAATTAAGAGTTCCCTGATGACCCTGGAGAGAGCAGTTCAGCTGAGTGATGAGGTAAGAAGCCACTTTAATGGCTCCTAGGAAAAGGTAACTTGGTGAAAAGCTACAACAAAATTTCAAAGACATGTTTCAGGAAGGCCAAAGAAATATTTGTGTTAAGATTCTCCTACAACTTCCTGTTCATATGACTTCACTTTTAATCAGATTTCCATCTTTTAAGAGATCATTGGCTTTTGGTCTACATTAAACAGGCAGCACATCTTAAAATTAAGATTCTAATTTTCAGTAATTCCAAATTAAATAGACTATTTTTCCAAAGGCCCTATGCCCTGAGAAGAAGGCTTTGGTTCTTAGGTCCCTAAAACGTTGTCTTTATTTCCCCAGGCTACTTTAAGAATCAGTCAACTAGCCTTTCTTATATGCCTACTATGTGCAAGGCAACATCATAAGCAAGCACTAGAGATATAAAAAAAGGTGGGGCAAAAATCCAGCCCTGCTCAGTGCACTGGGGAAGACAATATGCAAACTGTGTAAAAACAGGATAAATCCAAGAGAAGGCTCTAGGACTGAGGAGGCTATTAACAAACCAAGCCTCCAGAGCTGGCTGTTTAGGATGCTTGCAGAATACAGAGGCTGGAACAGCTCATCTGAAGCACAGGGGAAAAAAAGGCTAAGTGCTCCTACTGCCATTCTGAGTACCCTGCATTCAGGCGGCACAGTTATGATCTTGGGAGCTTGTAACTACTATTTCAAATTAAAAATAATATACTCTCACTCAATTTTGTACTCCCCAGAATAATGGTGTTCATGAAGATGTAAATTAGCAGTGTAATTTTTTTCCCGTTATTATTTTGACATCAATTTTATCATCAACACAAAAAGCTGACTGAGGAAAGGGAAAAAGAGAACAATGTTTTCAAGAATTCCCCAAAAGGGATAAATATTAGGGTGACAGTATTATTTTCTATGACAGTTGGACCCAAGGACTCAGAGAGTAATAAAAAAAACAATACTCCTCACCCTCCCCAAGCACATTCACGACATGAATATTTATACATGCAGATAAAAGTCAGTCTCACAACCAGGAGACCTGATGCTGAAGTTATGGCCATATAACCCTGAGCAAATCAGAACCTCCTACTACTCAAGACAATTCAGAGAAGGGACTGACCTGCACTGGTAAAGGGCCTTTTTCTCACCTTGGAGTTCACTGCAAGTACTGGAATATCAAGTCCAAGACAATGAGAAGTCTTAAAATGCTCATTCGGAGGATATATTATGTAAAAACATAACCATCTTGTAAAGTATTGGTTTTTGCAATTAGAGGATTTTCCTTAATTAGTTTAAATTTTATTGAAAATATTAAGATCTCGGGGCAGCCAGGTGGCTCAGCGAGTAAGAGCACCGGCTCCAGTGTCAGGATGACCTGGGATCGAATCCGGGCTCAGACACTTAGCACCCACCCAGAAACACCTGGCCGTGTAACCTTGAGCAAGTTACTTAACCCCGATTGCTTTAAAAAAAAAAGAAAGAAAGAAAATATTAAGATCTGACTGCTGTCAGAGGATAAGATTCTACTCTATACCACCAAAACTGTTTACTGGATAATTTATTAATTCAGCACATACTTAGGTAACACCCTCTATGTCTGTGGAAGTGGGAAGGAAGTTGTGATTTTCAGAGTATACTGATGTGCAAGAAGCAGCACTGGACTCCCAGATATGGACCTTGTAAATGACATTTAACATAAAGGAGGGAGAGTCTGAAGAAGGAGCGTCATCAAACACACAAACTAAAAATAAAAGATCAATGAAAACTGAATGCAAAAAAGACTGCCAGAAAGAAACAAGGCGTGGCTTCTCTTATGTTCAACCCAGGGAATGGGCTTCAGGATGGGGACACAAGGACAAGCATCTGGGATCCTTTCTGGCTCGTTTGACATACGTCTCAAAACAAAATGAAGGTTTTTCCAGACATTTATTTTTCATTCTTAGCATAATTCAATAATAAAAATGAATGAAAGGGTACAGACCCTGCTGTGTGCATCAGCATTTCGTATCTTGGCAAAGGCACAAATGAATGTGCCAGTACCTCCAGGGTTCTCTATGCTATGTCAAAATGAAGGGGATGAAAATGTCAAGCTAAGAAATATTTTCTAATCTACTTTCAGTGGCTATGTATTTGATTCGATTTGAAACTGCTTTTGATTAAATGAGTTTACTTATTTTTAAACGGTAGTGATGTGGTTACAACCATAACTTGCCTGGGTGAGACATGAAAGGCACAGAACCAAAAGGGTCTTCTGGAGGGCGGTTCTGTGCAGCAGAAAGTGGGTCTACACTCTTATCTGAGCATGTTCTCTCCTCGAACCTGTCTGTGAAAATAAAATAAAACAGAAATAAAATAAAAACAAACATGGCGGTCCTTTTCTCAGATTAAGTGCTAAGTGATACAACCAATCATCAAGCACTTATGAAGTGCTTACAATCTGCCGGGCACTAGAAACACGAGACGCAGAAACAAATCAGCCCTGTCCCTCAGCAGGCTTACATTCCACAGTTTCTTCACACTCAGAATATATGAGAAATCCATCATTAGATGCTTGGGGGACGATCCTGAGCCCATTTGTTTTACTGCAGGCTAGACGTATTTAATAAACAACTTGCTGTCTCAGAAGAAGTCTGTTTCATGCCCTTATTTATTCAAAGTCTCCTGATTACTTTAACTCACAATACAGTAGATCACATTATTATACCCAAATTTAGAAATAACACATCAAATTAAAACTTCCTCCCAGAATTATAATACATGGTGTAAGAGCCTAGGAAGCAGGTAGGCCCTGTCTTCTAACTCGAACGATAAAAATGGCTTTTGAATTGAATTATTTTGTGCCGAGCGACTGGATATGTTGTCCATCTCCCTCGCTAGGCTTTGTTGCCCACAATTATACTCCAAGTGCTTTCAGGACTAGTAGGGTGTGCCCTGAAGCATCCATCACTCCCTTTCTCACATGTAGCCCCTGGCAAAATGATGGACGCACAGCGTGTGCTCAGCAATGCTGGGCAGCACCACTGCTGCCTTGCTTTCACTTCTCTTCTACTGGGATAACTGTTGCTCACTCTTCCCTCTTCCTGAATATTCTGAACAAGGCAGATCCTCGGCACCACGGCTTCTGTTCATATCCATGCGAGTTTCCAGCAGGCTCTCCTAAGCTACTCTAGATCCAGAGGGAGGCAGGTTCATCCATGTGACTTAAACTTACCAGCAAAGGTCAAGGTTTTAAGTGTGAAGTAAGAGAGATAAGAAACATTCTCTTGGCACCCTGCAATAGCCTGAAAATGTTAAATGTCCCTGTGGAATCATACTCATAATACTAATTTTTAAAAACCAAACCTATTAAAAGTGCACTTTTAAGCCTACAGCTAAATTTGCAGTATTCATTTCTGGGTTGCACAAATTATTTGGGTTAATTTATTTTCTGAATTTATCCCCTGAGTATTTCTATTGAGGTATACTCAATAGGCTAATGCAGCAGATCTCTAAGTGTGGCTGACAAATCCATGGGGGTTGCCCAACCTGCTTGCAGAGGATCTGAGTTCAAAACTATTTTCATAATAATCTAAGATATTATTTGCTTATTGAAATACTTCTCCTTTTTCCAACTACATGTCTCTGGGAGATTAGATTTTCTTCCTAAGTTTCAACCAAAACAGCATATTGAAATACACCGAATGCTGTTACAGACATGACAATCAAGCTGCATTCTATTAAGCTGCATATTAAAAAAAAAAGGGTAAAATAATGCCATTTTCCTAATTATTATATTTGTTTTGGAAAATGCTTATTTTTCATTGAAGAACATTTAGGTTAAGATGTAAAGGGATTATGACTTTAACAAATTAAATCAATTTCACAATCTCAGTAACAAAATTCCTGAGATGCTTTAGTCTCATGTCTTACTGATGTAAGCTCCTAATGATTTCACTTTGGCCCCCTCCCATGACGTGCCTCTCTCTTCATCTCTCTAATTAATGTTCTAAAAACAAATTTAAATGCACTAGGAAAGTTTTCTTTTCTTTAAATATAAAGAAACCTTCACTTAAAGACAAAGGTAAACTTACTTGTATTACAAAATGTCAACTTGAATCTCCCATCTCCCTATCCATTTATCTGTTTTCATAGTTCTAGTTTCCTATATTAATTTCTCTGATACTAGGGAACACCTCTAATTTTTAAAATACCAGAAATCAGAGATCTTGTCTTTCTCCTCAACCAAAGAAATAATTTACTTAAGAGTTTGTGTTGGTGAACAAAAACAACAACTTCTTTTCAAGATTTTTAATTTATGTAATAGACTATATAAAAATACAAATATAAGCTTACAAGTATGAAGATCAACATGTTCCATGATGCCTGCCTAAATAACTAAAATATTATTAAAGTCAAGTTCAGTAGTTTGTATATATGACCTGAACATTAAAATTAGAAAGTAACTAAGAGGTATAGCTATAAATATAATCTGTCATTTCTTAGTCCTTTTAAATCTTTGCTTTCAACTTAAAACATTTTTTAAATTAAAGAATAACAAGTTTTAATATTGGAAGGATAAAAAGCTTTAGTTAAAAAATGACATTTAAAATTTTTAGCATAGTTCTTTTCTACTGTACCTCAATAACAGAAGGCAGTCATACATAAAACTTTCACCAACTGAAAAATTATTTTCAAAAATAGCCAATTACAGACAAGCATGTACTTATATATATTCCTTTTGTTATTTCAATAAAAAATGCAATTATGTAATTAAATTGTTTATTTTTTAAATGTCACGTACATGCACTTTTAATTAACCAAATTTACTATTTACACAGTATGTTTGATTACATTAGATTTAAATAGCAAAACCCAGATTCTCTACAAACAAGTGAAAAGGCACTCTATTGTTTCCTAGCAATATCTGCAGCTGCTCATACAAGTTTAAGCTCAAAAAAGATTGTTCCTAAAGCATCTATTCTGTGGGAGACAATGCATTTGTTATTTATCTTTGGGTTCCTATAAATTCATTTAATCAAAAGTCCTCGAATAAAAAGTGATGAAAAACACACTGTAATTTAAAAAAAAAATTATACTGGTGAGATAAATTATTTTGAACTCAAGTAAGCATAGATCAAATGTGTCATACCCTATAATTAGATAAATTTAAATTAAGCCAGAAACAAAAAGCAATGACAAATCCAATTTACTACAGAATGTTAAATCACACATAATCAAGCATTATCTTGATGCATCAGTAAGATTAGCTGTACTGGCCCTTAAATATGTTACAATTCTAAGATGTCAGAACACCATTATAAATTTAGAAAGTTTTTCCATGCTTTGGAAACATAGTGGATATACTACTTTTTCCAGGTAATGTATTTGTAAGGTAAAAATATTATATGGCAGTGTTACTGCTCCTATAATGAATTAAAATTTATACATAGGGTCAAAGCCTAGTAATTAGGTGATTCCTACATTTTTAAACATCTAGAACCTTTCAAAGGAAAATAATGCACAGAATTGCTGGGTTCTTTGATTATTATCATTTTTAAAAAGTTTTGCAGTTAACAGCAACCATTTCAAATTGAAATATATAATTTTAACAGATTAGATACTTTTCTTCTTTAGCAGGCTTTACCAAATATAAGCTTTTCTCCATGATGCAGTCAACATCATGTAGACTACTATGATTTCCCACTGCCATCACTGGTTACAACTCTGAAAGTGTATAAAATATTTTTAACTCTTAATCTAGGGCTTGTCAGAGCTATCAATTAATAAACAAAATACAAATATTTTACTTCCCCTGCATGTGACAGGCTCTGAATTCTTTTCTGTTTACGCTCTCATTCAGGTCTATGTTTCAAGTGCAACTGAGAATAAAAGACATTTGACCGACAGACACTTTTATTTGGAACTTAGTTACCTTAATGAATACTGAAATGAAATATTAATTATTGAGTCCTGACAACAATGCCTAGAATATATGACTGAATTGTGGCTCTTAGGTAAACATTTTAGCTGAGTTTTATACTACAAATATAATTTCACAGACATAAATGTTACGTTGTTGTTTAGTCATTTCAGTCAATGTCCTCTTGTGACCCCATTTAGGGATTTCTTGGCAGATACTGGAGCTTGCCATTTCTTTCTCCAGCTTATTTTACAGATCCAGACATGGAGGTGCAGTTAAGTGACTTGTCCAGGGTCACACAATTATTAAGCTTCTGAGACCACACTGGAGGTCTTCCTGACTCCAGGCCCAGCACTCTACTCACTGAATCACCTAGCTGACCCATAAATGCCACATCTGCTCACAAGTGAAAGGAGCAATTGATACAAAATTTCCCAGTGGTCTAGAAGAAGCAAAACTGTTAGATGGCGACATCAACTAATAATGACATTTCTGCCAATATATGTTGTCAACAGAAATGTTCAAAAGCATACTGCTAAACTGCAAAATACTTTTGCCAAAAACAACAAAATTCAGCCTTACATTGTTTAACACTATTACTAGAATGCCATAAACAAGTCATTCTAATTTAATCTTTTTTTTTGGTTTTAAAATAATCCTGAATTTCACAATAACGACTTAAATATTCCCCAACAGTTAAGGTTTATTTCCTTTCAAACAGGTGCTGGTAAACTATGGGTGGCATTGTTTCTGTAAAGCCACAGAGCCAGGAAGGACTGTTACATATTGGGAAAAAAAGTTTTATTTGATTTAAAAATGTAAACCTCACCCTTAACTCAAAGGCCCCAAAGCTGTTTACTAGCTCTTCTTTAAAGAAGCCTTTCTCGGTGTGGAACTGGGCACATTTATTTTTTTTTAAAGCAATCGGGGTCAAGTAACTTGCTCAAGGTTACACAGCCAGGTGTTTCTGGGTGGGTGCTAAAAGTTTGAGCACGGATTTGATCTCTGGTCATCCTGACTCTGGGGCCAGTGCTCTTACTCGCTGTGCTACCTGGCTGCCCCAAACTGGGCACATTTTAAAAGTGCTTAACATGGTATTTTTTTTACATAAGAATTGAAAATGTTGCTTGATGCTGGTTTTGCCATAGAAGCTTTGAAACTTTTTGTTTTACTATATAGAACCCATTTTCTCAACTGCATTTTGCAGCTAATTTCACTGTTTTTAACTTAGTAACCAGAAAGTACAATTCAACAAAAATTTTCATCCCAAACTGTTTTAAGATGATCCTTTGGTCTCTGGGGATGGAGAACCTGCAGCCTGGAGGCCACATGTGAGTCTCTAGGTCCTCAAGTGCGGCCCTTTGATTAAATCCAAACTTGACAGAACAAATCCTTTTAGGGAGGCCTAGGGGGCCACAGGTTCCCCAGACCCGGTAACCATTTTTGGTGCACCTATCTAATGTAGTGTATTGTGCTGTGAGACAAGAGGCCAAAGAGAGATGACTAATAACTAGGGGCTGTAATCTCGTTCTTTTTGGTAAGATGTCATCTCTATGTCCTAAGATATCAAAAAAATTAAATCGTGGAAGAGGATCGTGTCTCCTTCTTTTGCCATCTATTCAGACTCAGCTTTTTAGAAAGGAACCAAATATTCTCCTCCTACCCATGTCCTACCTCATCCCCCCACAAAAAAACCTTGCCTATAAGATTATAAGTGTATACATACATATATATGTGGTAAAGCCTAAAGTAATGCATCAGGATTGAGAAATATGGAAATAATTATAAGTAAAAACATTGAGATATCTGACTTGAAGAAGAAAGGAGTTTATTTAGCTATTGCCATGTCAGAACAATAAAGCAGCCCTTACAAGTAGCCACTCATCAAAAGGACGTTACAGAACATTAACATAATGTAGTAGACCGTATCTTCTTTCAGGCATTTTCAAAGGGCATTTCAGAACCTCCCCTCCTGCTCCCCCACAGAATCTCCTATTCAGATGTACAATAAAGGGAGGTGTAAATGACTAAGAAAGCAAGCAACTACTGTGTGTCCCATTAGTTATGACTGAACATTGTTTCCACACTGAGAGTCTCATTTTAACAACAATCCATGTGTAGTATTTCAGAGTTAAGAGAGCAAGGTGGTTTTCTGCTGTCTGAAACTGATACCAAATGGTTGGTTTTTGGACACAACACACTTGGATGATGGACACAAGGAGAGAAGGTGGACCCTAAGACTGCCCTCAAACGCTCCAAAAGAACTTCCCACATGCGCCCAGACCTCAGGGCCCAACCACAGGCCCCTTTATTGGGAAGCCAAATAAGCCTTCAAGCATCCCTTACTTGATCTCAGAAGGTCAAACTCTCTGTCCAAGAGCTCCTCTTCTGTTAGCTTAGAGAAATTGTCCTCTCCAAACGGATTCCAGCCCGACATGTCCGGGGGGTTGTTGAGGTTCTGATTCGGGAAAGTAGCAACTGCATCTGCATCAGGAGCTGACCTATGGAGTCAATCAGGCAAGAGGAAGGGGAAATTACAAGCTGGAATGTGCATCCTCCTATCATTTACAGTTTAAAGTTTACCACTAGGGCTTTGGCCCAGGGCACAAACACATGGTGGGGAGTGCTAGAGGGAAGACCTCTCCCTCCTCCTCAGAGGCCAGCGCTCTAGGGACATGGAGGATGTGTTCTTCCTTCTCTTCATCTTTGACCTCAAGGCTCAAGGCAGGCCCCATGGCTGCTGCTCCTTCCCCCTGGGTCCAGCTGGGCCAGGCTTCACATGAAACCTGGCCTGGGGGACTCATACCAGGAGGGCCCTCCAGGATCAATGACTGGGATCTCCGCTTCCTTCCTAAACCTTGAATCGATGCTGCCCTACAAACAAGAATCCCTAGGTATACACCTGTACAAAGTCAAAAGGCCTGCTGACAGTATTACTTCATACCAGATCCTCAAAGTATCTGTGCAGGCACAACTATTTTCATACTACTACTAGTACAGTAAATATTAACAGATATAACTCACATAAACAAATAATAATGTCAGGTAAGTGACCTGGAGCCAAGAAGACCCGAGTTCAGATCCTACTGTAGCCATTTATAAGCCATGTGACCCTGGGCAAGTCACTCACCCTCCATCTGGTTCAGTGTCCTCATAAAATGAGGACAGTAACAATACCTACCTCCTGGGACTGTGCAGTCATAAGGATAAAATGTGAGACCATTTGTAAAGAAAAACCTGCATTTCTATACCAAGCTCTTTGTGAGAGGGAGGAGGCAAGGGGAGAGGAGATAGGGAAGAGAAGAGATGGCAGACGGGGCGAGGGAGAGAGCACTTCTCCTGCCAGGGCTTAGCCAGAACTCTCTCATCACTAAGTTCTGGGCTGGATCCAGTGTAAGGTCCAGAGATTCAGGCTATGATGAGACATTTCTGTGTAGTATCACCTGTCTTTATCCCCTCAAACTGACCCGAGGACCAGTTTATACTTCTGACTGATTGTTCAACTGAGCTGACTGGTGCTTCTGGGACTACATAGAGATGCCATGGCCATCAGCATTGTCCCCCCAGTGGGTAAACATGGTGGGTGGGATTCAGAGCCAGATCCTGGGGCTCAAAGAGCCAGGGGCCCCTTCCCATTCCTCCAGCTGCTTCACAGGCCATCTTTCTATAGTCTACCTCTCCCACAGAATGGAAACTCCTTGGGCGAGGGGTGGGGAGGTGTAAGGGTAAGGGCAGCTTTGTCTCTGTCACTGTATCCCTACTACCTCCAAGGGCTCCTGGTGTTTGCTAAACTGAATCGACAACAATGCACTATAGGAACCTTTTCTCCCCATAGCCATTAACTGTAATGTAATGTAACCCATAGCCAACAACAACTATATGGATTTTTTCAACAGTGGAAAACATGTGTAGAAAAACATACACATGTGAATGAAGTCTGGAGACAGAAACTTTCAAGAAAATCTCAATAGCCGAGAGCTGGATAACAGCAGGAAGTCTATGTAAGTTTAATACTCAACACCAAATCAGCCTGGCCAAATATAAACAATGAGACTAAGAAGAATTCAAAATAAATTTACCTTGAAAAACTAGATTAAGGCATAAACAAGGTGAAATTAAATGGATACCCTATAGGTTAGAATGGAAAAACAAGCATGCTTTTAACGCAAGGAAGTGTCGTTGCTTTGTTTTATTTTGTTTTAAGAGGGCAGTTCACTTGGGTTCCATTTTCTACCTGAGTCACTCACTTAAGTCTTGAAGGCCAAGGTGGTGGCAGGGACAGTGAAGCCTTATTTACAAGTACCACACAGCAAACTTATGAAACAAGAAGGATTAAAAGAGAGAAAGGAAAGTATTCTACAAGATAAGCACGCTCCAGAAATTGCCTTGTACCCCTCAGTAGGAGTAATATTTTAAAGTTAGCTTCAAATAAACTTTCTATTAGGAAAATACTTGCCTATTGGCACTGTAAGAAGAGTCTATTATGGCTCCAACCTGGGAAGGAAGAGATGAAGGGCAGGAAGCTAAGGCTGGTGAGAACTCTTGAGGGGAAGTTAGATACTCGGGGGAACGCTGCTGCTGCTTCTGGGGCTGCTGCCGCTGCTGTGCAAGCATCTGCTGCTGGAAGAAAGCCTGCTGATACTGCTGCATCTGGAAGAAGAAGAAACGAGTGCTCAGGTCAGCAAAAGCCTTGACAAAGGGCTCCACAGCCTGTCACCTCATGTCGCCCTTCTGACAGAGCCCTCCCTAAGTCAGGAGATCTGGACCCTGAGAAGACTTATTGCTGGGGGGGGCCTCAGGGAGAACATCAGTCCTAAATGCCACCAACAAGAAGCCTGGGCTTGCTCAACACAACTGAACCAAACAGTAACCAAAGGGAATAGCCATCTCACATAGGAGGTGGGTGGGAAATACCCAATTATTCTCTGAAACAAAGACACTTTCCTTTGTGTTTGTACCAAAGGATTTGGGGAGATCATCAAAACAGAATGCAAATACCAAAAAGTTGTAAGTGGTCTTTTGCCAAAAGAAAAGTACAATTATACACGGCTTACTGGTTATCTCATATGCAAATTCATGTGTCAGGTTTAGATAATTAAATCAAATTTAAGAAAATAATTTTTTTAATTGTTGTTTTGGGAAAAGCATCCTTGCCAAATAACTATCCTGAATTTGTTATAAAAAACTATGTTGAACATCCAGAGAAAGAACTATGGAGTCTGAACGCAGATTGAAGCAGACTATTTTCACTTTCTTTTTCTTTCTCATGGCTTTTTCCTTTTGTTCTGATTCTTCTTTCACAACATGACTAATGTGGAAATATGTTTAACATGATTGTACATGTATAACCTATATCAGATCACCTGCTGTCTTGGGGGGAAAGGGGAGTGAGAGAGAAAAATTTGGAACTCAAAATTTTACAAAAATGAACACAGAAAACTATCTTTCCATGTGATTGGAAAAAATACTATTAAGGAAAAAAATAGATAGTTGGAAGATATAAAAAAATTATGGTGAATTTTAAGATCTTGATTTTACACCTTTCAGAAAGTACATGAAATTACAATCTAATATGCTTAAAAGGAATATTCTGGAAATCACACAACACTTACCATCACAGGGTACTGGGATGCAGGAGATTGCTGCTGATACACTGAATGCATTAAAAATTGCTGCTGGACTATCTGTTGCTGCTGCTGCATTGCCTGCTGATACGAGAGTGAAAACACAAGCAAAAACAGGCACCTAATCAATGTTTCCAAATCAGTCCATCAACAAATACTTGTTTGTTGTATTAAGTACCTTGCCAGGCACTGCCCTACTAGCTGGGAACATATGAAAACAAAATAGTAATCACCAGCATCTACACAGAGCTTTAAGGATGGCTGAGCGGATCCCTCATGTTCTCAACAACCCTGTAAAGTAGCAGCTTCTGTATTCCCTTTGCAGGTGAGGAAACTGAGGCAGACAGGCAAAGTGACTTGCTCAGGATCACATTTCTAATGTCTGAAACAGGATTTGAATCAGTCAGGAGTATCAGACCTGTGATTTAGGGAACCACCACCGAAGAGAACTCACTTAACTAACACAAGTAACCACCTCCCCTGCAACCAACGGCTTTAATTTGTAAGTTTGATGTATGGTCTGGAGGGTACCAGTCTGCAAGAGTGGCTGGGTTGGCCAGGGCTGCAGCTGACACGTGCCCATGCCACTCTGCCAGGCTCCAAGCCACTCTGCCAGGCTCCAGAGCACAGCCCGGAGTTACAGGGCAGCAGAGCCACCGGTGGTGAGAAAGTGGGTTTCTGTCGCTTCCTGCTGACAAGGCACTCTGGCTCCTGGGGCCACAGCATCCTCATCCACAAAACAAGGAGACTGTTTTACACCTACAGAAAGGGGCTTCAAGTCTAACTCTAGGCTTCAATGAGGGAACAAACTCACACTACAAAGTTATGGACCTTAAAAGACACAAACATTAAAGTTAGAACAGTTAAATCTGAATCATGAGTATATTTACATATATATGAATATCCAAGATTTCATGAGCACATTTTCCTAATCCTTTCAGTATGCATGATGCTTAAGTACTTCAGGGCATATCCTCTTAGCTTCCTGGTCACCTTCATACAAAAAGCCCAGTGCAGAAACAGTAAGGCATTCCTCAAATCTGACGTATGCTTATGACAAGGTCTACTACCACCACGCCAAATGTGGAGGAAGGGAACCTGGGCCCAGCTGAATCAATGCTGTGTCCTTGCCAAAAACTCTTTCCATGCTACTGCTAAGTAAACCTTTGGTTAGATGTTTGCTGGTGTGACAGGAAGAAGGAGCCCACAGGGAGATGAGATATAATGACACAGAAACCCTATACTCTCTCTAGCAACATGCTTCTTACCACAAATCACAAGTCCTCTCAATGGGACAGAGAGCTTGAGACTACTGACCTCATGAGATCACAGGCACGCAACTAGAGACAAATGCAATCATACTTTGAGAATCTAAGAATCGTGCCAGGAAAATGATAAAAATTCTACAAGGTTTTTGTTAACTTTGTATTTGGGGGTGATATGATCTCAAGGTCCACCAGCTATGGCAACCTTGGGACCTCCCTAAAGCCTGTCATTTGAAGATTGTCCAAGAAATATGCTTCATGGACTCTACATTTGGCATTTAAAACTCTACCAAGCGGCCTGACAATCAGAAGGGACCATTTGGCTGGATGGCTGGATGGCTGGATAGCTGGAGTCAAAGAGCAGATGTCAATGGAAGGCCGTCTCCAGTGGAGGAATCCAAGGATCAATATTGGCCCTGTCCTGCTGAGCACTTTTAACAGTGAACTGGACAGAGAAACAGATGCTATATCCAGCAAGTTCACAGATGACACAAAGCTGTGAAAGGCAGTCAGTTCACACAAGAGATGGGAGGATCCAAAAGGATACCCTGACAGGTTAGAACAACAGACTACATTCCACAAGACGAATCTCACTAGATATGAAGGTAAAGTTTTGCAGGTGGGTACAAAAAATTCTCAATCTCCCAAGTATACAACAGCACAGGCATCATATCAAAGACATGGACAGACACTAGTCTGCTGAGGAGGGCAAGCACCGAAGGAAAGACAAGTGATTTCCCTCTTCCCTGGGCTGTGCAAGGCTCTGGGTCCAGGTGTGGCTCAGGGCTGAAGCACTGGCACTCAGGATGGAGAGTCTGTATCAGTCAAAAACAAGTACCTACTCCATGCTAAGTGCTGGGGAGACAAAGAAAGGCAAAAAACAGACAGCTCCTGCTCTCAAGGAGCTCACAGCCTAACGGGGGGGACAACATTCAAACTGTGTACAAACAAGATACATACAAATAACATGCATACAGGATATATGGAGAGTATTCTTAGAGGGGACATAGAAATTATGTACAAAGACAAAACAATGTCAGGTGCCCTATGGTCCAGGATACCCAGAATCTAAAAGAAGGTTAAAAAAAAGATAAAGGCCTAGAAATCGTCTTCATTCTATCCCCTACATATTGCCTGGGCATCCAGAGCTGAATACACCTATGAGAAGCAGTTCAGGGCTCCCTAAAGAGGATGGCACCCCCTTGGATTCTTCTTCCCGGGGTATGGGGGAGGGCACGAACAGGGGACAGGACACCCATCTTGCTTTCTAAAGACATATGGAAGGAGAAACTATCTCTGCAGCACCATGGGGAATATTTTACCATGTAGGAAGGGAATTCCTTAATATATATATATATATATATATATATATATATATATATATATAACAAGCCTAAGTCTCTGAAGAAAGGTAAGGGAGAATCTTTACCCAGTCCCCACAGAATAGATCTCTTAGCAGAAGCTTCTAAAGGGGAAAAGATTTGATATCACCATCACCACCACCCTAGTAAGGGTCAAAACAGAGGAAAATTCTGGTTGCTGGGTCAGGGAAGACTAGAATACTGAGTGGGTAATGGATTATGCAGAGAGCCTTGGCATCAACCCAAGCCCCAACAGAGTGAGCATTTAAGATCTTAAATACATTATGATCTTGGACCATGATAAGGATTAGGGACCATGTTGGAAATGTCCTCACCTGTGCCACGGTCCTTTCATGATGCTGTCCCTGATCATCAGTGCTTTCACTGTGAACTGCCCCTAACCCACCAACTCCCTCTTCTCAGCCACATCCCCAACGTGGACCAGATCCTTACAAGCTGGGTTCCAGTACCTCTGAAGAGATGAGCTGGGATTTCTTGTCCTTATTCTCCTCCATATTCAGCTATCCCTTCAGGAGGATATTAAATCACATGATGTAATGCTCCCTGTGAGAGGTTTCCCTTACCTCTAAGGCCAGAGGTGCCCTCTATCAGCCCTAAAATGGTGAAAGCCACTCAAGACCTTTGCCACCAGGCATGTGACAGAAGCAACATCGAGTCATGTTCCTTTCACACAGGCTGGACTAGCTTTTCCCTGTCACGCAATGAAACCATCCTACAGACTTGAAAGAGTTTGGGGAATAAAGCTAAAATCACGGACTTTTTGGAATATTTTCCATGCTTTTAAGTAAACTTTCTTTAAAAAAAGATAGCTGTTCAACAAGTGTCTCGTTCCATTCCAGTCTGGAACCATTAGGCCAACCTGAGTCAGATTCGGAACCAGATAAAGCCATTCCAAGCACTTTCCTCTTTTTTCCTCCCACACAATTGAAGAGTAAACTCTCCAGAGAAAAACCTTCACCTGCCTTAGCACCGCCCATGTCCCTCTGTCCACTTCTAGCTCATGAGGTCACAAAGGAAGGTTTTTTCTTTTATTTTTTTTTGTAGGGTGGGGAAGTCTGAAAAAGAATTACTAACACATGCAGCATCCGAAATAGAATCAGTTCTGGATAGTAATTATTACACCTTCACGAAAAGAATAGGTTATTTTCACCAGCAATCTTACTCTAAGTAAGGCAGAGGGTAAGAAGGTGATTGTATGGGGTGGAGTCAAGATGGTGGAGTAGAAGCAGGGCCTCCGCGTGGCTCCGGCTTCTACCTCCTCCAATTCATGAAAAAGGGGACTCTGAACAAATTTTGGAGCTGCAGAACCCACAAAATGACACAGAGAAGCTAACCTCCTGCTGAGGACAGCCCAGCAGGCCGGCAGGAATCCAGCACAGTGCTCTGGGAGCTGAGCCCAGCCCCATGCCAAGGCTTTAGTCCCAGGGCAGGCCTGACCAGCTGCTGGCAAGAGGGACTCCAGATCAGCAGCTGCTGTGGCCATTTCCAGAATTATCAACACATAGATGCGAAAGACAAAGTGAGAGGTCAGTGCAGTCTGGACTTTGGGACCCAGTTAAGTAGGAGTGCATGGCTTTTGTCCCCAGGGCAAGAAGCCGCTGAGGGCTGCAGCACAGCTACTGCCATGTGGCAGCTTCAGCTCCTGGCCTGCAGAGTATAGGGGGACCAAGCACCAGTCTAAGGGGTAATCGCTCTTGCTTTAACCTGCTTGGATCTGGATTGCAGTCTAGGGTGGAGGTCCTGGGGTGTGTGTCCAGCTTGCCAGAGCATGTGGAGACCTCAGAGAGGGCACCCCTCTAATACCTCTGGCAGCTGAGAAAACCCCAGCGTTTGGTACAAAGCTCCCCTGTCTGGTGGCAGAGTCCTACTGTGGCAAAAGGCCCAAAAGTCAAGTAATTGAGTGGCAAAATGAGCAGGCAAAGGAAACAAAGCAGACAGAAGAATCCAACAATACACTCCTATTTTGGGGACAAAAAGGAGCAAAGCATGGAACAGGAGGAAAACAGTGAAGTCAAAACTCCTGCACCAAAAGCTTCAAAGGAAAATACAAGCTGGTTACAGGCCATAGAGGACCTTAAGAAGCAGATAAGAGAAGTGGAGGAAAAATTGGGAAGAGAAATGAGAACAATGCAAGAAAATTATGAAATGAGAGTCAACAGCCTGACTGAGGAAAATAATACCTTAAAAAACAGACTGACTCAAATGGCAAAGGATGCTCAAAAAAGCAATGAGGAGAAGAATGAGGAGAAAAAAAAAGCCGAATTTGCCAGATGGGAAAAGAATCTCAAAAGCTCACTGAGGAGAATCATTCCTTCAGAATTAGGTTGGAGTGAATGGAAGCTAATGACTTTATGAGAAATCAAGATGCTGTTAAACAGATCCAAACAAATGAAAGAATAGAAGGCAATGTGAAATATCTCATGGGAAAAACCATTGACCTGGGAAATAGATCCAGGAGAGATAATTTAAAAATCATTGGACTACCTGAAAACCATGATCAAAGTAAGAACCTAGAAATCATCCTCCAAGAAATTCTCAAGGATAATTGCCCTGATGTTTTAGAACCAGAGGGCAAAATAGAGGGTGAAAGAATCCAACGATCTCTTCCTGAAAAAGATCCCGAAAAGAAAACTCCTAGGAATATGATAGCCAGGTTCCAGAATTCTCACGTCAAGGAGAGAATATTACAAGCAGCTAGGAAGAAACAATTTGAATATTGTGGAAACACAATCAGGATAACCCAGGATCTGGCAGCTTCTACACTGAGGGATCAAAGGGCTTGGAATATGATATTCCAGAGGGCAAAGGAGCTGGGATTAAAACCAAGAGTCACCTACCCAGCAAAACTGAGTATCATGTTTCAGGGGAAAATATGGTCATTCAGTGGAATAGAGGACTTTCAATCATTCTTAATGAAAAAACCAGAGTTGAATAGAAAATCTGACATTCAGATACAAGAAGCAAGAGAAGCTTGAGAAGGTAAACAGGGAAAAGAAATCATAAGCCACTTATCAAAGTTGAACTATTAACATTCCTACATGGAAAAACAATAATTGTAACTGATGAAACTTTTCTCAGTATGAAAATAGTTGAAGGGAATCGAAATGTATGTATGTATGTATGTATATATGTATGTATGTATGTGTGTATGTATGTCTATATCGGAGGGTATACAGGTGTATGAATACATATGTGAATGTGTGTATATATGTTTACAGGTATACATAGACAGAGGGCACAGGACCAATTTAAGATGGGATGATACTTAAAAGGTGAAATTAAGAGATGAGAGAGGAATATAATGAGAGGAGATGGGGAGAGACAGAATGGGGTAAACTATCTCATTTAGAAGAGGCAAGGAAAAATGGTTACAATGGAGGGGAAGAATAGGAGGGCAAAAGAGAATGGGTCAACCTTATTCTCATTAAATTTGGCTTGGGGAGGGCATGACATACACACTAAACAGGGTATCTCACCCTACAGGAGAGTAGGGGGAAGGGGATGAGAGCGGGGATGATGGAAGGGAGGGCAGGCTGGGGGAAGGGAAGTTGGAAGCACCCACTTCTGAAAAGGGATGGGATCAAAGTAGAGAATAGAACAAGTGGGAGGTGGGATAGGAGGGAGGGAAATATAGCCAGTCTTTTACAATATATCTACTATGTTAATGTTTTGCATTAGCTACACATGTACAACCTATATTGAACAGCTTATCTTCACAGTAAGGGTGGGTGACAAGGGAGGAAGGGAATGAATCTTGAATTCAAAGTTTTAAAATCAAATGTTTACAAATACACACACACACACACACACACACACACACACTATTATTAATACTTTACATGTAATTGGGAAATAAGATGTAAGAGGTATTGGGGCATAGAGATCCACCACGCCCTACTAGAAAAGTCGAAAGGGGTATGGGAGAAGATATGGGAGAGAGCAGATTGGAGGAGGGGATATCCTGTGGGACAGCTATTTTGGGGCGGTGGGTAGGGGAAAAACGGGGAGAAAATTTGTAACTCAAAATCTGGTGGAAATGAATGATGTAAATCAGAAGTTAATAAAACATTTGAAAAATGAAGGAAAAAAAAGGTGCTTGTATGCATATACCATGTTAATTTTCTCTCCAAAGGAAGCATATTCTCCCACTTACTAAGATATATTTCTACTAAAATAAGATGAATCAGGGTTTTTTTATAAAGACCTTAGAGCTTATGAATATGAGAAATGCTTATTATGTTTCTTGATCCAGAAAGGTAGGTTCTAACATCACTGGTTCTGATATAGCACAAGTTTTGAAAATAAATACAAAGAAATGCAAATCAAATGTATACTACATTTTAAAATAACTTCCCTGAGGTACTAAATTGTATAAAATACTGACCAACAACTGGACAGGCACCTACTATTCTGAACAAAGCAAACCAGCTTCACAACACAAGTGAAAAACCCTAAAAGAATGCGTCCATTACCTGCTGAACATATGCATCCTGAAAGAGCTGGGGCTGCTGGTAGTGGTAAGGACGGTGGACGTGATGAAGCTGCTGCAGCCTCCAGTCACCCTGCTGTAACTGCTGCAGCACTCTGTGCTGCTGTGGAGGCTGCTGACCTGGAGCCAACACCATCTCTTGACTGTTTCCAAGTTTCAGTGCTCCTAAAATATATTTCCAAAAGCGTCTGTTAACGTGATTCAAACGTGCATGGCCCCTCCACCCTGCCTCCCTGCTCATTCTGTGCAATTCTCGTCCTTATGCACTTTCCCCTAAACTCCCCTTTACTGTAGTTACTGCTAAAGACTCCGTCCACAAGAATGAAGACTGCCAGTCACTGGAGACACTATCTGATTCTGTCAAGTCTTCAAACTCACTGTTTCTTGAGTACTAAAAACAATTTTCACACTTTCACACTGTCAAACTACAGGCCTAGTTAGGCCCTCTTGGCTGGAAATGAGTCTTAAAAATCTGAGGTCACAAAAATGGCTTTTGAGGATATTCCTAAACCCCAGCAACAACCAGTGAAGTTCTTCACCAAAAAAATAAGGGGAAAGAGGGAGGGGAGGAGAGGGGAGGGAAAAGAAAAGCAATCTCCCATAGGCTGGCAGCCTTGGTCTTGGCTTCTTCTAAACTATGGTCTCCCCCGAGGCTGTTTCAGAACAGAAGCTTCTGCCACTGACACAGCTCGGAATGTTTGCCGCCCTCTTGACCCAATCTCACAGTCCTACAGTCTTTCTTATGGTTCACAGACAAAGGCAATGACTAGTAACCCAAACCCCAACTCATCATTTCTAAAATATAAAGTTA
The DNA here is from genome assembly GCF_028583685.1 of Petaurus breviceps papuanus. Classification (NCBI taxonomy): domain Eukaryota; kingdom Metazoa; phylum Chordata; class Mammalia; order Diprotodontia; family Petauridae; genus Petaurus; species Petaurus breviceps. The sequence continues at coordinate 10,310,680 of NW_027185655.1, read as the reverse complement.
CATATTTTAAAAGTGCAAAGATTCTAGAGCAAATATACATTTTCTAAAGTTCTTTTTAAAAATAAGTTTGAGTGAACAGTTTCTTAGACAAGAAAAAAAAATAAGAGAAAATTCAACTGCAAAAGTATTTTTTAAAAGGCTTGTTCTGAAATTCATTATGTAGCCTTGGTAACAGAATCAAAATCAGATTAAGGAACAGGAATTTCTGTTTATAAAAAAACAAAAGAATACTATGCTAAAAAATACTAATTCATACACTAGAAATATTTTTCTTAAATTAATCTCAACAGAATCTCAAGCATAGTTTCGAATAAATAAAAAGCTAGCTGATAATTGCTCTTGTACTACCTCAGTTATACTCCTTGGAAGACAGGCTTTAAAATTCAAACATACAAAGCTACTGGAGCATTTAAAACTAACTGCAAAAGGACATAATATTTTTAAATCTTTTATTAGGTACAGAATAATTATGATCCTCTAAATGGCCTTCCTTTATCCACTTCCCTCAAAGAAACAGCAATGTTCACATAGCTACAACTTAATAGTTTTAATGGGAACAAATAATTGCATAAGAAACAGCTTTTGAAAAGGCAATAAGTTATTTCATTTACAAAATGCCAATAAACATGCTTAGTAAAGTAGCTACTGTATAATAGCCACAGGTAAATCATCTTTTCAATACCTTTCCCACTTTCCTCAGTCAGTTACAAAAAGCACTGGAAAGGAAGACGGGGAGGGCCAGCACAGCCAAGGGAAAGGGGAAAAGAGGCTAATGCTTCTTTGGTGCCATTTATACTAAATGAGGAAAACAATACTTCAGTGCCAGCCTAACTCTCAGGTCACTCTGCAGCACTGGACCTAATATGCTAAATCAGTGAGGATAAAAATAAGTCACATTACGTACAAGGGACTATAAAACAACATTCATTACCCACTTTGGCAATGGACTAGCACATAGATTACGAACAACTGTGCTCAGTTTTAAAAAAGAATAATTTAGTATTGCAAACACTTAGGAACCAGTCTGATTCCTGGGCATGAAGAGATCTCTTTCACCCAGTGCCTGGGGCCAAGGCGGAGATGAAGAAGGGACCCTGCCACCATCCTGACATCTGTTAATGAATCTGAGTGGATGAGAACATGACATGAAGAACAGAATCAGATGGACACACCTTTTAAAGTCTCCTTCACACTTGGCTTAAGATATGAAATTCAATCATCTCTCTCTGCATATACAGGCCTAAAAAAAGTAGGTGTAAGGCTGATTGTTCAGTGCCATGGGGAAAGTCACACACCTTTCAGCCGATGGTTACCAATTTCACCAGGAACAGGTACTTTCACGGGTGTGGCCGAACTCTGAATTGTGAGCATACTAGGAGCGGCAGTGCTTGAATTGGCCTTTGGTCTCTGTCTTGGGGCAATTGAGGTCTCTGTTGGTCCAATGGTATCTGTGATTCTAAAAAAGAAGAAATTTCATTTCATATATTACAATGTGTTTGAAGATTACTGAAATTATTACTTATTTACACATTATTCCACTAATGATACACATGACAACCACAAAGGTCACCTAAGTGGAGGGTCACTTGTTTCAGGGTTTCAGCTGGTAGGAATATAAAATAAAGGAAACTAACGTCATCTGCATCCTTTAGACCAGCTCTCAGCACCACAAGCAAAAGAGGAAGCCAAAAGGGTAGCCCTACTTCCCTCTAACCTATCCTCCTGAACCCAAGAGGGGATGGATGGGTAACGAGAAGATCCTCTCCCCCCCCCCCCCCACCAGCAGCAGCACCAGAGATGTCCTTCTCTCTTGTCTTCTTCAGAGTCACCAGCCCCGCTCCTTCTGGTGACATGGCAGAACACTGGACTCCACATTACTGTCTGCCCTCATCTACCCCCTGGCAGATCCCTGGCACTGCTGCCCAACGTACTGAAAAAACACAGTGCGTCATCCTGGGACTCGCCATCTACCCTGCCGTTTGGTTTGGGGTGCTTTTACCTACGCTGCACCCCAATTCTCTTCTATCTGTTGTTTCCAGGAGTCAGAGTGAGTTCCTTAGGAGGATACTCTGGTCTTTTCTATCGGTGTCTCTAGCACTTGGCAAACAGCATGGGGTCTTTAAACTTGGTTTTGTCATTCATGCATTTATTTATTCTACTTCCATCTGGTGCTAGGGATAGCAATGAAGATCCACCCAGTGCTAATTTCTTTCCTCAACTCCAAGTCTGCACCACCAACTGCCTGCAGGTCATCTCTGCCATGATGTGCCATCAGCAACTCAAACTTGGCAAATCCAATAAGAAGACCATCTTCCCCTCTAAACCCTCATACGCTCCACATTTTCCTTTTTCTGCTCAGTGTGCAAATATTATCCCCCATTTTACAAAAGAGAAACATGAAGCACAGAGAACAGCTATTTATCCAGGGTCATAAAGATGGTGGGGGCAGAACTGGGGCTTCAACTAGTTTCCTGACTGAGAAACAAGTGTACAAGTACAGTTGTAGGGAAACATCAGCGAGGCTCAGACTGAGGACACAGGAAACCATTTCCTGAAGAACTTCTGTGAATGTTAGGAAGTAAAGATCCACATGTGCTTTACTGTGTTTGTTGAAATGGACAGCAGAGTTCTGAAAATTCCCAAAAGTACAGATATTTTTTAACAGATCTTTTGAGCAGCTAGCCAGAATGAATGATCTAATAAATATCTTTGTTCAACAGTAATTTTTTTTGTGGAATTCTTAGTTCATCAGAACATTTCTGGAGATAAGTGCGGGCAAGAAGTAGAGTTCAAACCACCCAAAGCTGAGGAATGAAAAAGGCAGCCACTCCCAGGGAGGCAGGATGGTTCCGTAGAAGGAGAGCTAACTGTGGAATGGCCAGATGTGCATTCAAACCCTAGCTCCCTTAACTGGCGCCCTGCATAACGTTAGGCAAGGAAACAATAGAGTGGGGCTAGCTGCTCACTCATTTCATTTGGATCCAGAGATCTGGGACCCTATATTCCTTCCAGTCACCAGTTCTACACCTTTGGATTCATCCTTGACTCTTGCCTCCAATATCAAAACAGTCTGTCAATTCTTTTACCTGAACTTCCACAGTCTGGTTTCCCTCCCTCTCTAGCCACAGACAGTACCATGGTTCAGGTCCCTTTTACTTCTCACATGGACTATTTTGATAGCTGCTAGTCTATGCACCTCCCTACTGCAAAATTAACATCTCAAAGACACAGGCTGGACCATTTCATTGCTCTGTTCAAAAATCTTCATGGCTCTCAGTGTCTCCAGAATCAAACACAAACTTTTCAGTCGGGCACTTAAAGACCTCCATAATGTGGCTTCCATACACCATTCCAGGATTCTGGTATATGGCTCCCCTCCTGAATTCTTTATTCCTGACAAGCTGGCCTTTCTGGCTGTCCTGTGACCTCCATGTCCACATCCATCACCTACCTCTGTGTTTTTGCACAGGCTGTCTTCGATGAATGGAATATATTTCCTCTTCACCTCTGCGTCTTAAAACTGATAATTCTCTTGGAGGCTCAAGGCCAAATTTTATATTAATTCTTTCCTAATCCCCTCACAATAATTAGGACTCTCCTTTTCATTTTTATCTTTTAGGCACTATAACTGAGAGGATGTGCTGAGTTGGTCATAATCTCAGTACCACAATCAGCTCTGAAGACCACAGGTTAGAAGAATCGATTAGAGGAAAGGTCCAGCCCCGGAGTAACTGAAACAAAAGATGCCAACACGGCACCAGACTGAGCCACAAAGCCATTCATACCTCTGGCTTTGGATCTTCCTCAGTAACAACACAGAGAGTTTACAGAAATGACCAACACTGATGACCACCTTAGTCCTATCCTTCATTCTTCATTATTTTTCAGCTCGTAACGAAGGTAGCAAAGTGGCTGGAATAATATGTGGTGAAACACATAGTATAATTTAGGACGGAAGCTTCTGAAGGTAAAGATATTTGTTTTTTCATTTTAATAGCTCCCTTTAAAAAAAAATCAAGGCTACATACAACATGTATACCTGGTTTTAAACAAACCTTGATTTACAGAAAATGCAAATTAAAGGGTGATTATACTGATTTTTACAAAGGTTTCGCCAAAAGATTCCTTTAAAAATTGAGCTGTATTTACAATATGATTTGATTTCCTAAATTCAAACAGCAGAAACAGCTATTACATATAGCCTAAAGCAAAGTATCCCACGATCTCAAGTCTTCCTTCATATCTGTACACACCACAAGAGGGAGCTCTCTTACAAATGTTCTCTTGGATGATACAGAAAGACTAAGAGTTACAGAATCTTAAAAATTTTTTGTGCACACAAAACCAATCTGTTTATAATTCTAGCTTTATACATGATTTATTTTCAAAATTATTTCAAGCCAATCTTTTCACATGAAAAAGCTTATGTATATTCTCCCTTAACTGTGTTTACGCATTCTCAATAATCAAATATTCACACAATACCACAGTACTATGCTAGGAGGCTGGGTACAAGGCACAATCAATACTGCTGCTTCAGTTCACAAACTCGGTGCATCCAAAGGACGTAGGTGCGTGTCACAATAAACTACAAAACAATACGAGAAACAAGAAGCAAAAAAGATACAGTGTATTCTAGAAAGTTAAGAAGATGAAAACATTTCTTCACCTGGCTTACTTAGGATCTACATGGAGGCGATGGAGTTACGCTGGGCCCTAGAAGACTGGCATAATTTTAACAGAAAGAAAACAAAAGAATATGACGGGTGAAGGAATAAAGGAGAAACAGCAAAACATCACACAGGGATAGTGAGTGTGCCAGTTAGGCTAGAGTAGAGATTTTACACAGACACCAGAAACATACTAACAACAACTGAAATCTAAATATTTAAATTATTTAAATTAAGAAATTTTAATTATTTTAAATCCTTGAGAGCTTTCAAAGCACTTTCTTTGTGTTTTACTTTAAGAGCTTCTCAGAATAACCCTGAGGCAGGGCAGGAATAACCATCCTAAAATGACAGAAAAGGTAAAGGAGGTCCAGAGAAGGGAAGCAGATCCCACCACACAATGCCCTCCCCCCCCTCCTCCACTTAGTCAGTGAAAAGAGCTGAATTTGAATACAGGTCTCCCAGACTCAGCTAATACCTGAACTGCCAGGCTGTGCCAGGGCCTGGAAAAGAGCCTAAGGAGTCTGAAATGTATCTCGCTGGCCACTAGAAGTTTTTGAGCAGTCACGTAACATGATGAAAACAGAAATTAAGCAAGATTTACCCAAATGGAAGAGGGAGAAACCATAATGAGGGAAACTAGATGGTTCACATTAGTCTAACTTAACTAGAGGAGCAATGCAAAAAAAGGAGCAAACACCGGAAACATCTGAAAGCATTAACACACAGACCCCCGAAATTGTCAAGACGCACTAGGGAAAGGAAGGCCCCCAGACCAAGAGGCTGCCATTTCCATCCTCTTCTGCCTTCGTTTTTCCTTTGTGCGGCCAGAGCTTAGCCGAGTTCTTGGCACAAAATCAATACTGGGAAAGTCACTTCACCCTCCGCATCCTCATCTATTCTATGGGGGAAATAATTAAAATTATATAAGTAAGTTATCTATCTCACAGGGCTGTCAGGGATCCAGTGAGATGGCATTCTACGGAAATGCAAGCTACACTATCATTATCTTTGGGGGCAAGATTTTCCAAATGAGTTTATTACATCTAAAAACCAGCGTTGCCCTTGGCTGTCATACTTCCCTGAGTGAAAAGGAAATCAAGGGCTTGTGAACTGAAGCCATTCCAATCTTCTCCTGGCAAGTGGTTCTATTTGTTGAATGCCCTTAAGAAACAGCACAATTTATGTCAATGTTTGTCCTTTAATTCATTTTCCCCATTGTCTCCACATTTAACAGAGAAAGATGCTGACTCAGTTTAGGCAAACTGCCAGTAAGTGTTATTAAGAGGTGGGTTTCAAACAAGGTATTCCCAAATCCATGTATAACACTCAATCTATATCACCCTTCCTTGAGTAGTACATCTATTTGCTCAATGATTCTGATCAGGGATTCTTAACCTTGGACCCATGAACTTGTTATTTTGGTTTGGTTTTTTTTTTTTTTTTATTTCAATATAAGTGGTTTCCTTTGAAATCCTAGGCAGCCTACTTTATGCATTTAAAAACATTATTTTGAGAAGCGGTTCATAGGCTTCATCAGACTAAAAGAGTCTGTGACACAAAAGAGGTTAAGAACCCCTACGGATCCCTACATGAACAGCTTCGTATCCCTTTTCCATCACTGCTTCATTTGGCCTTCGTCTTTAGTCAAAGAGCTGCCGTGGCCAAAGAATTTGTCACCAAAATTAGACTACTGGCACGGCAGTTCCTGGACTCAGCTGGGCTGTTTCTCAGAAAGCAGATACACAGACAGCTCCCAGTGTGGAAGAGCTGGACAGAGCTTATGCTTTCCTAGTAGAGCCTTCAGGAACTTAACATCATCTCCATACTATGTCAAATCACTGCAATAGGGCTTTGGGCCTACACAGAATAGAAACTCAAAGACACATGCAGTGTGACTGAATAGACTTTGAGCAAATGGCTCACATTATGGGTCTCATTGTCTTCTGACAGAACTGAACTAAATGAAAGATCGTCCAGCTCTGGATCTACTATCCAGAGATAATTTACAATTTTCAATTATGAAATGAAAAATGCCTTTTTGGGAAGAAAAACATGCAATATTTAGATTACCTCTTTTTTTATAGCAAAGAACTAGAAATAAACTGTAGAATGACTAAAAAAGTATAGTATGTAAATGCAATGCTCTAAGTCAACAAGTCAACAAGGCTTTATTAAGTGCTTATTACATGTTAAGCATTGGAGATACAAAACAAAAGCCAAACCAGTCCCTGACCTCAATTTGAGGAGCTCCTATTCTAATAAGGCAGACCACACGCAGTCAGGGGTCTGCATACAGATATACACAAGATATATACAAGGCAGACGACAGGTAATTTCAGAAATTACTCTAGCATTCAGGGAGATCTGAGGTGGGTTTTGAAGGAAGCCAGAGAAGCTAGGAGGAAAAGCATTCTAGCATGGGGGGTGGCCAGTGAAACTTCAGTGAGTCAAGAGACAAACCACCCTGTGTTAGGAACAGCAAAAAAGCTGGCCCAACTGGACTGTAGAGAACAGAAAGGCGAGTAAAAGCTAAGAAGAAAGGCAAGGACTTCGAAAGGCTGTAAAAGTCAAGGAGAAAATGTTTATATTTGGTCCTGGAAGTAACAGGGAGAAACTGCAGTTTACTGAACAGGGGAGTGATAAGGTCAGACCGGAGCTTTATGACAATCACTGACAGCTGAGTGGAGGACTGACTGGAGTCAAGAGAGACCAAGCAGAAGAAGGCGGCCACTGTAATAGTCCGGCTGTGACAAGGTGATGAAGGCCTGTATCGGGGGGCAGTTGTGTCAGAGGAGAAAAAGGGACTAAGACAGAAGATGCTGGAAAGGAGCAATACCACTTGGCCACAGGTTGGATATATGCAGTGAGGACCGTGAAGTAACTGAGAATGACACCTAGGCTGAGACTGAGTGATTCAGAGGATGGTGGGTGCTCGAAATCATAAGGAAAAGTTTGGAGCGGGGGAGGGTTGGAGGAAAATAAAGTTAGTTGAGTTCTGGACATGATGAGTGTGAGATGTCTATGGAACATCCAAAAGCAAGATATCCAAGATATCCATCTAGAGAAGCTAGACTTGAGGTCAGGAGAGAGATGAGGACTGGTACATGATGAAAAGAAAGAGGCAAGAGGAGACAAAAGACAATCACTGAAACATATTTAATTTCCAAAAGAAAGCCGAGGAAGTTCAGAGGTTAGCTACAGCAACACATGCAGGGTTTCCCAAACAATTCTCTTTTTCTGTAGTTGAGCTGTTTTGGTCACGTCCAACTCTCCATGACCCCATTGGGGGCTTTCTTGCCAAATATGCTGCAGTGGTTTGCCCATTTTCTTCTTGTAAGTAAGGTGAATTTTTGTTGTTATTTGTATAGTTTAGTTCCCAGGATCCACAGCCATAACAATCTCTTGTTCCCAGGTATTAGATGTGAGTTTTCACAAGTATGGTTCTAAACATCTCCACCAGCCTTGCGTAGCATTACATAATGACAAATAATATAAACATCTGTGCTTAAACTGCAAACATCCACTGTGAGACACAGTGAGATACAGGGGTGAGTTGATGTAAACTTGTGAGGCTTAGTGCTGGCAAGATGCCTTCTTTGTCTGGTGCCCTATAAAACAGGTGGGCACTGGTCAGTGAATGGGAAACCTTAAGGTTGAATGCATGTATGAAATGCTGTGTGTGCTGTGTTTGGCCCCCATCAAGGCCTGGGGGTATTTAGGGAAGTGCACAAGCTCTGCATGTCTCCACTGACCCCCTCAAGATGCAGGGGTAAGGGGGAGGCTAGGTGGCACAGTTCATCGAGCACCGGCCCTGGAGTCAGGAGGACCTGAGTTCAAATCCAATCTCAGACACTTAAAACTTACTGGCCGTGTGACTTTGGGCAAGTCCCTTAATCCCAACTGCCTTCCAAAAATAAAAGCAAAAAAAAAAAAAAAAAGGAGCAGGGGTAGTTGCTCCCCCTGACAAATGGATGATTGGGGAATGCTGTCGGAGTTAGTGCTCCCACTGTCAACAACCCTCTTGTGAGAAGATTAGACTAGAATAAAGTAAGGTTGTTACTTTATTAATAATTACTTATATAAATCATTAAATAATTAAGATTATTAACCCCTCTGAAGCTGTCTTAGTGGCTTTCCTGTCTGACCAGATCAAGATGAACCTATGCTAGCAGCCTTCCTGTGTGCTGTTATTTATCTCACATTTCTTCAGCTCATTTTTACAGATAAGGAAACGGAGGCAAATAGGGTTAAGTGACTTGTGCAGAGTCACACAGCTAATAAGTGTGTGGGGTCACATCTGAACCTGGAAGATGAGACTTCCTGACTCCACTGCACCACCTAGCTACTTTCTTTTTCTGCCCTAGTTTATATAAGGCTATGTATCTGATATTAATTCATATTTAAGAAAATGCCTTTTTCAGAGCCATACTGGGCACTAAGTCCTGTCTCCCAAGAGTGTATTTCTCCAAATGCATTTTCTTTGCATTCTCTTCCTTAGGAATATCATCCAAGACAATGTTTTTAACTATCATCTTGATTTGTTTTACTAAATTATATAGGTAACTCCCTACTTTCCCTTTATTCCTATCCCACTATAACCTCTCCCCTGAATTACATTCTCCAATTTCTAAATGCCTGCTAAACATTTTCTCTCTTGCCTTCTCCAAAAATTCGATGGAATTCATCTTATTGCCCAAGTCCCTACATTTCATTATCTGTGAAGGGCACTACCATCCTCCAGTCACTCTGGCTTTAACTTCAGTTTCTCCCTCCTATAAAAACAAGGATACTACCTACTATTTACATTACCTAACCCTCAGAGTTGTTTTGTGAACCTTAAAGAACACAAATATGGCCTACTATGAATCAGAATGATCACATCCCTCCTCTGCTCAGAGAGGCACAGAGATTCCTCACTGCCCACTGGGTAAGACACACGGCCTTGATCCTGGCCATCAGATCCTCCCATGTCCTGTTAAAGGCTTCTCACTTCCTTTTCTTCCCACTGCATTCCAACCAAATTCCCCAATCTCATTTTGTTCTCCACCATCCCCATACATTCCCACAGGCTGTTATTTCATATGGAAGAGGCTTCATCCATCCATCTCCCAGCCCAGTTTAACAACTACTTCAAGGTCCTTCCAAAACAATCTTCCCTGAGGTGGCTAGGTGGCACAGTAAATAGAGCACCGGCCCTGGAGTCAGGAGTCCGGCCTCAGACACTTAACACCTACTAGCCGTGTGACCTTGGGCAAGTCACTTAACCCCAACTGCCCTGCCCTGCCACCTTCAAAAAAAAGTAAACAAAACAAAACAAAAAATCTTCCCTGATTCTTCTATCTAGAAGTACTCTTTCCTCCCCAATGTATCAGTGCTCTGTGCTGAACCCTCTTCACCTATCACACTCTAGCTTACATCTGTTTGAGTATATCTTATTCCCTTACTGGACAGTCTTTGCCCTTCAAGAGCTTATAATAATATTTTCCATCTCTCACAGCATCTAACACATCTTACAAATATCTATTAAAATAAACTGAAAAGAGATGGGGAAAAAAACATCATATCAATACAAATCCTGTGCCAAAAAGCATAACTTTAATTTTTTTTAATGTACTATTCCACAAAGAAAACATTTCCCCAAAATCCACATGAACATTTTATACTTGTCCAAGCTATGTACAGGATGAATATCATTAATCTCCTAAGGCCAAAAAAGACAAAGCGGGAAAGATTGTCATTAGCAGATATATGTCCTTAGTTACACAATATCCTTGAAGTGAAAATAATTATGAAAAATTAAGGTCAAGATATTACTTTATATCTTTGTCTGTTTTATTTAAAGGCTAACTATTTTAGTGGTTCAAAACAGATTGAGTAGTTATGTACAAGATTGCTGTCCTTTAAACATATCTCATAAGCACTTCCCTTAAAGGAAGAAAAAGCCTAACTGAAAATTTGTTTACCAGTTATGTAGTTTTAAAAAAGTGACAAAGAAGGAATCTGAGTTGCAAGTTGGCTCTCCCATGTGATTAAAGTATCAGGAGACCTTTTAAAGGGCTCATTGTACAACTACTAATAACAAACAAGGACTTCTTTATTTCAGGGATTGATAATTTCAAAAGGGATTGATGTCAAACATTTAATATGGCAGAAAAGTTTATTTTGTGCCTGGTGACTAAAGTGACTACCCCCATCTCTAAAGAACAAAATATTCTAAGAGATATGAGACCTGAGCACAAGAACACTGGAGTCTTCAAGAGGAATATTGGGAGGAGCTTTGCTTACCTGGCTTTTATTTGGTTTTTCCTAGCAGCTGCCTCACTAGCAGTCAAAGGTTCAGGAAGAGATGAAGGAAGAGAAGAATTCTGGAAGAAAGAAAAGAAGCATTTTATTTTCATCTTAATTACATAAAGTTGATCTATTTTTAAATCACACAAGAATATTTTAATTTTTTAAAGCCTGTATCTCCTGCAGCACCATCATTTTAACTTTGGATAGCATCACGTTACTTAAACATATACATCCGGCCACGCCTGTAGCCACCCTCCCAGTATATATAAATACTTCTTTTGTACTGTTTCCAAAGAGCTTGAAGAAGAGCAGTCCAAAACTAGGGAGAGGACAACAATATCATGTCTGCTTCAACACAAAGACAGAAAAAAGGATAATGAGCAGCTATAGAAATATGACAAGTAAATGCCTAATCTACATAGCCCCCAATTTGGTTACCTCAATTCAGTATCACAGAGGAACCATTTTATTTTCCTGCTTGTAGAATGAGGGGGCAAAAAAGGCATAACCATTCCCATCTATTTCTCCATGGTTAAATGTAAGTGAATAAATGCTACCCCTAATGGCTAACAAGTATAGCAGGAACAGAGACACATGAGTGAGGCATGAAGGAGACAAGGCCAAGGTCCTCTGTTCCATGAGTGCTTAAGGGCCATGGGATTCCATGGAAAGCATATCAATAATACATCATCTTATCTGATCTCAGAAAAACCCTGGGAGGTAGGCACTATTATTATTCCCATTTTACAGTTGAGGAAAATGAGGAAAACAAGAGGTGAAGAGACTTGTCCAGCCACACAGCTGGGAAGTGTCCAATCCAAAGTCAGACCTCAACTAAAGGCTCCTGACCTGAAGCTGGTGCTCTGTGCACTGCACCACAGGTTAAGTACCTAAAATTCTGCTCTACCATAGATTAGGGCAAATTATCTCATATAAAGAGGCAAGAGAAAACTTAAAATGGAGGGGAAGAACAGGAAGGTGAAAGGGAATGGGTCATCCTTACTCTCATTGAATTTGGCTTAAGGAGGGAATAACATACACACTCAATTGGGTATCTTACCATACAGGAAAATAAGGGGAGAAGGGGATAACAGGGGGAATGAGGGAGGGGAGGGCAGATTGGGGGAGAGGGTAGCTAGAAGCCAACTCTTATGAGAAGGGATAGGGTCAAAAAGGAAAATAGAATAAGTGGGGGGCAGGATTGGATGAAGGGAAATATAGTTAGTCTTTCACAATATAACTACTATGGAAATGTTTTGTGTAACTAAACATGTACAACCTATATTGAATTGCTTATCTTTCCAGTGGGGGTGGGTGAGGAGGGAAGAAGGGAAAAAAACCTGGAACTCAAATTTTAAAAACAAATGTGTATATTAAAAAAAATTTTTTTTAAACATTTAACTGGGAAATAAGATATACAGGCACCAGGGTATAGAAATCCATCTTGCCGTACTAGACTGGGGGGGAAGGGGGGTGGGGGATGGGGAGAGATGGGGGAGGATATAAGAGAGAACAGACTGGGGAAAGGGGTATTCAGCAGGCTAGCTATTTTGGGGTGGGGGGTAGGGGGAGATGGGAAGAAAAATCTGTAACTCAAAATCTTGTGTAAATGAATGTTGAAAATTTAAAATAAATAAATAAATTGGGGGGGGATACAAAAAACAAAAAAATAAATCTGCTCTACCCTTCCCCTGGGGAACACTGGGCAGTTGCACATTCTCAGCGTCGGAATCCTTTTCTCTAAGATGACCATTTGGAATAGAGGACCAGAGTGCCTCTAAATCTGCTTCCAGTGATGAATCTACAATCCCAGAATTTAAGTTTGACATATAACCTGAGGAAATAAGTCATGCCAGTTAAGGGCAAGGGGGCTCATTCTGAATAAAGGTGCTACATGGTCTTGGAAGCAAAAGAATTTTTTCAAAGAATGTAATCATAAGACACATTACCAGGTAAGGAAAAAAAAATCACACACATAAAAAGCCATCAAAAGCATTAACATGTTTGAAGCACCACAAAAAAGCATAAGACATGCAGAGCATTCAAAAGATACCTTTTGTGTTTTATTTTCACCAAGTTATAATTAAATATTTTTATATAGAATACAATCTGCCTGAAACCAAATTCTACTATGATGAATGGAGTTAAAGCCAATTCAGGAAAGAGTAAGCACAAAATTTCTCTCTAAAAAACTTTTTTAAATGTTATCTATTTAAGGTTTTCAGAGGTTAAAGGCACACATTCTTTTCACATTCATTCAAAAGAATAAACATTAGGCAGAGAAAGAATAAAGATTCTAGTCTTAAGTATCTGGATTCAAATCCAGACTCTACTACTTATAATCTGCAGGATCCTCTCTGCCAGTACCAGAATCTCACATTCTCAGCTTTCTCACAGTGAAGTAAGAGTTCTGGACGGAATTGTCTCAAATCCTCTTCCAACACTAGTTTCTTGATACTATTAGTCTACAAAGGCTATCAGCCATCTGAGGCACGAGGTACAACACCCCTCACTACTCAACAGCAAGCCCAATGCCCCCATTACCACAAGGACCAAAGAGTGGGGCTCCTGACACTGGTAATGATTCATAAACCTCTCTAGCTTCTGACATGTGCTCCCCTCAGTGAAGCTGCACTGGCCCTGCTTGCTACTCCTCCAGCCACTTCCAGGCCTCACAAGGGTTTTCCTTCGGCAGCTTCCTTCAAGAATCATCTCCTACTTGTACAAGAGGTCTTCCACACTTCCCCCAGCTGCCGTGCCTTCTCCTCAGAGATTACCTTTCATCTGTTCTCTGTGCTCTATGTGCCTAGGTCATTATTTACACGTTATCTTTGCAAGGAGTGGTTTTTTCTCAAAAATTTTCACGATATTTTTCTCTGAACTCCCAACACTTAACAGGGTTTGGCATACAGTGAGTACCTAAGCATTTACTTGCCGACTGGAGGGAATAACAATAGTCATACTTTCACAACATTTAACAAGTAAGTACTCTAAAAAAAAAAGATTACTATAGGGTGACTCAAGCTTCTAAAAACTACTTACATTGATGTTAGAAACTGGACAATCCTTTTTGGCAAATTTAAAAGCAAAATAGGACACTTGGAAAATATCAGGCCTCTGATCTTGATCTGGTTCAAGCATATACCCTGTAAAAGTCAACAAAAGAGCAGGTTATGCTGGAAGCAGAGAAGATCAATGACTCTTCACAGGAAAAACCATAAACCTCTTTCGTTTTTATTAAACATAAGTATGTAATTAGTTTAAATACATGAGTGAAAATACAACTTGATGTTAATATGTAGTAGTTTTTTAAGAAGTTAGAAATACACTTTTAATCACAGACATGAACATTGCTAAGAGTATTTTAAACAATTCATTTGCCCCCAAAAGCAGGCATTTACTTTGTTATACCCACTCATATTGGAGAATAATCAACAAAGCAATATTCATGAAAGCCTTACTAATCACAGTTACCCAGTCTTGTATAACTCTTGAGTTAAAAGAATACGGTCAAGGGGGGGGCAGAGTCAAGATGGCGGAGTAGAAGCAGGGCCTCCGCATGGCTCCAGCTTTCACCTTCCCCAATCAATGTAAAAAGGGGACTCTGAACAAACTTTGGAGCTGCAGAACCCACAAAACGACACAGAGAAGCTAACCTCCCGCTGAGGACAGCCTGGCAGGCTGGCAGGAATCGGCCAGCCCAGTGCTCTGGGAGTCGAGTCCAGCCCCATGCCAAGGCCTTAGCCCCAGGGTGGGCCTGACCAGCCGCCTGCCAGAGGGACTCCAGATCAGTAGCAGCTGTGGCCGTTTCCATATTCATCAACACATAGATGCTAAGGACAAAGTGAGAGGTCAGTGCAGTCTGGACTTTGGGACCAGTAAGTGGAAGTGCATGGCTTTTGCCCCCGGAGCGAAAAGCCACTGAGGCGCCAGCACAGCCAGCCAGCACCATGTGGCAACTTCAGCTACTGGCCTGCAGAGTGAAGGGGGACCAAGCACAGTCTGAGGGGTAATCGCTCTTGCTTTAACCTTCTTGGATCTGGATTGCGGTCTAGGGTAGAGGTCCTGGGGTATGTGTCCAGCTTTCCAGAGCATGTGGAGACCTCAGAGAGGGCACCCATCTAATACCTCTGGCAGCTGAGAAAACCCCAGCGTTTGGGACGAAAGCACCCCTGTCTGGTGGCAGAGTGCTGCTGTGGCAAAAAGCCCAGGGGTCAAGTGACTGAGGGGCGACATGACCAGGCAAAGGAAACAAAGGAGACAGAAGATTCCAACATTAGACTCCTATTTTGGGGACAAAAAGGAGCAAAGCATGGAACAGGAGGAAGACAGTGAAGTCAGAACTCCTGCACCAAAAGCTTCAAAGGAAAATACAAGCTGGTTACAGGCCATAGAGGACCTTAAGAAGCAGATAAGAGAAGTGGAGGAAAAATTGGGAAGAGAAATGAGAACGATGCAAGAAAATTACGAAATGAGAGTCAACAGCCTGACTGAGGAAAATAATACCTTAAAAAACAGACTGACTCAAATGGCAAAGGATGCTCAAAAAGGCAATGAGGAGAAGAATGCCTTAAAAAGCTGAATTTGCCAGATGGAAAAAGAATCTCAAAAGCTCAATGAGAAGAATCATTGCTTCAGAATTAGATTGGAGCAAATGGAAGCTAATGACTTTATGAGAAATCAAGATGCTGTTAAACAGATCCAAACAAATGAAAGAATAGAAGGCAATGTGAAATATCTCATGGGAAAAACCACTGACCTGGAAAATAGATCCAGGAGGGATAATTTAAAAATTATTGGACTACCTGAAAGCCATGATCAAAGTAAGAACTTAGAAATCATCCTCCAAGAAATTCTCTAGGATAACTGCCCTGATGTTTTAGAACCAGAGGGAAAAATAGAGGGTGAAAGAATCCAACGATCTCTTCCTGAAAAAGATCCCAAAAAGAAAACTCCTAGGAATATGATAGCCAGGTTCCAGAATTCTCACGTCAAGGAGAGAATATTACAAGCAGCTAGGAAGAAACAATTTGAATATTGTGGAAACACAATCAGGATAACCCAGGATCTGGCAGCTTCTACACTGAGGGATGGAAGGGCTTGGAATATGATATTCCGGAGGTCAAAGGAACTGGGATTAAAACCAAGAGTCACCTACCCAGCAAAACTAAGCATCATGTTTCAGGGGAAAATATGGTCATTCAGTGGAATAGAGGACTTTCAATTATTCTTAATGAAAAAACCAGAGTTGAATAGAAAATCTGACATTCAGATACAAGAAGCAAGAGAAGCTTGAGAAGGTAAACAGGGAAAAGAAATCATAAGCCACTTATCAAAGTTGAACTATTAACATTCCTACATGGAAAAACAATAATCTTAACTGATGAAACTTTTCTCAGTATGAAAATAGTTGAAGGGAATATATATATATATATATATATATATATATATATATATATATTGGAGGATATACAGGTGTATGAATACATAAGTGAATGTGTGTATGTATGTTTACAGGTATACATAGAGAGCACTGGACTAAGTTAATAGGAAGGGATGATACTTAAAAGGTGAAATTAAGAAGTGAGAGAGGAATATATATCTCATATAAAAGAGGCAAGGGAAAATGGTTACAATGGAGTGGAAGAACAGGAAGGCAAAAGGGAATGGGTCAACCTTATTCTCATTGAATTTGGCTCGGGGAAGGAATGACATACACACTAAATAGGGTCTCTCCCCCTACAGGAGAGTAGGGGGAAGGGAATGAGAAGGGGGATGATGGAAGGGAGGGCAGGCTGGGGGGAAAGGAAGTTGAAAAGGGACGGGATCAAAGTAGAGAATAGAACAAGTGGGTGGTGGGATAAGAGGGAGGGAAACAGTCAATCTTTTACAATATATATCTACTATGCTAATGTTTTGCATTAGCTACACATGTACAACCTACACTGAACTGCTTATCTTCCCAGTAAGGGTGGGTGACAAGGGAGGAAGGGAATGAACATGGAATTGAAAGTTTTAAAATCAAATGTTTAAAATTGATATATCTATGTATACATACTATTATTAATATTATTTCACATGTAATTGGGAAGTAAGATATACAGGCACTGGGGCATAGAGATCCACCATGCCCTACTGGAAAAGTCGAAGGGAGTATGGGAGAGAATAGACTGGAGGAGGGGATATCCTGTGGGACTGCTATTCTGGTGTGGTGGGTAGCAGAAAAACGGGGAAAAAATTTGTAACTCAAAATCTGGGGGAAATTAATAATGTAAATAAGAAGTTAATAAAGCGTTTGAAAAATGAAAAAAAAAAGAATACGGTCAAATCCAAGAAGAAGGAAAGCATGAAAGAAAGAAGCTCTTCAGACTTATCACTAACAAAAACAGCTAAGATCCCCAAACCCATAACAGTTTATAAGACCAGGAGGGACCCTTCCCCTGGCTGGGAAAGGACATAAAAGGCCAAGTCAAAAAGCTCAGGGTAAGCAATACAGACATAAGGGATAAAACAAGGGAAGATAGCAAAACTGCAAAGACAGAGAAGGTTAACAGAAGCAGTTCTAATTATCAGAAATTGCCAAGGGGCAGCTAGGTGGCGCAGTGAATAGAGCACTGGCCCTGGAGTCGGGAGTACCTGAGTTCAAATCCAACCTCAGACACTTAATACAAAAATTAGCCATGTGATGCCTTGGGCATGTCACTTAACCCCAACTGCCCTCCAAAAAGCAAAAAAAAAAAGAAATTGCCAACAGCAAATATATAGTCTTGTCAGAAAAATGTCATAGGGGCTTCTGCTTAACAGACTCCTCCTATTAGGGTAAGAGGACCCATGACCCCCCTGAGTCTATGTCACTTTGGACAGCACTGTTAGGAAGATAGCTCTCTATAACTTCTACCCAATATATCTGCCTAAGCCTCTGGGCTCCATTTTTCCTTCTTCTTCCCCAACCTCACTCGCCTACCCTTCTTACCCCCCAACCAACATCATTCGGAGTCTCCCTCTCCTTCAAAACAACTTGTACTGTGAAATCATCTCTATGAATATTCCATCTAAGAAACATCTAAGTTTTAACTAAGTTTCTTTTCTTTTGTGTTTATATCTGCAGAAGCTGTATCTTGCACAGAGCAGGCACCTAATATTTGTTGAATCTGAAGTGCAAAAAACGCTAAACCTCCTTGCATATATGAGTGCCCTCCAAATTCCTACAATGCTCACAGAGACAGAGCAGGAAGGTCCTCGAGGCCAGCTAGCACGGCTCCTCTATTCCTACAATTCCCCTTTTAGCTGATCTGTACACCATGGTGTCAATGCCCCTCACTGCCCTAGTCACCCTCTTCTAGATGCACTCCAGCATGTCGCTGTCCTTCCTAAAAGGCTGTGCCAAAAACTGAATGGTCTGACCAGAGCAGAGGGCAGTGGGAATCCAAGCCTCCAGTTGTCTGGATACTTTGTTTTTATTCATGCAGCCCTAAGATGCAGGAAGGTTTTCTGACAGCTGGGCCACCCCTCCTGATTCATACAGAACTTTCGGATCACCAGGTCTTAGGTCGGTTTCTCACTCACTGTTGCATAGGCCACATCTTTCTTCTCCCCTTTTTATGTATACTTGGTTTTTTAGACCTGACTGATACTTATTACATTAATCCCTTCTAAAGGTCATCATCTTATATTGGGACCATAGCTCAAATCTTTTAAGGACTTGATTCTGTCAACCAATGTGACAATGGTCCCTCCTAGCTTCATGTCACCTGTGAATCTGATTAGCATTTCTTCTATGTCTTTGTAAACGTTACTGATAAAAATGTTGGGTAAGAGAGTTATGGGACATTCCACTACAGCCCTCCCCTCCAGGCTGATATGGCTCCATTGATCATCACTTTTAGCATGATCATTCATCAAGTTACAAATTCACTTATGATCCAGCCCACATCTCTTGTTCTCTTCACATAGGATATTGCCAAATGCTTTCCTAAAATCCAGTCACACTTTATTGATGGCATTCCCTAACCAACCAGTAAAATAACCTTTTACTAAATATAAATACAGAATAACAAAAAAACATTTCTCTGTTCACCTTAGTTAATGGATTTTTAAAAGAACCATCTGAAGGAAAATAAAGCCTCAGCACTGAGGGAATTATTTGTATTTTAACCTTCCATAATGTTGCCAAGTTATATAGCAGATATTTATCCTATAAAAACCTTGCCCAGGGCACTCTGTCCAAGTGTGCCCAGATTTTGGCAGCAGAGTGCTATGGCCCTAAGTACATACATAACAGACTCAGAACAAAAGATGTAAATGAGATTCATTATCTCTTGGGAGGAAGGTTTACCAAATATTTTAAAGGTAAGTTTCTTAACAGCTTTTCTGAAAGTCTTCAGTTTTCATAATTCATCCAGATACTTACTTATTAAGCAGTGTATGTTATGAGAATAACGAGAATTGTCAGGGATAGTAAAACTGCCGTCACAAATGGCAACCTGACTCTCCCCAAAGGGAACAGTGAAGAAGCAAAGCTTGTACAGTAAGCATCCCAAGGCCTGTAAACAAAGAGAACAGACCTAAGTTTCATCGCAGGACAAAAAATAAAATAAACCAACATCTCTGAGAGAGAAACCCATCTACTTCTGAATTTAGTTGTGTTAATCTCTGTTACAACTGATAGTTTCATGGAAGCTAGTTTGAGCATGTTATTTCTTAAAATCAGGGTAACTTAATGACCTAATGCACTTGGTACTTACTGGAGAAAGAAAAACCTCTCAATTTTTATGCCATGGATAAATCATTCTTTTCACAAACTCTATAGCTATAATCTTTAACACATAAAGTACCTGGCCAGCTATTTCACAACTAAATTCACATACTTGACCTACAGAAACTGTTAGAGTTTGACTTTCATAATTCTAATGAAAAGACTTTCTCTGAATTTTTAGATATAAAAACTGCCAGCAGATCCTAGGGCTCCAAGTGCTAGCAATAAAGGAAGCTACATATTATTAAAGAACGTTACACAAAAAAATATGATGAGAAATCATCACTGTTTTGGTTCCTCTTGGGTCATTTCACTTATTTCTGTAGTCAATCAGAAATCAGCCTGGGGTGGCTAGGTGGCGCAGTGAATAGAGCACCAGCCCTGGAGTCAGGAGGACCTGATTTCAAATGTGACCTCAGACACTTACTACATGTAACCTTCACCAAATCACTTAACCCAATTGCCCTGCCTTCCCCCACTCCAAAAAGCAAAAAGAAAAAGAAAAGACCTAACTAGATCCTGAAAAAGAAAAAAATATTTAACAGGCACTAGAGAGGGGCTGCAGCCTGGGGCCAGAATCACAAGGAGCTCACAGGGTCGTGGCAGATAAACACGCACCTGACATGTGGAGACGACAGACCTAATCTAGGAGGATTGTTAACCCACTATGGCAAACTTTCCAACAGAACATGCATTTGAGTCATGCATGACGGCCATCTGGTCAACATCAATGCGACACTAATGAGCACCACAGCGGTTCTTCCCCTTGCGCTGACACAGGTCATCCACACCTGCTGCCCTACAGGTTACTCCAAGAGTCGCTGTGGCCACAAGAAGCTCTGATGGGGACGAGCCTATTCAATCGGTAGCTCTGGGTGGTCAAGAACCACAGATGTCATGATCTGCTCATTCTGAAATCTCTCCTGTCTGGTGGGGCCCATCACAACTAGCGCTTCGCTGACGTGGCCTTCAAGAACCAAGGGTCACATCTGCACACCGTGCTAAGGCACCTGAAGGACATGTACGTTTCTGTCCTGCTTTTACTGTCTATTTTCCATCACTTACTGGTTAAGGACCTATATAGTCCACAAAGTATGGACCTACGTGTCTATCACACGTTACATGAAGTGTCGAGTGCCCATGAGTTTTGAGTCACAACGTTAGGTGAGGCTTCACTGGCTGCTTTCATAAGAGACCTTCCTAGTCCAAAGGGGCAACTCTTCCTTAGACATTCATTCAGCTTAATATCCTCATTTGTATCATTAGTCAGCAAAGAGTGAAAATTTGCACGCAAAAAAAATTTGTGGAAACACAGAAAATTAGCCTATTAATAGATTTTGCTTTAAGCTCTAGTGAAAGTTGGAAGTTGTCTCAAAAATTTCAAATTCTGCACATTTTTAGGCCTTCCTTGATTATTTCAGAATGTATATTTAGACACAAGTGTGCTTAAATTACTGAGCAAAAAAAAATACTTTTGATGTTACTGAGAAAAAATATTCATTGCTTTAAGTTTTTGGACTCTATTGTTCCTGGACTGTATCCACATACACACAGCATGAAATCAGGCAGTTTTCGACAGGTATTAGATTGCCTTCTCCATATATATACCCACTTGTCTTAACAATGTTTCATTATGTTCATATACACTTGGTAAACGATGATTTGACAATTTAAATAAAATATTTGCTTATGCTTAAAAAAACAGAAGAGAAAGAACAGACTAAGGCATCAAAATAAATTTAGCCAATCTTAACACAGTTTATGAAATAGGAATGATTAAAAGCCCAAAGAGCTTAAAATACACTTTATACTCTAAACCAAATTATGGAACATTTCCCAGTTCCACAGTATACAACTATATACCTAGCTATACTAAAATAGTGTCCAAATTTTATTTTATAAATGGCAAGTCAGGTTCACTCTTCAACTTTTCTCAAAAGCTAAATTATTAAATGCAGTCAATTATTAGATAATAATAGGTACACTGCATACTTTTAATGGACATGCTGAGGAAAACCTGTCACCCCTTAGCTGTTTCCGTACAAAAACAGAGGGGCGCTAATAAGATAAACATTAGCTTTCAACAGTTGATCCTTGCTTTATTAATTATAAAATGCTTAATCGGAAAATTAAAATTTCTATAAATTACAATTCCTCATTTCATATTGGATACATATTTTCATTGATGCCAAGTTAAATTACAAGATATGGTTAAATTTAAGGGAGAAAAAACCAAGTGCTAAAGTTCAAGAAGTAAATCCATTTTAAAAGGAACTTCAGATCATCACTTCCTTAAGAAAGAAATCTTAAAAAAAAAAAATTTAACATAAGCTTCACCCTAAGAGCAATGATCAATGCAAGAAAAGCTATGTATGATGCCCCAATTTTTCTTAATAGGATGAGGTGTGGTCAGAGAAACAGCCTAAGTTTTAAAACCAGAGACACACAGCCATTTTGCTTCATTAAATTAATTTCTAATAATTTGCATTATTTTACCCTTAAGTAGTGAAATTTTTAAGAACAAATATTTCCAGACATGAGTTATAGTGCTGAGAACACCTACTGGGGAGAAAACTGCTTAAAAATACTTCAACTTGACACGATCGTAGGGTTTTTTTTTAATGCCAAAGAAATTTTCCCTTCATCATTTGGGCCAAAGAAAAATTTTTGCAGGACTGGGAAGAGAAAAAAGGGAAGATTAGCTGATTTTTAAGTCTGTCTATAATTTCTTCAACTGTTTTTCCACATAAAAAAGTAACTGGTAGAAACTATGTTGGATTCTTATTTTTAAAATGAACATTATTCTATAACTCAATGCTAGAATGCATCTAGAACCACAATGTCTACAGTGTAAATTTCCAATCAAAAAATTTCAAAATGCTAAACAAATACTGTAAACCTATCACAGAATCATGGAATGCTGCCACCACTTGTCCAGAATACAAAATCTGATTTTGCCTGATCTGTTACTAACCTGGTCATTCTGTACGTTTCTGAATTCAATGATAAAAATCTAAATCTCTTCTTACTGTCTCTCACATCAGCTAATGAAGGCCAGTCTCAAGGGTGATGTTTTTATTTTTATTTTTTTTATTCTGGAAAACTTTATTTTTATCGTAGGTGGAATGGGGACACAGCAAGTTAGATGATTCCAATTTTGTTGGCAACATCTAAAGCATCATAGTCTGGAGCAAGACGGACATAGGCCTTCTTCTCTCCATCGGGCCGGATCAGTGTGTTGACCTTGGCCACGTCGATGTCATACAGCTTCTTTACGGCCTGCTTGATCTGATGCTTGTTGGCCTTGACGTCCACAATGAAGACCAGGGTGTTGTTGTCCTCAATCTTCTTCATAGCAGACTCGGTGGTCAAGGGAAACTTAATGATGGCATAGTGATCGAGCTTGTTTCTGCGAGGGGCACTCTTCCGAGGGTATTTAGGCTGCCTTCAAAGTCTCAGTGTCTTGGGTCGCCGGAAGGTGGGGGATGTTCGGATCTTCTTCTTTTTGTGGCTATGGACACCCTTCAGCACTGCCTTCTTGGCCTTCAAGGCCTTGGACTTGGCTTCTGTCTTGGGGGGGACAACAGCTTCCTTCTTCGCCTTCGGCGCCATGTTGGGGGAAAGGGAGGGTGATGTTTTTAAAAGCCTTTTCATTGCTTCTAAACTACCTACTACTGCTTTGGTTTGTACTGTACAAACCAACAAGTATTAGAGCTGGAAAAAGCATCAGATCATTTAGCTGAATTCCATTATTTGACAGTTACAGTAAAGTTACCCTAGGGGACATACCCAAGGTTCTACAGCAAGCTA
Source organism: Petaurus breviceps papuanus (assembly GCF_028583685.1). Classification (NCBI taxonomy): domain Eukaryota; kingdom Metazoa; phylum Chordata; class Mammalia; order Diprotodontia; family Petauridae; genus Petaurus; species Petaurus breviceps. Next base: position 10,287,151 of record NW_027185655.1, on the reverse strand, counting down.
AGGAGCACGGCTAAGACTAGACCCTGGTTCTCCTGAATCGCCAGATCGCTGTCAGATGCTGTTTCTACTCCACTATGCAAACCTTAGCTACGTTATTTCACAGCTGCACTCTGGTTGATGTCACAACAGTGACTAGAGGGTTATTACACTGTGAGTCAGGCAGCAGACATGGGTTCCGACTTCATCTCTGACATATGTTAGCCTTAGTTTCCTCATCTGTAAAATGGCAACAATAATAATACCTGTAAATTTTATCTCTCAAAGTTACTGTGAGGCATATCAATGTGTCTAAAGCACTCTGCCAATTTTAGGATTGCCTGGAAGAATTTTAAAGTGCTATCAGTTATTTTTCTTCTTAACTGTCGCTGTACAAATTCCTTTAAAAATGTAAGTAAAGAAAGGGCTTTACAATTCTTGGAATGGTTAATTGTGAATCTCAGTTCTCTAAAGATGGAGCAATTTATAATTTGGGCTAGATAACCTCAGTTCCATTACCCTTTTCTAGTTCCTACACTATTTATATAATAATGACCTATGGTAAAAACAAACCAAAAAGCCAAGGAGAGCAGTTTAATGCAATTTAATTTTACTTAATCTTTACTTAAATATCAAAACAAAATTTAAAATGAAGTATATGAGCTGAAAGACTATATAAAAAAAAGAGTCATCTTCACACAGTCAATGACCTAACAATATTAAAATGTTTTCTAAACTTGAAAATATCACAACATCCTATAAACCACCTTATTATTATGTGTTTGAATCATGAGTTTAATACACTTTCTGGTTTAAAAATCATCAAAGTTATGGTGTCTCTTGCAATTTTCCCTGCCGCTGGGTACTGGCATGATATCCAAGAAGTAGAGAACTCAGTCACAGTCACAAAATTTTAAGAGTTCAAGAACACTTTAGAAGATTCAGCATAATAATAACAACAATTAGCATTAATCTAATACCTTAAGGTTTGAAAAATGCTTTATAGATATTATTTCATTTAATGTTCACAACAGTCCTGGGACACAGAGGCTAGGGTTATTATGAGTCCTGATTATCCCGATCCATCCTCCACTGAGCTACCAAAGTGACTTTCCTAAAGCGCAAGTCTGACCATGCCACCCCCTACTCGATAAGCCCCAGTGGCACCCCACTGCCTCCAGGAGCAAACACAAAATGCTCAGTCTGGCCCTGAAAGCCCTTCATCACCTAACCCTCTGCTAAAATTCCGGTCTTCTTCCGCCTTATTCCCTGGTGCTGTCCTCTTCAGGCCAGTGACCCTGGCCTCCTGGCTGTTCCATGAACAAGACCCCCCATCTCTTGGCTCTCAGCATGCTCCCCGTGCCTGCAATGCCCTCCTCCTCATCTCTGCATTCTGGATTTCTTGCACTCTTTCAAGTCCCATGGGAGATCCCACCTTCTATAAGAAGTACCTTTCTTCAAACAAGGTGACTTGCCTCCTATTTCTCCCAAATGTAGCTTGCCTGGACATTGCCGTTTGCTTGTTATCTCCCGCACTGGATTATAAGCTCCTTAAGGGCAAGGCCTACCTTCTCTCTCTCTATATCCCCAATGCTTAATACAGTGCCTGGCACACAGGAGGCACTCAATGTTGACTGACTGACTGACAGTTTTTACAGCTGAGGAAACTGAGCAGAGGTTCAGGGACTTGCCCAAAGCTGGGCACTGGGTAGGAGCTAAGACCTCCTGTCTTCCTGGCTCCAGGGCCAATGCTCATCTCCTGTGTCACTAAACTCTTCTAGCCATTGAGAAGCTGAGGGTAGAGAGCTCAAGTCACACCAACAGCTGCTGGAAGCCATCTCTTCTTCCCCTCAGCTGGAGGCTCAGCCCACTACACTGGGTGGCCTAGCCTACCTGGGATGGAAAGTGTGGTACAATGGGAAGAGCAGGGCCCTGGCTGGCAGGTACCAGTGGGGACCCTCGGACAATCACTTCACCTCAGTTTTCTCATCAGTACAATAAGAACAACGCTGAGACCAAGGGTGGCAAACTCCAACCAGAACAGTGGCCACTCACACGTACTTCAGCAGTCCTGCAGCTCATGTGGTGACTTACTTTTAAAATCTATTTTTATTTTGTTAAATTTTTGCCAATTACATTTTAATCTGGTTTGGGACACACTAAGGAATATTATGGGACAAATGTTGGACACTCCTGATTTAGGCTACCTATATCACAGAGTTACTGTGACCAAAGTATTCTTCAAACTTTTAACTGCCACGTAAATGTGAGCTATAATTATTATTTAAATTATGCAGAATGATGGTCTAGGAATAACAGTAAACTCACTAAGCACCATACACTACTACTTTGGTTAGACTAGGTTCTTTTTAGAAATTTAAGAGCTAGCTAGGATATAAAGAAAATTCAAATATTTAAAAGGCAATGCATAAAACATTTTTTTGAAACAACTGGGCCTTGAAAAGTTTATCAGAACGCTTTATTTTTCTCCCCCTTTTTTTTTTTAAAAGCATTTGGGGTTAAGGAAAGGCTACACAGCCAGTTATTTTGTGTGGGCGCTAAGTATCTGAGGCCAGAACTGATCCTGGATCTCCCGACTCCAGGGCCGGCGCTCTTACTCACTGTGCCACCTGGCAGCCCCCTTTTCTCCCCTTATTATTGAAACTTTTGCTCGCCAGAGTCTCAAATAAGTCCTCAATGGGACAACAGAGGCAAGAATAGACAGAGTAAGCAGGCCTGGAAGACTCGCACTGATGGAAAGGTACACACAAAATAAAATTATGGATCTAACAAACTATCCACGTCTGGCTTTTCTCGGAAGTTATGAAAGAAAGAACACATACAAAAGATACAAAACTTCAATCCAATGGAAATTCCTCATGGCCAGGGACTATTTACATGCAAACTCCAACATAAAACAAGGGAAGAGTGGAAGAAAGGCACAAGAATGTACCAGTGAACAAGGACATGAGTAAGACCACTTATTCTATGAATAACACTGGGTTACAAACTGGGCCTACACTTTTCAAAGAGCAAGAACACTACCATTAGCTACTAAATATAATAGGCTAGAAAAGGATCAAAATATTAACCATTTGGAATATGGCAACTTAATAAAGATCAAATAGCTTCATATAACATAATCCTCACCTGTAAAATAAGGAGTCAAACTAGAAGCCCTTAAAGATTCCTTGCAACTAATGTTTCATGATTCAATTTCTAAAAACTAAACCATATTGACAAGCCTTAACATACAGAAGCTGATCTATGATATGTCTCTCAATTTTAAAAATATATTCATACATATAGATAATACAGATAACATTAATTGTGTTGGTTTTCATTAACTGACTTCAAAAGTACTCCCTAAAGTATCGACTATTTTTAATTAATTGTACCCGATTTTTCTGAACCAAGAACCAGCCTAAATGCCAACAGGCCAGCAAAATGCAATGCATTTGAAATATTTTATCATTAAATCAAAAAATTATTTTAAAATAATTTATCTATTTCAAGAAAATCATTACAAGCAAAAAGTCGTCAATTTCAAGTTTGAGATTAAGAACATTTTTCCTAATCCTTTTAATTTCTATGAATATAAATCATATTACCTTATTTTTTCTATTCACTATTAAGTTAGTGCTTTTTTTCTTTATACTAAGCTGAACTCTTTATCATTTCTTATCTGAGTTGCCTGAAATAAATTGTGCCCTTCCCTTTTCCTTACCCAGATATCAGCCTTGGTGGTAATAGGTTTCCCTCCATAAAGGTTGATCATTTCAGGAGCTCTGTATGACAGAGTCGTATACCTGGCAGTAAATAAGTGAATTGGAATGGAGATGTCAACAAAAGAAAGATACTACATTGGTTCCCCCAAAAAATAAAACTGAATAACTACATGTCATAACTTATTATAAATAAAGTTACTATGTGCAATAAAGTCTTGTGTTTTAGGATAAAAATAATAAAGCATCAGTAGTCTCCCAAGGATTAAGCAACAGAAGATACTAAAAAAGATTTTAATTCAGAAAATATATATCACTAATATTTTCTTTACTTAGGAGAACTTTAAATGATGGCAATGTATTGGTTCCCTTAAATTCCTTATTTAAAATCACATAATTAATTTTAATAATTTCTTTATGAAAACATTCTTAGATCCCCTCAACTTTAAATATAAACTTACATGTCATGCTGTTTTTACTTCTCTCTATGTTTACTAGAGAATTATCTTACATGGGAAATAAACAACTTATAAAGTACCTTAAATATAGCAGGGATTTTCCTTTAAATATGTATCTGCATGTGAATACATAGATATGCCCACAGAGAGATAACCTAGCTCACTTCTACCTTCTTTCTACATGTGTAATCCTCCTCTGATCTAGATCTACACAATGATGAAATCCATTTGGAAGGAAATGTGAGGACAAATAGGAAAGAAAAATGACTGAAACCTAAAAATCGACTATGTAATGCTAAAATGTTAATAAAATTTCTTAATGTGAAGGAAATTCTTCTAATAAGCGGTATACTTTCCTCATGTTTTCAAAGTAATTATGAAGTAAACATATGTTTTGTCTATGTTTTACTATTAGTGTCTGACACCTACATAAAATACAACTCTTAAACACCTTCTTAAGCTATCCTGTTAGGCTGACACACTCCAAATGAGAGTAGGCATAGAAGAGAGGTGAAAATAGAGGAGTTTATTACAAAACTCTATTCATACTGTGATATTTAAGTATATAAAGTATAATGCAACAATTCCATTTTCTAAAGGACGAAGAAAATATTATAGACAGGAAAAATTGCTATTGATGGAGCCTAGATTTTTCAAATTATGTTAAATATATGATACACAAAAGATTAAGAAGTTGTTTCTTGGTTTCAACCAAGGCCTTGCATAATCCAAATATATAAAATTACAGCAGCATTCCATTTTCAAAGCCTAATATTCATGACTTTCCTCAAAGTACTGTCTTCAAGGTATATAATTACTGTTCTTTATATTATAAGGAAAAGACTGTATATTTTTAATTATTAGGATGTATTTGCATGTACAAGGCCTCACAATAAGCATCAATGAAAATAAAGGTTACTAACTACATTTTATGTTTTCTTTAAAATATCTGTAATGATGCCGTTCTTAACTAAATCATACCTAGCAAATTTGCTTAAAAATATCAGATATTAAATAAAAAAATAAAAAAACTAAATTCAAAATAGCTTTAAAAGTACCAGATATTTCCTAATCTACTAGATCCAGATGAAGTGCTGAAACCTAATTCATTTAATGTAATTCCTAAAATTAATTCTAACAGGCTTATTTATAAGATTAGAAACAGATCAAAATTTACATATATCATCATAAAGTATAAGACCCCCTCGAACTTACTTTTTAATTTCTTCTTCCACTAAATTTACCCCATCTTTCTGAGGATTAAGGAATTTATTAGTTGCACTGCCAAAATCACAAAGGACATAGTTTCCACCATCATTCAACAAAATGTTTTCTACCTTAAGGGAAAAAAAAAAACTGAATCATTACAAGTGTTTCCAAATTTATCTCTTCCTCCTCAGTTTTACCTTAAATTATACTTTTTAATATATATGCTATATTTATGTAAATACACACACTGATCAGTACATAAGTTTCTTGAAGGCAGGGACCCAGAAATAGGTGTTTAATGAATGTGCAGTAATTTGAGTTGAAGAGTGACTTGTACAACTAAAGGGAAAAATTTGACTTTGTCAAAATAAAGATTAAAAGGTCCTTATACTCATCACCTTATCACAATTCAAGATAGCCCTGATCTAGAAATGCTCTCCCAAAAAGCTAAGTGGAAGAAATCGGATTATATTTACTGTGTTCTCCTGCTTTACTTATGATGGTGCTTCTGTTCCTGTCTTCCTTATTTAATCATAATAGCAACATTTCCATAGCAGATGGCAGAAACAACAAAGGCACAGTGGAGTAAGGAAGGTGGCAGCAGACATATACCTTTGCGTCACCGGCATTCAAACATTCCCCTTTCCCCGTAAGGACAGCAGGACCTTTGTGGAGAGGTCTCAAAGGAAAGCCCTCTACATCCACCCCAGTCACTCACATTCTGCAGTAATGTGAGGATTCAGTAGAAACTGCTCCAATAAGGCATTTCTGCAGGGGCAGCTAATGGCCTATATATTCAAAGCACTGCCTCAAAACCTCTGTATGTGACATCAGTGAAGACTTCTACAATCCTCCAGGCTTCCAGTATAATCAAAGAGCATGAGGCTGGTCAAAAATCACTTAGCAACCCATTAAAAATCATGACAGGCTAGCTTGACGTTGAATGATAGCTTCTGCAAAGAAGACGGAGAAGTCTCCAAGGAGTCCCTCGCCCCACAGCTACTCCAAAAGCCCTAACCACAGGCAAGTTTAAATGTACAGTATTCAATATCCATCAGTGTGTGTAATGCTAGACTTCTTCCACAATTCTTTTAAAAAAATTTGAATACCATTAAAAGAAATTTAACTACTCACTCAAACTTAGGCCAACCATGATGTGCCAATAAATATGAAATATATTTTATATGTGTTACTTAATTTGTATGACAGTCTTCTCTCTTCTCTACCAAAACACTGCTGTTTTAATTTCCCTGGATAATTCTTTCAGTTCCCAAGTTAAATCATTACTTGAAAACTAATTTTCTTCTTTTATAAATTTATGCCACCCATCAAGTTTTTGCATACCACAGGGAAAAAATTCACCAACTGTACAAAAGTTATCTTTAAAAAATTATAAATAGCACAAATTTATATATCGAACTATAGAGCTATATGAAATTATAAACATTAGGCTTTCAAAATATAGCCTACATAGAAATAAACAGTGTTTTCCTCAGAATTTTTAATCATGAATTCTTATCTGAAATTTCTGAGAAATTTCAACTTTCATAGAAAAATCTGCTAGATTTACACGGCATACAAATGCTATCTCACATCTGCCCAACTGAAAATAATCAAAGAACATAACAAAGAAACTCCAAACTCCTTCCTCATAAAAAATGTACTTAATAAATCAGAGAATCTCCATCAATATACACCAAAGGCTGCTCCCACTCTCATTCTGGGGGTCAGAAGAACCAGAAAGGTTGCTCCACTTTCGCCTCTTACCTTGAGGTCCCGGTGCACGATGGGAGTCCTGCACTGATGCAGCCTGGCCACAGCCTCGCAGGTGTCACACAAGATCTGCAGCACCTCCGATTCGGTGAAACCCGTCTGCAGTCGCTTGTTCATTTGATTCACCACCTGTCCGGCTTCCAGGAGAGGAGAAAAGGCTGAAAAGGTATGTTCTTAGAAGAGGAAGACTGGCTTAAGCAAAGAAGTTCCAGACCAGTGGGAGGAAGGGCAGCAGTACCACAGTTAAAGATCTGCAGTAGGGGTGGCTAGGTGGCGCAGTGAATAGAGCACCGGCCCTGGAGTCACAAGGACCTGAGTTCAAATAGGGCCTCAGAAACTCAACACTTTCTAGCCATGTGACCTTGGGCAAGTCACTTAACCCCAATTGCCCTGCCCTCCCCCCTCCAAAAAGTAAAAAAAAAAAAAGATCTGCAGTGAAAAGGACTGTGTCACCCACCATCTATCCCCAACTGCACTACGTCCTATGATACTGGACAAAATTCAACCCCCAAACCTTAGCTTCCCTCATGACACAAATGACTCCAAAGGTTCTCACAGCTACAAATCATATGATCACCTCTTTAGGAATATCCATTTTTAAATTTAAGTATTCATTGATAATGTTCATTAAAATGAAAGGTAAAATTCTCTATCGAGCCACCAAATTTCAAAGTCAATACCATATCATAAAAGTCACTAACATTCATTTTATTATACTGATTAGACATACATCTTTGTAAGAAATAGACAATTAATATTTTCATAAATAATTTTAATTATTTTAATGAAGTAAGATTTAATTTAAAGTTTTTATAGCAATACCCTCACTTCTCTAGAAGTCAGGTTTCTGGCTAATTTAGCCAACACAGACACACAAAAATTGCTTCTTCGCTGCAAGGGAAATAGTTGTTACTAAGCAAGCCCATGCACCTTTAGAAAAAGTACCCACAGACCCAACACCCATTTGATTTTGTGTAGAATAAGGCAGCAGATGAGTCCACAGTATACAGGGCTGGGAAGCCTGCAGCCTTAAGACCAGAGGTGGCCTTCTAGGTCCTTGGGTGTAGCCATTTGATGTGAATTCAAGTTTTACAGAACAAAGCCTTCTATTAAGGGGATTTCTTCTGTGAAGTTTGGATTCAGTCAAAGTGCTACAGTTGAGGCCCTAGAGAGTCACATGTGACCTTGAAGTCCCAGGTTCTGCACCCCTTAAAAGCAGAGAAAACAAAAGCAAAGTAATTTAGTTATTTAGTATAGAAGCTAAACTTCCCTGAGTCCTCTATTGATCCTTACCTTAGTAATCAAGAAAAAGTCCGATTGTATTATACATATTTTAAATGAAAATCAAAGACATATGTAATAAATTTCAAGATAATATAAATTTTAAAGTTGTGGTGCTTTAAAAAGGATGAAATTCCCTTGTCTCAAAAATTCAGGTGTAATACTTCTTTCCTTTTCTGCTAAATGAAAGTGGTGATGTGGTGGGTGGGTGTGTGGGTGGTGCACACACAGTCCTCCCACGACACCTAAATATTTCTATTATTCTCTGAAGACTGTTTCTGAACCTTGAAATACAGGGCAATACTAAGGCTTCTTCATCAGGACCAGTCACAACTTGGCAATATCAATTCCAAGGGCAAACAGCATAAGGACAATGGGTAAACAAATGGTGGCTTAAACTGGAGAAAACAGGAAGTAGATAAGGCCAGTCACTGTTTAGAGGGTATTTCTAGAGCTTCAGTTTGCCAAGGCAAATAAAATTATCCAGATGTTAATTACTCTACTCCCCAATCATGCCAGAAGTAACAATAGTCAACTTCTGACCTACTCAAGTTAAAGATCAACAAACTAATGCTACAGAAATGCAGAAACCCGGGAAATGGGAAAACGAAAGTGCCTGTAAAAAAGATAAAAACATGTATATAATGGTGAAAAGATGTAAAAATAAGTGGAAAAATTAGAAAACCATGCTGAACTCAAATATCTGAAGGATTTTTATATGGTCTAAAAATTAAATTTTCACAATATATTAACTCTGAAGAATATTCTGTATTCTTTATCTTTTTATCCTTTAATTTAGAGAGGAAAATAGATAGTTGGGTTTTTCCCCAAAAATTAGTACCATTAGACACAGCTTTTACACTGTGATACCTACTAATAACAAAATTGTCCCTCCCTGTGAACCCATTAGGACTTCCTAGGTATGCGAAGCAGGCATGGACAACTTCAGAAAGATGGTATGGTTAGTCTGGCAGGATTCAGAAGCTTGACATAACTGCCCCACATACATATTGTACAACAGGAAAACATTAGCCAAAAAGTTAAGAAACTATTCAGTAAATATGGTATTTGTAAAATGCATTATCACATAATTCAGTTAAAATACAATTTATTTTATGTATCAATTGAATCACTGATTACAGGCCTTGAATAGATCCTGAGTCAAATAGTGTCCCCTCAGTCAGCTAAATTTAGTAGAATTCTGATATAATTCATTCTTCAGAATAGGTTAGTCCTGCCAAATGGAACTTCATTATCTTTTGTTGTATTTTATCAGAATTACAAACCCCATGGAAGGAGAAGGCTTCCTGTTGCAACAAATATTTTCTTTATCTCTTTAAACTTCCTCTATATTTTTAATTATCCATTTAAAAGAGTATGATGATAGCATGTCGTCTCTGTAGTAACTATGACTAAGATTTAAACAACTCGAATATTCTTCCTTAATTAGGCTGAGATTGAAAACCAAAACTGAAATAAGTGCCTGGTATCATGGGGACAATTGTACTAAGAAAAGCAAAGATAACTAGTCATCTACTTTAAAAGAATTTTCTTTTTATTATTTTATAAAATATAAATGGAATATTTAGTGGTTTACTTACCTCGACAGTATTCCATTAAGATGAGTACTTCCCACACATTATCACTAACTGAATTAATAGCACAGTCCAAGTAACCCACAATATTCTTATGTCCAGATAGCTCTTTCTGTAAAATAGAGATTAACAGAATAATTTTAGAACTGAAAACCACATTTTAAAAACTTTATCCTCTGTAATAGCTACAAATTAACCCATACTTAGGGAATAAAAATAAGTAATATGAATATGGAATCACATCTGTTAAGATGTGATTTTAACTAAGTTAAAAGATTCTGAGTATAAAATGCCAGTTCATGGTTTTATTTGAAAATACCTAGCATATTTAGTTTATTTTCTAGGAGCTAATGATCACTGAAGTGCTTGAAAAAGTTGAAAAATATTTTTAGATGTTAACCAAAATAGGAAGGGTTACCTGAAATGTATAAAAGCAATTTCAATACGGTATGTGACTGGAATAGTATGCTATTGTTGTCAGTGACCATTTCAGAAGGTTTCTCATTTCTTAAAACTGTACTAAGGAACTGCTTCATACGCTGCTTACTTGAAGGAGGCAATATGGAACATAACACAATCCTCCTACGTGCTCTTCCACCCCTCAGCTACCAAAAGCATCTCCCTAAAATCAAAGTCTGACCATGTCACCCAACCCTCCATTCAATAAACTCCAGTGGTATAAAATCCTGTTTGGATTCTAAAGTCATTTATAACCTTTACAATTCAGTCCTTTCCTTCTTTCCTAGTCTTACTTCCTCATTTACTTTACAACCTAACTCACAGCCACAAGCCTCTAGGATTCTGTGACACTAAGTTCCTTTGCTGCTCCTCAAACAAGACACGCCATTTCCTCAATGTGAGCCTTTCACCTGGCTCTCCCCGATGCCTACCTGTTTTCTGGCTTCCTTCAGATGTTACGAAAATCCCATCTTCTCCAAGAACCCCTTCCCAGCCATCCCTAATGCTGCCTTCCCTCTGAGATTAGCACCAAGTTATCCTGTTTATACTTTTCATATACATAAGTATTTTCAATGTATCCTGTTTATACATTTTATGCATTATTTGTCCACTGTCTCCTCTACTAGAACTAAATTCCTTAAGAGCAGGGGCTGTTTTCTGCCTTTATTTTTATCCTCAGTATTACACAGACCCAGCAAGACAGTAAGCACTTAGTAAGTGTTTGCTGACTGACTAATAACCACATCCTTTCATCTCTCTGGACACCACTCTCCTCATTTATAAAATAAAGACAGAATGGCTTTCACTGGCTGTATTTCAGAAGGCTGTTCTAAGATCAAAAGAAATCATAGTCTATATAACTGAAAACTATAAAATATGATCGAGGGAAGGTACTGCGTTACTTAAAGAAAAACTCTTTTTCTTCCCCCACCTCATGTTTTCATCTTTAACCTATTAGAGAGGAAAACGAATGTGCTTCGATTATCTCCCTATTCAAATCATAGTCCCAGAATCTGGGATTTCACCAGCACCTAAGCGACAAACAAAACCTCCACCAACATGAGATCATGACTCTTCTACAACTTGGTAAACTGCCTTGAGAGCTGGTACAGCTTCAATAAGCAATTCATCACTCTGCAGACAACCTAGTCTCTCCACATAACTCTGCTGGTCTTAAAACAACACAAGTTCCTAGGAATGTGCCCCAAGATGGACGGGGTTTGACAAATTTTGTACTCTGGACATACAGCCTACAAGAACCCAACTGTCACCTCCATTTCTCAGTCTAAAAGTAAGGATATAATGATTAAACATGAAACAAATAAAAAGGACTTAGTAATTTCTTTCCATTTTAGAAATATTTCTTTTTTTGTTGTTGTTTTTGCCATCCACCACTCCAGTATCACCTCCGTTTCCAAACACTCTTCCCCACCTAAAAAGCCAAACCCTGCAACATACTAACACAACCCATGAACCCACCAGTCCTGGATTTGTGGAACACTCTATACTCCAAGCCAATGAGGGAGGAAGGCTCCTTCCCAGTTCTATCACCCAGTCACCAAAACTATACAGTCTACATACCCTTTGCTCCCCACATAATACATTAGATCACCTCAAGTCCTCCCCTCACTCTCCACATTCTAATACAATTACAAATGGCCCAGTCATTCTCTCAATTAAAGGATAACAAGCCCTTAGTCCCTAACACACCACAAAAAAATGCTGAGGAGATCAAGTGATGATGGCAGATTAGAAGCAGCAACCCAGCTGAACTCTCTCAACATCCCTCCAAAAATCTTTAAAATAATGCCCATTAAGGCAGCAAAACAAACAAAAGGTCAAGGTGAGGCATTTTGTCTGGCCTAAGAAAACAATGTGAAAATACCTACAAAGTCTCAAAGAAAAATGCTATTTGGACCCAAACCCGACACGAATTCTTAGAAGAAATAAAAAAGAGATAACCATGGAGGAAAAACTGGGAAGACAGGTGTGTGGTTCAAGAAAATTATGAAAATAAACAACTTGGTAATAACACAAAAACATATACTGAAGAAAATAACACCTTAAAAAGCAGAATAGGTCAAATGGAAAAGATACAACATCTCACTGAAGAAAGTAACTCCTTAAAAATTAAAATTGGGCAAGCGAAAACTAATGCCTCCATGAGACATCAAGAAACAATAAGAAAGGGGCGGACAGGTAGCACAACGAGTAAGAGCACCGGCTCCAGTGTCAGAACGACCTGGAGATCGAATCCCGGGCTCAGACACTTAGCACCCACCCAGAAACACCTGGCCGTGTAACCTTGAGCAAGTTACTTAACCCCAATTGCTTAGGGGCGGCCAGGTGGCGCGAGTAAGAGCACCGGCTCCAGTGTTGGGACGACCTGGAGATCAAATCCCGGGCTCAGACACTCAGCACCACACCCAGAAATGACTGGCCATGTAACCTTGAGCAAGTTACTTAACCCTGATTGCTTAAAAAAAAAAAAAAAGAAACAATAAGAAAGTCAAAAGAATGAGAAAACAGAAGAAAATATTAAATATCTCATAGGAAAAACAACTGACATAGAAAACAGATCAAGGACAGATAATTTAAGAATTACTGAACTACCTGAAAGCCATGACCAAAGAGCCTAGACATCATCTTTCAAAAAATTATCAAGGAAACTAATCCCAATTATCTTAGATTCAGAGAGTAAAACAGAAATTGAAAGAATCTACCAATCACCTCCTAAAAAAAGATCCCAAATTGAAAACTCTCTGGAATATTATAGCCAAATCCCAGAGCTCCTGGGTCAAAGAGAAAATACTTCAAGTAGTCAGTCAGAAAGAAACAATCCAAATACTGTGAAGCCACAGTCAGGATTACACAAGATTTAGCAGCTTCCACATTAAAGAAGCAGAAGGCTAGGAATATGACACTCTGGAAGGCAAAGGAGCTAGGATTACAACCAAGAATCAGCTACCAAGAAAAAATTGAGTGTAATTCTTCGGGGGGGGGGGGGGGGGGGGGGGGGGGAGAAGGGGAAGGATATTTAATGAAATAGAGGGCTTTCAAGCAATTCTGATGAAAAGACCAGTGTTGAATAAAAAATCTGACATTCAAACACAAGACTCAAGAGAAGCATAAAAAGGTAAACATTAAAGAGTAATCATAAAGGATTCACTAAAGTTTAACTGTGAACATATCTATATGGGGAGAAGATACATGTAACTCCTAAGAACTTTATCATTATTAGTGTGGTTAAAAAGCATTTACATAGACAGAGGGCATAGGTTTGAATCAATTACATTGTAACGATGTAATGACCTCCCCCCCAAAAAATCAAGAGATGAGAAAGAGGTATACACTAGGAAAAGGGGGAAGGAAGAGGCAGCACAGAGAAAATGTTCCCTTTAAAGAGGTACACAATTGAGAGCTTTTATAAAGCATGGGAAAATTGAGGGGTGGAGGCACTGGAGGTTGGTTCAAAAATGGAAGAATATAAATAAACTCAGCTGTGTAACTTACCCAAAAGGAAAACAGCAAGGGAAAGAAATAGGGGGGGGGGGTGAAAAAAAAGGGAGGACAGATTAAGGGAGGCAGTGGTTAGAAACAAAATATACTTTTGAGAAGGGATAAAGAGGGAGAACAGAAGAAAATGGGAGGAAAGGAAGTACACAGTAATCATAACTGTGAATGGGAAGCAGATAGCAAAATGGATTAGATATCAGACATCAGAATCCAACAATATATTGTTTATATGAGACACACTTGAAACAAAAATAGTTTTAAAACAAAGGGCTGGAAGGGAACCGAATATGCTTCAGTTAAACTTAAAAAAAAAAAAGGCAAGGGTAACAACCTTGATCTCAGCTAAAGCAAAAGCAGATCAAATTACAAGGTAATCAGGGAAACTACATTTTGATCAAAATTTTTGATCAAAATGACAATGAAGAAATATCAAAACTTTTCAGAGCAAGTTTCTCTGACAAAGACCTCACAGAAAAATACTGCGTATAGAACTAAGTTAAATTTATAAAAATAAGAGCCATTCCCCAATTGATAAATGGCCAAAGAATATAAACAGGTGGTTTTCAGAAGTCAAAGTTATCTATAATCATATGAAAAAAAATGTCTTAAATCACTGAGTAAAGAAATGCAAGTGAAAACAAGTCTGAGGCCAACTCACACCTATCCAAAACAACAAATGCTAAAAGAAACGAGCGAAAAATCTGGACATTACTGAACTGCTGGTGGAATAGGGAACCTCCTAACCACTCTGAAGAAAAATTTGGAACTACACCCAAAGGATATAAAACTGTGCATAACCCTTTGACCCAGCAACACAATTGTCTGTATTCCAAAGAGATCAAAGAAAAAGGAAAAGGACCTATGTGCACAAAAATGTTTGCAGCAGCCTTTTTGTGGTGGCAAAGAAATGGAAATCAAGGGGATGTCCATCAATAGGGGAATGGTTGAACAAGCTGTAGCATATGATTGTGAGGAAGTACTACTGTGCTATAAGAAATGACTTTGGGGTAAGAAGGGTGGAGGTTCCAGAAAAAAACAGCAAAACCTCTATGAATTGATGCCAAGTTAAGCAAGAAAAGACCAGGAGATCATTAAACATAGTAACAGCAGAGCTATAATAATGAGCAACTGTCAAACTCTGCTACTCTGATAAACTCAATGACCCAAGACAATTCTGAAGGACTCATGATCAAAAAATGCTACCCACCTCCAGAGAGAGAACTGATGAACTCTAAATGCAAACTGAAATACAATCTCTTTATTTTTCTTGAGGTTTTTTTAAATATGGCTAAGGTTTTGCATGATTTCACATGTATAATGTGGAAAGGTTTTGCAGGATTTCACATGCATAATTGATATCATATTATACTTGTCTTCTCAGTGGGTGGGGTAGGGTGGGAGAGAATTGAGAATTCAAATTTTTTTTAAATGCTAAAAATAAATAAACAACAAAATTAAAGTAGGCTGGAAAAAAATAAACAATGGTAACATTGTTTTAAAAAAATTTAAATCATTAAAAAATTAAATCATAAAAATTTAAAAAATTAAAATTTAATCCTGATCCTTGATCTTTTTCCAGTATATGCTTATTAGCATTGGGATCTATGATATTGAGCACATCATTCTCTTTCCAATACAATTCCAAATGGATCCCAGGATGGTTGAATCAATCCATAGTCTCACCAACAATACATGTCTATCTTTCCACAACCCCACTAAAACCAACATATTCACTCATTCCTGCCAATTTGTTAAAGGAGAAGTAAATTCAAACTCGAGCAAGTAAATTGGTAAATTCAGACTTCTCTGGTTACTACCATCATTAGTGCTGGAACAGCCCTTCATATGATTAGTAATAAAGACAGAGAGAGGTACTGGAACTGCAATTTCATGGGTACTAAGAACACTACCACCACCACCACCACCACTCCCCAAAGGAAAATCCCTCTGCCAATATGGGTAGGCCCCACCTTCTCTGAGACTTCTACAGTCTAACTGCCTAGAGCAGGAAGAGGTTAAGCCACCATCAGCCTAATCAGGTCCTCCTGGTTTCAAGACCAGTCCCTGTCTACTATAACAACATTGTCTCTCATTTGCTAATACTTTAGCACAATTTAATGTCTGAAATGCTTAACGGAAACCTTACAATAAGAGAGGCAATTAAATCCAAGTTCAAGATTTTAACCCCCAAAAAACATTTTCTAAATAATGTAACACTATGTTTTCTACAAGGTCTTACCCATTACTAATGCAAAATGTAAAAAAGAATGTGTACAACTCTTAAAATTATTCAATACAATGGTTTCTTTAAAGCTTTCACTAATGTGAAAAATGGTACACTCAGCAACACTAAATCACTTACCTTAAAATACAGATGATACCACGTTTTATAGCACTAAAATCACGGGACAAGGTAGATTCTATTCGTAATAGGTTATCAGCATCTGAAACTATTTCCTAATATATAAGCAAGGATCACGCATAAAAGTACAATTAAAAGAAAAATAGGGTTGGTATAAGTCCTGAAAGTTAGAACCAACTGATTAACTCATCTAAAAGATGGGAACAGGCCATTCTCAAAGGAAGAAAATCCAGGTATCTAAAGCCACTGGGGCAGCTACCTGGTAAAGTAGCTGATGTGCTTGGCCTCAGACACTAACTGTGTGACCCTGGGCAAGTCACTGAACATGTTTGCCTCAATTTCCTCAACTATAAAATGAGGAAGAGCACCTACCTAGGAGAATTGTTGTCAGGATAAAACGAAAAATTTGTAAAGCACAATGTTGGGCACAGTCCTTTTTCCACTTCCCAAAATGAAAAAAATGCCCCCAAAATTACAGAGATGCTAATTACAGAAATTCTTATGTTCTACTTCAAACCCATCATAATGCAAAGAGAACATGACAAATGTTGGCGGGGCTGCAGTAAAACAAGGCATGTTGAATTCTGGTGAAGCTACGAATGGAACTAACCATTCTGGAAATCAATTCGGAATTTATATAAAAAGTTACTAAAAAATATATACCCTTTAACCTCACTGGCCTATACCACAAAAAGATAAAAGAAAAAGGAGAAGATCTTTTGTATACAAAAGTGTATTCGGCTCTTTTTTTGCAGTGGAAAAGAACTGAAAACTAAGGGGATATCCATCAACTGGGGAAGGTCTAAACACAAGGGGATATGAATTAACAGAATAGGACTGTACTGTTAAAAAAAAAAGAGGAAAAAGATGATTTTTAAAAGAAACATGTTGAGATTTATATGAAGTGAGACAGAGTGAAATGAGTAGAACCAAAAGAATAATCTATAAGAACAATATTATAAAAGCGATCGCCCATTCTTGAAGACTCGTACAAACTGATAAAGAACGAACCAGGGAGAACCAGGAGAACAAGTAAATATAAATACACTATAAAAACAACTGATTTTGAAAGATGAAAGAATTCTGGTCAATACAATGACCAAACATGAGTCCAAGGCACCATTGGCGGAACATGCTTGCTACCCACTTCCGACTGGGAAGTGACAGATCCGGGTGAAGAATGACACATACATTTTCCAGACAAGGCCAATGAGAGAATTTGTTTTGCTTGATTGCTTAACTGTAACAGAGAATTTGTTCTTCTCCCATGGGGGGACAGAGAAAGAGATGACTACTGTTTTAATTTTCAAAATAAAATTATAAATGGTTTTATCTTTTTTTAATGCACCACTGGGAGCTCTTTAAAAAAAAAAAAACCTATGTTAAAATTTTTAAAAATCCAAATCGGAACTGTTATTTTTCTATGAAGCCTCAATTTATTATCTGCTGTCAAACCAAACTGGCCAAGCTTTTTACTTCTTATGACTATATAAAATATAACTATTAATTCTCAAGTTTTTGCTGGTAAGTCATTTCAGCTGACCCCACTGGGGGTTTTCTTGGCAGAGATGCTGGAGTGGTTTGCCATTTCCTTCTCTAGCTCATTTTACAGATAAAGAATTGATTGAGGCAAATATGGTGAAGTGACTCACTGAAGATCATACATCTACTAAGTGTCACAGGCTGAATTTGATCTCATGTCTTCCTGACTCCAGACCTGGCCCTCTATCTACTGGACTACCCAGCTGCTCCCAGTTCCCCAGTTTACCATTAAACAAATCATGTAACACTAAATTTTACCATATAATGAACACAACACACACACACACATACACACATGCATAAAACTGAAAACAGGCTTTAGAATGCTTCTGCTTCTGCCAGACTAATTTCAGAGCTGATTAAGCAGGCTTTGTTTGGCCTGGTATATTAACTACCTTCCTTCAAACTTAACGAGAGGCACAAATAGGATATAGCTACAACATGCCTAATACACTCCTCAAAGTTTCCTTCCAATCAATACTCTAGAAGGAAAAAAAATAGCCCATCAGCTTCCAAAAACAAATAGAAACCCATTTAAATGACTAATTTCTGGTTCTTTCTGATTGGACCTGCCAATCTCACCATGCATCAGTCAGCGTGTGCTGATTCATGAGGATAATGAGCGTACAAGCACAACTCTCAAGAACTTCACCAGTGACACATAAAAAAAAAAAAACGCAAGAACCTAATAAAATTGCTAGCACAGTTTTACATGCTAAATTATTAAGAAATACACAAATACAACATCCAAAAACAGCCACCTCAGGCTGCTACCTGGACTATGCCTAGGCACAGAGCTGGGGAACCTGCAGCCCCAAAGCCACATGTGACCCTCTAGGTCCTCAAGTATAGCCCTCTGACCGAATTTGATTGGGCCACATGTGGTTCTTGGTGCTGAAGGCTCCCCACCCCTGCTTAGGGTTTCAGCATCAAGATGGGCAGGTTGGAACTCCTGGTCTTGGGCATGGCAGAAAAGGGGGTGGGGGTGTAAGGACCAGCCCCCCTCATCCCCAGATTCCTCACCAGACTATATTCAGTAAACATGGCCTTTTACTGTGACAAAAAGCTGCAGTGTGCTTCTGGAGCTGGGCATGGGAAGGGTTAAAGTGGCGCAGTTTTCAGAACTGACTGCTTAACCTGACAGTGAGGCCTTGCTGCCACTGCCATTCCGGAGGAAGGATAAGACCAGTTGATTCCAACAGTGGCAGGAACTCCCTGCCCGATGTACTGAGACAGTGAGTGGCCTGTCTGTCCATGGGCACATGGGTCACCACCAGTCTCTGGCAGTGGTGAGCACTGATCACTAATAAATCCTTCCCCATCAGAACACAAGCTGAGCACTTCTGTGTGTAAAGGCCAAGCCTGGACCACCAATACCTCCCCTTGACTCCTGAGTTACTAACCAGAGCCTGAACAAGGACTCTGTACTACTCCAGCTCACAGGCAGGATAAGACAGGAAGGGCCCCCAAGGGCCAGAGAAAGAGAACTCTTTCCTGCCCCTTAGGTACCTAAGTCACTAGCCAGGTCAGGCCCAGGACAGCTGCGCCTTCATGGGGAGGACTTCTTGAACACAAGAGCAGAGGGCCTGAACCCACTGCCTCAGGGACAAGGAATTCCTCTCTCACAGTGTCCCTTAGACCAGTACTAAAGGTCTTCGACTCTGCTCCAAGGCCTGTGCCCACCATGGAACGGCTCCTCCCCTATCATCAACGTGAGGCTTCTGCCTTTACCAAAACAAGGTATCTTGTATAATCCTAATTATCAGCACATTTTCTGCTCCATTAGAAAGTAAGCACCCTGAGGGCTGCAGCTGTTTTTGTTTTCTTCTTGCTCCAGCATACAGTGTTTCACAAATGCTTGTTAACTGTTTTCCTGCATTATTTAAACAACAGTGAGGGAGTAAGGTCCATGTTAACAAATCCTAAGAGCTTTAATCGAAGTCATCTGATGCTACATAAGTACACACAACAAACATTTCAAAGGTTGATTATTCTCTTACTCACCATAATTGTGATTTCTCTTTTACAGATGTTCAGATCAGGTGTGTTATTAACATACATTCTCTTTAACGCACAGCGTATTCCACCATGTGTCCGTACCAGAAACACAGTGGAGAATCCACCTGGGGGAAAGAGGGAGTGAAGTTAATTCAAAAGAAAACAGTGGACAGATAAACTAAAGATTATTTTTCAAAATCATATGTGCTCTAAAAAATGACTAAGGGCAGGAGGAGGGGAAACATTTGTTCTTTACTTATTATCAAGAAATTCAAATTTTAACCTAGAAACATTAAATGCCAGTTCACCTGCAAGTTATAAAGCAGGTGATTTAATTAAAATTATGATTCCCTCTATATAGTCGCATAAAATGCTAAGCACAACATCACAGTCTTAAAACAACAAACTTTTCACAGCTATATCAAAATTATGATTGATTAACCCTAACCCTCACCATAACTCTAAAGGCATGCTCCACATTTCACTTTACAATTAACATTTTCTCCCTAAAAAAATCCTTCTGAGATAAGTACTGCTCAGGATTATTATCCAAATTTTATAGATAATACATACAAAAGGAACAAGATGTGACCAGTCACATGTCTGGCAGCCCAGAGCACTAGAAGGGGAGGGGAGGGGAAGGAGTAGGAGGGAAGAGATTAATAGACAAGTAAATACAAGATACATACAAAAGATATATACAGTGATGGGGCGGAAGTAGTGACTGGAGGAATCAGGACAGAATCCATGGAGAGTACCTGAGCTCCATACCTGTGCTCCTTCAAGGGAGTCAGGAGAGGTACAAGGGGAGCCCATTCTGGTCATGGAAGACTAAACAGAAAGTAGGGGTGGGGGGAGAGAAGCAGAAAAAGGAGAAGCAGCAGTTCTTATATGATGCTTTAAGGTCTGCAAAGCACTCAACATGGGTTATGTCAAAGACTCTCACAACAACCTGATAAGGCAGGCACTATTATTACCCCTATTTTTGACACAAGGGTCCACAGGTCAGGTGATCTGTTCAGATTTGAACTCAGCTGCCACCTTATTCCATGAGGCCGCCCAACTGCTCCAGTCTGGATGCCCTCTGGATTACACTAGGAAGCACTTTAAATGTCAAATAAAGGAGTGTTCTACCCTACAGGCTAAGGGAGACCATCAAAGTTTCTTTAATATAGAAATAGTTGGATGATATCTATGCTTTAAGATAATCAATCTGGCAGGTATATGGAAGAAAGGATGGATGCAGAGAAACGAGGAGACTACAGTGAAGTCTAGGAGAGAGACGTGAAGAGAGAAAAGGGGCAGATATGAGAAAAGCAATAGTCAGTCAGGTAGCACTCTGATGATGATGGAGCTCTGAACTTGGAGTCAGAAGACTGAGTTCAGATCTAGCCTGAAACGCTTCCTAGCTGTGTAACTGGGTAAATTACTTTGACCTCTGTCTATGATTCTGCAGCTGTAAAACAAGGATAATAACAGCACCTCCCTCCTGTTGTGA
This sequence comes from Petaurus breviceps papuanus, assembly GCF_028583685.1. NCBI lineage: Eukaryota > Metazoa > Chordata > Mammalia > Diprotodontia > Petauridae > Petaurus > Petaurus breviceps. Next base: position 10,265,759 of record NW_027185655.1, on the reverse strand, counting down.
GCATCATAGGAGATAGCTGTAAAGCACTTAATTCGGTCCCTGGCACTAGATACTTGTCTCCTTCCTGAGGAAGGGTAATCAATAAGGCTTGGCAACTGACTGGATACAGGGGATAAAGGAGAGTGAAGAATGATCATCAATAAACATTTACGAAGGACCAGCTCTGTGCCAGACACTGTGCTAAAAACTAGGAATACAAAAAAAAGCTGCAAAAGACAGTCCCTGCCTTCAAGGAGTTTATGCTTAACGGGAGAGACACCATGAAAACAAACACATCCAAGGCAAGCTACATACATACAGGATAACCAGGAAATGCTCAATGGAGTGCATGAGAAGGGTTAAGGAAGGCTTCTGTAGAAGGTGGGACTGTCGTTGGGCCTTAAAGGAAGTTGGGGAGGTCTGTAGTCAGAGAGGTCTCAAGAGGGAGAGTGTTGGGGCAAAGGGAGTCAGACAAAACTCCCAGAAGCAGAAGATGGGAATGTCTGGTTTGTGGAATAGCAAGGCCAATGGGTCAAAAAGTATGTCTGTGCTGAGGAAGAAGATGCAAAAAGGTTCTGAAGGGCTTTGAATGCCAAAAAGCATATTATTTTGTCCTGGAGCTAAGAGGGAGCCAGTGGAGCTGAGTAGGGGGTGTGACATAATCAGACCTGTGTTTTAGGAAAATCAATTTAGCAACAGAATGGAGAATGGATTGTAAAGAGGAGAAACTTGAGGCAGGCAGACACCAGAGTTATGGACCAGAGTAGTGGCAATGTCAGAGAAGAGAAAGGACATATTCGAAAGATGCTGCAAAGGTAAAAACTGACAGGCCTTGGCAAGAGCTTGGATGCGAGGCAGAAGATAGTGAAGAACTCAAGATGAGTTCTTCCTTAGGCAACCTTCCCTAGGTTGCCAGCCTGAGAGAATGGGAAGGTGGTGTTGCCCTGCCTATACAGTAACAGAAAGGGGGAGGTCAAGATTTAATAGGAAAAGAGAATGCGTTCTATTTTGGACATACCGAGTTTAAGGACATTGAGTTCAAGATGTTGAAAAGCTGATGGAGGAAATGAGAGGCTGGTGGTCAGCAAGAAGACAGGGGCTGGAAAGGTAGATTTGAGAACCATCAGAACAGAGATGGTAATTAAAGCCATGGGAACCAATGAGATCACCAAGTATGGAGGCAGGAGGGCCCCAGACAGAACCCTGAGGGACACATGATTGGAGGGCATGGTCTAGAAAGGGATACAGCAAGGGAGACAGAAAAGGTGTAGTAAGACAGATAAGAGGAAAATCAGGAAAGAGAAGAAAATATCAAGAAAGAGAGAGTGATCAACAGTGTCAAAGGCTGCAGAGAGATTAAGAAGAATGAGGATTGAGGGAAAAAAGAAACATTAGATTTGGCAACTAAAGGATCACTGGTAAGTTTGGAGTGATCCATTTCAGTGGAATGCTATATATCATGTCAGAAGCCAGATGTTAAGGGGTTAAGAAGAGAATAAGAGAAGGCAGAGTCCTTTATGAGGAATTTAGCTATTAAATGGATTTCAAAACAGAGTAACTCAAAGAACAGGACTGACCTTCAAAAAAAATAAGAAAGTAAGGAGTCAGAAGTTTAAGGGGGGAAAATAAGTTTGGTTTGAGACATGTTAAATTTGAGATGACTATGGGATATCCATCACTGCCTCCTGGCTTCCCGCAAGTTTCAACTAAGATCCCACCTTCTACAGTGAACCTTTTTCCCAACCTCCTAGGAGATGATGAGAGAGAACAATTCAGGAGTGCTGGACAACCAGAGAAAATGACCCAAAACAAGAAATATAGTGTCTTGTTCCCAGCACAGCAAAGAGGCCAATGTCACCAGACTGAAGAGTATAAGGTGTATAAGGTATAAGTATAAGGTAAAGTGTAAGGAGACTGAAAAGGTAGAAGAAGGGGGCTAAGTTATGAAGGATTTTGAATGCCAAACTGAGAATTTTGTATTTGTTTCTGGGAGCAATAAGGAGCCACTTGAATTTACTGAGAAGGGAAATGAGAGGGTCAGACCCAAGCTTTAGGAAAATCACTTTGGTGACTGAAAACAGAGGATGGATTGGGTGGAGACTTGAGGTAGGCAGTCACCAGCAGAGAGTACTGTAATAGTCCAAGTGTGAGGTGATATGGGCCTACGTTAAAATGGTGGCTATGTCAGAGGAGAGAGTGGAATATATTGAAAGGATGTTGCAAAGGTCAGTGTGACAGGCCTTAGAAACAACTAAGATATGGAAGATGAGAGACAGTAAGAAATCTAGGATGACTCCTAAGTTATAAGCCTGAGGGAGTGGGAGGATGGTGTTGCCCTACACAGTTACAGGGAAGGAGGAAAGTGGAGAAGGATTTATTGGGAAAGACAGTAAGTTAGACCTTGGATATGCTGAGCTTAAGATATCTATTGGACATCCCGTTTAAGATGCCGGAAAGGCAGTTCAAGATAAGCGATTGGAGGTCAACAGAGAGATTAGAAATATTGTTATAAATGACGTTAATGAAGCAAGTCACCTCACAAAAGATTAAGTTATTAATGATGTAATAGATGTGTTATATATTTTAGAAGAAAAAATAGCAAGAAAATTATAGGTTTGGGTCTAGTCATTAAACAAGTACAAACTGAATTAAAATTTAAAGATTTTTTTTTCCCCTCGAATGCTGATATTTGAGTGAAAGCACATTTATAATGAGAAGGTATGTTTGTGTAGCTTCTAAAAGGTATTTCTAAGCACTTTCAAGGACTTTAGAAATTTATTGCAACTTTAAAAAAATCTAAGTTGGAAATTTGTAGCTTTCCTCTAGCCTGATTAAAGTATATTATCATACACCACCCTTATATTCCTTAGCCCTGCTCTGAGATCAGTTTGGGGCTCTTACAGGAGGTGAAGAAAAGCAATAACGAAAAAAAGCCTTTCATGAGGTACCAACAGTTAGAAGATAAAAGAGCATGACTTTTAAAGGAAGTGAGCTATGCAGCTAAGGCTGGAAGGGACTCAACAGGCACACACTCTTCACGGAGATGGGAGGACAAACAAGGAGGTCAGACAAGTCTCTCCCAAGTCCATGAGGAGGCTCTGCCAACTCAGGCCAGCACTGGCACTGTCTAAGCAGTCTCGTGGGGAAGAAGGAGAGAGGGAGACAGAGTCAGAGCCTTTAGGCATTCTGGAAACCCAAGTACATTTACATTAACATCTTTCACAAAGCAAAAAGAGCTTCATTAAATACTCTCACTTTTCCATAAACGGTGAGTATTGTAAAAAAGATGGCTTTTCCAACAAAACCAGCTGTATTCACATAAGTGATTGAGTCAGATGAGGCTTGGTGGCTTGGTGATACCTAGCTAGTATTAGGAGATAAACCTGTTATACAGAAACTTTATTATACAATAAAACTTTATTACACACAGTGGTTTTCATTAAAACTGAATTCTACCTGTAGAATCTAAAAAATACTGAAAGTTCTCGTTGCTCTTGGAAATACAAAACTAAAATACTTCAAAATGCATAGAAAAGAAAAAAAGGTAACTCCTCAAATACATTCCTGCAGCCCTTCTATTTACATCAGGACACAAAAAGCAGCAGCTCCGCCACCCGGAGCTCTCATTTTGTCCTGAGGTCCATAAAAGGCCAAGTTCTTCCCACAACCTTTTCAACTTCTTTTCATGTGCTGTTTTCCTGCATTAGTTTGTAAGCTTGAGGGCCAAGACTATCTTTTTTCTTATTTGCGAACCCAATGGCACTCAGTAGGGACTTAAAGAATATGCCTTGCATGGCATTCCTGACCAGAAAGCAGAAAGACCTAAGTTGATCCAACCCTCCCTAGGAATTGTGTGGCCTTGAGCATGCTGTTTCACCTCTCTGACCCTTGAGCAGCTATTTTATAATTTATACAGACAGATCTGGCCTACTGAGAGATCTAGAGATGTAAGGAACCTCAAAGGTCATTAGCACCTTCATTTTACAAAAAGCCATTTAGTGGAGCCAAGAGCTAGGATTCCTGTCTCGTGACTCCAAGTTCATCACTCTTTCCACTGTATCACACCACTGACACAATAAGTCACCAAAGTGCCCAGATTTTTAAACTATTTTAATACTTATACTTCCACCAAAATAAATACACACATAGGAATGATGAGCAAAATTTGCAAAGTTTCTTTGAAAAGCAGAATTGACTGGGGCAGCCAGGTGGTGAGTGAGTAAGAGCACCGGCCCCAGAGTCAGGATAACCTGGGATCGAATCCGGGCTCAGATACTTACCACCACACCCAGAAAATAACTGGCCGTGTAACCTTGAGCAAGTTACTTAACCCCAACTGCTTAATTTAAAAAAAATTGCAAAGTCTGATAAGTGAAAATTCCACATTTGTCCAAAATAAGAATTATAATAGCTCAATTTTCTCACAAGACAATAAAACCTATCATTGTGGTGCCAATGTCATCTTTATCACTGAAGACCACTCCATTCTACTTGATACTGTTATCTTTGCCCTCAAACCCTCCCCCTTCTTCCTAACTCCTCTATCTACCTAGAACTAACCTCAAATCTTCACTCTCTCACTCCCCCTATCCAATCAGTTGCCAAATCCTGGGCACCTTTGTCACCTTTCTCCTAAGAAGGCCCCTTCTCTTCTCTGATACACACCCATGTCATCAATACTCCCCTTCCTCTCATCTCTCACCTTCTCCAATTCATCTTCCATCCAGCTCTCAATGATATGCACAAATCTGACCCTGTCACTCCCTACTCAAAATTTTAAATGACTCCTTCCTGACACTGCAAGACAAAATCCTCAGCTTCCTTTAATTTAAAGCCGTCCACAGTCTGGTACCCACACACCTTTCCAGTATGATTTTACATTACTCTCCTCTGTTCACACTCCCCCACCAGCCATTTCCGGCACACACCATGCATCTCTGACTTCCATGCCTGTAATGCCTGTCTATCTCCTCTCCAGCCCCTTCATCTACCCTAGTTTTGCTATTATCTCTACACAACAAACAAAACTGGTTTTTAGCTGTTATTTAAAGCTTCTTCAACCTGGCTTCACCCTCACTTTTGGGCCTCACTTCTCTCCAAATCGCATACCTTCACACTACATTTTTTTCCTCACCAAAGCCTAAGAATTACTAGTTTTCTTCAAAGCTTAGCTTTTACCTAAAGATTTTCCTGATCCCCACCCCCAGTTACCAATGCCCCTTTTGTATTTATTTGGTCTATACTGTGTATATACATATTCGCACATATGCACGTGCATATTGTTATAAATGATGTTAGTGTATGTACCAAGACCTCACAGGCCTGCCTCATGGCTTCTTCACCAATGTCCTTTAATTCTTTCAAAGCACGACACAAGTACTGCCTGCTCTGCCCGTAATGGCCCCTGCATCCAGCTGACAAGGCCCTCCTCTTCTGGAAATTACTTTTTAATACTCTGGACGCCCACTTTCTGTGAACTCTACCCCAAAGGTGCTTCCTCGGGAGCGTATTTATCTTTCTGAATCCCCAGAGCCTTGTCCAGAGCAGGTACATACTAAATGTCTGTTCAGATGAAACGAAGACCAAGAACAGAAACATATAGTTTCTTTTAAAAGTTTTTCTATAATTTAACTCTGATGGCCACTACCAACATTTCCATATTAAAAGCAAATGAAGCACATCTGATCTAGCCCCAAAACAACGCTGCTGTTCTGTTTTTAATGCTTCCAAAAGCACATCTGAAGATGCATACATATACAACTGAATGCAAATAGCGGCATAAACAGTTTGAGGTTGGGGGGGGGGTTGTCAGTGTGCAAAGCTGGTCTCTGCCCTTCATGAGCAAACAAACTCCTCCCCACAACCACTTAACATGCCAAGCTGGACTCATTTCTTCCACAACAACACTTCGGTGTTGTTATAACCTACATTTACACCTGAGCTTTGGCTACATGGCCAGCATTTTCAGAGCATTCTGGGTGGTTACCTGCTTAGCCACCAACAAAATGATCATCTTCTTTGCTTTATATCAGTCTAAATAGGAGGGATGAAACAGGAGGGGAAATAGAGTGTCTACCAGAACATTTCAACAAATAAGGCAAATATATGCATCCCTCATTATCTGTATGAGTTTGCTTTTGACCCCTGCAATATAAAATGATGAGCACACTCCTGGAGCTACAAGATTGAGAGGTACACGTATTTCTGGAAACTGCCTACAGAACAACAGGTTCTTGGTTTAAGCTTTCAAATATTTGAAAGAGAATCGCCAAACCCTAAAACCAAGAGGTTTTATATTCAACAACAGCTCAAAAGATCACTGAAACCTTTCCAAGAAGCAATGCCAAATTTAAAATAAAATGTCTATGACTTTCAAGTTATCATTAAGGATTATGATACATAAAATAGTTTTTCAAGATTCAAAGCAAATGTTTACACGAGTTATATTAAAAGAAAAGACAATCACTGATGAAATCTAAGTCTTTTCTGCAGAGTATATATCTCCATATGAACTAAAAGCCTCTTTAAAACTGCTCAATTTGGGGCAGGGAGGGATGCCAAATACACTATGGCATAATGGAAAAAACACTAGATTAGAAGTAGTAAGACAAACTGGCCTCTAGACCTTGCTTTAAGACCTTTGAACTTAAATTCCCTGCTCTACAAAACCAGAATTATCAAGTATCCCAGAGTGGATATCCCTTGACATATAAAAAACAAAACTCCACTCCCCACCAAGATCCTTCCCTCTTCTGAGCTATCCTATGACTGCCAAGGGCAGCAGCATCCCTTCTCCCACAGCCCCACCCTCGGCACCCAGGCTGCCAATTCAGGAGTCGTCACCGAGACCTCCAGGAGTCCAAACCATCAGCAAATTCTCACTTCACAACAACTCACAGATATGTCACTACTCTCTACTCACAAGACCACCACCTAGTTCCCCATAAACTCTTAACTGCGCCAGGGTCCTTAATTAGAAGGCACCTGCCTCAATCCTCTCCCCACTGCAGTCCAGATTCTACAAAGCTTAGAAGGTCTTTAGTTTGTCATTCAAAACTCCTCACAAACAAGTTACTCCCCTTCTCCACATTCTACAACCCTAAAGCCATTCCCCAATAAATAAGTAGTCAAATATGAACAAACAGTTCTCAAAAAATTGCAAAGAATAACCATATAAAAGGATGCTCCAAATCACCAAAGAGAGAAACGAAATCAAAACAACACTGAGGGTTTCACTTTATACCCAACAAAATAGGCAACGACGACAAAAAATGTGAATGGTCAATTTTTGGAGGGAGAAGATAGGCACCCTGTTATTGGAGCTGTGAATCAGTATAACCCTTTTGACAGAGTCCCCACTACTAGGTTTACATCCCAAAAATAAGAAGGAAGTCTGCAATTAAACCAACACATTTACAGCCATGCTTTTTGTGGTAGCAAAAAAAAACTGTCAACAAAGTAGATGCCCCATGACTAGAAATGGCTAAACCCAGTGTGGCACATGAAGGAGATGGAGGACCACCCACAGCTGAGGAGGGGGCAGAACAAACGAAAAGGTGAAAAAAGGATTGATTCGACACTTGCTCTGAGTAAACACTGAGTATACAAACACAAAGAGGAGGCAATCCCTGCTCCTGTGGCGCTCACAGGCTAATAAGGCTTCAGCGGCAAGGCAGATGGAAAGGTCCCCGGCTTCTTGGGGAGATGGGTCATGCCTCTTCTTTACTGTCATTTCCACTCATCAAATACTAGCAGTTTCTGGTGCTGTACAATCTGAGAGTACCAAGGACCATGGTGGCAAGAACTATTTTCTAGGTCTTCAGGAGCTGGGGCCAGGCTGCATTCCCACAGGAGTGCTTCCTGACATGATGGCTGAGGGTGCTGGGCTGGATGCATGCTTATTCCAAAAGCTCTTGGGTTTAGGGTCCTGGGCTGACTCCACCAGAATCTGAGCAGAGATGGCGGTCTGTCTCTCCCCCAGGGAGCCTTTCTGCTTCAGCTAGACTGGAGTGCCTGCCTTGTGAGCTGTGGTTGGTTGGCAGTTGGTGGGGGTCTGGCCCCTTCTTCAAAGGAGTTGCTGTGGGGTTTGGACTGGAAACAGGACCAGTAGTCTGGGGGATGCTGCTTCAAAGAAAGAAAATCAAACTATCAACAGCAATTTTTTTTAAATGTTGCAAATCAGTAGTAAAGAAATATAAATTACAGCAACTCGGAGGTCCCACCACACGTCCATCAAATTGGTAAAGATGTCAAAAATGGAAAATGGGAGTCTGTAATAAAAAATATGCACAGTAATCCGCTGCTGGACCACCTGTGAAACAGCAGTGTTAGCAGAAAGCAGTTTTAGTAACCACAACCAAAAAGTCACTAAACTGTACAGACCCTTTAACCCCATGTGAGATCTTCAAGCAGAATCTAGCTGAGCAGGTGACATGCCAGGGATGTCTTAGTGGGAAATTTCTTTTGAGTTATGGGTTGAATGAAATGGCTGCTAACAATTATTATCATCTTTATTACTATTATTCTCTTCCAGCTCTAAAATTCTGTGATTCCAAGTAAATGATGATTAACATCCCTTCCAGCTCTAAATTCCTCTGAGTCATAAGACGTTCTGACAAATTATTTTTTCTTAAAATATTTCAGACTAGAGAAGACACTAGAAATGTAAATTATAATTGAAATTTGCTAGAAAGAGCTTTTCAAAGTATTATTTTAATTTAATAAAATTCCAAAACCATTTTTGCAGAATGAACTTCACCATTCATTAAATCATATAAGTAATTCCTACAACTAAAGTTAAATGTAATCAAGGCTCAATCAAGGTATCAAAATATTAGCAACAAATGAGAGTATGTTACAAAATAAATATTTCTCTTCTCAGCATTCAAAATTAGGCTAAGGTACCACCAAGAAATTCTCAAACATATCTGCCTACATATCTGCAATTTAAGTGAAGGCAAAAACAAGGACAAGCATAGATAGCGATGCTTCAGTGTCCAGTCGTAGTCAACATTCTAACTACCGTGTTTCCTCTATAATAAGACCTATCCCGAAAATAAGCCCTCCCCTTACTGTGTAAGATTCCTCTAAAATAAGCCCTCCCCCGAAAATAAGCCCTATTGAGATTGCCACTGTAGTGAAGGTGATCCCCTGCGCTACACACTACATTACGGTACCCTCTGTATGCACCGTCCCCCCCTTCCCCCCCCCATGAAACGCACGCCGCGCTCTGAGCTGAATCCAATCAGAGCTGCAGTAGTGAGCGCGTCATCCTGTTCTTCCCCAGTGATTTGCTTATTGAATAAAGGTACATTTTTTTGTTCACATTTACCTGTTTATTAAAATTGCTGTCAATGTTCATTAAAATAAGCCCTCCCCTGAAAATAAGCCCTCTGGTGTTTTTCTGTCCAAAAAAAATTAATAAGACAGTGTCTTATTATCAGGGAAACACGGTAAAACATTTATAAGCCCCTATTTATGCCAGGTAGTATAGTAGGTACAAGAAACACAAAGGTTAGAAATCATAGTCCCTGCCCTTCAAGACCTTACATCCCATCAGAAGCAGGACAGGAAAGTGTAGCGCAAGGAGCTGGTAAGATAGGAGGCCGAGGAAAACAGATTCCAAAAGACACTCACCAAAAGAGAGAACATTCCAGAGGTGGAGACTGCCCTGCACAGATTTCCAGCAGCATAAGAAGGATCAGAGAGGTTAGGAACCATCAGTAATATAGTCTGGATAATGACAACCCAGACATGTTCGTAGGCAAATAGAGACAAAGATAAGATAAGAATGGTATGAATGCTAGAATGGGCAGTGGATAGATTACTGGGAGTCAAGAAGATATGAGTTCAAATCCTGCACTTTACAAATATTAGCTCATTTAATCTTTACAATAGCACAGAGGTAGGAGTTATTATTGTCCCCTTTTTACAGTTGAGGAAACTGAGGCAAAAAGACGTTAAGTGACTTGCCTGAGGTCACACTGCTAGAAACATCTGTAAAGTGCTTGTCACAACCCCTGTGCCCTCTTCATCTCTTCATTTTGTCTTTCCCCACATGCCGAATCAGCAGCCAGATCTTTTGACCTCCACAGCTGATCTTGCATCTCTTTCCTTCTCTCTACTTAAGAAGATACAGACCCTAGAGCAAGGCCTTCATCGCCTCTCCTGGATAACTGCACTAACCTCCAAACTGTTCTATCACCCCAAACCTCTCACCACCCCATCTACCACCACCACCCCCCCCCGCCCCCAAGTACTTTTCCTAAAAAGCAGGTCTTAGCATGTCGCTCCTCTACTCACCTTCACTGGCTCCCTCATGACTATAACATTAAATCTTACTTCATATTTAGCTCTTCCTTCTTTAACTTTATTTTTGTGTAAACCTTATAACATACAACATTATTAACACTGTAGAACACATATAATTCCTGACTCAGTAAATATACATATATTGGGGGTTTTCACTAGTAAGGGTAGGGAAAGAAAGAGAATTTCAAGAGCGATGCGTCAGAATCAAAGGGTGGGAAGGAGCCCTAGGGACCAGCTGGGAGCTTGAGCAGAGAAGGCAGAAAACAACTATGGACAATAAAGGTGAATGAGGGGGCAGCTGAGGGGAGGTAAGGATTCATACAGGACCCGATCATCAACACAATGTCATTTAATTAAAGCTCCAGCAGCTCTCAGAAGTTATGGAATAGGAACTGAGCAGACAGGTGGCATGGCTGTTAAGGTTAAGGATTAGTCAGATATGAAGAACAGATGGACAAGGAGGCCAAAAGATTAAGAGAGAAGGCAGTGCCCTGTTGAAATGGTTATATATAGGATTCTGAATCTCAAGGGTCAAAACAGAGGCCACAAAACGGTTATGAAAGACTGAGAGGGCAGGAAGCAATTAAAGGGACCAAGGGATCCTGGTGAGGATAAAAGGCAGATTTAGGAGAGGTGAAACGACGTGAGTTCAGTCTCTTTTAAGCAGAAGAAAAGTAAAGCGTAAAGTTAAAGTGAATATTGAAAATTGAGAGATGTTGATACTTCCACTCTGGGAAATTGCAGTAGCTCTGCCAGGCACCAGCTCTGACATCGTTACACAACCATCCAGCACAACAAACTATAGTGTGACACACACTAATGCTGCAAAAACAAAAAAACTGATCAGCAAAGTCAGTCTACTTCAAGGCCTGATGCAAAAACCTTGGCTCAAAAGAAAGACACATACCTGAATATTCACTGTAATCATAACTGAAAAGTATATTTTACAGGGTTTCAAATGTATTTATCTTGATGTTATGAGCACAAAAAAAGAACAAACATCTCTTCTAAATAAAAAGGCTAACCTCAGTTACTTTTTCCACAATGACTGACAGAATAAATTACAGCTTTGAAGTGAATTTAACAATATGCAAAATTCACCCAACAACCTCTTAAGAGTTAAAAAAAAAAGCCTTACATCTAAGTTATTGTCTCAGGGTTAAGATCTAGAAAATGCACCAGACCCAATCTGATGGGCAAATCTAAGACCAAAAACAGGAATCATACTTCCTGCCCAAGTGAGCAAAGGCAAACAGAGAGGTCTATGAACACTGGGGACCTGGCAAGGAGCATATTGCAGTGGAACATTCTAGGGTTTCAGTTCACAGGAACTGAAACACAAGGGACCCCGAGCTGGTGGAGGTTCAGGGACAGACAGGTACCAACTGACAGATCTGTTGTTCACAAGTTGCTCTGGGTCATGGATGCAGGGCAGACTGAGAAGACATTCAAATATGAGGAGTGTTTACAGGTACTAGGCTGTATAACCAACAAGGAGCAAGTTCAGAGAAGCCAACAGTAGCTAATAAGCAGCCTAGACCCCAGAGAGGGGCAGGACCTCAGAGGCACTCCAGCCTCCAGCTCTGTCTAAGAGCTTCAAAGGAAAACCAGGGCAGTATGAAGTTTTGGCATTTTGAACCTGAAGAGCTTTGTAGCTGGCTAATAGTGCTCAAGTCCAACAGGAGTCTACTGGAGCTTCCGAGGTTTGGGGGTGCTCAGGGAGGATTAGTACTCCTGGTGTGAGGGGCTGCAGAGACCCTTTTCAGGGCTGCTTATCCACCTTTGATGTCCACCCGTCAACCTGTGGCTACAAGAAGCTGTAGCATGTGCCATGCTCCAGTAAACCATCTCAGCAAATGGACTATAGCAGGCTGAGGGTAACCAAGCTCAAACCTGTTGGTGAGTTAGAGGGATGATACCTCAAGCATGTGAAGCCTTACCCCAGCAGAAGGGGCAGATGAAAAGGACTTGTTGCGGTGGCCATGAAGGCAGCTGAAGCAGGTCCTGTGGAGCAATTACAGCTTGGTCAGACAACAAAGATGCCCGTGTCATCCACTGCACCCTGGGCCATTGCCAGTAATCCTCACTTCTGTCCTGCCACTGGACTCAGATGACTGGACCCACAGTGGGGCTGATGACAACAGCCTAAACATAACTCTGCCTCACTTAAATCCAATTTACACCCAAGTCAAGACATTGCCTCACAATGTCACTGGTCTTCTTCCAAAACAAAGAACAACCGAAATTTCCATCAAAGGGCCAGTTCACAAGGGTATTAAGTAGATCCAACACCCAGGTCAGGAAGAAGAAGAGCTCAGACCAGGAGGGAAGAAGTCAGACTTTCTGCCCCAGATCAGACCACTTAGCGGACACTGAAAACTTGCAAGTCCCAGCCCTGCACTGGCCCTGAGGTTCTAGAGTAACAAACTGCTCAGTTGACCACAAAAAAGCTGGAGGACCAAAGGAGACAAAAGCTCAGCCCAGACTTTTTGCCCAGAAGTACAGAGCCTGATCTTAACATAAAGTGTGAAGTCAGGAACAGACCTGGGAATGGCTGTCATACTTCGAGCCGGGGCAAGATGGGAAGGCGTAGTCTTGAAACAAAGCAAGGAAGAAACTTCCTTTTCCATTTTTAGATATGGGAAAAGTTCATGACAAAAAAAAAATAGAGAGAGCATCACAGCAAATAAAATGGGTGATTCTGATTACATAAAATTTTGCACAAACAAAACTAACATAGCTAAAATTGGAAGGGAAACAAACCTTTGCCAAAAGTTTCTCTGATAAGGTCTCATATCTAAGATACATAAAGAATTTATTCCAATTTATAAGAACAAGAGCTATTCCTCAATTGATATATGGACAAAGGTCAGGAATCAGATGTTTTCAAAAGAAGAAATAAAAGCTATCAATCATTTAAAAGATCCAATTAAATAATTAAAGAAATGCAAATTAAAGCAACTCATTAGTTTACTTTGCTACCCATTAGTGTAGTAAAGTAGGAAAATGTATTGTTGGAGGGGATATAGGGAAACAAGCACATTAATGCACTGTTGGTGAAGCTCTCAACTGCTACCAGCCATTCTTGAAAGCAACTTCCAACTATGTTCCAAATCACTAAACAGCTCTGACACAGTGATGCTTCTACTATGCCTATATTCTCAAAGACATCAAAGAGAAAGGAAAAAAAGGGGGGGGGGGGAAGAACCTAAACTAGAAAAACATTCATAGCAGCTATTTTTATAGTAGCAAAGAACTAGAAACTTAGGAAATGCTCAAGCTTTGGGGGGAAAATGATGAAACAGATGGTTTCAGAAAAACCTAGAAACACCTGAACTGACAGAATGAAATGATCAGAACTAATAGAACAAATTATACAGAGAGAGCACCATTATTCTTAAAAAGCAACTTTGAAAAACTTGCAAACTGTTATCATTCCAAAGACAAACTACAATATGAAGAATGACTGATGATGAAATTCAAACAAGATGCAAAATGAAACGTTTTCAGACAATTTTTGCTTTACTTAACTATGCATATTTGATTCAAGGGTTTGTCTCTCTTCTCTTTCCCCCTTCCCCAACAACAGTCTGGTGAAAAAGATAAAGAAAAGAGGAAAGGCAAGAAAACAAGAATGATTGAGGCATCTTTTTTTTTATGCAGAAAAAAGGATAGAAGGAAGGCCACAAAGAAGCATGGAAGCATGACAACTGTAAAAGCTACTGGTGGAAATTATTATACTAAAAAAGAAAAGAAAGCTATACATAAGACATCTACATTTTCACATACAATCTTTTTATGTCTACTCTTTATGCAGAAATATCCATCTTACTTGAGATTTCTTAAATTAAGAATAATTTTTAAAGGAATAAATGAAATTTCCCTTAATATAATAAAGAGGTGGGGCAGCCAGGTAGCACAGTAAGTAAGAGCACCAGCTCCAGTGTCGGGATGACCTGGTGTATCAGCAATGCAATATTCACAACGCCTACGGCAATTGTAAATATGCTGATGTGGTTATCAATCACAAAATATATCAGGCTTTCTATATGGGGGATAAAGCTGGAACATTTATTAAAATACCAAAAGACTGGGTCCCAAAACCAGAAAGTGAAAGCCATCAGAGTAGTTATGAAATTGGCACAGGTAGATAATGTAGAAAGCACCCACATTCTCAAGCCTCTAAAACAGAACAGGCTACCTCAGGCAAAGGTCTTCCTCTCCCCACTCACAGCAACTACTCAGCGTCCAGGAAGCGTGCTCCCAGCAGCTCCGGCCCCTGGCAGTCCTCAGCAGGAGTCCTTAGCAGAAATTCTGGCTGACTCAAAACAGGGTTCGCGCATCCACCTCCACCTCAGCCTCTAGCGCTACCACAGCCGCTGCCTCTGCTGCTGCCGCTGCCGCCGCTGTCACCACCACTGCCAGTCACTGCAGGAACTCTAGCTTGGCTTCCACTTCCTCTTGCCCCACCCCTATCTGCTATGTCAGCAAGTCTAATGGGGCATGGAAGATCTTTAAATCCCATAACCCTTACAACCTGGGGATCAAATCCCGGACTCAGCCACTTAGCACCCACCCAGAAACACCTGGCTGTGTAACCTTGAGCAAGTTACTTAACCTTGATTGCTTAAAAAAAAAAAAAAATATATATATATATATATATATATATAGATATATATATATAATAAAAAGGTATCTGAAACAAGAACTAGCAGAAAAATCCTATAAGCTTTTCTAACGAGAACAAGGATAAAACAAGAATGTCCACTGCTAACCTCCATTATTTGATATAGTTCTAGAAATACTAACAATATGACAATAAGAAATTGAGGCAATAAATATGACCAAAAAAGAAACAATATTATCATTTATAAGGATGTTGTTTTACTTAAAAAACATTAATCAACAAAAAATTAATTGTGGCTATATTTTCACTAAAGTAGGAAAGAAAATAAACCCTCTAAAATTACCATCTTTTCTGTATAACCAAGAAATTTAATAATTACCATATTACCCAGAGATAACAAAATTCCATCCCAACTAGAGAATGTGTAAAACAGTAGAGGGTTCAGCTGCCAAGGCATGCAGGAATTATAAGTACAAAACTCTTTTACAGAAATAAAGTTAGACCTTTTTAAAATAAAGATATTATCCATGGTTAGTATATGACAATATAAAAAAAAAAAAAGACAATGCTACCTAAATTAATCTACAGTTTCACTACCATGACAAACTACTAAAGGGTTACTTTATAGAACTAGACAACATGATACTAATAACCAAATTCATGCAGAGAAACGGTCAAGAATCTGAAGGGAAATAATAAGAAAGAAAAGTAGAAAGCAATGGGGTGAGTAGTCCCAGATCTCAAACTGCACTACAAATCAGTAATTATCAGAACAATTTGGTGCTCAATTAAAAAAAAAGAAGAATCAATGTTAAGAGAATACAAAGTACACAAGACCCAGAAACAAAGGACCTAACTGCAGTGTTCAATAAACTCAAAGAAACCAACTACCAAGTTAAACACTCACTATTTCTACAAAAACTTGTGGGTAAATTAGAAAGCAGCCTGGCAGAAATTAGGTTTAGAGCAACCTCTTACCATTATCTACTATAAGGTCCAAATGGAGACATGGCATAGATCAGAGATGGGGAACCTGCAGTCTCAAGGTTACATGTGGCTATGACGGAATCCAAACTTCACAGAACAAATCACCTTAATAAAAGGATTTGTTTTGTGAAGTTTGGATTCAGTCAAAAGGCCACACTTGAGGACCTACTAGATAATTAAAGGATCAAGGAAAATAAATACTTTTCACAACTACAGATATGAGAAGGACAGAAAGATTCACAGGAGATAAAATCTTGATTGGATAAAACTGAAAAAGTTTATACAAACAAAATCAATGCAATTCTAATAGAATTAGAAAGTAGAAAAAAAGAAAAAAGAAAGTAAATAGTTAACTGGGGGGAAAATTCTTCACAGAAGATTCTACTATATTATATCTAATATATCCTGTTTCAAATATACAAAGAACATTCCTCAAAAGACAAATAGTCAAAGAATATGAACATGAATTTCCTAAGGAAAGAAAGGCAAGCTATCAATGACCATGTTTTTAAAATGCTCCAAGTCACTAATAAAAAGAGAAATGCAAAATAAAAGTTTCCACCTCACACTAATGAGATTGTCAAAGATGAAAAGGGAAAAAGTACAATTATTGCTCTATCATGAGACAAGAGGCACGTATAGATGCACTGCTGGTGGAGCTATGAAGTGCTCCAGCCATTCTGGAAAGTAAAATTCCTCAACTGTTGTGCCCTTCGGTGCAGAGACAGCACTTACTGTGACCCTGGAGGTGAAAGACAGAGGAAAAGAACCATACATACAGCAAAGAACTAGAAACAAAGTGGTGACCAGCACCTGGAAAATGCTGAACAAAGTATGGTACTGGAATGTAAGAGGAGAATGTTACCGAACCATGGGGTGAAGGGGAGAGTCAGATGGACGTAGGAGGAACTATAGGAACGAAGCAAAGTAAAGTGAGCGGTCAGAACAATTTATAAAATGACTACCACACAGTGCAAAGGTCAGTAACTGTGAAAGGCTTGAGAACTATGATCAATGCAATGACCAATCACAATAAGAATCATGCTTCCCAGGGGCAGCCAGGTGGCGCAGTGAGTAAGAGCGCCAGCCCCAGAGTTGGGATGACCTGGGATGGAATCCGGGCTCAGATACTCAGCACCACACCCAGAAATAACTGGCCGTGTAACCTTGAGCAAGTTACTTAACCCCAACAGCTTTAAAAAAAAAAAAAAAGAATCATGCTTCCCACCTCTTGGCAGAAAATCATGGACTAGTGGGGAGAGGTATTTTCAGACACAGATAATGTGTGATTCGTTTTGCTTCACTACACTTATTTGTCACAAGGGAAGGTTTTATGGGGGTGTGAAGTAAATGAGGGGAGTAATGATGATACTACCAAAAAAAAGAAAAATATGAAAACTATCAATGAATCATTTTTTTAAATACACAACAGAGAAAAAGTCAGAAGAGGCCACAGACCAGTAGACAATGTTGGTACGCATTAAATTTGAAATATACCGCCCCCCCCCCAAAAAAAAATCAAGGCCACACAGTGGAGATTCATAGTTTTGTATGCAGACCACTTACTGTTCTTTGTATATGGAAATGTTCAAGTTTGCTGATGTTTTTCAAGTTCATAATAATAAAAAGAAAAATGTAAAAGAAAATTTTCAATCATGGTTCCCCATGCCCTGAGATAAGATAACTTCCAAAGACCTAATTAGAAGCTATATAGTTATGAATTAACTTTTGATTACAAAATCCAACCAACTGCAATCACGCATATAAATAGACAGAAAGATACTAGCTAAATTATATTGGGGGAAGTATGCTATATTATATGCATGAAACATTAAAGATGTAAGGAAAAAGAATTCAAAATTCACATTTAATAAAGGTCCTGTATAGACCAAAATATCTATATCAGCGCTTTTTTAGGAGCAAAGAACTAGAAACTAAAATTAAATGATGCTTAAACAATTTGTGGAATATTATTGTGTTGTAAGAAATAATGAATACAGATAAGCACGGGAAAACTTACAAAAGACGTTCTCTTTGTAGAGAAGTAAACAAAAACAGAAGAACAATATACACAAAGATGGAAATAGGAAGAACAAAACAACTGATAATTGATGCTGTGAAATTATGATGAACAGCCCCAAAGAAAATACGTATTCTTGACAAGCAATAACTATTGTAACAACTGATAACCTAGAAATCAACATCTCAAAAACATCACCTATTTTTATTACAAAATACAAGCCCATCCTATAGAAATTATCCTAACTTTGTAATAACTGAAAGATGTTGAAAACGTAGTTAAACACCATTTTCCTCCAAAGGATCTATTTTTCTTTTCTATAGTCAACCTCAAATCTAAGTTACGATGCATCCATCACCTTAAAGCATTTAGTGTTTAATTCTCATGAAACAAATTAGCACATAACCCTGGTTAGACTATTGCAATTAAATTACCTAGAAAATTAAATTACTAAATTTTTAAGGCTAGACTGACCATCCATGATGTACCTTATATATCAAGCTACCTTCGCTGGGTACAAGAGTTTAACCTCTGTGTTAAAAAAAACTACTAAACATTTGGGACATCATTGTCAGAAGAAGGAACACAAGGAATCAAGTAATTTAGTTGTCCTAAAAATTATCAACATAAATAGTAGCTTTCAGAATTCTTCAACAGGACGGTCCAGGTATCCAGGAATTAACTTTCCTAAGTTGCTTGAAAATAAGGTTCTGACATCTATATAGAAATATATCAGTGCTCAACTGTACCCTTAGGGTGGCGGGTAGGGGGGAGTAATGAGGGAAAAAGAACAAAGCAAAAAGTGTACAGCAGAAAATAAAAGAAAACCCACAAGGAAGCAAAGAAAAGGCAGACAGCTTTAAATATAATGTACAGTATTTAATATATAAGCTTTCTTGAAAAGAAAAGATACTGCTATATATTCTGAATCCTCTCCTATGTTCTGCTGTACACATGTCTTTTTTTCTTATTTTATACTTAAATTTATGTTTCTTTTCTTTTTTTATATTTGTTTTCATTTTTTGCTTTTTTTTTTTTGAGGTGGGGAGGGTAGGGCAATTGGGATTAAGTGGCTTGCCCAAGGTCACACAGCTAGTAAGTGTTGAGTTTCTGAGGCCCAATTTGAACTCAGGCCCTCCTGACTCCAGGGTCGGTGCCCTATTCACTACATCACCCAGCCGCCCCCATAAGTTTGTTTCTTTTTCTTTTGTTATTATATATTTTAGTATGTATCTAAAATTTTTTTTTCAATTTTTAAAAAGAAATAAAATACAGTTATGGCAAAGGTTTTACTTGGGTCATCTTCAACAATACCCTCCCAACACACAACATCAGAAGCAGGGACCCTCAGGAAATGAAGACACCTAAAACAGCTAAGGCTTCCTAAGCACGCATAATCACCAGGCACATCAATTCCAACAAGAAGACTAGAATGATCACAATGCAGTGCATATTCAGCATCCCCTGTGGTCTTCAGCCCTCACATGTTGTGCCTTTCTGTTAGATGATACATGAAAATTTTGCATTTTAATTACATAGCTGATGCCTTAAAAAAGGTTCCAATCACAAGGTCTTTAAGGAAAAGACAGGGAAAGACCTATTATAAATAGATGATTCTAGTTCAGGAGTGGGTTGAACTCTTTGGCCTCTAAGATCCCAATGAACTCAGTGATTCTGTGAAAAGGTCAGTGGATTAAATTATAACCTCTGAAAGAGTAATCTGAGTAAAGCAGCGGTAGAACGAAGACAAGGCATTGAGCGGTTAGAGGAGGCCAAACTATGAACCTAGGTTGTGAATATTCTTTAAAGAGGTTTTGCCATGGGAAAAAAAGAGAGATGCTAGGTTACTTGAAAGAAAAGGAACCTTAGAGCAGAGTGCAAGAGAGGTTTAGAAAAGAGACCCAGAAGAGCGAAGAGAGGACTAGGAAGATGTAAGAGAGGTACATGGTAAGTGCTAGTGGAGAAGTCCAGAAGGACACAAGATGGGATGAGACAAAGGGCCAAGAGGGAGGGGTTAGCTTTAGTAAAGAGAAAAAGCAATCACACACCCAAGCAACACTGGATTAGCGAGCTCAGAATGTTTCACCTAATTCAAAGCTTCGCTTTTCAAGCTAATTCCAAAGCTTCATTTTTTTCAACCCCCTAAAAAAGCTAACCATATCAATCAGCAAGCATCTACTTTGTGCACAGCATTAGAGACAAGCAAACGTATGTAACTTCCATTCATCACTCCAAATTATCCAATGCTTCTACATGTTACTTAATGTATTCATTTTGTTCAACATTTATTCAGTTTCATGTATATCATCCCTCAAGTTAGAAATTAATCTTTAGCATCCCTAACAACAAATGTTTCCTTAATAATCCACCCTTAAAAATCCCACCTAGGAACTATCATTCATCTATCATCATCTCTTCCAAAGCATCCTTAATTCTATCTTCAACTGGCACAACGTGTCAGGTAAATCCACACGTGTCGTTTAGTCATGTCCAACTCTTCATGGACCATAGTACACCAATACTATCCATGGGGTTTTCTTGGCAAAGATACTGCAGTAGTTTGCCATTTCCTTCTCTAGCTCATTTTACAGATGAGGAAACTGAAACAAACAGGGGTAAGTGACTTGTGAGGGGTCGCACTGCTAGGAAGTATCTGAGGCCAGATTTGAACTCAGGTCTTCCTGCCTTCAGGTCCAGCAGTCTATCCACTGTTTTACACTATTTACACTATACTTATACTATTTTACAACTGAAAATACTGAAGCTCAGATTTATCCACAGACATACAACTAACAAGTAACAGAGTCTGGATGCAAATCTGGCTTTTTCCTAACTCCAAGACCAGCATTCTATTCACTATGCCATCTCATTAAATACTTGTAACACACACAATACTATGCCAAGGAAGATATAACCAAGACTAAATAAGACACGATCCTAGCCCTTATAGAGATAACAATCTAGTAGTGAAGCATAATATATACACAAAACTATAATATCATATGATATATTAAATATACGAGAGAGGTCTATCAGGTTTTTTCAACTCCCAGATGTGGCGCCTGAAACACTGAGGGACATAAGAAAGCAGCTGATATCCAGTCTATGAGGGTGCTTAGAAAAACTTTACAAGGACTTTCAGCACCAAGAGGGACCCTTCAGCCCCACCCAAGCCTACAGCATCCTATAAAACCCCTGGGCCATTTGGGGAAGCTACAGAAGGAAGACATTGGGGAGAAGAGGCATGGTGAGCTCTCACCAATCAACACCTATACATGCCTTTTCAGGAACCACTATGTAGATTACTGCAGGTAAGGTCAAATGCAAACTGTTGGAGCTGCTTTATCTACTCCATGTAGTTAAAACCAAACAATACCAGGTCTCCATGTGGGTAAAAAGAGATTGTTTCTCTAGAGATTAAGATGAAGAAGTTGGAGCATTTCATCATACCAGCTCCCCTCACAATAACCCTGCACTACTTGTGAGGAAGGCAGATAGCACTGGCAGCTTACAGGGAATACCGTGAGCTGAACAAAGTCTTCATGCCTATCACTACAGCTGTTCCCAACTAACCATGCCTAGGGTGAGTGGTATGGTTACTAACCTCACCAACGGCTTTCTCTCTGGAGCAGTTTGTTTCACCTGGGAAGGAACCCAGTATACTTTCATCGTCCTTTCCCAGGACTATCTGAATTCTCACTTATACTGGCATATTTCAGTAGGCAAAGACTTGAAAAATGGCCTCCCTTCTTAAGGGCATCGATGTACACTCGACTGATGACACAATGCTAACCAAGCAAGATGAGGTCACTGTGGCAGATGCCCTAGATGAGATAGTGGTCTACAGAAGGGATGGAAAATCAACTGTAAGAATGAGAAATACAGTGGGAAGGGAAAACCCGGGGATTCCAGGCACAATCTGAAATAAATTACTGATACTTGCTTCCCCAAGCCCAGAGACCTACTGTACTCCTCAGCTACTGATGAACCAACATTCCCAACCAGGATAGACTAAGAGCCCTTAATGAGTCATTTGAAAGTCTGCCTTCCAAGTGGGCCCCAGAACAGGTAAGAGCCAAGAAGATCTGAAAAAGGCTATCCAATGGACTCTCCTGTTGGGCCCTTATGACCCTGCAGGGCATGGGCCATGATCACAAAGACCAGAAGGAATGAAAGGCACCAATGAGTGACCTAAGCAACTCTGTGACTTCTGGAGTTACAAGTTCTCCGAAGCAGCCACTCATGATACCACTTTTGAAAAATAATTGCTCAATTTCTGGATCACATTACCCAAACAAGATGAAGACTAATTTCTCCAATTCTCAGGAACTCTTAAAAAATTCCCCACATTTGAAATTATGTGCAAGAGATAACTACACAAGTAACTGTAGTTGTCTACCTGTATTGGTAATGGGATTTGAAGATCTTCCATGCCCCTTGTGTTAGCAGGCTAGTGGGTGCTTGACACTTGGTTTCAAGTTTATAATTGTGTCAAGTATTGGGACCCAGAGCTTGTGAGTCCCCCCAGGGCAATGAACTTGCTGACATGGCAGGACGGGTGGGGCAGGGAGGAGTCCAAGTCGAGTAGGCCCCAGGCTGGAGCCAGCCTGGCAACCAGAAGCGGCTGAGCAGCAATGGAGGTACAGGCAGTAGCAGTGGCATGAACTTCTGAGAGCTAGGTATAACTTCTGCTGAGAGCTTCTGTTGAGAACTGCTGGGAACAGAAACTGCTGGAAGCAAGTAGCCTGGAGGCTGAGCCACTATCATGAGTGAAGGATTTAGAGAGAGGATTTTTGCCTGAGGGAGACTTTTGTTTTAAAAGCTTGGGAATGTGGGTGTTCAGGGCATTAACTAATGTGTACCAATTTAGTGGTTACTATAATGACTTTGACTTTTTGGTTTTTGGACTCAGCTTTCTGGTATTTGAATAAATCCTTTGGCTCTATCCCCCATGTGGAGAGCCTGTTACATTCTGTGATTCACAACTATACCAGCATATTTATAGTCACTGTAGGCGTGAATATTGCATTGTTGTTACATTACCTAGCCCAAGTAACCATCAGAACCCAAATAAAATAAAAACCTGCTTAATTAACAGCAGAGAAGGCTAATCTCTAATCCCCTAACAGCATCATGTTCCACCAGCCCCTAACACTGGTCAGAGCAGCACAGCGAAGCATGAGAGACCCGCTCGGCAATATCCTTGATGTTACAGATTCCATCTGTACATTCTGCTCCAGCACTTCTCCCACCATGTCATGCCAACAAGCAGCAGAACTGAACTGGCGATTCAACATCCACCACGTCAGGCGGAGCACAGAAAACATAGAAGCATGTGCTGTCTAGAGTCTAGCGCTAAGCCAGATAACCAGAGAACAGAAGGAACTGGAACAGGACTGGTAACTGTGTAGAGCTGCATCAGGCCCACTCAGCTAGGACCCCCCAAAAGTGACCTGGGGCACAGACTTGGGGAAGTCCTCCCAACATGGGAATCGGTTAAGAATGCTTTGAGTTCCAGTCCTCAGGGATCCTCTGACAATGAGGAAGGAGTCAGAAAGTGAGCAGTGTAGAAATGTAAGTAGAAGGGAAGTAAAAGGGAGAATCTTGACTCCGTAGTGGGAGGGGATTCCCCTAGAGAACACTCCCAGAAAAGACTGAGATGTTCTGTGTTAGGAGACAGAGAACCTTACAGTTGGTATAATCCACGAGGATTTGTTGCTTTGAGTAATCACTACGCTGAGGGAAGGATGTGTGCCTCCATCAACAGCATCCACCACACAACAGTAGGAGCGCATGGACACAGAGAAATGTCTTAAAATCTGGGAAGGAAAATGGGTTAGGAACAGACCACACAATCAGCAAAAGAGGAAAATTTCTATCATAGGACAATCCTTTTATCCTCTCTATCCCCTACATGAATTAATACTTCTGAGAGTAAAAAAGAAGAGAAAGAAAAATGAGAAGGCAAGATCTAAAAAGGCAATCGCATAGACACTGCTTAGAATACTGACCTCAAAATACTTTAGAAGAATTCCACGAGAAATACAGGGACTAAAGAAGAAACAAGGTCCAAGAATCATGAATTAAACAAAAACTTCAAACTACACAGAAAGAAAAGAGTATTAATGAAGTGAATGAGACAAAAGTACTTTTCAGGAAAAGGCACATAAAACGAAAAGCATCTACTTATCTGTTACTGGGCCCTAGCTGACACTAAACAATAGCACAGGATCACATAATCATCTTCTTACCCAGATTTGCCTATTATGGGATCGATGATGTTTCATCTCAGAGACAGTGAAACAACACATTCCAAACGGTATGTTTCAGTTCCTACCATGGCAGCACCCTTCACACATAGGTGACAATTTCACCAGAGAGTTAGGCCTCAAGTCCAAGTCCTGGAATGCAGCCTCTTCCACTAATCAAATACCCCTCACATATAAGGACCTGGTTCTTGAGAAATTCTGTTTTGCACAGTCTATCAGTAACTTCATCTTCTATGATAGAGGCAAATGCAAATGGACTTCAGAGGTCACTTATTCAGTAGCAGGAGATACTCTATGGAATAGGAGTCCTGGCAAGTCCCCCCTGTGGACAGAGTTCCAGGCTACATGGCTGGCATTTGAGAAAGCCTTCAAGAAACGTGGCAGAGATCTTCATGCATACCGATTCCTGAGCATCAACCATGGAGGTGGCCAAGTGGTCTGGAGCTGGGGAAGAACAGGATTGAATAATCAAAGGCTTTCCACTTTGGGGTCAGGATCAATGGAGGAATTTTGTCAATGCCTCCCCCCATTACATACAGTTGTTTGTGGGACATGTCAGTATACATTAGAGATATCACATGCTAAAACAGGTGGGAGTCACTATAAGAACATAGGTTCCAGAATGCATCTGGTGCCAATACAGTCTTTGGAATGTTGATGCCATGCTGTGCTAGGCACAGAACCATATGATCTGAAGGATTAAGGCAGCTATTCCTGACTAAATGGGCTCCTTGTGCCAATCAGAGCTCCCACCTAACCTAAGTAACCCCAAACCTAGCAAAATGGTCCTTTCCATCTCAGGGTAAGAAGTATTCCCCTACTAATCAACACCTGCATCTTTATGCACTTCGCTGCTTGGGTCAAGAGTTCAACCTCCCTGAAACCATGGTATGATAAATCAATGCCACCCTGGTAAAGGGAAGGGGTCTCCACTAATGATTTCTGGGATCCAGTCTCCAGGAAGATTTACTTTAAAATGGACTGTTTTTCAACAAACATTTGGCTGACCTTCTCCAGCCTTTTCTCATTCCTTCCCCAGTGCACAGTTATGTTCAATGTCCCCTCAGAGGATACCATAGAGTCTGGAGAAATAGATCGGGCCCAATTTACTTAGTATGCTTCCTTTCCACTGTAATGGTACAAACAACTCCATTCTCAGAAAGGGCTTGGGGTGATTTAAGGAACAGCTGGTTCCACCAGGAAGCTTTTTGTCCCCTAACAGTATGAGCAAAGTGAAACTGTTGCTACATAACTATGATGGGGACGTGTATTTACTTTAAAGGTGGTCCCTAGCTGACTTAATGGCAATTCCAAGTCCTTAGAGGGCATGAGAATCCTTAGTTAGCCCCTGTGGAAGAAGGGGCAGCCCCTCCACAGAGGCTTCTAAAGGGACCAAATTTCCTATCTCAGGGAGAGGGAGGTTCTGGTGGATGATGCAGGGAATATTGCTGCATGTAAGATGTTTACACTCGCTTAGACACTTTGCTATAGATGACCCTAACGCACGATGAAAAGCTGCCAACTGGGCCAGAAGTGTCACAGTCTGTGCTGGGCCCCGATGTTCCCGATGCTGCTTCGGCTCATCATCACTGCCTTACAATCAGGAGAAGAATATGGGCTGTGCTTGAGATGTCATTATCTCGGCTAGTTCTAAATTTCATCATCATGTGTGAGGAAACCCACTGTGAAGATATCAACCACATGGACCAGATCATTAAGACCTGAGAGTTGGTCTTTCCAAAAGGAAAAGGGAAAAGCCTAGAAATTTCTGACTTCTGCTCTGCACATTTTTCTTTTTTTTTTCTTCTTTACAATTAGGGGAGAGAGGAGAATAAAGGCCTTAAATTCTTTCTCTTTTTCCCCTCAGTATGGCCTATAAATAGTGGAAAGACCTCTAGAAGATACTTAGGGACCTTGCCATGTTGTGACATGTGATCTCCCCACCCCCTCTGGTTAAGTTAGATTTTTCCAAAAAGGTTACAAAAACAGGACTTCACTGGCCCCCGAGAAGGGGCTCAAACTATGCATCTCTTGAAGCAGTTTTCTGCACCCTCTGGCTATATTTTAAGGCTTCCTAGTCACTTAAGGGCATAAAAACTGACCCACAAGGGGCCAAGCACCTTTCAAACCAAATCCATATCCATATAGAGTTAAAGTGGGGTGTATATACTAAGGGCTACTCTCTCCTTGTTATGAGGACACTAAGTAAATCTTTTGGTAATAGTTCACTGACCAAGAGTACCTCATTTTGCCCAAAACTGAACTTGATGGGTGCCAGTATCCAGCCCTTCACAGGTGCAAAATAAGTACTAAGAGGGAGTAGGGGGAAAACATCATTCTTATTTTTAGGAAAAGGGAAGGCTGTATAAAAGATATCACCTTTGAACTGGGTCATAAATGGATAAGACTTTAAGAAGTGGTAACTGGATGGGAGTGAGCAACCCTGGCACATTCCAGGGATGAGAAACAGAATTAGCAAAGGTACAGGGTCAAGATAGCATAGCATATATACAGAAACACACAGTCCAACTTGGTTGAAACACGGCATCTGTGAAGGGGAATAGTGTAGCATGAGCTAAGGAGACAGCATACCACGGAAATAAAGAAGTTATAACTTTGTTCAGTAAGACTCACTCAAATCTATACATAAGGTTAATTTAGCAACAGTGTATAAACAGACTGGAAGATAAAGAAAAAAGAAATAAAAAGACTGGTTAGAGGGTTACTTCACTATCCAAGTAAGTGGTAATGAAGGTTTATCCTACGACAGCAGAAATGGGCCAGATTAGAATTGTAAAGATAAAATGAACAGAACCTAATAACTGGATGTGGGAGATGAGAAAGACAAATAAACCAAAGATTCCCACATAGACACCAGGTGCCACTGAACACAGGAAAATCAGAAGGACCAACAGGCTTACAGGAAAAACAGGTTAAGTTCTGTTAGGTCACATCAAGTTTGAGGAGCCAAAGGAACATACAAATTCCAGGAAATTAGAGCTACCTGTATGAATCTGGAAATCATTGGTGCAAAGGTAAGAATTAATAGTGATGACGGGGCAGCTAGGTGGCACAGTGAGTAAAGCGCTGCCCCCGGAGTCAGGAGGACCTGAGTTCGGTTCTGGCCTCAGGCATCTAACACCCACACAAAAAAACTAGTCATGTAACCTTGGGCAAGTTATTTAACCCCAATTGCCCTCCAAAAGGGAAAAAAAAAAATAGTGATAATGTCTATTCCTGCAGCACTTCACAAGCATCTGCTAAATGGATTACCAGGTGGTTATCTTGGGTAGACCAGAGATAATTCAAGATAAATTCCACCTAGACCTTGACAGCAATCCTCAACACCGGCCACAGGTAATTCTAACTAACAATATTCTCACCAATGTTTCCAATCCAGCGGTCCCTCTAACAATTTCTCCTCTCAGGACTCAACCTGGAATCTTCTCACATTCTAGGGCAGGATTGACCAATATTCTTACCGCTCAAATGTCAATAACCTTTCTGTCTCCATATGATTCCCCGCTAAATGCCCCTACATGGAAGGTTCTGGTCCTCACGGAAACCCTCATCTTATCTCACTATCCACACTCACAAATTACAATCCATTTATGCTTCTTGCTAACACCCACATGGAATCAGGGGAAAGAGCAGTGTAGACAGAATTAGGAAACAGATGTTCATATCCCATCTCTCACTTACTTACTCCCTGTCTAACTTAGACAAACTTTTCCACTCAGGGCCTTAATTTGCTCGCTTGTATGAAGAGGGCGGGCTGGGTGAACTTTAAGTTTCTTGACAAATGTAAATATTGATTCTAAGTTTCTTTCTCTTTTTTGCTTCAGACAGGAGGATCATGGGATGACCAATCTATGTGCTGGAAGGGACCTCGAGAAGTCTTTTAGCCCAACCTCTTCCATGTACAAATTAAGAAATAAAAGCTCTAAGAGATGAAATAACTTACCCACAGATCCACGTGAAAATAAATGCTCCAGCTGGGATCCAGACTCAAACCCCCAAAGCCCAAGTTCAGTGCTCGTGACACTGTATCACACTGACTACAATATACACTACTGCAAGGAATCCAACTACTGAACTGTATCTTAGCCCAAACTGAGATTTCACCAACCCAAATATGCAAATGATGCACACTGTTAACTCTGAAGGTGCCTCAATTACATGTTGCCATCCTATCCTAGAACGTGGCAAGACGAACAAGCAAATTAAAGATGCTCATCTTTAATGCCATCTATTTATAGTAGCTGTGCAGCAAAGTCAATAGAGCATCAAACTTGAACTGAAGTTCAAAGAGCCTCACAAAGAAAAATTCACCTTTTTAATTAAGAAACTGGTTTTAAAAACAAGAAAATTAAAATTAATGAAATGAAAAATGACTAAAACGGAATGTTTACACAAATGTCTAAAATACAACTGAAACAGGTACAGTACCAGAAGTACCACAAACAAAAAAGGAAACATGCAAGATATGAGGCATAATGGCTAATCTATACATTCAAAGAAATTATACAAGAATTAACATTGGCAAGAAAATTTTAAGACCAAATTGCATATACTGGACAAGTAAATATTACACAGGACTCCAACAAGGATGAGCCCAATATTCAATACTTCATGACACACTACACTAAGGGGATGGGAGAATACTTCAGGCAGAGAAAAGGGGAATAGCTGGTCACATTCATCAATTTCAAAATGATACCAATGAGATCAGAAAAACTGAATATATATATATATATATATATATATACACACACACACACACAAGCCACTGGTTTCTCAAGAGATGAACATCTGAAAAGCAGTCAAACTTTTTAAAAAAATGAAGTTTCCCAGAAGATACATCTTATTCAAAGAAGATCTGAACAGCCAATTCTCCCAGACAAAAGACTCTTTTCTCTGTTCTAATTCTTCCTGATGCTTGTGCTTCACAATATTGCCATCCTCTCCCTCCCAGATCCTCTATCCCCTGGAATTTCTGTAATGCTGCTATTTCTAAGAAGTTTAGTGGCTCAGTGGATTGAGAGCTGAGCCTGGAGTAAAGAATCCTTGAGTTCAAATCCAACCTCAGACACTAACTAGTTGTATAACCCTGGGCAAGTCACTCAAGCTGTCTGTCTCAGTTTCCTCAACTGAAAATGAGAATAATAGTACCTACCTCACAGGGTTGCTGTGAGGAACTAAAGAGTAAACTTGGTACATCATAGTCTCTTAAGAACTGCTCTCAAGGGGTGGCCAGGTGGCTCAGTGAGTAAGAGCACAGGCCCCAGTGTCGGGATGACCTGGGGATCGAATCCAGGCTCAGATACTTAGCACTCACCCAGAAATAACTGGCCGTGTAACCTTGAGCAAGTTACTTAACCCCAATTGCTTAAAAAAAAAAAAAAAAAGAAATGCTCTCTCAGGGTGGCTTGGTGGAGCAGTGAATAGAGCACTGGCCCTGGAGTCAGGAGGACCTGAGTTCAAATCCGGCCTCAGACACTTAAAACTTACTACCCATGTGACCTTGGGCAAGTCACAACTCCAATTGCCCTCCAAAAAGCAAAAAAAAAAAAAAAAATGCTCTGTCTTCCTTTCCCCCTTCCCATTTCCCTCTCAACTTGCCTGACCAGTCCTTCTCCAGTCTCTCTTTACTGTAACACTGTCTAATGAACTTAACTTACTCCTTAACTGCGGGTATCAAAGGTCCTATTTTATTCTCACTCTATACTCTATATTATCACTCTATACTCTTTCTAGGACTCACATCCACTCCCACAGGTTCAATTATCATCTTTGTGTAGATGATTCCAAGATCTCTATACATCCAGCCTTAGACTCTTCTGAGTGTTAATCTCACATGACCAAAATTGTGTACTGGGCATTATGAACTCATAAACTATCCCACAAAACCTTACTCAAACTTACCATATCCAAAAGAGAACTCAATCTCTCCTTCAAAGTCCACCACTCCTCCTAACTTCCCTATTTCTTCTGAGAGCATCACAATGTTGATAATCACCCATGCTCACAAACTAAAGAGTCATCTTGACTCTTTATTCTTCCTCATCCCCCATTCCAAAAATTATTTGCTAAATCTTGTCTATTCTACCTGCAGTCTCTCACATGTCTCCTCTCCATTCACATGGCACCATTCCAATTCAAGATTTTTCTACCTGGACTATTAGGATACCTCCTAACTGGACTCCCTGCTTCCACTATGTTCCCTCTTTAACTCATACACCAAATTGACATTTCTGTCAGCTATGAGCATGTTATTCCCCTGCTCAAAATGCTTTTCTGAATCCCTACTTCCTTCAGAATAAAACACAAACTCCTCTGTTTGGCCTGAAAAAAAAATGACTGTTAGTTGAAAAAAAAGAAAAGAAGGCAGCACTTAAACTGAAGCTTAAGGGAAGCAGGGATTTCCAAAGGTGGAAGGGGGGAGGAAAAACATCCTAGGCACAGGAAATAGCCTGTGTAAAGGTATGGAGATGAGAGGTGAGAAGGAAACCTGTTTGCCCAGAGTACATGAGAGGGAATAATGTATAATTAGCCCAGAAAGACAGCTAGGAGTCAGTTTGGAGGGCTCTAAATGCCAAACAAGTGTATATTTTATCCAAGGAAAACCTGAAGTCACTAAAACTTCTCCAACAGGGAACGGACATGGTCAGAATTCTGCTTTTGAGATATCGATCTGGAAGCTGTGTGGAGTAAGAACTGAGTGTTGTCTTCAACATTATTCATTTAGATCAAAGTCCTTCTAAGACATGGGATGTCCCTGATGAGGATCTGAGGCTGAAAAAAACCACCTAGAATCAACTAGGTGCCAAGCATCTCAAAATTTAGACAAGCTGTAACCAGATAAGTCACCAAGCATCAAGACTGTATTCAAAGCCTTTCCTGGGTGGAAACACTTGCAAGAATTTGCATTTAGCTGGTATAACCTTTGAGCAATAAGGAATACTTCAATGTCACAGTGAGGACTCAAGATCTACACACCAAATGTTCAAAAAAAGTTCATTCCTTTAAATACATCTTAATATGAAAAATGGTAAATGGAATGACTGTGATTAAAAAACTCATCTGATTAAGTTCTTCTACAGCTTCAAAACCGGCAGTTTCTATTTCACTTTGGTCAACATGCTTCAAAAAATCATACCACAAGGTATCAATGATCTCTACCAAATCCAATGGCTTTGTCTCAGACTTCAACTGTTCTAGATTATCTAATGCTGACCACACTTTAAACTTACCTTCCTGGATATCTGTGACACTACACATCCAAGATCTGACTTCTGTCTTCTTCCTACCAAAGCCTAAATGTAGAAAATTCCTAAGGTTCCTTCCTCAGCCTTTTCTTCTCTACTTTTTTCTCTCTTGCTTCTCAAGCTCATCAAATCTCCATAAAGATTATTCTAATATTGGTATCTGCCTAGATATCACCGTCTCTTGAATGTTCAATATCTGCTAGGTACCTTGGATGCAACATACTCAACACTAAATTCATCATCTCCTCCTTCTCCTCCACCCCCAAATTTGCTCCTCTTTCCAATATCCTTGACTTCTTTAATGGTACCACTTATCTCTGATAAGTTAAAAAAAAAAAATCAAAGTTACTTTCGATTCTTTCCTTTCCTCTAAGTTTTCATGCCTACTAAATCATCAAGTGGGATCAATTCTCTACCAGTGAAGATTTCTGGGCAGAGCACTGACTGTTCACAGCATCTACCATTGGTATATAGAATTGAGGAAAGGCAGGCAGGAGTAGTGCTGAAGATCAGGAGAGTATCATATATCAAGAGGGGCAGCAATAAGAAATGGGTACAATGGTTTTCAACAGGTTATAGAATAAAGTCCAAACTTCGTAGCCGGGCATTAATGCTGACCCTTAACCTCCCTTTCCAGTCTTATCTCCCACCGCACCACCTAGATACACTGTAACTCCAATCAAAGTGAGAGCTGTGCTCTTTACCTGGAACACCTTTCCCCACTTCATCTCTTCCTGCAGAAAGTGAACCCGCCCTTCTCAAGTCCAGGCTTAAACACCGCCTTCCTCCACCGAGCCTTCTCTAGAACCCTCCCTGACACCCAGAAGACAAAAATGACCCCTCCCTCTTCTGAGCTCCAGAAGCACCTCATACCTAAACTACAAGGGCAGGGTGCCGGAAAAAAAAAAAAAAAAAAGAAGCTGAATTTTTCATATCCCTTACTAAATTACAGATTTATTGAAGAGCAAACGCCTGTCCCATATTCACTTGTGTGCCCCCCCCCGTAGTACCCAATATAGTTTCTTACACAGAGTAGCCATTCAATAAATGTCAAATTATTCCTCATGCTCAACTCTTTCATACATCACAGGATCACAGGTTTCTAGAGATGAAAGCAACCTTAGATGAGGCCTAAAAGCCATTGCTTTCTGTGTGTTTAAATATAATTTCCATAAATTATTTCATTTTGCTTTACTATTATCATTTTCAGAGATGTTCTAATATTTTCACCTCCAACTGACAAATATTTGGCAATGACTCCTAAAACTTTAACCTAAACTGACCTACCCTCCCTCAAGTATTTAAATGCTTTGAAGAAACCCTATGACTAAATTCACAGTATCACTATTACTGTCAACTGGCCCCCATTTCAAATTTGTCACCCAATCTGGACAAATCCACAACAGCTCTCCAATTTCAATGTCACCCCACTTTCAAGAGGCTTACTACAGCTTCTTTAATATCTTTTTGCTTCCATATGGACCTTATGCACAGAGATGCCAAGAAAATGTGCCTCAGATAAAAATCTACAATCTTTATACCTGAATTCCCACTAATGTAAATTTCACAGAAAAACAGAACCTTAAAAAGGACTTCAGAGGCCAACTGGCCTAACTCCTAAAGAAAAACTACCTATAACACATTTACAAGTAGGCATCTAGTCTTTCCTTCAAGGATTCCAGTAATTGCCCATAGTCACTCCTTTCTCAATTTAGAGTTGTGAAGTTCACTTTGGTTTGACAATGGTAAAAATTTACTTTTAGCTCTAATCCGATTTCACTGCCTTAGATTCAGTACTTTTTGAATCCTGACTGTCCTCCCACATTTGTATCACTTGAAGATTTGATAAAATGCATGCTTTCATCAAAGTCACTAAGAAAACTGTTACATGGCAAAGAGACAAACACAGATTTCCAGCAAAGGCCTCTAGGTGCCTCCTTTCCAACTGACATCAAACCACTACTGACTACTCTTTGGATCCTGCTATTCAACCCATTCAGAAGTCATCTCATTTGAACTCACTGTCATCTGGTCTTTAACAACCCATCTCCCCATCTCTTTTATAAGAACAGCATAAAATGGAAATATAGCTACCTAAAGAAATGGTTACAAAGATCAGATACCTTTCCACTTTGGTGGGTGAGCACTAAATGAATTTTCATCTGCCTTCAATGGTTCTCAGTCACAACCTATCTGACCAATGATTAAATGCCATCAATAATGCCTGCAAAACCTGCAGCAGGAGATGAAACACGGCTTGAAAGTTCTTCTCGCAGTGTCTATCTTTACAGTCAGTTAAACATGTTGACTTGTCACATTCCCTGAACTATGAAAAGGTCTGAGCTGATTTTCAAAAGGGAACTGAAACCAAATTACTCACCTAAATCTAGAAAAACTGTATCTCTGAGATTTCCTTGGTCTCCCAGTCTAGTAATGCTGTCAGAAAAGGCAATGTGGTTAGTCTGGCATGATCTAGTCTTGATGGGACCATAGTTAACTGCTTCCTGTCCACATAATATTCACTATCTCTTCAAAAGTGTATAGAATTTTGATAGGACTCAAGCCCAGAGTATATATTAGAATCCCCCCCCCCTTAAAAAAAAAGCCATTTTTGTGCTTAAATATCCTTCCCTGAATGCTTTTTTTAAAAAAAAAAAAAGATTGCGATGTTGGACATTTGACTTTTTAGAAACTATTTTCTTTAACGAAAAGAATATATATATATATATATATATATATATATATATAGTTGCATTTTAAAAGTTATTTCATAGGGGCAGCTAGATGGCACAGTAAATAGAGCACTGGCCCTGGAGTCAGGAGGACCTGAGTTCAAATCCTGTATCAGACACTTAAAAAAAATTAGCCATGTGACCTTGGCCAAGTCACTTAACCCCAACTGCCCTACCTTCCCCCCTCCAAAAAGCAACAACAACAGAAAAGTTATTTCATGGCTTGAACTTTCACAGATTGACTTCCAGTGCATACTAAGTGGGCCGCAGCATATTACCAATGACTTGAAAGCAAAAAAAGTATCACCCAGGAAATCTATAACCCAAGTAGGAGGCAGGTGGGCAACAAATACACGATCATCAACACCCATGAAATGTTTATTTAATATACCTATTCTAGTTTTTGAAGGAACTATTTGGTACCAACAAAATGACCTAGGAAAAAGACTTGTAGTACATTATGTAGCTCCTCCATTGAGGATTTCAAAAAATAAAGAGCAAAAAAACTGCAGAGAAGAGGAAAGCATGATAGCATGATTGCACACCATAGAAAGGAGCACCCATATTAGTGAAATCATGATTCAACTTAAGTATTTCTAATTTATTCTAAACCCATATCCATAAACTAATCACAAAGAAAATGCCCGAAAATTTAGAGCAAATATTAAAATGGGTCATTCTTGGCCCTTAGAGCTACATACACATACATATATACAGGTATATACACACCCATATATTATACATAGTATTTTCAAACAAGCTTATCATGGAACAAGTTACAAGGTATATGAAGTATATAATGTCACAGAGTAAATCAACTGCCAACAATTTAGGTATGCAGTGCATTGCTAAGTTCGTTAATGAATCCCCTGAAAAAGATATTCTTATGTGAATTGGGGGGGGGGGAGAAGCAGGGAATGTCAAAGCAGAGGTGTCTCTCTAAGAGACATCTGCATGACAAAAATAACTTAGTGGTCAACTTCCAGCCTCTAAAGTCAGCCAAGTTTGTTTTCTGTTCGCCAAACTTCTTCTTTCGCCCCTCAGAAACCCAGAGAAGTTACGTAGTTTATGTGCCCAAGGTCAAGGAAGTAGGAGTTAGGAACAGTAAAGATATGAACACAGGTCCTGTTATCAGAGCCATTGTGTTCTCAGCCTCCCTCAAAAATATATTATATGTGGTACAGGTGGGGAGAAAGTGTTTTTTGTGAAAAATTGGGGGGGGGGCGGTTTGTGGGCTAAGAATCCATTAGTCCAGTTGATATGGTTACCAAAAATGCAATCTTAAGTCAAATTAACAGGAAGGAATGAGTCCACAATGAGTTAGGTTATAGTCCTGCTGTAATCTGCCCTAGTTGGACCACATTCAGAGTACTGTTTGATTCTAGGCACCACATTTTAGGAAAGACAGAAGCAAACAGAACCAGTTCAAAGGAGGATGAACTAAATAACAGAGACTGGAAACCAAGCCACAGGACTGGAGACTGAAGGAACTGAGGAAGTTTAGCCTACATAAGAAAATTCTTAGTAGGGACATGAGTGGGATCTTAAAATACTTGAAGGGGGTTATTATGCAGAAGAGAGATTACACTTGGTTTTACTTCCTTCAACAAAAATTTAAATGACTACTCTGTGTAGATCACTGTGCAGTTAGGCATTGGGAGAGAAAAGGAGTTTAAATGAGGCTCACAGAAAAATGTGACAACTGAGAGTTGCCCAAAAAGTGGAATGTCCTACTTAGGGAGGCAGTGAATTTTTCACTTTCCAGAAGGGGAGGAAAGATCATTTCATCCAGGATCTTGTGGATGACATCCAGGTTCAGTTAACAGCTAACCTAGGATCTCTCCAAGGGTCATTTCAAGTCTTGAGCTTCTATGGTTCCACAATCAGTTTAGTCACAATTCAGTCTGCATGCACTATCAAAGGACTACCTGATGTGTTCTCTGATTCCAGCCCTGCTTCTTAACTTACTACCTGTGTAACTTGGACAATTCATTTCACCTCCCACGGTCTCTGTTTCTTGATGTATAAAAATGAAGACGTACTAAATCAAAGGTTCTTAACCTGGGACCTATAAATTTGTTTTTTAAATCTTTTGATAACTATATTTCAAAATAATTGGTTTCCTTTATAACCCTATGTATTTTATACATTTAAAAGCTTTATGCTAAAGGGTTTGTGCAGTTTGACAAAGGGATTCATGACATACAAAAAGTTTAACTCCAGGGATCTAAAAGATCTTGAAGGCCTCTTTCAGCTCTAAAGTCCATAAAAGTCTAAAGTCGATTATGGCTAATCCTAAAGGTTAAAGCGATTTAATCATTTTTGTAATGCTTTGAAAAATGAAGGAAACCACAAAAGGGAGTGTTCAAAGGAATCTCTCCCAGGAAGACATCGCTTGAGAGGAGTCTTGAAGATTTAACCCCAGGAGCTTCAGGTACTGATCAGAGTAGACTAACTCACACAAGTTCAAGAGGTCAGCAGGTGTTCCCTCCACAAACCCTCCAGCCTTCTGTGCCTGAGACTGGCTCCCCCTCCAATCAGAATCCAATTTCTACCCCAAGTCTACCAGATACATCTCTTGTGATTTTTTTGGGGGGGGGGCATAATTTATATCATTTTCTTGGCATCCAGTGATTACTTTCCATAGTACCTGTCCTTCTGAGGCTCTGGAAGGTTTCTCCATGCTTCCTATAATAATTTTTACTTCTAGTTATGAATACCCTGACAAAAGTGTCATTGTATCATAAGAGATTATATATCTACCTATATTATGTCTATTATATATCTATATCTATATTATATATCTATATATCACTATCAGTAAAATGTATTGTGGCTGCAATAGATTCCTTAATTGTAGTACTATTCTAATTCTATATTTACATTTTAATTTACTGTCTGAAACTGAATAGCAAAAAGGCTACTGAAATGATGTATGACTACTAAAATCTACAATGCGAAGACTAATTTAATATTAGAACTTTAACAATCTGGGATATCTCAAACTATACATAACTTCACCTCAATTATTTAAGGTAGTAGTTTAAAGAAAAAAAGATGTAATAACAATACCTAAAATTAAGCAGAGTCTGGTAAATTTAAAAGAGAATGAATTTGGTGGCATCACCAGCTCCAGTGTCGGGATGACCTGGATCAAATCCGGGCTCAGATACTCAGCACCACACCCAGAAATAACTGGCCATGTAACCTTGAGCAAGTTACTTAACCCCGATTGCTTTAAAAAATAAAAATAAAAATAAAAAAAAAGAGAATGAATTTGTCTAGCTCATCAAAAACTTTTTGGGGAGAAGGAAGGAACTGGAATTTTTTTTTATTTTGAAGCCACGACCTCCTGCCCCTCCATCAAATATATTTCCTTCAGTTGTTATTTGTCTCTCAACTAGACAACTCAGACTTCTAATCATTTACAAAACCATTCCATCTTTATCTCATTTTCATTTTACATAGCCAAATTCTTCTCCTCCACCACTCATCAGCTCATTATTTAAGGGATTTGAAAACATATACATACAAGATCCATTTTAGAACTATTATATTCAAAATACACTTCCCTAAAACATTTCCAGAAATGAAATACATTATAGCTATTCTGCTCGATAACTGTTTTTCATCTTGGTTCTAGAGGAAGTATTTACTACCACAAAGAAACATATTTAGTTCTGAATCTCAAACTCTCCATTTTAATCCTGTGGGTTGTTCGGTCGTGAACCCATCTGGGGGGTTTTCCTGGCAAAGGTATTCGGGTGGTTTGCCATTTCCTCCTCCAGCTCATTTCACAAACTGGGCTGAGGGGCTTTCTCCGGGTCTGACAGCTAGGAAGTGCCTGAGGCCACATTTGTCATCTCCAGGACTCCGGGCACCGCACTCAATCCACGGCGCCACCTAGCCGCTCCAATTCTAACACTCCACGGATCTAAAACAAAATGTACCACCCTACCAGACAGCAAACACACCTCCAGGGCCCGGTGAAAACAGGAATTAGCAACCCCGCAGAAAGTTTTCGTAGCGGGAGGTTTGGTGAATTACAAAGCCGAAAGGCCGGCGGCCCACGGTCACTGAAAGGCGGGGAATGGGTGTAGCGGTCCTGGGGTGAAGGGGGGCACTGCCCTTTCAGGACATCCTCCAAGGGCTGCCGGGAGGCCAGTGGCCACAGCCGCGCGTCCCACTGGCCACTCGCGGCACGTGCCCTTTCGTGGGCACGGACGGCGGCGACTCGAGGCGCCCCGGAGCTCGGGCCGGCAGATGACCTCAGTTTCTGCAGAAGCCGGACCTGACCAAGTTCCAGGGCTGCCACGGGACGCGCGCTGTGGCTGCGGGAGGCTCAGGACGCACCTGCGCTCCCTGCGCCGGGCTTCACCCCGATCCCGGGTCTAAGTTGCCGGCCCCCCGCCCGCCCGCGAGCTCCGGGAGGGCACACAGCAGGCGCCTAATGCGTGTGCACGGACCGGGCGCCTGCACCGAGCCGCTCTGCTACGCTCTCAGCGCCCGGCTCCGAGAGGGAGCGCCCCGACGCCCGCCCCGGCCCCCGCGCCCCGGGTACCTTCAGCCAGCTGCTCCTCCAGGGTGACCTGGTAGCGGCCCACGGCAAACACGCGCACTCCCACGGAGGACGCTCCGGAGCCGGCTCCGGACCCGCCGCCACCGCCGCCCGGGCAGCCTGGGCCGCCCCCTCCGCCGCCGCCGCCGCCGCTGCCCTCCGACTTGGGCATCCGGGAGAACTTCTTCATGGTGTCGCGGGCGAGGCCCCCGCGGCCCCGGCAGGCGCAGTCCGCGGGCGCCGGCAGCCTCACATCCCGCGCGAGCGCGCGCGGGGACACCGAGGCCCGCGGCTCGAGGGCCCCCCGCTGCCCCGCACGGCGAGCGGGCTGGTGGGTGGGGGGGGGGCCTGAGCGCGGAGGACGGCGAGGAGGCGAGGGAGGAGGGAGCCGAGCGAGCGCCGCGGGGCTGTGGCGCTGCCGCCGGGGTGTTAGCTGCCGGGGCTGCTTGCCCGCCCGCCTCCCTGCCCGCCAGCCGGGGATGTGCCGTCGGCGGCCGCGGCGCCGGGACTAACCGCTCCGAGCGGAGCTCCGCGCACGCGCAGCCGCGAGCGCCCCTCCGCCGGAAGTGACGCCCCGCCTCCGCGTCACGTGGGGAGGCGGGGGCGGGGCGGAGGAGGCGGAGAGGAGGGAAGGTCTCCCCGGGCGCCCCAGGCTCCGCCGGGGAAGGGATGCTCCGAAGGGGCGTGGTCTTCCGAGGCGCGCGTCCTTTGGGTCTAGCTCCCTAGGCTTCCCGCCCCATCATCCTATAGTTGAAGAAGCTGAGGCCCGAGAGTCGGGTGAGCATCTGACCTGGCCCTTGCTCCGACCTAGGGCTCCTTGGGGCAGCCGCCCTCCTGGAGGGCGGGGCTGCTCTCGGCCCTTTTGGGAATCCCCTGCGCTCAGCGCATGCGCGACACATAGTAGGCGCTCCTTAGATGCTTGTGGAGTGACTAAGCGATCGCTGTTCATCTCTCCATCCCTTCCTCCAGGGTTCAGTATCTACAGTCCTAGTACTAGAGGCAGCCTGGTAGTGAAATGAATAGGGTGGAAGTCAGGAAGGCCCAAACACTTTACAGCCGTGTGACCTTGGGCAAGTCACTTCCCCCGCTTGCCTCAGTTTCCTCATCTGTAAAATGAGCTGGAGAAGGAAATGGCAAAGCGCCCCAGGATCTCTGCCAAAAAGACCCCTAGCTGAACAACAATGCCCTAATTCCTCAGGCACTCTCTGCTATGGGGATTTTAACTATGAGAAATGTTTAAAAAGTAAATCTAAGCCTCCTTAGAAATAACATATTTCACATGTCAAAGGTTGAACCTTAGGTCTGTAAATCTGAGGCTGGCTGTCCTTGATGGCAGTTTCCTTTTAAGAATTTGCCTTATGGTTGGGAATGTGCTGTATATAACCTAGGCAAGTCTCTGGTCAGTTTTCTCCTTTGGAAATAATCATGAGTTATTTATTAAGCTGCTTGAGGGCAAGGATAATTTCATGCTTTATTATTTATATTCCCAAGATCTAGCCATGACTGACCCATAGTAGGTGCTAAAAAGAAGCTTGCTGATCTAACCAGTTCATGGATAGCTGACATTTTTATAGCCCTTGATCCTCACAATATTCCTTTAAGGTAGGAAGTATAGGTAGGAATTATAGGCATCTTCATCTTCCATTTACGAAAAAGGAAACAAGCCCAGACAGCTTGAATGATTTTGATCACAATCTGACAGTTTGTAAATGACAGAGATCAGATTAGAACCCTGATCCCTGCTGCCTCCATGCTGTTTTCACTACAGCCAAAGGAATTGGACTAAATCATCCTTTTAAGCTATAAATTTATATGTGGTAAGAGTTTGGAGGAGGAAGACATCCGTCAGCAGGGATTTCCCAGAAATGGGATTTGAATTAGACTCAGAAGGATGGGTGAGATTTCCGTAGACAAGAGATGAGAAAAGCATTCATTTCAAGGAGTGGGTTAGTGGGTGAAGGTGTTTAGACCCAATATTTCATTTCCTCTTATTCTAAATATTTTAAGGATATGTCTGACCACAACATAGTAATTCATGATATCTTCTACAGTCAATTTACCTAAATCGTTATCCTATTTCGTTTTCTTTTTTTCTTATTTGACAGAATAAACAGATGTTTGACCTGATGATACAAGTTTACGATCGTAGATCCAGAACTTGAAGAAATGTCAGAGGTCAAGTCCAATCCCCTTATTTTACAGAGGAAGAAAAATGAGAACCAGAGAAGTGCCCAAGGTCAAATAGACAACAAATGAGAGAGTCCAGTTTCTGAGCACACGTCTTCTGATTGCAAATCCAGTGGCATAGGAGCACACTCAACTAATCCACCAATCAATAAGCTTTTATTTAATGCACACCACATGCCAAACATCTAGATTGATGGGGATACAGATATGAAAAGGGGGGTGATCATTCTACTTAGGAGTTTGCATTCCATCCAGAAAGACATGCAAGTATAGAAAGAAACACCACGTACTGAGTAAATACAAGTTGGTCAGGTAAGGATGATATTGCTGAGGGGGCTGGGGGATTAAGAAAGTCTTCATGTGGATGGTGATGCTTTGTTGTGCTAGAAGGTAGGGACAGATTCTGTAGTAGAAATGAGAAGGCAGCTTCCCTGGGCATGGGGAGTAACCAGTGCAAAAGTACAGTCAGAAATGGAGTGCCACGTGTGAGGAACAGGGAGACTAAAAGAGATCGTAGAGTATGGGAAGAAGGATAACATTATTAGTATTGTTACAGGTTGTGAAAAGCTTTAGAAGCCGAAGGAGTTTATATTTTAAAATATTGGATACTTTAAAAAGTTTATATTTATAAATAAGTTTCTACCTTATCCCGGAGGGAGTAAGCAACTCCTGAAGTTTATTTAGTAGGGGAATTCACATGGCCAGATCACCACTTGATAATGAGTCAAAGCCTTAAACCATAAGTTT
Organism: Petaurus breviceps papuanus; assembly: GCF_028583685.1. NCBI lineage: Eukaryota > Metazoa > Chordata > Mammalia > Diprotodontia > Petauridae > Petaurus > Petaurus breviceps. The sequence continues at coordinate 10,224,074 of NW_027185655.1, read as the reverse complement.
AAGTAGAAAACTCCTTAATTTTCCCATAGCTATATAATAATTTTTTATATTTATTGTTTAACTGCTACAGCATTGCTGTAACAATCAGCATCAACTGTCTCATTACTGTAAGATCATACATTTATATGGTTGGTTAGTTTTACTACCAAAGGACTTTGACATTTATTATCACACTTTATTATATACACACCCTGGAAAGTTGGGTAGAGATATGTATTTGCTCCTCCCTCAATTTATAGTTCAAAAAATTGAGAAACAAAAATGAGATTAAGTATTCATCAATAAGGCAAAAAATCTAGTTTATGAAAGAATATTGTCTTGATGACTATGGGAAAACAGTCTATGTAAAGTCTGGTTAATACTGTAATGTAAAAGGGCACCCAGAGGAACCTACATAATTTAGTGATGATCAAAAAGGGGAACCAGATTTTTAAAAAGGATCAAGAAATTCAATGAGAAACATTAGTGAGCTTCATGCAAACTAGGCCTGCACAAAAAGACATTAAGAAGACACAACCCTGGAAGAAAGGGACCTTCAGGAAAACCAGCATGAGCTCAGGTGAGCAGACCACAGCAGGACCCAGACCAGCCACAGTCCAGGAATTTTGAAGGTTGCAAGCATTCTGAGCCCAAACACGAAGGGAAGATAAAAGCCACTGACTGGACACCAGGAAAGGTTAGGACCCCACCCTTACATCTGAGAGTTCTGGAGGGAATGGAGCCTGATCCAGATTCAGTCTCAATCAGGAACTGAGATGGGAGAAAAGAATAAACAGAAAACATCCAATAGTACAAAGAAACTGTGGATCGAGAGAGCGAAAAGGAAAACTCTGAAGAAGAGAGTATTTCCAGAACGTGCATAAGCCAACTAGGGCGAAATGGCTTGGCCAATACAGGAATACCTAGAGGAAATGAAACAAGAGGGGACAAATGAAATACAACCTCTGGAGGAAAAATAAACAAAACAAAGAATAAATAGCTTAGGTGGTAAACTTACCCAAGCGGTGACATCTATGAAAATTAGAATGGACCACATAGAACTTAGTGAGACAACAGCAACAACAATTGAAATAAAATGGAAAGGTTTTGTTTGTTTTTAAACAGAAGAAAACATAAGATCTATACTCTGAAAAACAACCAACCTGGAAAGTAGGTTGAAGAGAAATTAATGAAAACCCCTAGGAAAACCATAGCCAAAACACAAAGTTCTTAGTCAAAGTAAAAATAATGCAAGTAGCAAGAAAGAAATAATTTAAGCTGCGAAGAAACTGTAAAGTGCAGACACAACAGTCAGAAGAAATCTAGAGTGGCAAATACATTTGAACAATTAGACGAGGGCTAATTGATGAAGTACTTACATTCTAATAGAGAAAAGACCAATGATATCAAGGCCACATAAGCAATTAAATAAGACTAAGGGACTGATGTGGTTTTGTACCTCCACAAAAGTACAGGTTTTTAGAGATATGAGGAAACATTACTAATGCATTCTTCTTGGAGGTGGGAGGTCCACAGGTTTTCAATATTGTATATGTTGCAATCACTTATGCTGATTTTTTTCCCTCTTCTTTTTGTTTTTCTGTATTTTCTTTTTAAAAATACTATTTGAGGGGCAGCTAGGTGGTACAGTGAATAAAACACTGGCCCTGGATTCAGGAGGACCTGAGTTCAAATATGACCTCAGACACTTATCACTTACTAGCTTGTGACCTTGGGCAAGTCACTTAACTCCAATTGAGCTGCCCTCCCCCCTCCAAAAAGCAAAAAATTATTTTAAAAAAAAGAGAGGAGGACCAATCAAATGAATGATCACTTCAGCTACAGATCACTCATGTTGATCATATTCCTTCTTTTTCACCATTCGCTGTGTTTAAAAAAAAAGGGGGGGGGGGTCCTAGGACCAAAGGGAGGAAAAATGTAAAAGAAATTCATGGTTAGCAGTGATAACTATGAATGTAAATGGGATGAACTTATCCATAAAATGGAGGGGGGGGGATAGCATAATGCATTAGAAAGGAGGAGTCAACAATATATTGCGGGTTTTTTAAGGCACTTGAAACTAATGATAGAAATGAAACAAAATCACCAAAATCTTTGGCATACAGCCAATATTATACCAAGGGATTGGGGGGGGGGGATTTACATCACTTAATACTTTCACAAATAACAGAAAAAAAAAAGAGATCACAGAACTGTGCAAACAACAATAATAACAAAACACTGGAAAAGCAACAAATCAAAATCAAATCAACACTCCAACTAAATGCAGAAATGGAAATTTTGAAAATCAAAAAAGAAATTAACAAAAAAATTGAACTGATAAAGATTTGCTAATGTGATAAATGAGATGATAACGACGGCCAAAAAAACTGACTAAAAAGAAAAAAGCATCAGTAAAACATTTAAAAATTCAAAGAAGCTCAGAGGCAGACAGAAAAGCAGGATGATTTTAGAATTTGTTATATGCTTTTAAAAGATCTGTATGTAATAGAGACTTTCAGTTTCATCCACAGTCCTCCTTTTCTGTTCTTTGTATATGGAAGTGATTTTTTTTGTTCATCAAGTTCATGATTATAAGAGAGAAAATAAAAAAGAACTCAAGGCATACCTTAAGTCCAATGTCTGTTACTTTGAAACAAAATGGTAGCCAATATATTTACAAATGGAAACTATATTATTTTCATTTTCCTATTTCTGACTTGTTTTTGTTCAATTGTTTCAGTCAAGTCCGACTCTTGGTGATCTCATTTTGGGGGTTTTCTTGGCAAAGATACTACAGTGGTTTGCCATTTCCTTTATGAATTCATTTTGCAAATGAGGAAACTGAGGCAAACAGGTTTAAGAGGCTTGCCCAGAGTCACACAGTAAGTAACTGAGACTGAATTTGAACTCAGGAAAATGAGTCTTTCTGACCCCAGGCTGCTACACCACTAGACCACTCCTATCTATGACTATGTGACAAAAAAAAATCTTTCTAGATTTTGGTGATTGCCTGATAAGCAGTCAGCCTTATTATGGAAAGGAGATTCTACTAATCAAATGAGTTGGATTTTTTTTTTAAGTTGAACCAATTTTTGCCATGTACACATAGCTATAGCCAAAGACTTTCTGGTCATTCAGAGGTGACAATACAATGCTGCAAGGAAAAATAGATGGCCTTATATCCAGAAGAAGAAAGAGAGTGAAGGAAGTAAAGCAATACATGTGAAATATGGCATATTTGTAAAATTAGCTTTACATGTCAAATAATGATATAAGCAAAAAAAAAAAATTCTTTATCAGTCACATGTCCCTTCAGCTGTTGCTGCTGAAAGTCACGAAATCCTTCTAAGGTGATTACGAATGCCAGACAACTGTTGCCCAAAGTGAAGTTATAACCCACATATCCAAATAGGTGCTTGGTCTCATGATCAGAGAGAATCCTGCCATCAGTAATCAAGTTGTGGACTGAATTGAGGTTGTGGGAACTCAAGAGAATTCTTTTTTTTTTCTTTTTGGATGGGGGGAAGGTAGGGCAATTGGGATTAAGTGACTTGCTCAAGGTCACACAGCTAGTTTTGTGTTAAGTGTCTGAGGCCAGATTTTACTCCAGGGCCAGTGCTCTATTCTCTGTGCCACCTAACTGCCCCAAGTCAAGAGAATTCTGCCATAAAGGATGAAACTATGGCCCAAATGGGTGAGATCAACTGTGGTTCCTGATTATTTATAGTATCATTATTATCCATCATGAATCATTAGCATAGATGATTGAATACTAAAACTATGAATATACATATATATATATAACATGTCTATGTGTGATTGGCACTTAATTATCCATGCTATAAAGCTGACTGTATGCATGCATATAATACATACACACATATACTATACATATAGTTAGCATTCAGATTTGTAAGCATATGTATTTATTGTCAGCATTTGATATATGTGTCTATAAAACAACTATATATATATATATATATTTTGTGGATGGTAGAAGAAAAATTTTAACTATTTCCGTATTCAGTAAAATTAAATACTTCACATAATTCTAGCTAATATAAAAACTATTTGGAACTGTTTTAATTTCAAATGTAATTATTACCTTTTATTAGTTTGGTAAAGTTAAGAAACACATTTTCAAAGGAATATATCTCTAAAGCATAAGTTGGGTCTTTTTTTTGTTTGGGTTTTTTTTTTTTAGCTTTTAAAATGTTGCATGCCTTATCACTACTTCACATTTCTGTCCTTTGTCTTATCTGGTAACAGCAACGAACCACTGTATGTAGGAAGATACACATTTTCTTTCAATTTGTCATAACAGCAGTATATAATTTTATAATTTTAGAACTATAAGATATTTTATAGATAATCTAGTATATAATCTTCATTTTGTAGGTGAAGAAATTGGCCCCGCATGGTTAAGTGACTTACTCCAGTAACATAGCTGGCTAATGTCAGAACCAAGACCAAAACTCAGGCCCAGTGTTCTTTTTCCAATCAACTATGTTACCTCCTCACAACTAATACTGACTGACAATTACTCCTAATACCCCACAGTGAGCCTGGGTTGGTAGCAAGAAGTTTCAGAGTTGTACGGGACTCATCCTATACCTATGAGAGGAATGATAGAATCAAAGTCAGAGGACCTGCTTTTAAATCTTGCCTCTACCAGTTACAGTTAGTTTGACCTTAGGCAAATCATTTAATTTCATAGGGTCTCATTATCCTCATCTTTAAAATAAGGTGTGTGCATGTGAAATTCTTAAAGCCTCCTTTTAATTTTACATGCTAGGACCCCAGAAAGGTGGGGTAAGTAGCCCCATTATAACAATGAAGAAGGAACTTGAGAGTCAAGCAAATTAAATTACTTATTCATAGTTATATAGTTAGTGTTAGAGACAGAATTCCAATATAGATCTCCTTACTCCAAATCCATTGCTTTTTTCCACTAGACAACCAGATCTTAAGAATGGCCCCTATCCATACCCTATAGGGTACTTAAGACTTGAAGACAGCCTATTAGGTATTCCATGTACACACCACCTCCAAGGTTCAATCAGTCAACTGGAATATTCACCCAGGGTCCCAGGAAAGGGCACTTTCTCTCTGTAAAATCTTAATTAGAGAGACTTCTGGCCAATATGGCTACCTGAACAGAAATAGGCAGGTCAATTTCCCTATTCCAATTCCAGAAAAAAATTAAAAATTACACAAAACTGAATGATGATCAAGAAATTCTATGAGAAACTTTTCTTCCACCTCAGAAGTACGTAAAAAGTCAGGCAGAAGTCCACAGTCAATTGGAAAGGAAAGGCACCAGCCAAGCCAGTGCCAACACAAGCAAACTAGATTGTGTGACAAGAGACTTACCACACACATAAAACCTACAAAGCTTGTATGTGGAAGCAGCTCCCCTAAGAAAGCAGCAGAATGGTGGGGAACCCACAGTGAAGACCTTGGAGGAGATCAGAAATGGCATCAACAAGAGTGAACCTCTCAGGCAGTGCTCAGACCTGGATGTCCCAGGCCCAGCTTTGTAGAGCACTATGATAATCAGTTCTCTGAACCCTAAAATCCAAGAGGAGTTAACACAAGGAGGTGTGTTAATACAAGAACCTAGGTAACCCAAGTCAAGACTATTTGGGGCTTACTAATTCTCCTGAAATTGCAGCAGAAGTCAGAGTTTGACCCTGGCCCAATGCCCATTTCAGGAACTAAGGTTGATGAGTAACCAAAAGAAATAAGTGATCCCAATGCAACCAAAAAATGAACAAGAAAGAGAGAGTAACTTCACAATAACTGGAAGCAGAGACCCAATGGGGGGAAAATGGAAATTTCACAAGGACTGCATTAATACCTGAAGAAATGAATGAGATAAAAAGTTAAATAAAAGCTCTGGAGAAAAGAATTGGATAAGTAACTTAGAACAGAAGGTATTAAACCTTATCCAAAATAGCAGACCCCCTGAAAATGAGCATAGACCAAACAGAATTCAACAGCAACTCCATGAAGTGGCAAAATAAAAAAAAAAAAAATTAAAAAGAATAAAATCAAAAGGCAGGAGAAAATGCAAGGGTGTGTTTCTATTGATTATCTTACTCAACTAAAAGTAAATTAAATTAAAAGTAAATACCCAAGGTCACACAGCTAGTTGTGTGTGTGTGTGTGTGTGTTTTAAGCATCTGAGGTCACATGCGAACTCAGGTCCTTCTGACTCCAGGGCCGGCGCTCTACTCACTGTGCCACCTAGCAGCCCCAAGAATGCTTCTTGAATTAATCAAAACCAAATGTGAACAGGTTCTTTATACCTCCTCTAATCAATCAAAGCCATTGTTAGAATACTGTTCACCCTGTAAGGAATCTATATAAAAGGAAGAAAAAAACCTATCTCGAGATCAGATAAAGATTCCAAGCATCTGGAAGCTAAGTGAGATTGGATCATACAAGAGCTGAACTGAAAAGAAACAACAGCCTAGAGTCAATCAGCAAAAAGAGAACTAGAAGGAAGCTAAAATATAGTAGAGAAGGGAGATATTGAGGAGAGCAATTAACTCTTCAAGCAACTCAGAGCAGAAGATGCAGGAGGTTGCCACCATGTACCCACCTACTCGAGGACTGAGAAAAGTCCCACTCCCCCTCTTGGTAACTGTCTATCCACACACACTATAATATAATCTGCAATTTACCCAAACATTTCCAGTATTCTGAATTCTTCCTCAACCTTAAAGAAGTTAATTAATGATATGTATAAATGTAGATTAATACAGAGAGCCCTATTTCTATCTAAATTTAGGAATTTTCACCGTTGGGGGTTCAGAGCAATTGTTATTGAACTATTAACATTTCATATAAAATAAACTCCCTAAAGACACAAATTAAGTAGCCACATGGATCCTAGGGTCTATTATATTGCCCCAGGACTTAAAGTAGGCTAATTATTGTAACTGTTACATAAGGTATGTGGTCTTCGAAACAATTGAACTGGAAAACTCAGAATCATGATAGTCCCTGAAACCCATGATTAAATAAAAAAAGACTGGCCACTACATTTCAAGAAATCATAAACAAAAACTTCCCAAATCTATTAGAACCAGAGGGCAAAATTAAAAAGAGCAAGACTCTGCCAATCACCTTGTAAAAGAAATCACCAAAGAAAAGTCCCAGGAAAGTGCTAACCAAAACTCAAAGTTTCCATGTCAAAGAAAAAAAATATTGCAGGTACCCAGAATGAAAGAACTTAGCCACCAACAGTCAAAACCACACAAGACCTGGCAGCCTTTACAAAAAATGAAGGAAGATTTAGGAACAGACTATTCCCAATGATGGAATCATTAAGATATACAACCAAGAATAATGTATCCTACAAAGATAAATAGAATCCTACTGGAAAACAAATGGATTTTTAATGGATTTTCAAGCATTCTTGAAGAAGAAAAACAGAACTGAGTAGGAATTTTAAAATACAAACTCACTATTCAAAAGAAACCAAGAAAAGCAAATGTATTTAAATGGTTAAAAGGAGTTCTGTGATGTTGAAGGGCTTCTAATATTCTAATGTCTGGGGTGGAAGAAGATGGGAATAAGGGTACTGTTAGTAGGTGGTCAGTTTGAACAAGGACAGAAAGGGTTTCAGAGTTGCTAAAATGAGAAGGTTATGCAAAGGATGTGAGTATGCCAGTCACTGAGGATTGAGTTCAGTTCAGATATTAGCATTCATAGGGATTCAGCTCATGAGTGAAGTCATGTCAGGGTGTGTATAGCTAAAAAGCTAATGAAAAGGTCAGAAATGAGTACCCATTTTGCTTTGTCTTTTTAATTGTGAATTTCCTGTTTTTAATGACCCCTCATCATTTTAAACTGTATTTTATCTTTTCAATGTGACCTCTGATCCTTTCATGTTGAACCTACTAAGTCCTGTGTAATCCTGATTGTGACTCCATGATATTTGAATTTTTTCTTTTTGGTCACTTGCAGTACTTTTCCCTTGATCTAAGAGTTCTGAAATTTGGCTGTAATGTTGCTTGGAGTTTTTAATTTGGAGGTGATTAGATAGGTGATTTTTTAATTTCCTGAGGTGATTGGTGGATTCTTTCAATGCCTGTTTTGCCCTCTGGTTCCAGGAAATCAGGGCAGTTTCCCTTGATAATTTCTTGAAAGATGCTGGCCAGGTCCTCCTTTTGATTATGACTTCCAGGTAGTCCAATTGTTCTTAAATTATCTCTCCTGCATCCATCTTCCAGGTCAGTTGTTTTTCTAATCAGGTATTTTACATTTTCTTCTATTTTTTTCATTCCTTTGATTTGTTTGACTGATTCTTGATATCTCATAGAATCATTAGCTTACATTTTCCCAATTCTGACTTTAAGGAGTTGTTTTCTTCAGTAAACTTTTGTTCTTCCTTTTCCATTTGGCCAATTGTACTTTTTAAAGAATTGTTTAATTTTTCCATGCTATTGACTCTTTGTTTATGATTCTTTTGCATCATTCTCACTTCTTTTCCCCATTTTTCTTCTACCCAACTTACATTATTTTAAAACCCCTTTTGGAGATCTTCCATGAGACTTTTCGGGGCTTGAGACCCCTTACCATTTTTGTTTGGAGCTTGGCCCACAGTTATTTTGACATTGTTGTCCTCTTCTGAGTTTATGTCTTGATCTTCCCTGACATCATAATAACTTTCTATAGTCATGTTCTTTTATTGTTGTTTTCTGCTCATCTTTTTTGGCCTTATTCTTTTCTCTTAAATTTGAGCTCTGCTCCCAGGATGGAAGGGGCACTGTCTCAGGCTTTTTGTGCCAGGGGCTATAGGCCCTGGCTATTTACCTGGTGCTGCATTGATATGTCCCTGAGGCCTGTGGTGGACCCTTATGTCTGGTGCTGCATTGAGGGGGGTGAGGTAGGGGGTAGCTGGCACTGCTGGAGGTCGTGGGGATCTGGCAGCTCACCTGGTGCTGAGTCTGGGTCCTAGGGCTGGTATTTGGTGTGTGTTGAGGCTGGTGGGATATTTCTTAGTTTCCCTGGGGCTACACTGAAGCATGTGGAGGTCTGAAAGTTGCCCATTTGCCCAGGGCTATGCTGAAGCACATAGCAGTTCTCTGAGCTGGAGTCTGCCCATTCTTCTGGCTAAACTGAAGCACCTGGTGGCATCCTGTTTGCCTGCTCCACCCACCAGGGTTCAGGTTCTCCTGATGGTTTGCTGAAATGCTTCCTATTCTAGACTGAACTCCCCTTTACCCAAGTGAAACAGACCTTTCCTGATGATTTTCTAAGTTTCTTGGACTAAAACATTGTTTCATTCCATCTTTTTGCTGGTTCAGCTGTTCCAGGATTTGTTTTAGGGCACTATTCTATGGTTGTTTGGAGGTGAATATAGAAGAATTTCAGCAATTTACTGCTTACCCTATCATCTTGGCTCCTGGAAGTAGTCATCTCAGCTTTGATTTCTTCATCTAAAAACTGCCCATCCATATTCTTTGACCAATTGGGGAATAACTCATTCTTTTTTTTTTTTAAGCAATCGGGGTTAAGTAACTTGCTCAAGGTTACACGGCCAGTTATTGCTGGGTGTGGTGCTGAATATCTGAGCCTGGATTTGATCCAGGTCATCCTGACACTGGAGCCAGTGCTCTTACTCGCTGAGCCACCTGGCCGCCCCTAAGCAATTGGGGTTAAGTAACTTGCTCAAGGTTACATGGCCAGGTGTTTCTGGGTGGGTGCTAAGTGTCTGAGCCCGGCATTCAATCTCCAGGTCTTCTCAACACTGGAGCCGGTGCTCTTACTCGCTGTGCTACCTGGCCGCCCCTGGAATAACTCATTCTTATAAATTTGACAGAGTTTTCTATAGATTTGAAATATGAGGCTTTTATCCAAGAAGCAATCTATAAAAATATCCCCCCAACTTTCTGCTTTCCTTCTAATCTTGGCTACATTGGTTTTATTTGGACAAAACTTTCAAATTTAATATAATAAAAATTATTCATTTTACTTCTCACAATGCTCTTTATCTCTTGCTTATTCATAAATTCTTCAAGTCTGATAGGTAATATGTTCTATGTTCTTCTAATTTACTTACGATCGTTCCCTTTATATCTAGGTCATGCATCCATTTTGACCTTATTTTAGTGAATGGTGTAAGATACTGGTCTATACCCAATTTCTGCCAAAGTGTTTTCCATTGAGTATCTATTTTGAAATTGAAAAGCAAATGTCATCAGAAACATAGAAAGGTACACATCTTTGTTTAATTGAAAGGGAATATACGGAGATGGACTGCTTACATATAGGGGGACAAGAAATATCCACTCAGAACCCTAAAAATCTTTAAATGTCACAGAGAAAAGTTGAAATGACAGTATGTTTATGTGTGACTTTGTTCTGTTTTAATGGTCTAAGGAGGACAAAAGTGGGAGGGACAGGGAACTCACTATGAGGAAATCACTATGTATAATAGCAGTACATCAGTGAAGATATATAGCCATGGGAGAAGGAGTTGGGTGACTAGGTGAGTAGATAATAGGAATTGCAGGAACTGCACTTTGAATCTATTAAAGGAAAGTTGAGCACAATTACACAGAGAGAAAGTGAGAGAGAGAGAGAATACTGGGGGAACTGAAAGTACCTCTTTCAGGTCTAAACAAATACAACCAAATAATAAACAAGAAATGAGTTAAGGATATGAAAAGAACTTTAGAAAAACTACCTCAATAAAGGAAGACTATAAATATAATAAAACATGTTAATAATATAAAAAGTAAAAATATGCATATGATTAGAAGTAATAGTAAAATTCATATGGAAGAACAAATGTTCAAGAATTTCAGTGGCAGTATTGAAAAAAGTGGGAAGACAGGAAGTCGATTAGAACTAGATCTCAAACAGAATTACAAAGCAATAATCATTAAAACAATTTGTTACTAGTCAAAAGAGAGAGAAAAAAATCAACGACATAGCTAACATGCAGAAGCAAACAAATACATCACTATAAAGTTTTGCAAACCCAAAGACCCCAGGTACTTGTGGAGGGACAGAGGAAAAGAGGGGTACTCATTATTTGATACAAACTGATAGGAAAACAACAGAAATTTGGCAGAAATTAGGTTTGGAACAACACATCTTTGCCTCTAAATAGATATATCACCTACATATAAAAAGATCACATCATGAACATGTTAGAAGAACAAGGAAGAAATTACCTTTAGGATCTATATCCAAATAAATCAAAGTAAGAGGAAAAGGATTTACATGTACAAAAACGTCTATAGCAGCTCTTTTAATGGGAGCCCAAAATTGTCAACTAATTGTCCTCCTGCTGCAGACTGTCTAAACAAATTGTGGTACATGAATATAATGGAATATTATTGTGCAATAAGAAATGATGAAATGGAAAATTTCAAAGAACAATTAAAGATTACATTGTGAGAAACAACAAATGAAGAATTTAGAGAAATATGGAAACACTTCCATGAACTGACTGCAGAATGAAGTAAACAGAACCAAAAAACCCATGAACAATGCTTACACCACTGCAAATGAAAAGGACAATAAAACAAAGCCAAAGTCTGTGTCATGACTAATCTGCTCTTGGAGAAAAGATGAAAAGGTACATCCCTTTCCTTTTGTTGGACAAGGGGCAGATCATTAGGGTTGCTGTGTTAATTGGTTTTACTTAACTATGTTTCATTTGTTACACGAGAAAACTTAATGGTGACATTGTAAACTCCTTGAGGGCAAGGAGACAGGCTTTTGCCCTTTTTTTTAATCCCCAGAGTTTAGTACAATGCCTGGTACACAGTAGACATTTGTTAAATGTTTATTGAATTGAACTGAAATTGAAATGAGGGAAGAACAAAGAAGGGGCATATCTGGAAATGATGGTGACATGAAAACAAAGGGCATTAATGAAATATTTTTATTGCTTTTTAAAAAAGCTTGGCAATGAAGAGGATGATGAGAAGATAGCTTGGTTGATGAGATTTATTTTAGGAAGGGAGGACTTGACTTTGTAAACATATGAGAAGGAACCAATGGTTGTGACCCTGGGCAAGTTACTCCTTGCCGATTGGCTCCTCTTTGAGTCCTAATTGCCTTATCTATAAAATGGTAAGAATAATACCCTGTTGTACTTGCCTCACAGGGTTATTATCAGATTCCAAGGAAAGAACATGCATAATATCTTTTGTGTATCTAAAAGTTTTATGTAAATGCTAGATATTACCAGTACTTAAAGGAAGCAAGAAGGAATTATGGGATTAAAATCATGTCCTTAAGAAAAACAAAATGCCAGCAGAAATGGAGACATTGAAAATTCAATATCCAAATACATGAGATAAGGAGCTATGCTTTCTCTTTCAAGGCCAGGAAAGTGTTCATGGAACACTTAAAAAAAAAGGCTCTAACTTTCTTGTCTGAAGACAAAGGACAATGGAAAAGCTCACATTTTATTCAGTGTTCTTGAAGGTATCCCACAATCTAAAACCACATTATAGATTACCAATAGGGTAGAATGTCCAAAGAGGGTAAACAAGTTAATGGGAGTTATGACCCTAAATAATGGAAAACTAGTCCAAGTTGATTGATTTTTCTCATTTTCCAATATAGAATAGAAGAGGTCTGAAAAATACCCGATAGGCACATCTTACCATTTCTCAGTTGCTAAAGAATGTTTTTGTTTTTGTTTTTAAACATTTTTCAAGCAGGAAAAATACCAGGTGTTGGGGTGTGGATTGTGAAGCATAAAATGACACTAAAGAACTGTTTGTAAAGTTCTATATTATGTGACCAGAGGGTTGGTATTATATTTACAATCATGGAAGACATACAAATTAACTAAATCCTGGGACTTGGTATTTAAACATCACAAAGAAAACAACAGAAAAAACAAAGTTGAACATCATGAAATTTATTTCTAGAATAATATTTTAAAAGGTATGATTTTCATTTTGAAAACATGGGATGAAATCTACAGTCACCAACATCCAAAAATAATACTTAACTGATTGAAATAATGTGCAAAAAAAGAATATTTAAGTTTAATCAAAGAACTTGAATAAGGAATATAGCTTTTTAAAAATGCTTTGAGTATACTGACTAATCTTATAATAATAACAATAGTGATGATGATGTCATTTTTACTTTTCAACACTGCTCTTAAATTGAGCCAATCAGTCCCTAGATAATGGCCCACACTGCACAGAAGTATTGTTCTATCAGTATGTCAGATATAACTAAACACCTTTAATGAAAAGCCCAATATTTTTGTCTTACAAAAAAGAATACAAAGACATTCCAAAATGAAAATGAGGCTTATTTTAATTTCTTAATCAGCAAAAAAATGCATATTAGCAATTAGGCCATCACCTTAATACATCATAATGCTGCATCTCATTTCCAAAGAAATGAGAAACTAATCTCTAATTCAGCTATTCTGCCCTGTCAGAATTGTTAAGCACGCTAAAACCAGGCACTAACAAAACCTTGAAACACTAAAATTGGGGAAAAAATGTCTAATGTATAAGCCCATTTTGACTTAGTCATACTATTGCTTATGGGAAGCCTTTTATTCATACCAACTCACTACATTCCCTACAGAGTACATAATCAAACTAAATTTCATGCCTACATTTTATTCTTTACTTATGAATTCAGTAAATATTGTTTATAAAATCACTTTCAAGATACTATATTATTATCTTGTAAGAAATACTGTTTCTCAATGAGTAAGGACTACCCCTCCTCTGGCATGAAAAGAAGTCTCATTTCTACTAAAGAAAAAGGAAAATATAGCAAATCTGTGGACACATATACAGGCTATGCTGAATGAGCCAGGTACTCTGGGCCTCCAAAAAATTGACATGCTCATCTCAACTTTACACTTTGTATTCTTACAATTTGCTTGTTAATTTTGAAATGTGGCTTAGTTTTAGTTCTTGTATTTATTTGGTGAATAAAAAGAATATCTTTTACTGTCTGATTATTCAATAAATGTGTGCCATGAGAAAAAATAAAATTCCCTGGGTGTGTACCCTAGTTAAGTGAACTTTACACTACATTTTTGTTTAAGGAAAAAAATAACAAGAGAAAAAAATTCTGGTCAATTCATGTAAATTAGCTTTGAATAGACAGAATTGAAGTGATTTTCAGATGCAGATGATTGTGTTTAATAACATTTCTAAGTTATAACATTTAACTTTCCAGATCACATGTAATTTGAGGACAAATTTAAGTTCTTAGTGAAAGTGCCAACTATATGTTTGATTTGTTGGATATATCATGATTTGATCTATCTATCTATCTATCTATCTATCTATCTATCTATCTATCTATCTATCTATCTAATCTATCTATCTGTCTATGTCTTATCTATCATCTACCTACCTACCATATCTTTCTATCTATCTGGCTCTGTCTGTCTTTCTATCTTACTGGCATAGCTAGCAAGAGTTGAAAACAAAAGACTTTTAAATGGCAACCTTTAATGGTAATGTTAGGGAAGGTATAAGTAAAAAAAAAACAAAAAAACACCACTCAATGAGCTAAGTGCTAGGGAAAGATTACCAAACAATTCCTACATCCTATAATCACAAGAAAGAAGAAAAAGTAACCCGGTTATATCATTTATTCACGTTGAACTGCTAGTTTAATATGATTCTTAACACTTTCTATCAGGTAGAGAAAAAAGTGGTAGTCTGGGAGTCAAGGAAGCTACATTTTAGTCCCAATTCTGTTGTTACCTGGCAAGCTTACTTTGAGAAAAGCCCAGTGTCTACTTCTTTATCTGTAAAATACGTCTTGAACATGGATTTGATTATCTCCGTGTTCTCTTGAAACTATAAAAATTCTATCATTTTTAAGCCACATTGACAGATAACTATTTCTCCTTTTAAAAATTTTTCTTAGGTTTCCTTTCAGTTATGTTACTTTGTACTTAAGTGTGTGGCATTTTAGTCTGGGTCTTTGTTTTTGTTTTTCAGACAAAAACAAAATAAAACAAAAGCTGCAACTTTGGTAGCAAAAAGGTGATGTTTAATGAATGTACATTTCCTGGAGACAGATTTTTGCATGACTGCAACATGGCTTATGGTACCTAAGTGAACACCTCTGATAATCACTGTTTAGTGTACCTACGTCTCCGAGTGACATACACAGATCGACCTTAGAAATACTGTCAATATATAAGTAATCAGGACTATAGATGCTTCTCAGGCCAGAGAGGGGTACTTAGATTCACTCCATCACCTTCTTTAGAATGGCTATTTAGCCATTCTATTGACACTAGTCCCTTCTTATCCGCTATTGGCGTATGCTTAACCATGAATTGGGTTGTATTTGGAGTCAGAGGCCAGGGCTTCTATCATATTTCTGCCATTTAGTAACTATGTAAACTTGGACAGGTCATTGGACCTCTGTGGCTACAGTTTCCTTTTCTGTAAAATGGAAGGGCTAAACAGGGTGATTTTAAAAGTTGAACAGCACTAAATATATGAAACATGAGGGATTTCAATGTTTTGGGGACAGTGCATCATGTCTCAACAAAGTCCTAATTGAAGGCATCAGTGACCTTTGGGTTTTTAAAAAATATATATTTATCTAGTTTTTTTTTAAATTCCAAATTCTCTCCCTCCTTCTCTTCCACCCTCAATGACAAGGCAAGCAATTTGATACAGGTTATACATGGGTACTGATGCAAGACATACTTCCAAATTCGTTATATTGTAAAAGAAAGCATTGACAAAAAACTAAAGAAAGTTTTTTTTTTTAAGTATGCTTTGAGGGGCGGCCAGGTAGCATAGCGAGTAAGAGCACCGGCTCCAGTGTTGAGAAGACCTGGAGATCGAATCCTTTGAATATGGTCCCCATAATAGAATATCTTCTTTCAAGAACCAGACTTACTAAGTATTACCATGGCAACTGGTGAAACAAAATGACCATCAGTCCTGTCCCCTTCTGGTGGCAGAGTGGTGGGAAAGAGGGTAGAGGGTATTAATTATCACAGAGTATTTATCAAAGGTGGGGAACCTGCAGGCTGGAGGCAACATGTGGCCTTCTAGGTTCTTGGGTAAGGCCTTCTGACTGAGTCCAAGTTTTACAGAACAAATCCTTTTATTAAGCAGATTTGTTCTGAAAAGTTTGGATTCAGTCAAAGGGCTGCACTTGAGGACCTAGAGGGCCACAGATTCCCCAAGCTTACTTAAACCATTGATATCTTAATTTATTATAGCAGAAACATCATTATAGTCATATGACTGATTAAAAAGGGTAGAGAATACAAAATCCTACTGTATTGTATTGAAGAACTGGAACATCATTTCAAGTTGTCATCTTGTAAGGTTCAGATAATGACAATTTACTAACCAGAGTGGCTAAATGAAATATCTCAACAGTCAAATCTATGGAATGATCCCTAGAATTATACTAAGACTTAGGCAATTTCTCTATGAAATTAAATGAATTTTTTGGGCTTCTCTTACTTCCAACTGACAGTTACTATATTAACTGAACCTTGAAGGAAACTAGAGAAGTCAGGGGTGCAGAGTTTGTGAAGGGAAAAAATTTTGGCAAGAGGGGAGAGGAGGAGGCAATCAGTGAGAATTCCAAGTACAACCAAGGCAAATATCAGGTGAGACCATAGTTGAGGTGTGGAGATGAAGTCTGGGAAGCCATGGAAATGTACCAATCTTCTTTCACTCCTTTCCTTTCTTCTTTAGGCTACATATTACAAAATTACATGAGACTAATGCTTTAGAATTAAGTCTTTGGTGTCCCCTGAATGGGCAACATTATCAATCTTTCTTTAGCCATCAATTCTGAAACAATTTCCTTCTCTGACAACTTTTTAGATCAACCTTACCAAAGATCTAATTTCTTCCTGTGAAGAAACTGGAAACAAATTACAAGTTTCAGAAGGAGCCCTAAACTTCTAAAAAAAAAAAAAAGAATGAATCAGGATGGTAAATAGAATTGGAGCAGGAACACCTTAATCTAATTAAGATAATTACCTGTCTCCACCCTTTTCTGGATTAAATTACATAATTTTGAAAATGATTCTTTATGGCATGCCAGAAAGTCAAGTGACTACAGTATTGTTCTGTCAGCTGAATCAAGCCATAACCTGAACCTTGATGCTGTTTTCTCTTACAGAGTTCTGTCTTTTGCTTGGTAATATTATAAATACTTAGCATACTGACTGGCACTTAGTGGGAGAGAGAGATTTTTGAAGACAGGATACTCTTGAGTCCATCTCTTTATAAGTACAAATGCTTAGAATTAGAATAATTTAATTAGTAGAATTGTCTCTGACAGTATTGTGGCCAATATGCAAAAAAATAGTATTTTTCTTCCATATCACTTATTTTTAATTTTCTTTTTGAAAATATTAATTTATAGGCTATTGCTGACTTTAGAAATTCTTATGACTTAGAGAATATTGAAATGCTTGGAATTGTTTTCCTACATATCTCCTTTAATGTAAAACTGAGAACAATAAAATAACAATATCAAATGTGTTGATGTATTCCTTTTTAACTCTATTGTCCTTTAAAAACTTCAATTCATATCATAATTATACTTCATTATGTATAACTGACAATCTAGATACAACATTTTAAACACATTTTCCATGTAAAAATTGCCTTCCTGAAATAAACCAGTAAATCTAGTGTTTGTTAGTCCAAATGGTGAATAATTATGGTTCACTTAACATGTTACATTCTATAGAACTGTATTATCTCCTCCAATTACACAGGGAGAGGGCATAGTGTGAAGACATGGGAGAATAGAAAGACCAGTGACCCTTTCTCTACCACCAATTGTGTGACATTGGGGTCACTCTTCCTTCCTAAGCCTTGGATTCCTCATCTGTAAAGTAGACTAGATACATTCTAAGGTTCTTTCCCATTCTATGAATTTATGAATAGACTATAGTAATATTATTTGCATA